>NC_071531.1:12369331-13052665 GCF_026979565.1 Vidua chalybeata
AACAAAATATACAATCGTGTAACTGTTTATATACTATGAAGTTTTAACATTTTATTGATTTGTTTCATTGAGAAAATAAATCTCTAAATACTTATGCATTTTAGGGTTCCATTTAAGATTTGCAATTTGTTGAAACTCAAACAATTTTTGCCTTTATAAAAACAGTAATAAAGCATATCTATCTAGAGCTAGTAATGTCTTTTCTGACATCCTCCTTGGTTTTGCTTGAACTCAGTGCCAACAAATGTAGCAGCTCTGCAAATGTTTAAAAGGCAAGCATAATTTGTAAGTAAATAAACCTGCCTACACTGAATTTTAGGGGTTTTTTAAAATCTTATAAGGGCCTTTTTTGAAGCATACTTTAGCTTAATCCTTAAGTTCACTGCACTTGTAGAAGCCTCTAAGTGTGTAAGAAGCAAGAGCATAGCTAGGTTAATGAAATTATTTTAAAAATATTTAGTTTGTAAATTCAAAAAAAACATTCCAGGCAAGTATAAAATCAGATTTATGCCAACCACACTGTTCACATCATCAAAAAGTTTCTGCTTTATCTACAACTACTAACTTTTTGCATCTCTGTAAAGATTTTCCAGTGCTGAAGTCTGCAATAATTTTTATCCATTTTCTAGGAGCATAAATAAGTAATATCACAACTATTTCAACAATGAGAAAATATAAAAAATCAGATTTCTCAGCATACCTTACTTTATTACATAAACATCAAAACAGTGGTGTAGATTAAAAAAAAGCCTGTTGGTGTGCATTTTTCAATTTATTTGAACATCTATCCACAGTCTAATGTTTTATAACTGAAAATTCAGTTATGTAAAAATAAACATTTGCTGCAAGGAACAATAATGGGTGCAGCCCAATAAACACATCTTTGCTACTGCTAGGAAAAGGCCACAGGCCTTGGATGGACCTGACCGTGCAGGGTCTCAGGACCTGTCTGAGTTTGCCAAAACCTGAGCTGGGTTTCACTTGTTTTAGGAACTGGTTAGTGGGCAGCTGACTATTGCCCAGCTTGGATTAGTTTAAACTCTACAATTGCAACATACAAAAAACTTCTCAAGAACTCTGCTCACCACTGTTGCATCCTGGGATCGGGTTTTAGGGGTTCTTATTTGTGTTAGCTAGCCGAGTCCCGTGTACCCCCGTGCTTCCCACGTGTCTTCCCCCCCCCCCACCCCCCCCACGGTGTCTGGCTCCATGCTGCCTGCCGTTGGGCTTTCCCCTCTGCCACTCCTGTGACCACTCCCCCATCCAGCCCCAGGAACCCCCATGTCCTCTGCCCCATCCCCACAATCCCACTCAGCCCGAGGCTCGGTGCCCGCCCCTAGGGTTCCCTGGTTGGTCGCTGTCCTATGTCATCACCGTGGCACCTGCACAGACTGGGGGAGGGGGGGGTGTCTGCCCTCCCTATCACATCCCCTATATCATCCCGCTCCCTCCCAGGTCCCAGTGCCATTTCCCTCACGTGGCATGGGAAGCGCGGGTCGCTACCCCCCCACCTGAGCTCTCAGCAACACTAAAGCCTTCCTGCCTTCCTCGTGGGTGATTTGGACGTTCCTTCCCTCTTTGCCTCGGACCCTCGCGTGGGCGACCAAAACCAGCAGACCCCGACCGGCGTGCCAGTGGCAGCGGCACACGGGAGAGAAGCAGCAGACCCAGAAGTCTGGGTGGGGGCAGCGCGGAAGGACACCGGAGCTGCCCCGGACCTGGGAGAAAGAGCACGACGCCGCACACCACTGTGTGACAGACTGTGTTAGCAGAAACTGGGGGAAACCATGAAACTTTTCAACTTTACTGGTACCACTAAGAAGAAGGCAGGCTGTGAGAAGAAAGTAGTTCAAACTAAACCCAAGAGGACTCTGGACTGAGGAAAGGGAGGAACACCCCCAAGAACACATATGCCACCTGTCAGAGATCTCCTTATGGATGTTGATGACTCCTCAGGAACATCTGTTCCCTTTTGAGGAACCTGTGTCTTGAGGAATGAAGGTCCACCTTTGGTCCCTGAGGAGTCCATGAAGGGTGAAGACAACACCTGAGAGGAGGAGCAGATAGCAGTTTTTTTTCTGTATATCAAATTCAGCTGTATCATGAGTGAGGTTATTTTTGTATTAATGGATTGATTTGGACTATCAGACTGCTAAAATATCAGTTGAGCTAAAAATAGTCTTGACTCCCATATGTTTTTTCTTTTGGCCATAACGTCATTTGTCATATAACATATGCAGTCACACTGTAATCCTACATTCATGCACCTTTTCCACCAGATGGGGGACATCATGTGCTTACAAGGCTCCAGCAGACTGGGTTCTGCTGGGATCATCCATGTGGTGAGGTTCCCAGTATAACAGTGACATCCACAGAAGTATGGGAACTAGGGGCTTTCTTCATGCTTCTAAGAGCAGAAGATTCTACATATCATGTGTGCAGTGATTTATAAAATTACTTAGTCAAATAATATTTAAAAACTGCACTTTGACATACATAAATAATTAAAAGTATACGTATCCACTCTAAATATGTTGATAATACTTTAATTAATCCATCACCTTTTAATGCAGAAGTCTAATATTCATAAATTAAATAGCAACATTTTCAGCCTGTGAGATATTTCTTGCACTGTGAATCCCAGGACTGGATACAATACTCCAGGTGAAGTCTCATAAAAGCAGGGTAGAGAGGGAGAATCACCTTCCTCACCCCCTTAGCCCTGCTTGTTTATAAACAGTAATACAAGATTTTGGTAACCTCACTGAATTGGCTTCGATGCAATTGTCTCTACTGCCTACAACATACCAGTGCGAGAGTATTTGTAAGAAAAATCAGAAGGTTATCCCTCTATTCAGCTTGTCCCTCAGGTTCAGGACTTGCAGATGCACATTTTCCACTTCCTAAAAGCAAGGTTCAGTTAGTGATGTACTGTTGTTTTCTCATGCAGCTCATAAAAAATAAAGGTCAATACTTTAGAGGGGCTAAAGGCAGGAAAAAGAAAATTAAAATTTGTCCCTTGCCAGGATGGAGAACACACACATTTGCATATAGGAGCAGGAATCTTAACTTTCAGTTTTAAGAACTGTTATCAGCTGCTAATTATTTGATCAAGACCTATAGACAGAACAGGTATTAGCATTTCTAATGCAATACTCTCATATCTTGTCATGGTTTGTCAGCAGCCTGCCTACTATGAATCCTAGACCAAGACCACAAATCCTAGATATGAGTCTCACTGAATCCACTCAAACACTTATTTCATTTTGTTTTGTTTTGGTTTGGTTTTTTGCCAGGTAACAGATTACAAGAGATTCCTCAAGTTCCTTCCTGCAGCAAATTAATTCTACTGATGAATAGCACTCTTCCTGGAAGGTTTTAACAATTGAATCAACAAGTTACTAAGTGACACTGAAGCATAAACACCTTGCAAGCCACACCTATTACCATATCAGGTGAGATAGTCTTCAATGCATTAGCATTCTTCTGACTCTGTTCTGAAAATCTGACACTGACCCCATTCACAAGAGTTCAATCTGATCAGTAATCAAAGGGCACCCTGATCTTGACTGAAAGTGCAAGCACTAAACAAACATAATTCATAAATATTTTAGAGCATGAAATGAGTTCTAAATTTTCTGTTCTAAGATAAAAAAAAAGAAGATAAAGGTCAAATGGCCCTTTATGTGTAGTGCATTCTCAAGACAAAATATTCTTCCCAAAGCAACAGAGGTCAAACAGGAATATCAACTAGATTTATATTGCATACAGGATGGATATGGTGATTTGTGAAAGATTCTATTACAAACAGAATGTTTCTTTCTCTAGTAATGAACCTGACCTGACAGTCATAATACTGAGGAAATTTATTGATGAACTGAACTGCTGTTTTCTTTACATGAATGCTTCACAGTAATACACCAGCCTTTCAAGCAGAAAATTATAGTTGCATCAGTAAACATCTGTTATATCAAATCTTTTCCTTTTTTTTTTCAAGGCGAGTTATATTGTTGAAATAACACACACTAGTTTGTTTTCTATTTGCACAAGCTGCCCCCATATATGTACTGGTATCACAGTCTTAAATAGTTCTAATACCAAGCTTGCATTTTGAAACATTCATTTTAAAAACATGCAATTTCCTTACGATTATTTTTTTCAATATACCAGGTTAAATATTACAATATTCTTCTCAACATCCAGGAAAACTAAGGGAAGAGAGAATTGGCTTAACTTATGAATAAATAATAAATTTTAAAAATGTCTTGTTCTTTAAACCTGACATTTCAGAACTGTTAGACCGTAGCCTGAAGGCATATGTATAGCATAATATGGGGTGATGTACATCTGTCCAAACAGGCAGCAACCTGGCCATACTGCTGCTCAAGGACAAGGCACTTCTGCTTTTCCCACGAGAAGTAAAATGCAAGGGGCAAAAAAGGTGAAGGTTTTTTTGCTTTCAAAAAAAAGCACCATCACTTTAAGACAAAGCAGTGTTTTGCTGCATCTTGTTCAGCAGGATTGTGACCTGAAATGTCAGTGTTGAAGATAACATGGAAGTATAGCACCTTTTTCGTTTTTCTTGGTTATTTTGTTCTGGCTTTGTTTAGTTGGGTTTAGGGTTTTTTTCTTAATTAAGGGAAAGCTCCATATTGTATATTTTCAGTAGTGTTTTCTAATTTCTTTAGATTCCGTACATTTTTAATATTGTGATACTGAAATACTTATAATAATTAATTTTTCTATACATTTCTGCACATTACATTATGTCTAGTATGTCTAGTACTACTTATTTACTCTATTACTTCTTTATCTACACTCTGGGATGTTGGACACTCAACAGGTGACACTCAGGGCATGACTTATATGCTTGGTTTTTTGCCTGCCCCACTAAATATCCTGATTTCCTCTGCTAGGTAACATACTCCAGTAATCTTCCAGGCTGGGAAAATGGGGAAGCTGGATTACAAAACAAATTGTGGACTTCAGCTGGCATGCTGCTCTGGGCCAGTTTCTTAGCAGCTGAATCATTATCCTTCTGAAACAGTTCCAGATTCAGGCTACTTTAAGGTCTCACTCCTCAAAAATTGTGGGATTTGATACTCTCAATGGTTTAAAGTCTATCATGAAATTTTGTCACATAGCAGCAATGCAGAAAGGCAAATAGATTTTTAATAAAATGATATCTCTATTTTGACTTGTTTAACTTCAGTTGTGATTACATTTAAGACTGAATACAAATTTGGAATGGTTGATTAAAGAATTGAGGGCACATTTTTATAGAACCATAATATTTTATATTCACAGAATGGTTTGGGTTGGAAAGCACCTTAAATACCACCTACTTCTAATCTTCCTGTCATGGCCAGGACACCTAGACCAGGTTTCTCCAAACCACATCCATGTGTAACCAATAGAGATTCAAGTGCTTCACCAAATCAGATTGAGGTACCATTCTGTTACTATGACCTGTGAGGTGTGAAGGTACGTTTGAAGACCATAAAATAAAACTTTAAATTTTAATTTGTCTTTTCAACAAATAAAAATATTTTATACAAAGATAAGAAAAGACTCAAAGATAATTGATATAGATTAAACAGTGAAATGCTCAAAAAAAGACAACTTTTTTCACTCATATTGATTATTTCATATGTTGATCTAGTCTATGAAAACCTCATCTTAATTTAATGAGTGCATTTTATAAACTTTAAATGGAATGAAATTAACAGCTCTTCATAGGCATTACTTTGGCGTATGTATGCCTTTACAGCTATTATTGATACTCCCTTTTAACTCAGAAAAATATTCCATTCATTTAGAGTTATTATTAGCTAGATAATTATTATTGCTGTGGCATCAAACTGCTCTAGTTCTGATTAGGACATCCTTACTTATACTTCCATGGAGATAGGGAAAAAAGAAAATTAGCAAAATATTTTCTGAAGAAGAACACTTACAGGTAAGGTTAGAACATATCTGCTGAAAAACTGATCTCAGATGATTACCTGTATTATTGATTTCTGGCATTTGTTTACAAGGTAAAGATAGTTATAGCAATGGAAAGGAGAAAAATTCTGAGTTTTGTATCCCATGAGATGATCAGAAAAACATGATTTTTTTCAAGCTTCTGTTTTTGAGGACTATTTTTTAAGGATAAAAAAGTTTCATTCAATTAAAATCTGAAATATGTTCAAGTTGTTTTAAATTTGCAAGCTATCATTTTTAATTTAATTGCTGTTTCAGCCAATGTGGAAAAACAAATCCAAAATCACCCCTCTTTTTGGATTACAGCCAAAGTTTCCAGTCTCTTTTCTTCATGGTAAATGAAAGTCACAGTGGGTTCCAAGATATTTGAAATTTTTTCAGAGAGGTACCTTGGCATAATTTGCAGATTTTTTTACATACTGCAACAGCAGTTTTAATCAAATTTGGGGTTGTTTTACTAGAAATATATTTTCTTGGTTAAGCTTGTAAAAATTTAAAACATTTAGGGTTTATGAAAGCTAAAGAGGAAAAGAGCTTTCAATAGGAAAGATCCTGCCAGCCTGAAAATCAATGTTATGAAAGACAAAGTGGGTCCATCATATGTAGGCCACAGCTGCTTATGACAAAGTGCAATTATAATAGAATGGTTTAGGTTGGAAAAGACCTCTAAGATTATTGAGTCCTACCATTAACCCAGCACTGCCAGGTCCATCACTAAATCCTGTCCGTGAGCGCCACACCTTCATTTCTTTTAAATACCTCCAGGGGCAGTGACACTATCACTTCCCTGGGCAGCAACTCTCCTGAGCAGCCTGTTCCAGTATGGACAACCCATTTGGTGAAGAATTTTTTCCTAATATTCAAAATTACACCTCCCCTGGTGCCATTCAAAATCATTTCTTCTAATGTATTCCTTTTTATTTGGGAGAACAGACCAACCCCCACCTGGCTACACCCTCCATTCAGGCAGATGGAGAGAGTGATGAGGTTTCTCTTCAGCATCCCTTTCTCCAGGCCAAACACCCCCAGCTCCCTCAGCTGCTCCTCATCAGATCTGTGCTCCAGACCCTTCCTCAGCTCTGCTGTCCTTCTCGTGACTCACTCCAGCCCCTCAATGCCTTCCTTGTAGTGAGAGGCCCAAAACTGGACACAGGATTTGAGGTGTGACCTCACCAGAGCTGAGCACAGGGGGACAATCCCTACTCTGGTCCTGCTGCCACATTATTGCTGATCCAGGCCATGTGCCATTGGCCTTCTTGGCCCCCTGGGCACACCTGGACCATGTTCAGCTGCTGCTGACCAGCACCCCAGCTCCTTTTCTGTCAGTCAGTGGCAGAATTATAGTTGCTGATAAACCCTCAAGGTGAAGTTGATACTTTGTACTTCTGACCTGGTTTTCAACATAATGAGTTTCGTCAGTCTTTAAGGCAGAGAGGAAACTACCACATCATTGATAGGTATTCATTTAAGTTCTTAGTTGCATTAGAATTTTAAATCAGTGAAGATTAAGTCTTAAAGGGCAAATGTGTGTGTATTATAGGTATATAATAATATGTTTTATTCTTCTTTCCCCAAATGAAAGCAAAACTACATTGATCTCAGTAGAAGCGTATTCATATTTAGAAGTTTTCTAGAAGTAAATGTCTCAAATAAGGTTTTCTTCAACTGTATTAGCTAAAAAAAATCCCAAGAAAACATAACAACAACAAAAAAAATAAAATATTTTCAGGAATTGTGTGATCTTCATAAATCGGATATGATGTTTTTTAAAGTAATTCATTATCAAAGATTTCATCCTCTATCCTTTGAAACTGAATCTTAGAAGTGTCTTCAATGGGCATTCCACATTTGGGCAAAATAAAGCTGATGGGTCCACCTCGTAGAACATTCAGATGTCAGTGTAGCTGCACTTCACGAAGGACATGATGTTATCTGGAACTGAAGCACATGTATTTTCACTGGCATGAATACCCTCAAGTGTGCTAAGAGAAATTAGCCTCAGTACTGAAAGCATTTTTGCACATATTTACCACTGAGTTGGGAAGGTATTCCAGAGAACTCTATTTCCCAGGTCATGTGCATAAAAGCTTGTTAAGGCTATTAACTTTACACTGGGCAAATGTATCAACAGAAATTTCTTTAAATGAAAAGTTCAAATCAAGCCAGAAAACTTTGAAATCAAGCAGTGACATGCAGCTATATATAAAGTCTATATAAAGTCTGTATAAAATTTTGCACAAAGTAAATGCAAATGAAGACAAAAGGAGCAAAAGTAGTAAAGTAACACAGGAAAAATAATCCAGACAGAAGAATATTTAATGAGGATCCAAATGTTTTAGCCAGGCTAGGATATATGCATGACTACATTTTAATAAAAAAAGGAATTACAAAATTTTCTATGGCTTTAAACATAATACAGGAAATCTGATGAAGCTGAAGAGCTTGACTTCCATCCTGATCCTCCTAAAGAAAGACTTGTCAGGATCAGTGAACTATATGTGAACCTAAAACCTAGTGGGAAAAGGACAGGGACAAAAATCAATCTACATTTCTCTTCTGTTCAATATAACTTTAAATAATGGACTATATTTCACAACACAGAATTTTTGGAGATTGAAATTTCATTTAGTTAGCAGTCCCAAGAAGTACAGATATATACATTATTATATTTGCCAGGAAATCAAAACATTTTGCTTTAATTGTGGCCTGACATGACAAAGGTGAATGAAGAAATAACTAGTTTAAATCAATGGCACTACAGTCATGCTTACTAAAATTGTTTTTAAGTTCTCCTAGAATCTTTTGGGTCATGTATTCCATGAAGACTGGAATAAGTATTCTAGGTCAGTAGTATTCCAAAGGGCAGAACACGATATTTAAATGGATTTATTTAAAAACTGCAATAATAGTGATTAGGAAATGATCTTTTTTTCTTCCAGATGGAAATTAAACCACATTCTTACACATGTGGTACCTAAGTGATAAAATACATTTGAGCAGAAAAATAATCACTGTGTAATTTTGGGCTTTAGACATCCATGAGCAAGGCCAGCAAGGAGAACCCGCACTCACACAGTGGTTGTCAGGAAAGGAAACATCTAGTGCTCATAGTGGGTGACTCTATTAAAGGGTACTGAGGCCACTTGCTGGCCTGAGGGAGTTTAAATCCATCCCACATCATTTGGAGGGTGTCCCAGCTTGTGGAGTGCACAGACTATTGTCCACTACTTTTTTTTCATTTAGGTACAAATGACACTTCAAGGCAAAAAAATGGGTAGGATGAAGAAAGACTAGAAAGCTCCGGTGGTAAACAGCAGTGCTCGAGTCATCTTCTCATCCATTCTACTGGTTAGAGAAACAGGGAGAGTCAGAAGCAGAAGCATAGTGCAGATCAAAATCCACCTTTATTGCTGGTGCCATCAAGAAGGTTTTGGCTTTTATGACAGTGGGTTGTACTTTAATGATTGCAGCCTCTTAGGATGGGGTTGGGATCCATCAAGAAGGTTTTAGCTTTTATGACAGTGGGTTGTACTTTAATGATTGCAGCCTCTTAGGATGGGGTTGGGATGGGACCCACCTAAAAAGGGCAAGAGAATCTTTGGCAGCAGGCTGGCCACTTCAGTCAGACAAGCTTTAAACTGAGGGACTGGATTCTACTTTTCAGACCGTCTCCCATAACATCCTCATAGGTCAACTTGGGAAATGTGAGTTTCATGAGTGGGCAGTGAGGTGGACTAAGAACTGGCTGAATGGCAGAGCTCAGAGGATCATGATCAGCTGAGTAGAACCAATTAGATGTTTTTAGATGGTGACATTCAATCAATACTGGGTCCAGCCTTATTCAACTTTTTTTTTTTTTTTAACAACCTGGTCTAAAAGATAGAATGTGACCTCAGAAATATTGTTGATGTTGCAAAACTGGACGGAGTGGCTGACACAGCTGAAGGCAGTGCTGCCATTCAGTGGGACCTTTATAGGTTGGAGAGCTGGGCAGAGGGAAACCTAAAGGTGTTCAACAAAGGCAAGTGTAGGGTCCTGCATTGGGAAGAGTGTGGCCAGCAGTTTGAGGGAGGTGATTCTCCCCCTCTTCTTGGCAATACAGAGGCCACATCTGGAGTATTGTGTTCTATTCTCTACAGTTCAAGAAAGACAAGGAGCTACTGAAGAGGGTCCAATGGAGGCCCACAGAGATGATTAGTCTGAAGCATCCCTCCTCTGATGAGGAAGCTGGGCCTGTTTAGTGTAGGAAGAGGAGGCTGAGATGGGATCTCATTAATGCATATAAATATCTCCAATGTGGGCACCAAGAGAATTGTGCCAGGCTCTTTTCATTGGTGCCCAGTGATAGGACAAGTAGCAATGGCCAGAAAACCAAACACAAGTTTCATGTCAGCATAAGAACTTTATACTGAGGGTGGCAGAGCACTGGAACAGCCTTCCCAGAGAGGTCATGGATTCTCCCTTTCTGGAGACATTCAAAATCCACCTGTTCTTGTGAAACCTGCTCTAGGTGACCCTGTAGAAATAATACATACATTCAGAGTAATTATCTAGACCTAGTTCTGAAATAAGAAACTCAGTTGAACCACTTGTCCTCAAAGAGAATTGATGAGTAAGGTTTGTGGGGGGAACTTGCTAATCCAGAGGCACACCGATTTTTCAAAAATTTATTGATGGTTCATTTTAAAAACAGAATAAAACCAAATTTATATGATTGGTGTATTTTTCTGCTCAGAGTATTAATTTTTACAAATGTATAAGTTTTTTCAGTAAAACAAAAATCTAATTCTTTAGTCTCAGGATGATGAGAAAAGTCTGTGATTTTTTCCCCTATGCCAGTGATTAGGGAGGAAGCTTTAGGCTCAGCACATTGGCATTTTTGTACAGCCAAACCACTGCGAAAGTGAAAACAAGCTTCTGTCTGTGAGAGAAAAGCACTGTCAAATTTTATTGCAGCAGTTTATGTTACCAATGCTGAAATTCTGTCTCGCCTTTCTGACAGAGGTCAGTGCCCTTACCCTGCTTTAGAAGGAACAAGTGTCATTTGGTCCCCACGCGCTAGATCCCATACAATGTCCATCAGCAGCTGGAGCTAAGAAGTCAAGATCTGCACTGATGGATCTGTGTTCATTTTTATTGACTGCTGCAGGGAAAGTGTAACAAAGCACCACCCAAAATGTTTGCAAAAGGAATTGCAGGTGTTTGTCTGTGAAAATCATCATGTCAAAATCACGAAATGGAGCCACTTTGTTGAGTTTCTCCAAGTTTAAATCTTTGAGATACATTGTGCTTTATATTCCGACAGGAACAATAAGTTCACTTAATTTATGGAGTTAGTGCTGGGATTTCATATAAAATGAAAGGTTTTTCTCTTTCAGAAATGATTTTTTACTCCATTTGTCAGTGTTCAATTGAGGTTACAAAACACTGATTCATTAGTTTACTACTAAGAGTTTCAAAATTTTCCAACATATTTTGTTTCAATCTACAGAAGTAGAGATAATCCCTTTTTTGTGAACTGTAAAATATATCTGCAGAGACTTCCAAGAATGTGTATTTTCTTTTGTGACAGTTAAATTATTTTACTTTGAATTTTAGGAGAAAAATCAAGTTTATAATAGAAAAGTGTGTTTGTAGAGAGATGGATTGCAGGGTCCCCACTGCTTATCTATATTAAATTAAAGTATTTTCTAGAGTGTGTTGGCCATATAGGCAATTAGCAATTAAAGCGATAGATACGGTAATAATGTGCAGATTAAAAAAAAAAAAAACAAACCAAAAGCACAAAACAGCCAAACAACAAAACAAAACAAACAAAAAAAGTCCTGCAACTTTAAATCACTCTGACTAGTGTTCAGATTGTATAATGCCTTCTGATTGAAGAAAAACCTTCAGCTAGTTGAAATTTTATAGCAAAAATTAAGTTTCACTGAAAAATGCAAAATTCTGACACACTACCTATTTTGCTTAAAATAAATTACCTTGCATTCAAGTTTTGCTGAACAGTAGGCAGCAGATAAAGATCTGGAGCCCTAGTGGGCTGTCACCTGCCACTCTGATTATCTGGTCACTTGGCAAGGAGGCTCCTGGAGGGCCCTGGAAGCACAGACTGATCAGTCAGGAATCCCCACCTACAGATGCTGCTCCACACACTTGGCCCATTCATTTTTAGCAGGCAACAGCTTAGGGCCTTTTTTATAAATTCTCTTGTATTGTTCTGGTGGGCTTACATTAATCTGATTTCTGGTAAGTACCTATCAAGTGAATTTAAAACTCTTCCAGAAGAGAGCTGGGAGTTTTAATTTTTTTTTTTAATTTTCATCTAGGTGTATGCAGAAAAGAGCAGTTTGAGCCTCTCCTCTCCTCTCCTCTCCTCTCCTCTCCTCTCCTCTCCTCTCCTCTCCTCTCCTCTCCTCTCCTCTCCTCTCCTCTCCTCTCCTCTCCTCTCCTCTCCTCTCCTCTCCTCTCCTCTCCTCTCCTCTCCTCTCCTCTCCTCTCCTCTCCTCTCCTCTCCTCTCCTCTCCTCTCCTCTCCTCTCCTCTCAACATTTAGCTTTTTCTAAGTTAAAAGCTTAATTTATGCAGCTACGGTTCATATTACAATAATTACTTCTTCCTACTATGGAGGGAAAATACTGTATTTCTTTTGAGTGCAAACAGATTCAGTTCAAATTTAAATCTGCTGGTTTGTGATATTCAGATCAGTGTTGCATCTTCAGGGAAGATATTTTAGTGCAAAGCTTTTTTTTTATCCCTTTCCAAAGACACAATCATAAGCCAATTTTCCTTCTGTCTAGTTCCATTAAATTACCTGATTTGAAAAGAGCGGCAGAGAAGTACCTAAACATCCTGCCTTCTCTCAGGGAATTAGCATTTTCCTTTGATGTGGTTCAAAGTGGGAAACCACATTAATGTGGGATCCAGCCAATTTCTGCTATTGCATTGAGATCAGCTGCAAAAAAGTGCTTTGTACTGGCCTCTCCGGCCAAATGTTAGCTTGGCATATTTCACAAAAGACAAGGAGGTTTAGGAACAGCTTCAGAAAAATTCTGTCCTGAGGTCTGATACCCCAAAACAGTTTCTCAGGTCATAATTAATTGAATTTTCTTTGATGTGATCAAACACAGGGCAAGAAGCAAACCTTGACCTGTATCTTTGATATTTAATAACAGAAGAATGATTAAAGACAGGGATAGAGTCCTAAGGGCTTCACAGGCCCATTGGTCCTGCCAAAAGCTCTTTACACCACCTGGTCTATCCTATGGACAGCCAGGATACTATGGCAGGGAATAAAGCTCAGCATCAGAGGAAGAAAGCTTTCTCTATTTATTCCTGCATACAAGAACCCCATTGCAAATGGAAGTCAAAAATCAGATGCAAAAGCTGTTTATTAAGCCAAATAATATTTAAAAGAACCTGTCTAATGTTCTAAAACATAGTCACAGATCACAATATAAACGCTTTTTGTCACAGTGTATTTGGGTTATTTTATAACTTTCCATATTCAAAGGCTGTTCTGATGTACAAAAATGAAGACAGAAAACTGAAGACCTGTGTACACCACTTACAGCACTTTCTATTGTTGCCATTCTCCCCCAGAAGCCAGTTAAACTCTTTATGAGCAGAAACCCTCAGTGTCAGTGTATTGGAAAGGACTGATAAGTGAAGTGCATCACTGCATTAGGCAGCAGTTAGAATGGAAAGGATTTACCTAGAGTGGCAACACTCTAACTTCCTTTCTCGTTGTCTGGCTTATGGAGGAGAAAACCTGTCATGTAAAGAAGTTGTGAGCAGCTGTGGGTCTCCCACCCAATGGCCAGGGCAGGTGCCCAGGCTCCAGGACTTCTCCTGTGTCATTTTCCCAAAGCATGCATGGAAGATGGTGCCTGCTCTTTGATCAGGGTCCGTGCTTGTTGAGCAAACACCATGGTGATGAAGGCCCAACTCTGAATTATAGAATGACTCTACAATACAAGGAAAAGTCCAGCAGTTCATACCAAAATCCATCTCTGGTTAGAGAACCTGTTCATATTTTCTGGAATTCCTCTGCACATATTCTCTGCTAATATTTGCCAGTTATTTCAAAAGGGGAGAAAAAGAAGGAAAAAAGAGAAAAAAAAAAAGAGAAGAGAAGCAATGTTGTTAGCTTTAGGGTGCTTGTTGTTGCTATAAAACAAATAACCTTTCTTCAAAATCTGTAACAATAAACAGTAGTCTCACAATAAACAGTAACTGAAGATTTCACTATCCTTGAAGTTCTATTGTTTCATTTATAAGAAGCCTTGGGTGTCTTTTCTCTCAAAAGAAGATGTTGGAGTTACATTTTGTAACTCCTAGCAATCAAGTAAACCAATATAAAAATATAAAAAATACATTTCAGCCAAACCTTCCTCCAAAGTACAATCAGGACTAGCAGAATTATACTTTGCATTTCACATAATATTATCCTTGCCATACAATTCAAAGGTTCAAATTTTATACCGAATTATCAAATAATTAGAAGGGTCGTATTTCAATTAAAATATTTAATTTGTTGTGCAATGAACCCTATTTGTAAAGAGAGAGGATGTGTAATTGTACAAACTAGTGTTTGTTTTCAGTGATGATTTTTTCAAGAATGTTTGAATGTGAGCAATGACCAGTAGATATCAGAAAACTGTGCTTTTATCTAGCTTAAAATCAGGCCACAAAGGCCTGAAAGTTGGAAAGAAATTATTTATTTTTGTTATTGGTTTTGAATATGTACCTCATTTAAATATATATCTAGTCTAAACCAAAGGGGAAAAAATATACAAAGTTAGGGTATGTTTTACATTAAAGTAAGTTAAGACATGGCTCAAAGCCTTCTCTGGGATTTTCCCCCCTAATTAAAAGCATTTACTATTGTCAGCTTTCCCCAAATTCTCATATTTCTATCAATCACCAGCCTGAAGTTGTTCTGAAAGCAATTGAATAGACTTCTTGTTTCACTAATTAAGTTGTGAATACTTCCCTAGGGTAGGTCTAAGGCCCAATAATACGAGTAACTTCTATGAAAACAAGCCCAGTGACTTTGCCTGCTGAGAGCTACATTGAAAGGCCTTGCCAAGGAGTAGATTGTATTCCCAGTGCTGTTGATAAAACAATCAGTTTGTAGGCTCCAATGTACCAGAACAACTGAAATATCAAATAGGCATGTGCACTTCCTAATTAATTAAATCTAATAATCTTGTCAAATGATAGGATTTTTTATAACACAAAGAACTTGTTATAAATAAACAAAATTGAAAGTTCCTGCTGAAAGACAATGTATCAGTATGGTATCTTATGATATTTTCCCTACATATTCTTTACTGAAGAGGAGTTGTGATCCATTTGTGAGCAGATCTTCTGAACAGCATTTGCTTCCCAAAAATCCTAAAACTGGAAAATGAATTATCAGTGTTTGTTGGCAGATACTCAGTTGGCCTCTTTCATCCATATTTTTGCTGTCATTTCATATTACTCCAGTTTTTCTATGTGTTGCTTACCCAAATATATTTTCATCATGCTAATGTCATTACTTTTCAATTATGTATGTAAATCCTTTTGTAAAAGATATCTGCCACAAAGCACTTCCATACATCTCTCCATATGAAACAGTTCTGGCCTTCTTTACATAAATGAATTTACATCTGTCTTGGAATGATCATAACTTGAAGCAAATCTACTGACTGTAAATGGCTAAAACCAAGGACAAGCCATTGCTGGAGCAACCTGGTCTCCCAGCTGGTATGAACTGGTGTATTTCCATTCATCTGAAAGGATGCAGATTAGCCCAGCTTCATTGATTTTGCTGAAATTATGCCATTCAACAACAGCTGAGACGTGAAGCCAAATGAGACTATGATATTACTTAAAAGTCTTTTTGGTTCTTTCTTAGTGAAACTATTGTATTTGCCAATTTGCATCAAAACAGTCTTTAAACCTCTCCTATTTCCATTAGTTTTGTTTTATATATTCATATTTTTCTTCATGTTAGGAACATTGATATTTCCAAATGGCTTATTCTGGTTATCATATATTAAAATATGCTAGCTAGCACACCTGAAAAGATATATGCTACTGAAATCTCTCAAAAAGGTAAGTGAAAATTCTTTTTAAGGACAGAGTAAAGAAACCAAACAAAAACTAAAAAAAAAAAACTAAAAAAAAAAAAAAAAAAAAACCAACAACAAAAAAAAAACCAAACCTAGACAACATTAAAAAATCCACAAGAAAACTAATGCAACATGAGAAGTCTCCTTTCAAGGACAACACGGGTATGTAGATTCCAATTATAGCAGTAACATCTACTTCAACCTATTTATAATTCTAATCAAGTCAGACGTATTACAACCACCTACTAGTGATTGTATTATTTCTATTTGTTGCTTGGGCCTACCTGTAAGATGAGTTTGGGAAACCACAAAAGCTAGACACAGGTAAACCATGATGAGATATAGCCAAAAGAGAAATTGTCTTTTCCCAGGAGTAAGCAAGGTAGAACTTATTCAGGTACACTGATTTCCCGACTACGGCCATACTCTGGTTTCAGAGTATTCCTGAACTCTGGTTCAGGAATACAAAACACATGATGATAGAAAACATAATGAAAAATTAGGAAGCATTTTTCCACTCACTATTTCTCATCTGAACCTTCTTGTGATGCAATGGTAGATAGAAACATGAGGAATTATTTCCATAGTACCATACAAAGCCTTTATGTCAGTGTAACTTATGCACATTTTTGGTGCATTTAGATGGGGAAATACAGATATCCTATAAAACATAAAGCCTGGTAGCTTCAGTTTTTTTATTGCAGTGTATTCTTAGACTCATTTTTTTGCTTACCTAACTCACCTAAGTTTGATAAAGCCTTTTAATTTTCCATTTGTATCAACTAAAATTTGTTTTACGAAGGACGTCATAAATCTCAAATGAAGTGTAGTCGAGTCTTCAGTTGTGAAAAATTCCCATAGGATTCTTCAGCATACAATTATTTTTGTGTTCTATTTAATTAACCATGTAAATTATTTGCTATTTTATGGACCTTTCACATTTGTTTGCAGAAAGCATTTATTACAGGTTAAGTAAAAAAACAATGAAGGAAAAAGAAACTAGCATTAGGGTAAGACACTCAGAGGACTCATAATTAATACTGGGTACAAAGTGGGAACATTGGTAACAGTTTGTGATCTATATTCAAACTTGGATGAGGAATATTATGTAATTTCTCTCAAAGCTCTGTAATACACATTTAAGTAATAACAAGGCAGTCAGTATTAAATAGGAAACATAAAAATGGATCTAAATAACATACTTGTGATATAACACAGTCCTGTTAAATAAGCTGGGATATGAAGGAGGAATACCCAGGTTAGCATCTATCTAGCTAACGTCTGCAGATTGTGTTCAGTTCACATTTTATTAAGAGTAAGAATAAATTTTAAGAATTGAAGTACATAAAAAATGCCAAAAGCACTTAGGTCTTGCAATATGCATCCAAAAAAAAAAAAATCATGCATCTTGACTGTTCTATGGGTTTTATATTTTGTTTGATTTAATATGAAAAAGCCCAAACACAAATCAGCAATGAAAAAACTTCCCTGAAGCTGAACGAACCTGAACTCTAACAGATAAGTAAAAGATAGAAGACTATGGCTTTGCTGGCCCCACGTTGGGCTTCTCCCTGGGGGCTCCCCTGATGAGAGAAGCCTTCCTGGAGCAGTTCTGTGTCAGGAACGAGAGATGCATTGGACTTTTCTGGTCTTCAGCTTCTGTTTATTGTTATCTCATCAAAACTTCAGCACGCCGTCTGCACCAGACTCTGCATGCAGGAAAAACAGCACAAAAATGGCCACAGATGTACAGTTTCAAGGTCTTTTAAGGTTGAACTAAAACTAAACTAAACCCAATTGAGAAATGACACCTAGATTATTTTCCCTTTTAACCCAATAACTGATCCCTCAAGGCCTGCAATGCAGACTTTTCTGTCCAATTGCAAGATACCACCCAAACCCATGAAGAAGGAAGAAGAAGGTAAAGAAGAACAACCTGCCTCCACCCTAAAACCTCCATCTTGCTTCATATCCATTACTATATTCTAAAAACCTAAACTCTAAGTTTTCCACCCACTGATATTACACACTTCTAACTAACTACATACCTGTAATCCCAGTGCTATTAATCAGTTTTGGAAGTCTTCTCCACAGCCTCAGGTCAAATGCAGTGCTTTCTTGCAAGTCTGTGCCTTTCAGCACAGAAAGTTTAAAATTCTCAGCATCCAAGATTCCAACAGAAGACCCCTATGAATATACTAATATGTAATGTATTTCCAGCACACCTGTAGAACAGCTATCTGTCTGTAGAGTAGTTCACCAGCTGTAGCCCAATAGGAAGAAAGAAATATTTACAACTGATTCCCTGAATTCATAGATGTAGTGACCAAAGGTTACAATCAGGGAAGATGTATTGTGCTCTTTATTCAGTGCCAGTTTGTGACACTAAGGTAAACTGGTAATGCCAGTTTGTGACACTAGGGTAATCCCATCTATCTCAGCCATACTTTAATTACCTAGAAATTAGAAAAAAATCCTTCATACTGAGCATTTAGAAGCATACTTGCACCCATTATTTAAGTGCTGAATACCAATACCATGATTTACACCAAACCCAGGTGCAAAGTTTGCTGCTTTCAAGGTACAATTGTAATGCAATTCAACTATAGCACATTGTTTCCAGATGCAAATTTTAAAAGCCTAGAATAGGAAAAAAGTGATAAACATCTACAGAAGGGACAAAAATATGCTTGGTACCTTCCTGGAGGTAAATTCCTGGAGGTGATAGAAAACAGAATCTCCACCCTCCTCTTTCAGCAGAATATGACATATTTGACATCCATGAATGTTCTCTCAAGAGCTTTGAAAGAGGCTGTATTACTGCCAATATTAACCAGATAATGTATTGTAAATCTGACACAGACTCCAGCTGAGTTACTTGAAATATTAAGCCCAAGGTAATATATTACTCAATTTCCACAATAGCCAATGCTGATCTCTACTTAAGCAGTCCTGTAGGAAACACAATAAAAAATCATGTAAATTGCAGTTGCTGCATGCTGTTCTTATTAGGAAGGTATACAAATAAGACTGAATGATACAGAAGATTAAGAAAGGTATTTTAATAATGAGCATTATTAAATTTTAATGTTGAAGATATTTAAATTTTGTTCATTTTTATTTAAGTTCATGGTGAATATTTAGTCAGTTTTTAAAATAAGTAGCTGCCTGAGTGCAATTTGGTTCTGAAAAAAATCTTCTATTTTTATTTTAAAAGAATTTTTAAAAAAACAATCTGTCTGAGAAAATCAGAATTTTTTACCTTCTAGCCTGGTGCACTTCTTTAGTCTATCTCAAGAACATCTAATATCAGTTACAGGTATCCCTGAAAGAGGAACCATAGGCCACCCTTCTTTCTCTTGATTTTGAGAATTCAAATTGTCTTTTCTTGGGCAGTAATTACTATACATGTGCTTATTTGTAGTTTTAAATCCTCTTTCTCTTTCCAAATGGTACTGTCTTTGTACTTATAATTCATTCTCTGAGATGGGGAGAAAGAATTGGTGTATGGGATCTTCTGCTGAGCAGGAAGGAAAAGGCAACTTTCTGAGTGCTCTTGACCATCATTACATCTATGGTATAGATCAATTTATCCTTATGTTATTCATTTTCCTTTAACAGTAACAAAGAATTTCACTGTTTCTATTTCACAAATATGCTTGATGTGAATTACATGGGGAAAGGTGTGAAGGGAAGAGAATAGAGCAGGAAATAATTGCTGTTTCAAAGAAAAATCCTTCAACACAGGTAATGGGGTTTTTGAATATTAACTCACCAAAATATCATCTAGAAAAGTGTATTTTAATAGCATGAAGAAATCAAAACTACAGCAACATCATTCTTTTTGTTCTTCATAATTATCCTTGTGGCAATTCTAATTAAAACAGATGTTATTGAGTATAAATAGCAAGTACATTTATCATTCTCTTGATAACAAAAATAAACCATTCTCTTTATGGCTTGAAATTTTCCTGGGTTTTTTTTTTGTTTTTTTTTTTTTTTTTTTGTTTGTTTGTTTGTTTGTTTGGTTTTTTTTAAGAACATCTGAAAATAAATCAGCAAAGGCCAAAAAATTATTAGGACATTGTTCTATGCTTCCAGTTTTATGCAAAACAATGGAGCGAATAGAGACATGAGGAAAAAAATAAGCCCCCTTTTCATGCACAGGTTTCTTTACAGAGGACTGTGCTTTTACCACAGGCAGAAAACCTCTAATATTCAAAGTACTTTTGTTCACCTTTCAAAACCATCTTTCATTCAGATGATTTTCTGTTAGAGATGAATGGAAGGAGTTTTGATACAGTTTTAATTAACTTAAGCCAAGACATACTCTCCTTACTTTGCTTTCCATGCTCTCAGAAGCAGCTTCTCTTGTGCTACATCACAAAACAGAGGGCTTTGGCAGACTGATGCCTGCAGAACAAAGATTCTCTAAAGATCAACTGGCATCTGCAGTCTGAATTTACTCACCTAAGACACATGTGTGAAATTAGTTCTCCAACACAGTGTGCTTCCAGTTTGTACAAGAGGAAGATGGTGATTTTAAATGCATGAAATACCAGATTTGTATTAAAAAAAAAGGTATAGCCTAATATAATCAATATAGTTAATAGTCTCATTGAATATCTTTTGCACTCTATTAATAAAGGCAATGACCAGTAATTCATGTATAGCATACATTACATTGTTTTTCTAGATTTTTACTTAAAAACCAGTTTGGGCTAAATATTAATTTTATTTTTTTTCTCTCTACAGTGGTAAGAAGTTAAATTCTATGTTGCAACATTGAAGCTGAATGTCTTTTAGCTCCATGGAAAAATTGATTGAAATAACACTGTACAAAGATACGCATTGCTGATAGAGGGGCCAAAGTCTTAGTCCAAAGTTCAGACATGAAGTTTGTAAGTCAGAGTCCATCGTCTACAGAGCATAATGGCTTTGCAAATATATTAATTTCTCATTGTTTTTCTTTGTTACCATCTTAGTTTGGTTTGTTTCCATGGATTGGGGTTTTTGGGAAATTTCATCTGGGTTCTGACTTTCTACAATGTCTTCTTTCCATTTCTGTTACAATGGTGAAGGAATGAGGATGCTCTAGGGCTCAGAAGTTTGGGCCCAGATATGCCAGTGTCCAAAGTCATGCTGCAGTTTTTGCTTACCTGATAATATGAGGCAGTAGCAATTTTATACTGTGAATCTTTAGTTTATGCTTTTCTTCATATGTGATTTTTCTTCGAAGAGGAAAAGCATACATCAATTTTTTAACTTTTGTTTAGACTATTCCATGTGTAATACATATAAGTAAAGTGTTTCCTGTGAGAAGCAACTGACTTTTATCAGGAGACCTCTATAATTATTTGGCCTCAAAATCCAATATTCTTGAAAGAACTCCGAAGGTATTAAAAGAAAAAGTCCCTTCAAAGGAAGAAAGGCCTAAGTGTAAAAACATTCAAAAAAAACCCCAACCAAAAAAACACAAAACACCGGTAAATAGAAAAATAAAAATTTTAAGTTACATTAATATAAAGAAGCACAGGCAAATGTAGAACAAACAAGCAGTAAATTGTAAACTTGCTATAAGGCTGTTTGCTGTTCATGAGTGATGTAGAAAGGTGATTTTTCTTACTTAAAGTAGCACAACTAATTAGTTACTTTAAGCGCAGTCGGCTAGCAGAGAAACAATGACTAAAATAATAGAACGAAAAAGAGCTAAATTAGATTGTGTGATCACAGCAAAGCAGGCTCTGGCACAGTGGTTGACAATGAAAAAAATGGAGAGCGATGCAGTGAAAAAGGAGGAGGAGTCAGATTGCCTGCCTGCTTCCTGCATGTGAGCATATCAACTGGAAATTAATGCATATAGGTCTGAAAGAAAGTCAAAGAGACTGAAAACAATTTTGTCAAATGGAACTGAATTAAAGAACTATTAAGAAAAATCACAGCTCCTTTGTTAAAAGAATAATTTTTCTGTGAATAGAACTGAGGTTTCTGAGACTGTCTATACTGTCCTGGTCCTGTCCAGAGTATAGGCAGTAAACATTTGAGTAGGGCAGTGCATCTAGTATTACATTATCCTTCACATGTCCTCTAAGAAAAAGTCTCCATTCATTCCTGTGATAGGACAAAACAGAGTGCACCATAAGGCAGACCTATCCATAGTAAAGGTGCAACATTGTTATTAAAATCAGTTTTCCATTTCCTAAGCAGTTTCTACCTTGGAATATCTATTGACAGGCTTTTATATTTATCTAAACCTTAGGGTTAAACTTTCTGGGGTACTTGCATGGTCAAACCTTTGGTGAATGATTTGGCTTGATAACCTGGTGAAATGAAAATTTAAGAAGTATTATGTATATCTGGACTGAATACTCAAAAGTTTCTAAATCCATTTGCCTAAATTGATCTTGTAAAGTGGAGGACAATCATCATCAGGATTAAAAAGTAATCAGAGAATTACGAAGCTTTTGGTACAAAGTAGGAATTAGCCCGATAAGATGTATAAAAACAACATGGAGAATTCATATCAGGAGGAAGAGGCCCTAGAGTGGAAACATCAGGAGTGAAACCTGATTTGGCACTTCCAGAGGACTCTTTGTGCTACCACAGATACTGCCCAGCCCAGACAGAGCAGCCTGAGTGGCCTCCCTGGCCCATGGGAGTGCCTGCTTCCTTTGGGGGAGGGTCATTAATGGGCACACGGAGCTGTGGCTCCCACATCTCCAAGGGTGTGACAGCAGGACAGACCCACTGCGGGGACACTGGGGTGTGACTGCCAGCCCACACGCTCTGCTACAGGAGCTCTGCCTGTAACCCTATGCATGCCTCTGCATTTGCTCACGTATAATCACAATCTAGTGTGATTAGAACCTCTGGAGATAAATTTGTGACAAGATAAAGGCATCTATAAAACTGTACAGGTTTAACATCCTGCATCCACTAGTGCAGCTATTCTGTTTTATTATCAGTATTGAGTCTGTATGTACAGTTCACTGATTGTTGGGTAACTGCGTGTTGTTTATGTGTCAAGAAATTGTTTCAATCCCGATCTCATTTAAGTTACTTTTACTTTGACAAATTCCAAGTGTGAGAGCTCATTTAGTGATATCACAAAGGTTTACTGGTGAGAGAAAACAAGATCTGTTAACTAAAAACTCTATATTAAAAATGGTGGTTTGTTTTGTGAACTATTTTATTAAAATATCAAAGAATATCATGAAAGAAAACTAGTCAAGCAAATGAAGAAGGATATCATCATAATTTACCACTGATCGCTATAGTCTTTCCTATTGACTGCAGTAATTGTTACTGTAGTGCAACTGAAAAAACTAAACAGCATGAAGTCATTATTCAGCACTCTGTTCACTGATGTAATAGTTTCTCTTCATGTTGGTGACCTGAAATACCTGGGCTTGTCTCTAGCTAGAGTGATGAAGACTCTAGGGAATCTCATTTACATGAAGGTCTATTTTTTCCATATATGTATCTAGAGAGAAATTTTTAAAACAACTTCAGTATTTTTTAATGAGTTTACAAAAAGAGAATCTGCATTTTTACTTAACTTTTCAGGAAATCTTTAGAGCTTTTGGTTTTCCTTTATAGCAACAACAAACTGCTAAAAATCATTAAATTTAAGAACAATTGCCCAATGTTCTTGATAGCTCATTATCACCATTCAACATTTATTTCTTTCTTTTCCTCACTTTGATGATACTTTAATAAATCTCCTGGATGCTTTCACTAGATAGGATGTAGGTTGCATCTGAATAAACCAAAATGACAATATTATTAATAAATTAAATTTATTATTATTCATTAAATTATTATTATCAAAACAGGAATATATGATAAAGTAGTGAGAGAACAGTCAGAAGAAAGTTGGAGATATTCAAGTTGGCAGGATTTGATTAAATTCTCCTAGGAGCACTAAAGGAACAAGCTGATGCAGTGTCCAAACTGTTAGTGATTAATAGAGTTCTTGGAATAGAAGGAAGGTCCCAGAGGGCTGGTGGAATAAAAACCCAAAACTTACTTACATTAAGAAAGACAGAAAAGTAGGGTAAATAGAATTACAGCGCAGTGGGTCTGATTTTGTTTTCAGAAAAAAAGTTCCTAGAAGTTATGGAATAAATTATAAGTTTATAGAGAAAATTATGGCAGTGAGGGAAAGAGCTCAAATTGATATATTTAGACTGAATAGAAGAAAACCATTTAATTTATTTGTTTGACAGGATAATAATGCTGTTGGGTGAAGAATAATCAGTAGATGGCTTAAACCAGCACTTTGGAAAGGCTGTTGATGTTTTTATGGCAACCTCTTCAATATTTGCCAGAGTAGGTACGTAATTAGGTGAAAAATTACACTCCAAAGACTATTAGCTTTCAATCAAGGTGGAGAAAATATAATTTTAAAAATCTAGTAAAGGATCATTTTCTATAAATTTTTGCTACTGCCCAGGTTGACTGGCCAGTTGACTGAATAGACAATACATGTATTGCATCTGCTGTGGTTAATGAGTTCCAAGCACTCTGTAGGGAAGAATTCGAATCTGAATCATCTTAACTATTTGGAAAAAGCATCCAAAATTAACAGTATAAGTTTAGTGAACACTAGTACAAAGAACTGAACTGTGGGAGGTTTGAGTTAAAATGAGAAAGATTAAGATTGTGTTGGACTTAGAACAGACAAAATGTACACGATACAAGAAGGAAAATCTTAATCTGGACTGTAATCAGCAGAATATTGGATGAGGAACATAGAACATGTATGTTTTTCTTTGTCCCGCTTAAGACTTCTAATAGTGTACTGCATCTGCTTTAGGTAACACAGTTTTTAGAAACACAGCTAATGGAAGTCCACAGAAAAGGGAAAAAAAACAAATGAAAATGTTCAAAGAATGAGATTTCTTATTTTGAAGGGTTGAATAAATGTATTTTAGCTTTAAAAAAAGGAAAAAGGCATAGGGATAGTGCTAATGGTCTTCTAGCATATAAAATATGACTAAGAAGACGATGATGCTGAGTCATTTAGTGACCACTGGATTTATCTATTCAGGAAAGGACAAGAAAACAATCTGGCTTTCAAAACAGAGGAATTAGACATTAGGAAAACTGTGAGGTTTTTTTAGTGCAACAAGTGACAAAATAATGAAAAAGGAAACCTAAAAAATATCTCTAAGTCTGGAAGTTTCAGGTAAGTTTAGCAAACCTCTATCAGTCACTGTCCAAAGGTTACCAAATACCACTGTTCTGAAACAAAAGACTAAAACATCCTTTGATATCTTGGTGTTCTTCTCTACACCTGATGCTGCCATTTTCTTGACATTCTGGAAAATTTCAAGTGGTTTAGAGTAACCACAGGATTTATTTTATTTATTCTTCAAATCTTGTACATTTTAGTTATCACAAATCCATTTGAGATAATAGTACTTTACTCAACATCATTGGTTGCACTCCAATTATGTTTTTATTCTCTGGAAAACCTTTCATAAAAACATGAGCTTTGAGGTCAATTTCAGTAATAAATATAAAACCAATTGTTGATTAAATTATCTATCCTGCAGAGCAAAGTACATTAGTAGCGTCTGATTTATTTGGTTTGTGTGTCAGTCTGCATTTTTTAACTGCATCACTTATTTTTCTAGAAAAGTAAACCTACAATTTAATTGCTGGGGATCGTTTTTTACTTGTAGATGAAAAGAACTGATGTTTACTATTATTTCCTTTAGAAAAATGTACACAAAATAATAAATCTAAAACTTTTAAGATCATTCTCAGTCTGAAACTACTGCTGTATTGAACTTCACCACAAATGGAAAGTAACTTTACTTGTCTAGAATAATTTCAAATAAAAAACCAATATAGGCATACTTTTTTTTCTTTTTTGATTGAAAAATTGCCTCATTCCTGGTGTGTATGTGTATATATACACAGTCATTTTTAGTAATTAAAGATCAAAATATGAAGATCATTCACCAAAGTTTACGTATAAGGCAGTGGAGAATTAATTCTATATGTCAGTGAATTATGAATTATATATGCATCTATGATAATACTTTATGCAGTTTTGCTTAACAGTGTGTTAATATTGTAGTTCTTCCAGAGGAATATATTTGACGAGCGCTGCACATTTAGCAAACTTCAGATTTGCCCCTGTAATTATGAAAAAGTAAAGAGACAATGTATTTATCAAGAGTTGCAAATCCAAAGTTCATTAATTTGTAAAATTGTTTCTCAGAATGCTGAAATTAAGCAGAGCAACTGCAGAGTGCAGATTTATTAAGGTGCACTGACACATCCCTAAACTGAGGTCTGAAGTTTAGCCAAGTGAACTGACCATGAGAAACTGGGATGTAGGAGTAAGAAGCTTTAATGGTTCTCTCTATAAGAAATGGTTGCATTTTTCTGGTGGTTAAGGGAGGGCAAGGCAATAGATAGGCAAACCCCACAGGTAATTAATTGGGAGAATTGGAGACCTCCTGGGGAGTCAAATCTCCCAATACCATGTGGGAATCTACCACAGCCTTGGTAAGCTGGCCTGAGCTGTGTCACTCACAGCTCAGAAGGCTGGAATGCCATAGGTAACCATAATAGAAGTGGCAATTTTAGCTATAGATATAGCAAAACTGTGACTAATTTAGAAAGGCCTTTGTACCAGGGAAGAGACAAGGGTGAAAAAAGGAAATTATCAATGTGAATGGAGGAAAAATAAGAATGGGAAGTGGAGAAGAAAGAGGATAAAGGGGTCCAGATGAGCAAGAGAAAATGCAGATGAACGCATTTGCTTAACTGAGGCACTTGACCACTGTAGGCTGTCTTGTTTTCTTATTAAAAGCACTCCTAGCAACTTTCTGTGTAAACTGCTGTGACCCCTCTCTGATCTCAGTGTGCATTTACATGTGTGTATGTATAGTTTTTGCTATTAAATTATGAGCTGGGCTAGCCAGTGAGAGGAAACAATAAAAAAACAGGCCTGAGCCAATGACTGCGTAAAGGGATGGGGATCTGCATAGGGATAGGTGCGGCGTGGGTTTTTCCTCTCCCCGGCTGCACGCAGCTCTTGGGAGCCCGGCTGTGGCGTAGCTTCCACGTGCTGCCGGGGTTTGCTGCCGCGGGTTCCCGGACACGGCTCCGTGTCTCGGGTGCGTGGGCCGGCCAGCCTCTGTTGCCGTGCGCTAGGGACCCGGTAAAGAGGAAGGAATTTGTCCATTTACTCCGTGCTTGGCAGGAACGGTTTATTGGTCACGTGGCGCGGATCGATGGAAAAACGCGACCGCTCCCAGCACTCGCATGGGAGCAAATGGCGTCTGACTGCCGGCGGGATAGGGCTTTATAGAGGGGCGGGGCGAGAGGATCCACGGCCTGCCGGCCAATAGGGGCGGCTGCCGTGGCGGTGACGTCAGCAACAGCGACCAACCAGAGAACCCCGCAGGGGCGGGCACCGAGCCAGAGCGGGCTGAGCGGGACCGTGTGGCTCGGCGCGGCCAGCACGGGGTTTCCCGGGGCCGGACGGCAGGGTGCTTACAGGAGCGGCAGAGGGGTAAGAGCCGGCAGCAGGCAACATGGGGGCAGAAACCGCGGGGGGGGGGGGGGGGGGGGGAACAACGCGGGGGAACCGCGGGATTACAGAACTTGGCTTATTTTAACATAAATTAAAAACCCTCATCTAAACCCAAACTCCGGGATGCAACAGATAGGAAAATAAATAGACTATGTGGTAACATTCCAGGTTGTTTGAGAATGTCTCCCCGCTTAATAAAATATAAAAAGAAAGCAGTGGTGTTGATTCAGTCTCTCAAGCGGTGGCCTCTTCTCCCAGCTGCTGCTGCAGCTGCGGTGACTGACTGCTACGCAGGTGGAGAGGGCCTGAAGATGGTGCTGGGGTTGGTTCTTTTCCGGGTGTTTAGGGATAGGGAAACTGGGAGGCAACTTTATTACAAACATGGGGATTTGGGACACACACAGACTGGGGCTTTGGGGAAAAACATTTTTTAAGGAGATTGTAGGGTCCTTTTTCTTTTGTGTCGCCTGCGGTTTGATGCAACCCCCCGATTGGTGGGGTCATCTGCCACGCTCAAAGGCACCCTGATGTTCTGAACTACCACCTGCACAGTTACTTGATAACTCACAGCTCCCCTTAAGGTGCTGTGGCCTGCCTTACTTTTATCTTCACGCGACGCAGGTGCGCGTTGTTTCTTCAGTTTTTTGGGGGAATGGGATCTCCCTCCCCCCCTCTCCCCCCTCCCACTGTCCCTGGGGGTGCCCTGCCCAGAAACGGACATTGAACCACAAAATGTCCTCTCTGATTGCAGTGGAAGCACTGGCGTCTTGCTGGAGGCTGCTTCGGACCAGCGTTCTTTGGGGGCACGGCATCCAAGGCAGCAGTGTTCATGGATGCTGCTTCCAGGACAAACTTGTCCTGAACCTCCGATCCCTCTACATGCCTCTCATCTGTCGGCTCGACCCATTCCACGGAACCTGGAAAATGCTCAGAAACCCACATCCCCCTGCTTCCCTCCCTCCCGGGTCTCCGGGAACCATGGGACTGCAGAGGCAGGGGCTCCGATTCCCCCCCCCTCTCCTTTTCTCTCCCGCCCAGACGTCTGGGGCCCATGGGAACTTGGAGGTAGGGGTTCCCGCTCCTCCCTCCCCCCTCTCCTCTTCCCTCCCGCCCGGCTCTCCGGGGCCCATGGGAAGATGGGGGTAGGGGTTCCCGCTCCTCCCGCCCCCCTCTTCCCTCCCGCCCGGATCTCCGGGACCCATGGGAAGATGGGGACAGGGTGAGGGCAACAGGACGGGGGCTGCCTCCCTCAGGCAGCGGGGTGGAGATGGCAGAGCTCTCCCCGGTGGGGGAGGGCGGAGTCGATGACTCAGCAGGGACGACATGCAAAGGACTGGAGGGAACACCCACACGAGGGGGAACAATGGGTGAGGGAGTAACCTGACCTCCCGAGGGGGCGGCGCCCATGCCCACAGGGAGGCAGGTGGGGGTTGGGTCAAAGGCGGGGACACCGGGAACAAAGAACAGAAAGGGGTTGTGGGAAGAAGAGACCCTGCCATGTGGCCGCCCTCCATCTTGGGAAGACAAAGGGATCAACCACGTGGCCTCGGCCTCCTCAGAGGAACAAAGAAAGGGGTTTAAAGAAACAGAACTGCGCGGGGTAGCGCCGAAACTGGGATTTTCAACTGGGGAAAAAGGGATTGGAAAAGGGGTTTAGGGTCGTGGCCTCAGCGAATCGACCGATCTCGCTAAGGCAGGGACGCCGAGATGGCTTAGGGGAGCCAGGAGCACAGTCCACATTTGTGGAGCTGCCCTGCGTCTCAGATCGGCGGGGTGCTCCCCCTCGCCCAACCGGGTTAGGGGAAGAAGGGGTAGGAGAAGGGGATGGGGAAACAGATTCAGAGGGAGTAACAGATTTTCTGG
This sequence comes from Vidua chalybeata, assembly GCF_026979565.1. Lineage (NCBI taxonomy): Eukaryota > Metazoa > Chordata > Aves > Passeriformes > Viduidae > Vidua > Vidua chalybeata. Next base: position 12,398,854 of record NC_071531.1, read on the forward strand.
ATGGTTCTTTCCTTTCCCCAACCGAGTTTCGCGCGTTCAGATGTTTTACTACATCTGTGATCAACAAATGGAATTTAGGGAAGCAGTCATCTATGGAGGGATCCCTACCGATCCCCTCTGCTAGCTTTTTTCCCACTTGCTCCGAAAATTCTGTTTTGCGCGCGTCCTCGGTAGACAGACGGGGGAAAGCAAAGAACAACCACCGGACAAATTTCTCAACTAAATTTTTTGGGTATCGGCCCTTCACCAAAAGGATTTCTTTAACTTGGGAATAAAATTCCTTTTGTTGGGAAGATAGCACGGTCCCCATGCTTCTTCCACCCAAACCACCTCACCCCTGGGGCAGTAAAAAGGAGAAAAAAAGCAAAAAAACGCAGGCGACTCCAGCGGCTGCCGTTCGTGCTGCGCGCCGCACGTCCCAACCTCGGGAACACGGCCAGCCCTCCCCGTATTAGCTGGACACGTTTCCACGACTAATACTTACCAGACTGAAGTCTCTGCAAAGCAAAGCTGCCACCAGGGTCCGGGAGTCCCGGGAAGTGTCCTTTCTTCTGCCCTCCTGGCTGCGAAAGTTTGCACTTCCTGTCCCACGCGGGACACACTGTCTGGTCCCCCGTGGGCGACGGAGACTTCACTGACGTACTTTGGAGAGCCCCTGCTCTCGGTTTCCGTCCGGCACGGAGCTGTGGTCCGGCGCGGACCGCTGCCCGCTCTGGCTTGGCGGCGGCGCTCCCCCCTTGGCGGCGGCGCGGCCCCTGGCCGGCGGTGGCGGCTCCCGGCGTTGTTCCTGAAGCTCCGCGGTGAACCTCCGTCCACGCGATCAGCTCAGCGCTGGCCTCGGCACCACGTTCGGGCGCCAATTGCGGCGTGGGTTTTTGCTCTCCCCGGCTGCACGCGGCTCTTGGGAGCCCGGCTGTGGCGTAGCTTCCACGTGCTGCCGGGGTTTGCTGCCGCGGGTTCCCGGACACGGCTCCGTATCTCGGGTGCGTGGGCCGGCCAGCCTCTGTTGCCGTGCGCTAGGGATCCGGTAAAGAGGTAAGGAATTTGTCCATTTACTCCGTGCTTGGCAGGAACGGTTTATTGGTCACGTGGCGCGGATCGATGGAAAAACGCGACCGCTCCCGCCACTCGCATGGGAGCAAATGGCGCCTAACTGCCGGCGGGATAGGGCTTTATAGAGGGGCGGGGCGAGAGGATCCACGGCCTGCCGGCCAATAGGGGCGGCTGCCGTGGCGGTGACGTCAGCAACAGCGACCAACCAGAGAACCCCGCAGGGGCGGGCACCGAGCCAGAGCGGGCTGAGCGGGACCGTGTGGCTCGGCGCGGCCAGCACGGGGTTTCCCGGGGCCGGACGGCAGGGTGCTTACAGGAGCGGCAGAGGGGGAAGATCCGGCAGCAGGCAACATGGGGGCAGAAACCGCGGGGGGGGGGGGGGAACAACACGGGGGAAACGCGGGATTACCGAACTTGGCTTATTTTAACATAAATTAAAAACCCTCATCTAAACCCAAACTCCGGGATGCAACAGATAGGAAAATAAATAGACTATGTGGTAACATTCCAGGTTGTTTGAGAATGTGGCTGTGTCAGTGAACCAAAAGATTTAGGGCATGTGTATCCTTCACCGAGAGACCCTAAACTCTGATCAGCCAGAGAGGAGGAACAGATCTGTGCTGTCTGTGTTGGCCCCCTTCAAGCAGTGCCAGTGAAAACACTGCTTTCTGCTTATGCTGGTTTCTGTGGCTGCCCAAGTTTACACCATGAGTGGGTGGGTGATGAGCACCTGCCAGGAATACTTGCCACTCTTGGCTGGACCTGGGAGCCATGGCGACCTGGTTATATCACACTGGGTCTGAGTGAACCATGGGGTCTGAGATAAATCTGACTTTATTGGAACAGGAAGGAAAATTTCCCTTTGTCCCAAAGCCCACATACTTGGCTCCACATAATAGAGTTTGTATGAGGGATTCAGGAAGCATGTTTCCAATAGTTTTCCTGGTCTGCTATGGACTCAGGGATGAGAAGGAACCCATCTCACTACAACCTCCTTTCAGAGAGCTGTAGAAGTAATAAAGTCTCACCTGAGCCTCCTACTCTCCAGGCTAAACAACTCCAGTTCTCTCATCTACTCTTCATAAAGCTTGTTCTCTAGAACCATCACCAGCTTCATTGCTTTTCTTTGGATGCACTCAGCTCACCACTAGAACTCACATAATGGTATCCCACAGCAATATTGGTCGTATTCCAATAATCCCTAAGGGGCATTGGAAATACACCTTCTCTGCACCTTAAACTAAAATGGATGGGTTACATCTGCAAGGATATTTAGCTTGAGATTTTTTCAGAACATACCCATTTCAGGCTGCAGCCTGCTGCTTTCCCTCACCTTGCAATAGGTGTACTTACTGACACCTGGTGCAACTTATGTTGTTTTTACAGTCCCTCAGAATTCTTATCTTTCAGTCATCAGGTACAGAAAGGATAATGCCACAATGGGCATAGGCAAAACAATTCTCAAAGTAAAAGTGTTTGCTTATTCATGTGACAGTCCTAAATACCATTTATAGAGCTATAAATGACAAATGTAAGGGATTGAGGAACTTGTGTTTCCTTCTGCTATAGAGCAACACATCTTTTGCAAACTTCCTGGAACAGGCTGAAGGATGCAGCCATAAGCAAAAGCAATCTAATAATTCTCTTCTGGACTGTCTTGGGTGTTCTGGCCCCTGATAATGATTAAAAATCATGCATTAAAACTCTGGACATCCAGATGAACAATTTTGAAGTAGAATTTAAGAGTGCTTTAATCAATTATATTGCCAAACCTTGATTAAAATGTGTCTTGGGTAAAAAATTAATAAAAATATTTTACATTCTGAAAGTAGGAGTGACTTTTTCAGGTGAAACTGATGTGAATTCCATATGAAATATAAACAGATAAAAGACTTGCTGTGTTCAGGACAGTAATAAATGTGTGATATAACTGTTAAAGTGCTGAGCAGTTTTATAAATGCCCAATTCTAAAAAGCCCACAGGGTAAAATAATGACTGCTAAAGAAAGCTGTAATTAATTAGGGGAAAAGTAAATGAATGTTTGCAATACTTATAGAAGAGTCTGCTGATGTTCAGAAGATCATGAGAAAAATAATTTATTTGTAGTGCTGTAATTCTTTTTCTAAGTTGGGGGGGGTGAACAAAGGAAAAGGAAAGCTATACAGCAAACATACTAATGAACGGAACTGAAATGTCTATCCCTTACAGCAAATTTCTATAAGAAAGGGAAACTTGAGAAGGGAGTGTCTAAATTTTATATAATCTAATTGTGTCAGAAGTTTCATCAATAAAGACAAGAATATCAGGAATTAAGTCACTACTTCTGCTCACCTCAAGATAGAGAATATTTTCTATGGTGAATTTTGCATCTTTGTACTCACAGCAACATATGGTACTGCAGCTATAAAGCAATTTAAATATACTCACAGTCAGCTGAAAGAGATTGTCAGTGTTTTAATGTAATGAGCTGCTATCATATTCCAACAAACTTTAAAAATTTTCACTCTCTTGATAGAAAAATAGTCCTTGAACATTATTACATAGATCTACTACCTAGACATTATTGTGCATTTCTTGCTTTAATTTACAAAATTGGTTTTATAGGAGTTTCTTTTTATTCACAAATACTCCTTCTGTTGGTTGATTCACTTAGTGATGTCACAACTCACTCTTTGTAGTATCATAGTTGCTTCCATGGAGATGGCTTGTGATACCACCAGCACAGACAGTTAAGGAAAATGACTCAGAAGGGAAATGCCTATGGATCATTGAGATATATATCTATATCTATATCTATATATACATATATACATATATATACACACTCATAAGAGAGATCAAATCAGAGCTATAACAGATGCAAATGAAAAATAGTAGGTGTAAAAGTTATCACTTACTACAGGAAGAGTATCACTATATCTATGTCTGCTGCTGTCAATTTACTCAATCTCAGAACTAAAGAATTAAGAAACATACCCAAGAGTCATCATTGTAAAGTTTTATGAAAATTTTTATTTATACTTTATTAATCAGGTACTACTGCACTTTCTAGTCTAGCAAAAAGGTTGTAGAGCACAACCTATGCAGTCCAGAAATTCTACAAAAGAGTCACATCTGAAACAAAGGGTAAATTCCTATATAACCATGAGGATAGAGGTGTAAAGGTTATCTGTCGTTGCAAGAAAATCAGTCTCTGGACATAGAAGCAATAACCACTGGGTGGGTTTTTTTGTTCCCAAACCAGTAGTATTTAAGGCCCATTGGAATTTAAATTCTAAATGGCAGTCTTTTGTAGGACCATTTGTACTCTTAGTTGATCCTGCTTTTGCTAAAATACTGTCTGTACACCAAAGAATAGCAGACATCCACATTCTCTGCTACAGTTGTAAACTGATTTTGATCCTGTTACTTCCAAATGTACTTTCTTTAGTGTTACCTAGTTTTAGTATATTATTGCATAATAACATGTAATTAGTATTTATAAACATATAATAAAAAACTCATATTCACTGGAAGTCAAAAGCCTTTCTCTTTGTCTTTTTGCTGAAGAGCTAGGCAAACCATATTTACATTCAAATTGAGCTGAAGTCCTAAAGAGTCATAAATGTGATTGGTAAGTGATCTCCCTATCCTTATCTCCTTATCTGTCTGCACTGTATCTGAAGAACTGTCCTGTTGATGGATGCAAAGACATTATTGAGACCTTGTTCTGTACAGGAAGATTATAAGAAAGATCAAAGTGTCATAGAATGGTTTGGGTTGGAAGGGAAATTAATGATCATCTGTTTCCAACCCTCGGATGAGAAAGATTTTATATCAAGGCGTGTAGTAAAAGACAGGACGAGAGCTGACGAGAAACAACACTTTTAAACTGGAGGAAGGTAAGTTTAGATTGTACATAAGGAAGAAATATATTATGGTGAGGGTGGTGAGATGCTGAAACAGGTTGTCCAAAGTAGTTGTGGATGCCCCTTAATGGATATAATCAGGGTCAGATTGGATGACACTTTGATTAATCTCTTATAGAGAAGGATATCCCTGCCCATGAAGGGGAGTTGGAACACATGGTATTTAAAGGTGCTTTTCAACTCAAACTATAATGTGATTTCATGATTAAGAACCATATCTTGTTAAGGAAAAAAATTCATGAAAGGATGTCTAAATTTTCTAAATAAACAAATAGATTAATTTCAAGACATCTATAATTCCAGTATTGTCTGTTTCTCTTAAATTTAATGCATTGTGAAGGACTATTTTCTTTAAAAAAAAATTTAAAACCCCATGTGCATAGAAGTTTTTTCTTTGAACAGATGGCAACCTAAACTATATGTCATAAGAGTGCTCATGCATGTTAATACAGACTACCTACTCCCCCAGGCCCCAGAGGAACAAAGCAGTTGGAACGATGTAAAATAAGGTTGACTTAAATACATGTCACATTGTATTCTGCAAAAAAACTAAATGCAGGAGTCTGTCAGGAATGGCACATCAAAATTACAAAATCTCTTTTTAAATAATCAAAAGCTCTCATTTTAAAAAATCTACAGCACTGTTAAGATGGCATTGCCTTAAAAACCTATAAAGTCAAGTGGACCTGTCCAAATGATTCCTATCATATTGAATTTTTGTCCTTAAAATACTTTTAATCTTACAGAAAGTTACTATTCCAATTCTGGATGAAAGAAAGTGTCTTCAAAGAATGCTTATTAATAAATCAAAATGAATGGACTGCTTAATATTTTACCGTTTCATTCTCCTACCAATCAGCAGCCTACTTTTACATAGTGAGAAAAACAACAGAAAGTAAGATATATTTTATTACTCTAGTTAATAAAATGTAGCATCCTGTCAATACCAAATGCGTGAAAAAAATGGCCATATCTAATGTAATGTTCAATAGTAATAAATTCAGGTAAAGTAAAGCCCATATATCTCGCACTGAGAATTACAATACAAAATGGGCATAGGCATAAAATGAATGAGCTACAGTAGACAATATGAAATGATTTTTTAAATTGAAATGTTAATTTCATGCTGTCAGAAAATAGGACTCTGGATATACGATCAAATTGTTTTAGTGGAAAATGTGTATCACCTACAACTCCCTCTACTGAAAAAATAAACAATAAAGTTTGGATGTCCCTAGACTTCTTATAGTCTCAGTGAATGGTCAGGTAAAGACAATAGTCTACTGATAAGTTTTCAAAATTCATATGGTATTCTAAGAGTTAGGATCCCTGTTGTTTATTTGAACATGTATTTTAATTAATTAGCTCTGCAGAAATCACAGACCGAGCAGTGAAGCTCAGTTGGCTTTTGAACAGAGGCAAAGCCTCCAGAGAGGTCAGTTATGTACAACATTTCCTGTAGAAGCCTGTGAAACTGTTTGCAGTCTTGCATTTAACCAACAGCCTCAGCATGGACAGAGATCAATAACTGTAAGGACAGGGTGACATTTTGGATATGACAATTATTTTATGGCAAAAGCACTGAAGTGAATAGAATTCTCTGCTGCAATAATATGTATTACCCTTATATTGACATTTTATATGTTCCATACTCAGTGACAGGAAATTGTATTTTATCCTGACCTATGCAATTTACATTATATGTTTAGAGTTAAACACAAGAGAAATTCAAATTTACTTTATGCACTTTACAGAAATTGCCAAGAGAACATTCCATCCTCTTTTTTTTTCTTTTTTACATTCTGTAGAAATGGTGACACAGCACTGGTGTGAGGTCTATTCTGCAGTACGTTAATCACCTTAAACACGCACATAGTGTGGCACAGCCTCCTGAAATACTTCTAGTGCTGCTGAAGGGAGAGGAACATGTCTATGTGTCACATGTATGCTGCTACATCTCAAAAAACCTCTGGTTTAATTCTTGTATCTACTAGAACCTAAATAGTACTTGCAGCTTTGGTCACTACCAGAATCTCTGCTGAGTCACACCTCTGAAAAAAAGCCCAGGTTGTAAGAAAGCAGTCCATTATAGGTACAGCTCAATTCCCATTTTAGAGAGCCTTCTTTTTCAAACAGTCCTGCATTCTCATGCCACACCCAGGGCATGGATCAGACATGGGGGGCCAGGAGGGTTGGAGTTCACCATCAGTTGTGTGACATCACTGGCTGGACACAACTACTGTCTTGTACCTTTGACTCTGGAGAGAACACAATTAAGGTTTATTTCTGATGTTTAGATGTAGAGAGTTGAGTGAGACACAACATTTCAAATATAATACACACATTCCTAACAAGCTAATAAATGGGTCAAATTCTTGGTCTCTATTTCTATGTTCCCATCAAAGTAAAGATGTCTATTTTCCACTTGTCTCAACTGAGGAACAAGTTGTAAGACAAAAGCCATAGAAACACACCTAAATTTATCTCTTCAATTGACAGATAATTAAATGGAAGTGGGCCCATAGACAGTTTTTGCAACATGATATGTACTTAACAGCAATCAAAAAGATGATGTGAGATGCACATGCAGGAAATTGCTTTGTTTCATCCTCTCAACATGCAAATTATGCTACTTACATGGATTTTCCAATGTGTAACCTGGTGTGATGGCTGCGAACCACTGTGATAAAAGTTGAGTAACTTTCTTTTCAGGGAACAGTTTATTATGGAAAATTGGAGAGTAGGGCAAATTGTGGACGAGCTTGGGAAATCAAGGCTGAATAATCTCTCTCAAAAATGTTTTAATTAAAATAGGGTACCCATAATACAATAGTATTTATCGTAGTTAAAGGACACTTTCATTTCTGAAACTTCCATCAAAGTCTGAACTCTAACTTTTACAAATATATTAAAAAACACCTTATTTGTCCTTCATCTCTTTTATTATTTTTTGAAAATTTCATAAGTGAACAAATGAAATAGACAAAAAAAACTTAGTATCCCATTAAGTATATAACTTTGTTCTAGTATGTTTTTATAACTTTTCCACTTTTCAAAGAAAGTAAATGAGAATGTAAAAAGCACCAGATGTATGCTTTTTTAGATTATTCAAACCCTTTATATCTTCAGAAAAAAAAAAATTAAAAATCCCCAAAAATCTCCTCTTAGGAGAAGAAACTGAGGGAGCTGGGTCTGTTTATTCTGGAGAAGGCTGAGAGGGGAGCTCATTAACACATATAAATATCTCAAAGGTGGGTGCCAAGAGAACGGTGCCAGACTCTTTTCAGTAGTGCCCAGTAACAGGATGAGGAGCAGTGGCCAGAAACTAAAACTCAGGAAGTTCCACCTCAACATGAGGAAGAACTTGTTTACATTGAGAGTGACGGAGCACTGGAATGGCTGTCCAGGGAGGGTATGGAGTCTCTCTAGAGGCATTCCAAGCCCTGGACACATTCCTGTGTCACCTGCTTTTGGTGACCTTGCTTTGTCAAGGGGTTTGAACTGGAGGGTCTCTTTTCCAACCCTAAAAATTTTGTGAGGCAGTGAAGTAGTAATTAAGGATATTAATACTGAATATACCTCAGTGTGCAAGTACTGATTTAGCATAAAAATTAGATCTGTGAATTGTCATATCTGTACTATTAAAAAAAGAAAGGTCAGGGAGAAGTCCTGACCCTGAAGCCAGATGGCCTCTGCTGGCTTTTATCCATTTGCTGAGGGCTACACCTTTCTAGAGCATGTTGTCTGTGAGCACTTCTGTGACCTCTGGGTACCACTGGTTCTTTTGTGTCCCTTATCTCAAGGTCACAAAAATGGAAGAACTACTGAAATCACTTGCATCAGTACAATGACAAAATTTTAATAGACGTGTTTGTTTGGAATAAAAATAGATTAGAATGGAAAAGAGGAGTTAATTGAATCAAATATATTGCAATGGTTTACAAAGGAGAGAAATATCTATATCATTGTGGAACTAATGGAGGAACTGAATGCCTAGAGGAAGACCTGTGGCAGTGATGGAAAGAGTTATTCTGCCATAAGCAATGCTGGAATATTTATACAGCACAGGAGAACTTTCTGTTAGAATAATTTCCTCAAATGAACTTGTTAGAGGCAACATTTTAAAATTGCTTTAATCTGATCATCCTATATTCATTAAGAAAAGCAAACAATTCATAGTCTAACATTTCACATTTCACCTCACAACTCAAATAATTACCAAAGAGCAACAAAATTTAAGTTGCACAAGCACTTGTGTCACCTCTGCATGTTGCAGTGGGTCTATGCTCCACTCTTCCATTGCAAGATGTTCTCAGTAATTTTTGTTTCAAGGTGCTGTTCCCTGTTTTGTACAAGTTGCACAGAGAATGAGGATCAGAGTTACTTGAGTGATTGCCTTAAAGACTGCTTCTCTCTTCACAAGTTCCATATCTGAAAAGTAGATATGGAATGTGCTCTTGGAATGAAATCCAAGTTGAGCAGGCCAAGGGAGTTTGGGTGTGCACTCCTGTCTCCTGGTTTTTCAGTGACACTGCTTCCTTGCAGGCAAACCTCATTACAGCTTTCCCAATCTGCTACAGGGAATGCTGGGACACCTGCCATCACAGTATGAACCTCATTTTAAACAAAAGCTCTTCAAATAAACCAGTGGAGGAGATGCATAAACTTTCTCTTTTCCAAGATCACTGTTTTTGGGCGCTGTTGATCATGATTATGTTCTTTCAGAGCCTGCATTTTCTCACTCCTTAAGAATTTCTTTCTGCCAGATTCACTAGCTAAATGGCCAAAGTGTTTGCACAGATATTTCCAAGCTCAAACAAGTAGCAAAATATATTTCAGGCTAAGGAGTTTTTTTTTTTTTTTTTTTTTTTTTTTTTTTTTTGTGCACATTTGCTAATACTTCCCTGTTATTTTTCTTCTTGAGCTTTTATCCAGCAAAGTGGGAAAGCACAGGAGAAGATACTCTGCCTTCTCATTGTGTGAAGATTTCATTTCCAAGTAAAAGCATTCTTTTATAAGTATGCACTAAACAAACATCATCTCCTTTGAGAGCCAACACTGCAACCAGAGTTAGCAATATAGGGGTACTTTTTAGACTGAAAAAGAGAGAGTACATATTTTAGAACATAATATTTGCTGAACTGAAAGCAAACTATGTTTCTTGGCAAAAGCAAACTACTAACATTTTAGGAAAATATTTAATTCTTAAGCTGTTACACTGAATCTTCATGATATTTTCATTTAAAATATGACTTTTAACTATTTTTAACTGTACCATAATTTCAAATATATTTACAGATTAACAATTATGATCATGGTAAATATTTAAAAGACAAAATATTTTCTACTCCCTGACTGAAGTCACTTAAATCTTTAAATTACACTTGAACTTCTTTTACTTCATATGGAACAACTTTGAAGAAAAATAAAAATTAAGAAAATTAAATGTTGCATTTCAACTTATCATAATGTCTTCTATTGTTCTTTCAATTTGCAGTCCTTTACTGCATCAGAGCTGCCTCCTCAGGAACTGTTTAAATATTGAAATACATGGGAAGCATTTACTCTTGACTACAATAAAAAAAAAAAAGCCCAACAAAATCTATAGTTTAGTCCTAATAAAAACATATAAAATATGTTAAAATAAAGAGATGGCAGGAGGCATGAGGGCAGACAGAGAGACTGTGGATCACAAGAGTCTAAAAGAAAAAAGCTAAAAAAGGCAAAAGCTAAAAAAGTTAGATGAAAATGAGAATTGGATACTCTACAAATGGAGAGAAAGACAAGCAAAAATAAGAAACATAAGATGAAGTCTACAAGTTAGTGACTGTTGCTCACAATTACAGTGAATTTTCAGAGTAGCCTGAAAGAACAGAAATCTGCTACAAAGATCATGGAGACAAATAGCTTATATTTATATTTTTGTAAATAATAGGTATCCAACACTGTGTACACATAATACAGTTGAATATTTTAATTAACAAGATTCAGAGGAATAGTTATGGAGGAATGGAAGAACTTAAGAGAAAATTGGGTATTTTACCATTTATTTTTGGGGTATTTTAACATTTATTTTTGGGGTATTTTAATCCTTTCATTTAACTGCAAGATATTTGTCCTTAGTCACTACAGACTTATCTGAGATTTGGAAGTCCCAGTTGCATCTTTTTTTTTAACCTGCTCATCTGTTGGATTCCTCTCACAGCCAGGTGTGAGGCAGTGAAGCATGGAAATCTGCCGCCTTCTTCACCTTCTGGGCCTCCTGTTTTGTGTTTTTAAGTATTTTAAAGGGATTTCTGTTCCTGCTAGTCACATGGTTCATTTACCAAACCATTTAGTGTATTTCAAAGGTGCATGCATAAATCACCAAAGAGATTTTTGTGGGAAATGCAATTTCATACATAAGGTGCACTGGTGATGCCAGCTGGCTGTCCAGATCTACTGCACTGCATACCATTTGCAGCATTTCTGGACAGCTCATGTTTACTAAAGAGCTTATTGCCAGAGGTTTTCTTCAGCTACTGTTTCCACCCCCTATCATATGAATTTGTAAAAACAAAGGTGAGTGTTTTCGGGGTGAAAATTAAGCTTTGAAATAAATGCATAATAAATCTGAATTGGATAGTGAAAAATATTACCTTATTATATCTTGCTTTCACAGTCTCATAATGTCACAAAATAAAACACTGATGACTGTTCTTGTTCGAGACTTATCCTCTGAAGTTTTTCCTTACTCTGGAATTTACATTTATCTTTTTCTGTGATTGTCACAGGCCTTTCTTTCTGCCTTCAAAAATCTTTTGCATAGTGTCCTGGAACAGCACTGGTCTGTGCTTCTGTCACAGCTCTGCATAATTTATAATCCTGGCATCCACCTCCTGAACAGTAGTGGAAAAGATTCTGAAGATTAATGATTGCATCTACCCAAGCTCAAGTCACTGTTAAATTAGGAATTTTCAGGTAGTTCCTTGAAATTGATTTAAATATGGATTTTCAAAAATATTTAGGTGGGGAATCCCTATCATGCACATTGTGATATTTTAAAAATGTGAGTTTAGGCTTTGGAAATCTTATTTAGCAGATGTTTTTTTATGGGTATCTAAGTATCTGGAGTGCTTCTAGGCATTTTTTTTAGGAGCATTTGCCAGAACATATAAAAATCTGGGCCTTGCTAGCACAACTGAAGAAATAAGCACATCAAGTGTCTTTGCAGTCACTTCTGCTGACTGTCAGATCCTCAGTGTGGTGACACAGTAACAGTGGCACTGTACTCTATTTAAACTCTCTCTTTGCTGAGCTTGTGGAGGGTGCAGTCATAGCAAAATACAGTGTCCCTTACTAAATCTTCCTCACTAGTGTTCTCCACTATTTCCATAAAATATTTGTAAATTATTTGCAGGGTTTTTTTTTTTTTTTTTTTAAGAAAATATTACATTAGGAAACATTCTTTTAGACAGATATGATTTTCTACATATCAACGGCAGACATTAATTAGTCATTTGTCCCAACATGTGAAAATATCATTACTTCGTGTGTAATGAATTAGTTCATTACTTTAGCCTTTGTATTTTAAACATTCAAGCCCACATGAATTTTAATTTTTTGATGAAAAAAGAAAATACGTGAGACATGTTTAAATGTGCTATTTTTTACTCTGATATAAATATGGAATCAGATTTATTGGAGCATTTTTCTCTTGCATTGATGATGAGTCTCAAAGCATGATCTCTTAGGTGCTGCAGCTTAACAGTTACTCCTTCCTAGCATCTGTTGCAGTGAAACCACTGCAAGAGGTGGCAAAACCTTCATTAGTTGACCCTTACCATGACATTAATCACTGTCTGTTTCATTAAGCTCAGCTGGTGGAGCAAAATGTTTCCTGGAGATCACTGTAGAATTGTATACCTATATACCATAAGAACCAAATATAAATTTTGTGATTGGATCATTAAGATTTAAGAAAATTTTACTTCAGTCACTCACTCTGGGCTGAAGAGATCCAGTGAATTCTTTGGGCTTTTTAAAAGATATTTTCCTTTGGTTCCTTTAGTATTTCAGCTTATCTCTTAATACTAAAACAATTATTTTTTAAATAATATTATCTTTAAATTTAACAGAATAGAATCAACTCATGAGTTGTCCTAGTTTATTTTCTTTTACAGAGCTACATTGTAATATTGCTACTAAAACCAATATTAAAAGCATTAGCTCCTGGCAATCATTTCCTGGGAAAAAGAAAAACCCTAATATTATCAGGAGACTTTTTCCATAATTAGGAACTTAAACCTCTGGATAAAAATGCGGCTCTGAGGAGTAAGTTTTTTTCCTAATAAGATCTTAGATTTCTCTATTCACATCAAAATCCTGTCTCGAGAGCTATAGAGGAGTACTAATATTATACTGAAGAAAAACATCTTTCACCTTTATCTGCAGATCTTTCTGTCTCAAAAGATTCCTTTATGTGTAGCATCCTGTCTTATTTCTCTGGAGTACAACACTAGCTAATTCTATGCAGAAGGCTCACAGAGAAAAGGGTATCTTAAGTAACTTTAAAATGCCTCTTTTGATACACCTAAAACATCAATCTACTGAAAAGCCTGTTAGTTCTGCCCAGTACAAATGCCATTTGTGTGGGATCATTTCTTCATCTGCTGTGGAACTCTCTTAGTTGTGACAGGGTAAATAATAGAAGATGTACAGATACCCTAACTCCTGACAAATGAAACAGGCCAGTAGTTTTATATCTAAATACACACACATACCTTCTCTGCAGAAACAGGAAATACTTTGCATAAACAGGATTGGAAACACAGACATGCCTTAACAAATCCCAGATTATTAAAATGCTTATAATTTATAATACTTTGCTAAAAGTATCTTTTGACCTACCAAATTATTAACTATTCAGATAAGCTCATACTTTGGGAAGCAGATAGCACCCTCTCTTTCTCATCTAAAAAGCCAGTTGCTGCATATGACTTGACAAAGAGGGCAGCATATTGTGTATATGACAAGTGGATGCTGACTTCAGCGTCCTGACTCCTGAAACTCATTGCCTTTTCTGTTTTCCAATAGAATATGGAACTGTTTACACCTAGGCTTTTTCAGTGCTCCTTCTGTAAGGGTCCTGTAAGTAGCCATGGATATCTGGATTTTCACTGTCCCATAGTTTAGTGAGTCAATCCCATCCTGTGACTTGGTTTTTAAAGAAGTTTTTACGCACACACACACACACACACACACACACACACACACTCTCACGCACACACTCACTCACATTTAGCGCCCTTGCATTTTTGTTGCTTCAAATACAGTCAGGTATCTACTCCACAGTTAGCTGCTTGGTTTTCCATGCTGTAATATGTGCTCCTGTTTTGCTTTCTGTACAAGTTGAAATAGAGAAATTCTGGTTTCACTGATGCATTATTGACAGCTTCTTCCATACAGTCCTTTTTCTGGATATTTAATATCTGATTTTCTTTCATATGTTGACACTAAAAAGAGATATGAAATATCACATTGAGAAGGCCAGCAGTCATTCTACCATAGACTTCTTGACAGTCCATGACATTGCTGCAAGATTAAGATAACATCTTACACAGCTTGATGGGTTTTTTTTTTTATGCCTAGAAAAATGTCTTAATCTCTTGTATTTGTGTTAGGTCATACAGAATCATTTATTCCACTTGAGTCTTTCCTGTGAGCTCTGTGATTCGTTAAGCCAAATTAGCATCCATCCCATTTGTACAGATCTGCTCACATCAGCTGCTTGTAGTTTTGATTTGTTTAATAGAAGAATTTGAAGAAATTTTAAGTGATTATTTAAATACTAATACTACCTACATTAATTATTGTTAGTAATAATAATTATTGTTAATAATAAACCTATTTGAAATTTGAACTGCATTGTTTAGGAAATTTTCACTAGTCTGTTTAGAGATCCACATGAGTATGGCTATCAATCACCTGTGAGTCTTTTCTCATTGCACTATTCACAAAATGTCAGCAATTATAAAGGCAGGTAACAGGAAAGTATTTTGACAGAACTGAATATATTCTCTGGAAATAAATATCACCTGAGAAATCTGTGGGAATTTATTAGTGTCAAATGTCTTAGAAACAAATTTACCTTAAAGAAGAAGAATTTTATGTTTTCAGAAACAGTAAAGGGATAGATATATTGCGCTTTTTCTGAGATATTGATAGTAAGAAAAATATATTAATCAAATTTGATTGTTGTTTGAATTACTCAAATCTGCTAGGGACAATATTGTCTAATAATAGAAGCAAAGAATTATAAGGTGGGAATAGAGGATCTCTAGCTTGTATGTATATAGCAATCTGCCATTGACAAAATTGCACAGATATTTAAGCATCACTATGCAAAAGTTTTCCAAAGCTAACAATGAGAGTACAAAGCCCCATAAAATTAACAGTGTATTCTGTACAAATTATTACTATGCTGAAATAATTGTAACTCTGAAATCAACTTAAAGCTGATGGTTAATGATGGTGACTTTATCCCCTCTTGGAATAAAGATCTGCTTTTCCATTCAAACTTTTCACATTTCTTATTGATACCTAAGGAATGGAACATTGTGCAGCATACAGTCATTTGTATGCTGCACAATGTTCTATTCCTACTTATACAGACTGAATACTACCATCATGTTACTTAAGCAGTGGCAAGCTTAAAGCTGAATTAAATCCAGATTTTTTGATAGGAAGAATTTTTTATGAAAAAAGCACAAAGTACAAAAAACCCATAATGGTGACATGTGCACAGACACATACAAATATGTATAGAAATTCAAGAAAAAACTAATGAAATATACTGAACTCACAACCTCAGTCACTCAAATACTCCTTAATATTCAGAAAAATTTATTTCTTAACTTGCACCTCTAACTTTCCCAGTTATTCGTGATGTAGAGGAAATATTTTCACTTTTGAAAAAGACACATTTAATTTCCACTTATGCTTAGAGGCCAGTAAACAGTTTGACTGTTGTTCTTCCAGCAGAGATGATAGCACAAGTTCCCTTACAAAGACGAGCTCATATTAGGACTTAATGGTTTTTATCACGCAGAACATACAGTCCTGCATAAGGTTTGTTCTTTGGTGAAACAATGTTTTTTTCCAGTGACTGCAGACCAAGGATCATATTTAGGATCAGCACTCTATATAGAGTTTATTTTTTTTTAATTTCCATTCTCTGCAGCCTTGCATAAACTATTTTCCATTTTCTGTTATCTTTTGGTAACACAGCTTTTCTTCTTCTGTCTCTTCAACCTAGAGCAACATCTTAGTGAATCTCCACCTGAACAACCTTCCAATTAATTTCAAATTTCTCCTGAAAAAAAAGAATATCAGTTTTTTTCCTCTTAATTTTTTGCTGCTTTTCCTGGTAGAGTTGATTCAGGAGCTACAAGATACGCATGGCAACTTGATTTCTTTTGAGACAAATTAGCAACCATCCCTTTATTCCTTCCCATGCTTGTGCTGTGCAAAACTGCAGCAGAAAAAAACTTAACCTGCTACAAGCTGACTATCCAAACCAAGAATAATTTTCATTAGTTGTCATTTTTATTTTTAAATAACTTTTAAATAACAGGATAGTAACCCTAAAGAGTCAGCTGAAGCCAGGACTAAAGAGTAAATAAGTTTCCATGACACTTAAATGCAAGATTAAAAGAAGTAGTGCCCACCAGTCATAGGAAAACCAAAATGTGTCTGTTATCCAGAGCTGTATGGGCTATGATAAGAATACAATGCAAAAAAAAAAAATTACATTTGTCATATATCCTCAGATGCAATCAAGTAGCTGTGCTGAGTAAACTGCATTAGGGTTTGTCTTTTGTTCCATGTAAAACATATGAAAATTAGTTTTCATTCTTCACAAGCTTAGATGTAAGACCTTCCAAGAAACCTTAAGGATTGCAAAGCTTCTGTCTTCTTTGCACCAACAAGAGAGTATAGAAATACCATGTAAAACATGAATAGCTGAATTTTTTCTCCTATAGTCAAAATATTTTTCTACTGCCTACATTAAATAACACTTTTCAGTACATCTCCTTGAGATGCTTTTTGTGCCAGGAAGATTTCCATAAAAATGAAAACAGGCTTGTAATATTTGCTTAGAAAAAAACCCTCTCTTATCAAATAATGATACTGGTAGGATATGTTCAAAGTTGTTGAGTGTGTTCTGCTGACTCATATCACACTACTGCAAGCAACTTGTTACAGGAGGCAGGATATGAGACAGAAGAAAGTGAGAAAAGATTTTTAGGAATTCTCTCTCCTTTAGCTCTTTCAAAACTAAAACTGTCTCAGCTGATTTTTTATTCTTCCATCTCATCTGAAACGATGGATTGGAGAAAGACAAATACCAAATTGTTGCTACCCATATTAAAACCATCTTAACAATTGGCTGCAGTGAAATTTTTCTCCCTTTTACAAGGGAGAACCTAAAGAGGTACATTAATCCCAACCTTAACATCAGAGGAATCATCTGAGTAGTTTAATAAAGACAATTATTATTGCTATTACTGTCTTTTGCAGGTAACTCGCAACTTTTTCTTTAACCTAAGCAACTATCATGAGTCGTTTGAATGGCTGCAATGTGAATTTATAGCAGAATGATACTTTTTAACTTTTCCTTTCCTGATCAGATATAGAGAGAAAACACTTCTGTTAATAGCCTACTTCTCAAACTTTGTGCTTCATTCCACCAAACTCCATAAACAAAGAAAGGCTCTTATATTTCTGATGATGTTCAAATAAACAGCAACTAAAAAAGATCAACTGGAAAACTGAATTATCAAGTTTTAAACATATTAGAATATCTTTCAGATATAGTTCATGCCAGTTAAAGGAGATGATTCTTGTGTAGCTCTTATCCTTTTTGAAATGCAAAATTATCATTCTGAGATGCAAATAAGATGCTGAGGCCAGATCACCTGAACGAGAAACAAAGACCAAAAAGGAATTTAAAAAGAAACAGCTGAAGGTTTGGGTTCAAACCTTATCAACTTATGAAAGAAGAGAAAATATAAATAAAGCCAATGAACCAGAGCAGTGCCACCAAGATTTTATTTGAAACTAGGGGTTATCTGTCACCCTGTTTAAGGCCAGCTCACTCCCTCAGTTATTGCAGGGTAACCAAGTACAGAGACAGGTTTTCAGGCAGTATTTCTCAGCAGAAACACAGTTACTCAGTTTGTCTTACATGCTTGTGTTAATGTAAAGACCTGGTGGCCAAACAGTTCAGCACACATTTCAAAAAATTCAAGCTCTGTATTCAACGCCTGTTTGTTTCACTCCTGCAAGCAAATGCATACTGGAAGTGTTTGTATTTATAAATTGAACAGAATTTGACCTTTAATGTGGCACTGTGTTAAAAGAAGTCCAGTTAGTTCAAAGACAATGTAGAATTTCTGGAATCTTAAGGCACACATTTTTCTATTTAATTTTCTTAAGATTGGGAAGATATTCAAAATTACACTTATTAAGAATGTTAACTGTCTAACCATACATTGTACAGCAGTGCTGTGAAGAAACAGAGATGCTGCCAAGAGCTTCAGGCTAAATTGTTTTTGATCCTAACTCATCAGGAGGCTTCTGTTCTGAAATGCTCCACAGAGCTGGCAGGACAACCAAATAAAATAAATCAATAAATTCTTAGAGCTGGTTTTAATTGAAAACTATTAACATTTCAGAAAAATATAGGGACATGAGGAATTTAAAAATAATGTAGTAGAAAAAAATGCACAAAGAAAGCAATGTAATAAAAAACACTGAAAGAAAATCAAAACAACTCAGCTTAATTCTGGCAAAATATCAAAATGATGAGAATAAAATTAAAAACATCCTGACAACTGTGAAGAGTGTGAATGCATAAAGTATGAGAAAATATGGGACACTAACAAAGGTTTATTTTAAAAACCTTGAATGTTATCAACATTGTACGAACACATTTTATGAATATTTCTACAAATACTTATATTTGCTTTAGAAATTAAAAGAAAAGCTAGCTGAGTTGTCATGGTTACTACCCCACAGATATAGCACATCAACAGTGTTGTTAGCTTCTTCTTTTTTTTTTATCATTACAACAGTTAAGACATTAGAGTAATACTATTTTGAATATTGTGTTTTCTGTCTGACAATATGCCTTGAGATCTTGCTATCCTAAGAAATCAATGGCAGGGAGTCAACATTCTGATCCACTCAAATGACTGCATTCAGATATGTAACTCATTCTTGGTGTTCATTCTATACACAATGGAACAGGGGGAATATACTCCTATTCACCTGATAATAAAATTTTGTCTTTAATGGCATAGGCATAATCTCTCTACATTCTTTCCAACATATATATTTTTAAAGAATATTCTAATTTCTGGAAATCTCTTGTCCACAGTTTTCCTTTCTATTCAAAGTAAAAGGTTCTCATCAGTTTTTCCAAAGTCTGTTTGGAAGACAGACTGTTTTGGAGAGGGGAGGAGGATTTTCAGGCAACACCTTTCTCTTTGTCTCACAGACTACATCTGTAACCAGATGTAAGGAATTTAATGCAAGATGGGGGAGTCCTAATGAGATATTTCATCATCAAATAATGGGGGGCTCCTCAGTAGGATAAATACTCCGAGGAATTTAAAGCACACTTCAAATAGACATCAAAATTATTTTCATTAGTGCCTTCCATTTGTTTTCTAGTAATAATAGTAATTAAGATTTTTAAAGACCACTTTTTCTTAAAAGACATTGTTGATCTCAGTTAGGGTAGTGAGCAGCTCATTTATGTGGCCTCTTGACGCACCCCCGGTGAATTTCTAACCTCACAGCCCAGCTGAGTCCTTGCCTCCTAAGCACTATTTGGCTTAGACTTGTTTTAATAAAATGACCACTTAATCAGATTTTATAGTATCTGCATGAACAGAAAATGGTATCTTTCAGCATCACACTATTACTACCAGTACAAATAAATACTTAACTATTCTTACTGTTAGATTATCTAGAGTTTATCACTATTATTATGCTGAGATAGGTACTTGTTAAATGGTTATGAGTCTTTATGAGTTTATGCATTTAAGAGTTTTCCATTAGGCATGTTTTTAAAATTGTATAAGGATAAATGCAAGCCTTTATTTATATATCCAGAACAGTCAATCCAGTTGCAACTAAATGTAAAATTCATAGATGAGAAAAATATCTTTAGATAACTCTGAAGACTAAACTAGAGTCAGTCCTTCACCTCTATTAACTTGCTTTGTGAGGAGGTGATAGTCAAGGACCAAGGATTCACACAGTGATGGTCCTTCTTCTCCTCCAAGAAATATATTTTCTCTTATGGTCAGTCTTCCCTTCAGCACATGCCAGGGATCCTACCCACATGCTCTCATTCCAGAGCCATCCAATCCTCTTTTAATGGGAATGAGAGGTTTTCAATTCCAGAGGGTTTTTTTTCTATAGAATTTCCACTATGTCAGAGTGGAAGTTCTCCCTTCTATTCTTAGATTTTCCTTTTCACTAGAATGAAAGACTTGGTATTCGTCATTGAGAAATGCAGAACTTCACAGAAGGTATGAATCTGTGCATTAAAAAATACTTAATATAAACTTGCAGCCATATGAATTATATGCAGATTACCAGGAAAACTTGGTTAGTACAGACACTGTGGCAATCAGCCACGCTGAAATGACTCATCCCCAGCCAATTCCTCTAGGCTTTTTATGACAGCAAGCAGTTGTATTTCTCCAGACAGAAGTGTTTTTCTGCAACTTGCAGACTATTTGCATCAGAAGCAGTCTCTACACTCCCACTATTTCAAGCATGTCTAACAGAGGACCTCAGGAATTAGATGCCAGCTGGCTGGATGCCATATTTAAGTTAAGCAAATTTTAATGAAACTATTAGCAGGAAGATCTGCTCCGGAAGATCTATCATTTCCATTGACTAGTGATGGGAAATGCTGCCCTTGACACAATCTGCCAAATCAGGTTGTAAAACAGACTGTGCATCTTGGATTCATGATGTATTGATGGTGTATCTATTTCAAGTTGTTATTTGTAATTAAAGCTTAATTGTCAGCAATCATAAACATTCGAACAATTCTTTTTATGACATAAAAAATATTCTTTAGAAGAGAAATCTGAAATTCAAGCTTCCTTATTCTCTCTCTTTCCTTCCTCTCCACTCATAAGTTTGAGTGGGGATATTTAATCAACTAAATTACAATTTAATTTCCCAATGTGAACTATTAATTTAAGATTTAAGTGTTAAATTTCATTTTTCTCTATGCATCTCCAATTCCACAATTTCCTTTATTTTTTGTGTCTAATGGGAAAAAACCCCAAACCCAACCAAAACCAACATACCACTCCCCCCAAAGCATTCCTTGATTTTCCATCTTCCAAACACTTTCATCACGCTCTAATACCGCAAAAAAAAAAAAAAAAATTACACAAGAATTTCCCTTTTGTTGATCCTGAAATGCTGAATCCTGTATTACAAAGTCAACTTATACATATTTGATTAAAACTAAAACTAGTTACTTCTATGAAACAGAATAATTTTTACTTTTATCAGTAAAAGTTCACATGTAAAGCTTTTGAGGACGGCAAATAAATTTATAAATCTAGAGTACTGTTATACAAGATGAACTAAATTATTATATAGATAGAGTTCCTTTTAAAAGAGAATAGCTTCACTTCAAGAACCAATAGAGCAGATGACAATAAATGTAATGTCCCTATTCCAAGAAATGGAACATTTCACACAATTAGCTGCTCTACTCAACATTGTTAGCTGTGGCACATGAGGACTGCTACTCAAAATATGATAGTAAAAGGCAATAGAGATGGTTATTCTTCTCCTTTCAGTAATTTTAATATTTTGAAATGTTCTGTGAAAGTGGAATTAAAAAGTAAAAATAAAATCTAAAAATGATTATGACATGAGACAGAAAAATGTAATGAAAAAATCTAATGTTAATGTTTTGACAAATTTCAAAATATTAAATACAAGATGAACATGAAAATATATTACACACTGAACAGCCTAAATGAGTTTTTGCACCCTTCTACAGTTTCACTACTATTTGGAAAGGATTTTGACTGTGAAAAGCTGTCTTTTCAGACAGAGAAAATAATTCCTCTGATTATGGCATATATGAGACACCCTACTTAGAAACTTTTAATGCATTCTTTATTCATTATAAATAGTCCAATAATGCTGAACAGTAAAACCACTACTTATTGCTTCTAGCACATCGAAGTTGGGGTGGTTTTTTGGGTTGTTTGTTTTTTTTTTTTTTTTTTTTTTTTTTTTTTTTTTTTTTTAACTAAGCACAATATTTTGTGGGAAAAATACTTAAAAACTGTTTTGTTGCTACATTATGGAAAGAAATATATTTAGCTGGAATTCCAGAAGATTTCTTCCCCAGTGTTGCATTCCTTACTGGGGCAGGTGGGTTGGGCATTACCTTTACCTGCAGCCAACAGAGAGAGGCATTGCCATCAGGGACTCAGCTAAAACGTGGTGTCCACACATAACTGGATGGGGATCTGCCATGAGCAGGTTCCTACTTCAGCTAATAAACAGATTTAGGTACTTTGGGTAAAATCCATGGGCCTGTGGGGTGGGGTTCTTTTAATGCAGGTTATCCTGAAGCTTTAGTGTCAGTGTTCCACAAGTGTCTATCTAAAGTTAGAGAAGTCCTAAAAATGTTAGCAAATATTGTCCTTCAGACCAACACTTTGATTGCTCTTAGAAGTTTTTGTTCGCAGGTATTAAATCACAGATGCAGGCTTCTTCTGTCATCTTGTTTGGCACCTCTGAAAAAAACCCTAAACAATACCTAGATAATCCTGTACTGTAATACCTTTATCCTAGCAAGCATAATTTCTGTATATCTTCTATATTTCTTTTTTCCCTAGTAAATTTCTAGAATATACATACACTAAATAAAATAACACAGACTATTTTTTTAAGATTGTAAAGCAAGATATTCCCAAAAAAAGATTTTGTGTGGTTTTTAATAAAATAATTTATCTTTTAATTCCAGTAAAATGTAAAACTAGTATTTTTTTTTAAAGTGAAAAGGCTTCTGTACATATCTGTGTGGCTGAACATGTAATTGCTTAGGATTTATGTTCTATCCATTTTAACTTTGTTCTCTTATTTAAATTTCTACATTAATTTTCAGATGCTGTGCTCCTGGGTTTTTTCCTCCTCCCTAGAACAGGATGGAAAGTTAAAATTCAAGCAACTTTCGCTTGTTCTGTTTTAGGTAGGAATGGTGGAGAGTTTTCTGAAGGGGAATATGGAGGTGCTGGTTCTCATCCATCGGGGCAAAGAGATGCTGTGGTTTAACCCTTGCTGTGCCTTTGCTGGCTGCTCTGCCCTCTGTGGAAAGCCCCACTGCCTCTGTTCAAGCTGTCAGGGGCAAACACCTGCCAAACAAAGCAATAGGAGCTGCATTTTGCCAGCCAGGGCTCATTTAGGAAGTAACCCTCACATGCAGCCACAGCAACAGGACCTCTGTCACATCTTAAAAGCTATTGCAGGGAGATTTTCCAGGTGTTATCTGTCAATGAAACCTTATCTGATGTTGTTTTTTTTAATTGAATATATGCTTTGCCTCAGTCTAGGAGTCTAAACAGCAGCCTATGGAGCAAGAGGTCTGAATTATCTAAAAATAAGAGAGCCTGAAATCTGACTGACTTTCCAGTTCCTAATAGGAATATCTGAGAGCCATAGTTCCACTGTGTTGAACTCTGTAAATACTTTCAATTAATTTCATTATTTACAGAAGATGATGTGTTGATTTATTATTCACAATGATTATTGTATTTTTCCTGCTGAAGAAACAGGACTGTCAAATGATTTTGAACCCAGTTGATGAAAACACAGTATAGATATTATTATAATGACAATGGAGGGAAAAAAGGTTTCCATCTCTCTGAAAAGACTGTATTATTACAATAGTAATGAAGTAGTACCTGTATAATTTTGCTTTTTTACAGTAAACACGCCCCAAATATTTTATAATGCAGCTTACATCTTATGTAAGAGGAAACTTTTACCACTAACTTGACATAATATATAGCAAAACACATTTTCTGATTTATGCATATGTGTCAATGGAAAGCTGAACATGAGTCAGCAGTGCCCTGGCAGCCAGGAGGGACATCCCTGTCCTGGGGGGGTATCAGGGATAGCACCAGCTGGGCAAGGGAGGGCATTGTCCTGCTCTGCTGTGCCCCTCGAGTGCTGGGGGCAGTTCTGGGTGCCACAACATAAAAAAGAAATCAAGCTATTATGTCCAAAGGAGGCCACAAGGATGGTGAAGAGTCTGGAGGTGAAGCCATGTGAGGAGCAGCTGAGCACACTGGCTCTGTTCAGCCTGGAGGAGATGAGGGGAGACCTCTCTGCAGTTACATCTTCCTCCTGAGGGGAAGAGGAGTAGTGAGTACAGATCTCTTCACTCCAATGACCAGTGACAGGAGTTGAAGAAATGGCATCAAGCTGAGTCAAGGGAGGTTTCGTTTAGATGTCAGGAAAAGGTTTTCCTCCCAAAGGGTGGCTGGGCACTGGAATTTGCCACAGGATTTCCAGGGTAGTGGTCACAGCACCAAGCCTGAGTTCAAGAAACATTTGAACGGTGCTCTCAAGTGTGTTTCTTGGGGTGTCCTGCACAGGAACCAGGAGTTGGATTCAATGATCTTTGTGGATCCCTTACAATTCATCATAATCTATGATTCTCAGATTCTGTGATATACTTTAGTACATTGCTTTGATGTTCCTGTAAGAGTGCTTAACATTTTTGCATTCCTCAGCATTGACGGGGGCATCTTTCTCACATAAAGATTGACCACAGCTTCTAGAATGCTGCCATAATCATGAGTGCAGACCTGGGGTGCTAACATCCAAGCTTATTGTACAATGAACAATTTAGATAGAAACTGCAAACATTTTTAACTCAGAATATGTAGTGAAACCGTCATTTGCTTGAAGTTTTCTTTAGGATGGTGCTTAAATACAGTTTCTTTTGTTTCAATAGAAAAATGTTTCTCCCTGTATCACTGTAGACTTTGACTCCAGATAAATTGAGTTCATTAGATACCTTGGCCTGTGCTGAGATTTGCTAGCATCGTTGGAAATAAAAATAAATTTAAATTCAGGCATTATTTGAAACAACTGTGTGATCTAACCTGCCAGATCCCCACATCAAAGCCTATTTTGGAAATATACAACATTAATACATTGTTGGAATTAAATAAAAATTAAATAGGTTTCTAAAAAACAAAAACAAAAACAATATATACTATCTACAGCCACAATCTGGTCAGTACTATCTAGTCCATCACTCCACTTTTCAACAATGGGGGAGCCTTCCAGAGTAAGATGAGCCAGAATGGCAGTCCTCACTTAGCTAGAACTAAATCCAAAATTCAGGAATCCTAGCCTGAAATCTGACTGACTTTCCAGTTCCTAATAGGAATATCTGAGACCCATATTTCCACTGCCATGGGAATCAACATTCTGACTATGCATCCTTTGATGATTGCAAAGTCCTGGAGAACTTCTCCAAAGTTGTTACTGCTGTTATATTCACAGAATAAAAAATTCCAAAAGGGCATAGTCCACTCAGGTCCCCTAAACAAACCATACTGATCTGCCTGTGTTTATAAATCTGCTGGCTAAGCACTGAGAATAAAAGCTGTTCTCTTCTCAGTAACCCATACCGTGGGGTAGAAAGGAAAGCTACTTTGCCATATCTTCCTCATGGGTGCCATCCTGTGGTTTTAAATGAAAATTGTTAAAGGTGCTCAAACACTTGGCTGAGTCTCCAATTGAACTGCTCCATATGAGGGCTGAGCTCACAGGGGTGCAACTTACAGTGCACCAACTGCACATGAACCTCACTGTTCATGTGTAGATTGTCCTACCCAAATGATCCATCTGATTCTAAAGAAAAGCTGAAACATATGAACTGGTTTAAAAAAAAAAAAAATAAAAAAAGCCTTCCAAAACCCCCAAACTCTTGCAGTCTTAAGCATCTCAACATGTCTTTCAGCACAGGGAGGGTGACAGAGGATGTGGAGGCTGGAAGTGGAATCTGTGTTTTTTTAAATGTTCCTTATGTTTCATCACCTTTGAGAGTCATTTTGCAGATATGCAGTGTGGCTTCAGAGAATTTTTTTCAAGCACAAGAGAATATATTAATTTTAAGTCTTAACATTTCCTTGGAAATTCATTCTTCTGAGCATTCTGAAGGAGTTTGAGACATCAGACTTGTTTGAAGAGAATAGCTATATACCAGAACAATACAAGCTACAGCAATATTTTGGAAGAAAAATAATGTATCAAACATTGAGTCTCTTTAACATGCATAAATTATACTCAATGAAAACGATAGGTAAAAATTTTTAGTATAATCAACATAGCTGTGCCAATACCCAAATTATATGAATCAACTTAAACTACTAAGCTTTCTCAGTGAGAATTAGCCAAAATATACCTGTATAATTTACCACCTCTGTTTTGCTAAATGTGCCCAGGAAGTTGCTGAAGCCAAGAAACTAAGCAGAAAAGCAATACTTTCTTTGTATCTCATGATTTACAATGTCTGTTTTAAAAGCAGACCTTTCGATTTGATGTACAAATAGTAAATGCACTCTGGGGACAGTTTCCAATGGATTTCTCAAGCTTATCCATCTACTTGAAACACTTAAAGGCAAATCACTTGACAAATATTTCCTCTCAAATACTACAAGGAAAACTTTTAAAAAAGGCATTGCATCTTTTTACAGTCCAGGAACAAATTTAAGCATTCAGTCAACCCTTAAAATAGGTATCTCATAAAATAGTTCAGAAAAAAAGAACCCAAACCATTTTAAACCAAGTTAAATCAAAATTGTTGCTTGAAGGCTCAATATGCCATAAAATTAGTAACCATCAGTACCAAGCTATAGTAAGTACTCTCAAATAATAGAAAGGCAATGTAACTTGAAAAAATCAGGGCATGGAGGAGATGTAGAGACAACTCTTACAAGAACAAATAATTCTTAAAATATGTTAGAAAACTTGCAAGGACCAAATTGTCATA
Source organism: Vidua chalybeata (assembly GCF_026979565.1). NCBI lineage: Eukaryota > Metazoa > Chordata > Aves > Passeriformes > Viduidae > Vidua > Vidua chalybeata. The sequence continues at coordinate 12,425,929 of NC_071531.1, forward strand.
GTATGAAGAACATCACAAAGCAACTGATTAGATTTGTGGGCATGGAAAGACTTGAAAATTATGATATTAGAATTCAGCAAATATAGCTATTTACAGTGGTGCTATTTTCAGCTGACATTCTGCTATTAAGGTGTATGTCTAGTGATTAAAAAAACAACAACAGCAAAAAAGAAATCTGGAAAACTGGTCGTGTTTCAAGCAAAATTGGATAGCAGAAAGCACGCTTGACTGGGCTGACTATCTCCTCTTTTCTTCTGCCAATAATCTTCATGCCAATGAATAATAAAGGATGACATGTAAAAGTATGACTGCCAGCAGCCAGTCACTCTAGGGTTTTCAGTTTAAAAAATTGGAAGAAAAAGAAGCATTAGACTTTATAAGTTATTGTTATATAGCAACTGCAAAGCAGAGTGCATCTTTCAAATGAAGATGTAAATATCAAGAAAAATACATAAATGTTTCCAGTCAAGAAAAGGATTAGTAAGAAAAAAAATTCTGATACACACCTTTCATATTTAATATTCGCCTTTTTCTTCTTTGTTTATCGACTTTCTTCTCTGTTTATTGGAATAAAATTGAATATTTTGAAATTTTATTCCAAAGCATCTTTCAGGTCTCCAGATATTTACCCATTGCTTGAAAATGAGTATGGAAGTTCTCCAATAATTTTACTAGTAAGTATTTTGTTAGTTGACTATACCAAGATAAAACCAATTAGAAAGATGTATTTTATAAATATTAATAACATCCAGAGAACACATTATGCCAAAACTGCATAGAAACAGAAATTATATAGTCATTATCTTATCTGAAAGAAAACATTACCCATTACTTTTGTGAAAACCAAGAGAGAAAGAATTAATTCAATAAAAATATGATGAAATTGCAGTGATTAATTTCACAGCCAGCCACTCAAAGGCTTGATTTACTTTCTTTTCTTTTTCAGTAGAGGATTATACCCCCTTAATTTAAAAGTTAGGAATTAAAATTGATTTTTTTTTCTACTAATATTACTGTGAAAATAGACAGAATTGTGTAAAATTATCACAGACATTATGTCTAAGTCATAAATATGCTTTCCCTATGTATTCAGTTGTTTTACCATGTTAAGAAAGTTGGTATCTTAAATACTCTATATTTTCCATATTATATGCTATATGCTTAGCAGAAAAGGAGGAAAAATGAAAGTTTACTTACCAATGTAGAAAGGCCAAATGAATAAAAACCTTCTTTTGAACTCATCTCTGTATAATTTGAATTAAAATAACTTTAAGAACATTACAGTCAGACACTCAAAGGCATTTAGGTGTCTAAAAATAGCTGTCTGTAGGGTTTTCCCAGAGACCTTAAAAAAGTTAGGAACTCCCACCTTAGAGCTTCTTAATGCCTTCGGCAGTGCTCATTTGCTGGAGAGAGTCCAGCAGAGGGTCCCTAAGCACATTAATAGATTGGAACACCTCCCGTAAAAGGAAGAGCTGGGAAGGCTGAGACTGCTTAGCCTGGAGAAGAGAAGGCTCAGGAGAATCTTAATGTGCATAAACACCTGCAGGGAGGGTGAACAGACGATGAGGCCAGGCTCCAAAGGTGCCCAAACTTAAGCACAGGAGGATCCCTCTGGACATCAGGAACCAATCTTTCAGTGGAAGGGTGACTGAGCCCTGGAACAGGTTGCACAGAGAATTTGTGAGGTCTCCCTTCTTGGAGATGTTGTTAAAAATTTATCCAGACGTGGTCCTGGACAATCTAGGTGGCCTAGCAGGCCCTGCTTAAGAAGGGGGTTGGATCAGGTGACCTCCAGATGTCCCTTCCAACTTCAATCTGTCTATGATTCTGTTTACAAGGCTCAGAAAAGTGAAAAAGGAGCTTAAGCAAAAGTACAGCAGACACAATAAACCTTATACAAAAATATTTTTACATTTAAAAATATTTAATTATCCACAGCACCATGCTGCCATGCATTTCAGGGAGAACAAATATACAAGATCACAAATGCAGTATATCTTCCTCTGCCTATGAAGAATGCATCATCATTCCTTGAATTTATTCAATATCCAAATAATCTATATAAGGAAAACTACAGCAATTAAAGGAAGTTGATGGTAAGATCAGTTAAACACAATAATTTCTAAAGTAAGGTAAGATTCTATGTTACTTTCCAAAACCACATGATTAAAAGCAGTGACTAAGAGAAGACTGTAAATTAAATGTCTCCTGTAGGCAATGACAGGGGCTTTTTAATTTCTCCAGATACCTATGCAGGTGACTAATCAAAGCACCAGTACTAGACCAGAAGGGTTGTGTTGTGTCCTTCTCAAGGCCAAATCGCTCACTAATAGAACAATTCTTGTAGCTCCACAGTTTTTGGTTGTGGCCAAAAGATGCTCAGGACAGGATACAAGAGCAGGGTAAGCATGGCATAGAACTTCCTCAATGTACATAGGTTTTAACAGCAGAACACTGAGGTTCAATAAGAAGATTTTTATTATTAAATATTAAAAACAATAAAAACAACCTTACATGCATTTTTCCTACTTTGCTTGTCTAGACTTTCTTTGATATTATATATAGAAAAAAATCTGAAGTATAACATCTTGTGGCAGAAGATTTCATTATTTAATTATATATTTTTGTTAAAAAGTTGTCTTTTAAATTCATTCTGGAGTTTTGTTCCTATTCTTTGCTTGCTACTTAAACAGCTACTTAACATCAAATACATACATAATCCTTTCATGAGAATGTAAATTAATTATATGCTTGAACATAAAGCTGAATTATGGTTTGAGTGTATAAAAGTATTTTCACTCTGCTGATTAGCAAAAAGTTGCAATAGTTACAGGCAACTAGAAAATCTGGAGAATGGAAAAGTGATGCCTAGTTTTAATCTTGCTCAAATTGTTCTGTGAGAGATTAGATCACACTCCTGCTTTGCAGCTTATCTTTTTGTATTGCTGAGTTTTACAATCATTAATTGTGCAATCATTTAGAATCAATTTCTTTCAGAAATTAAAGTTTAAAGATGTTAAACTGCAATGTAGAATCAATAGGGAGGATGTGCTGATTCTCTGAAGTTTCCCTTCTCAAACTGAGAGCAACATAATTTCTGATCACACAGGACTGAACAGGAGCAGGTCACTTACTGATTCACAGAAGTAGTGCCCCTGCTTCTCTCATGTAGCACTCTGGGTGAACTGAAAAAGGGAGAACAAAGAGCTGCTTGTAACCCAGGATTTCCTCTGGTAGATTTGTTCCTGAGAGCAGCTCAGACCTCAGGTAGGCATCAGAAAGAGACACCATCATCAGTACCTGAACCCCATTAACTTCAAATCACTTGAATCCAGGAGCAGCTTCACAAGCTGGAGGCACAGGCTGTCCCAGTCATTCCCACTGTCCACAGACTTCAGAAACATGGACACACAATACAATGGGCTGGAAAGGTGCACTAGGAGCTTCAGGGATAGTCTTCCTTTTTTCCAAATATAAACTCTATGTTTCAACTGATTTTTCATATTCTTTTCCTGAGAACTGTGATAGGGCTTAATATTTTATATTTACATTAGTTTGCATTTCAATTCCTTACTTCAAACTCAACTACTCAACTGCTGTCATTGACCATTGAAACAAAGCACACAATAATACTCAGAAAACATGGCAAAATCATAGTCAATGCATATACTTTTTTTAGTATTTTGTAATCTTGAACTTTAGCCATAGAAATATCTTGCACCAGAGCTTGCTAGTTACTGACAAGGTCTTTTTTGGTCCCCTGCTGTTGCAGTAATGCATTGATAAAGACATGCATTTCTGAAGGAGTTTTATTTTTGTCTCCCTACAATTTACTTGCATGGGTAGACATTTGAGTATCACTTAATAGGAAATCTTTCATTTGCACATTTTTAAATGATGTTGGGGACTTAATTATTTCTCATTGATGCCTTTATTTTTTTTCTTTTTTTTTTTTCCTGAAAGAATAGAAGAAATAAAGGAAAAAATATGATGGAGAGCAGGGGAGAATGAAATAAGAAGTTGATATAATAATGATCTGATACAATTACAATAATGAGCCATTGTGATTCTAAATAATGCAAAATATACTGTTCAAAACAAATCTTCAGCTATTCAAGAAAATTAGTGCACCTTTTAATCCACTTGCTGAGCATTTGATGAATTCAAGGTCCATATTTTAAAAAGTCATTGAAGAAAAGCTGAGAGAGATAAGAAGGATGTGAGTGTTTTTTTTTTTTTTTTAATTGAGTCATCATATGGCACTTCATCCACTGTGCACATGCCAACCTGTTTGGGACCAATGGAAGACAAAGCTCATCGATGCTAGAGAAGTCTATTGTGTGACTCAAGTGGTGGTAATTAAATTAACAGGAAATTCAAACTGGTGATATGATTGATCTACTAAAATTATATTAATTTACTATGCTATATCTATGGAAAAAATAAGGTTTTGCTCTAAGCAGAACCAAACAAAATTTAATATCTGTTTTAGTAAATATTTATTCATGCAGTTTCCATTCCTTGCACCTGCATTATTACTCTCATAAAAGACTTAAAATATATATAAATTGCTATTTTCCCTCTGTAGCTGTACTCTAAACTACTATTTATCCAGTTTTCTGCCTTCTACAGCCCTGTGCTTGACCATGTATGACATTTTCATATCACAAATCAACAATATAATGACAGATAAAGGTTGAATACACTCGAATTGGCACAACCAAAACCAAGGTCTGCTTCTTTGTCCAATGGATGTTGTTTTGAGTAACACTTCAGGTTTAGCTATTGTCCTGACCTCCACACAGCTTCAACTAATGTACTATGTAAAGCAGAAGCTAGAACATTAATAAGGCATCTTAATTTTCAACAATTATTTCAATTCACCACTGCTTTAAAGATAAAACTTGGTGTTTTGACTTTGCATATTGCCTTTTTTTTTTTTATTTAACTCCTTTTAGAGAGTTTTGTTATTGCACTAAGAGCTGAGGTATGGAGGATTTCTACAGAAGCAGCCTTTTGTGATTCAGTTTTTATTTCTCATGATGAAGCCATGATTGCTCTTGGGGGGACCTGGCTTTCCAGAAAGGAAGAGAACACTACAGTGGGAACAGGGACCTATGCCAAAGGCAATATTGCTCATTCATACTACACTTGTATCTCTGAAAGCCCAAGTAACTGTTCATATCTCTCCTTTTGTTGTTAAGCATTGCAACAAATCACTTGTTTTTCTTGTCCTGAGGCTCCAACTGCTTTCATGGTTATTTCATTGCTCTGTTTCTACCTTGCTGCATGTTTTCTGCAGATGGGTATTTTCTTGACTATACTGTCAGTGCATAATGGCCCTTGGCACTTCCACTTTAGTGCCATTACATTTAATGGGAAAATGCTTCAAGCAGCTGCAACTTGGCTACTGTATCTTCGTAGGGCCAAATGGTTTCCTGGTGCACAAAAATCGTGAAAAAGAAAAAATGCACTCAGGATCTGTGTGGATTGCCATGTCAATTAAAAGGTGCATACATATGCACCTAGTCACTCTAGAAAAAACATTTCTGTGTCCTGAGAACTGCATTTTGCATCTGTTATTATAGCAACTATGAGTTATCAAGGACAGTCTACTGGGTTCAGCATTATCTTTTGAACATTCCAGGATGTGTTCTGACTTGAGATTCTAATCCCAAACTTAGTTCTAGATTGCTCCAGGACATGCTGATCTGTTATGATCTCAGTAAGAAGGAAACTCAGAAAATCCAATTTATTAGAGCGTGTACCCCAAGGACATAATAGTATGGGCAATCTTAAATCTCTATAGAACTCCATGTGGTTTTGCCTCTCATGGATCTCCAATCCATGTACAGCACACTGAGCAGACCTCATCCATAAAAGTTCTCCCATTTCAGTCACTGGAATTTGTTCTTATAAGATAATGCATTTACAGCACAGTGAAGTGCAATACAAGCATGAATTTCCCTTTTTCCCTAAATGTACTTACAGAAAATTAACATTATTGAATTACAGTGTCTTGAATAACATTACTATGAATTCAAATATACAATTTTTTATTTAAAATTAAAAAAAAAAAAAAAAAAAAAACCTGAAGGTTCTACAATAATTGTGGATTTTTTAAATTATTATTTTTCTGGAATTTCCAGCAAATTAAATGAGCCATAAAGTCCTTTGGAGTTCCCTTCTCAATTGAAAAACAGATTGAATATTCTACAGCTATTGCAAATCATATATTGCATCTAAGCAGTAACTCACTCAGCTATTGCTTCTGGTGGTAAGGGAAATCTCCTAAATTCTATGTGGGATACCCAAAAGATTCAAACAAAGGAGGTATGTTTCAGATTGCCATATTAGACATTATCTATTTATGCACATTTCCAAAACAAGATAAAGATAACACAGATATTTATAGTGAAGGAGATGTAAACCTGGGACAGTTTCATTTAAGAAAAGCTGGTGTGATATTCTGACACCACACCACCCTGCATGCACACCACCCTGCATGCAATTCACAGTTGGTATTTTCAATACAAAAAGCCATAAAAAGACACATGTGTCCCCTTCACCTTCTCACCCATTAACCTTATTCATCTGTCACTGGCTTCCCCTCACCCAAAAAATCTTTCTTGTTGGCAGAAGCCAAGTGACAGGCAGCAAAGCTGTAGTGTATTCATGTCCACTTGGCATCTCTTTAGAGAGATCCCCTTATGAACTCTCTCCCACCATTGCTTCATCCCTGCCAACACAGCTTTAAAAGTATAAACCCCATATTTTACAAAGACATCTAAATAGGGAGCTATTTTGAGAGTGTAATATGTCAAACTGTCGCAGCAGTTTGGACATATTTTCTATGGACAGGTTACATGATTTAAAAATAATGTAATTATATTTATTTTAAGACATTTTCCACAATTAATGTCCATTTCTTCTATGATAGACTTCCCAAAGACATTGCTACAGACTGGATTTTCTCACTTGTTAATAAAAATTTATATTTGTCCCCTATCCCATTTCAGCAGGGTATATTAGAAAAACACTGAGCTGGTAAAAGTAAATAAGAAACTGTAGAAAGCAAGTTATTTGTATCGATAGTTTTGTTCCCATACATATAGTTTTGTTCTGGAACTTGTTAATGGAAATAAAATACACAAAAATCTAGAAAGAAAACAAAAACAAAAACGATACAAAATCTCCTATAAAAATGGACCAAAACAAGGCCATGGAAGAAGGACTCTTCCATCTTCTGACTTGTTATCTACATTCCTAAAACCAGCAAAAAGATTGAATTAGAGTAGAGTAAATTAGACTAGATTAGAAAGCAGGGGGAGGAGGTAAGGAGGAAAACTTATGGAAAATTGTCCCAAAGCTCTCTTTTAAAAAGGATGAAGTCATTGTCACATTAGGTGAATGACAATTCAGTAACAAAACTGCCATCAACTTGTATAAGACCAAAATTTTCAATCTATTGACACAAATAAATACACACTGAAATACACAGATATTAAAAGGGAAAGTGTGGGAAGCAAAGATTCCCCCTAGCTCTCTAATCATATTTTTGTCAAAGTTACAGAGATAACACTGCAGATTTGTGGATTTTAAATTATGTTGCATTTGTCCATACATAAAAATTTCCACTGGTCTCTAGAGAGGGTCCTATCACTGCCAAAGGCATTGGGTGGCACTCAGAAAGAACTGCAATCTCACCAGAAGTTACAGACACAGCTTTTTAATGCTTTAGCTTTACTTTGGGACACATTCGATCCCACATGTTTCATTTTCACCAAATCTAAGGTGTTCTTGGGAAGAATGCGACAGTCCTCCAAAATCCTCCTCTCAAGACAAAAGCAAAACAAACAAAACAAAACAAAAAACCAAAGCAAAACAAAACAAAACACCCAAACAGAAAAAAAAAAAAAAAAACCAAAAAAACACAACAAAACAACCAAGCCAAACAAAAAACCCAAACACAAAACACAAACAAAAACCAACTGTCATGTTTCTGCTACAAAACGATGCAAGTCTTTCTGTTTGTGCATAAAGTGTAGTGCACAATTTCACTGTCCTCCTGTGGAAGTGATATGGAACATGAAATCACATGTAACGGTCTATAAGGAGGTAATTCTAAGGTGAGTATTGGTCTTTTCTCCCAAGTAACAGGTGACATGATGAGAGAAAATTGCCCTAAATTGTGCCAGGGGAGGCTTAGATTGGCTATTGGGAAAAATTTCTTCACAGAAAGATTTGTAAAACATTGGAATAAATTTCCCAGGGAAACGAAGGAGTCACCACCACTGCAAAAATTCATAAAAGGTGTGGGAATGGCACTTGAGAAAGGATTTGACAGCATATATGGTAGTAGTGCTAGGATTACAATTGACTGATAATCTTAAAGGTCTTTTTCCAATCTTAATGGCTTTTTGATTCTATGATATATGTCCACACTTACACTAGTCTTTCTAGTTCCACTTACACTCAGTGTCAAACAATAAACTGCTCAAGCGTCTGAATGTTAAGAGCATGATTGACCATCTTAAGGTAGATATTTAAAATTAGCCAGCTTGGTAGGAATCTGTATGTTGTTTTGTTTTTTTTTTTTCTTTTTTGATGTTAAAGGGACCATAAAATTACCAGTTCATATATCCAGAAACTACATACTGTGCATCTATTTATACATATGTATTCATATAAAAAGCACTTGTAATGTCCTATGAACAGTTTCAAGAAGCAAAAACAGCTGCCAGAGATTTATTTTATATAAATGCTCTCTCCTCACTACATTTCAAATAGCTATGGTCCATTCACCAACTGCAAAATGGAAGAAAGATAGAAAGATCTTATAACCACCAGAGAATCCATCTAAAATTATAATCCTCAGAAAAGGGACTGTGCTTTCACAGCTGACCTGCTTCACAGGTATAATTCAGACTCCAGTATGTAAAATTCACAATTTCAACATGTTACCAAGAATTCCTTCAATGCATCAGTAGCTATCAGGAACATTCAGATACTAGAACTGAATGTATTTATTAGCTCACAGTTTACACCATTTCTGAGTTCAAGGGGTATGTTAAAGGACTTGTACATATCTGACTCACCTTGCTTGATGCATGATCTTCTGCAGATGGCATAAATGCAAGTTGTTTTCTAGATATATTGGCTACTCTGTACATACACAGGAAGCTGGGCCAGTTTGCCCCTAAAACCAGATGAAATGTGTCTTTAAGCTGTATGTGCTACCCTACCTTTCAGTCGTTATGCTAGCCTAATCCAATGAGACACAAGCACCTAGTCTGTTGCTACCAGAGAGCTGGAATATGGGTTTGTTGTCTGTGTTAGGTAAAGTGCCTCCTCTTTAAGATACTCTTCACAAAAATAAATAGTAATTTATATATTAAAAAAAAATCTTGCTTTTCATTCAGTTCTTAAAATCTTTCCACCTTTTTTGTAAGTAAACAACTTGTAAAAGAAAATAAAGTTAGTCCTTACAGATTACAGTAATAACAATATTTATTTGTCTTAATCTGCATAATTTTATCAGAAATAAGTATTTTCTATTCTTGTACTTTGTCAGAAATATTAAAATAACACTGTTGTTCAAAAAGGAATTGTGGAAAAGTGTAATAACTTGTGGATACTTAAACTACACATTTTACACTTTTACCATCTGAAAAACTCTGAAAAACTTGTGTAAATTATTTGGCAACAAGAGTAGAATTATTGAGATACAAGCATAAAATTATGCTTGCTCTGTAGTTATATTTTTGGTGCAGGTGAGCTTCACAGCAGTTGTGCCCCCATGCATATTCAGGACACTTAAGTGGTCAATTCCCTGGGTAGACCAGGAACACCCCAACTGTCCCCAGATGAGACAATTTGTTGATAAGAGACAATAGATTGACTTTAGCCAAGGTGCCTGATTTAGCTATTCTCTGCCTACACCACAAATTATTGGACTAATTCATACTGGATGTCTCTAGGTGTGAATTTCAGCCAGTTTTAGAAATTCCCCCAGGCATCTCCTGTTGGATTTAGTCCCTTTTGTATTTTTCAAGTGATTTTCATGGCAGAGAGGACCAAACTGTGGGTACGTAAAATGCAGCCAGGTCAGCAGAAACTGTTCCGACAGATGCAGAAATGGACAAGCAGGATATTCCTGCCAGGGATTTGCAAGAACAGGGGTGGGCCAAGGTGAGGAATGAGCCAGGGGCACAGCCTTGCTGGCCACAGTGCAGTCCCTCAGGGCATCAACAGGGCTGGCAGGAGCAGGGGCTGGTAACACCATCTGCCAACATTCAAGACAAGCCATTATCAATGAGATTTCAGAGTCCATCCAGGGAATCTTTTCAAAAGCAGAAGGAGATGGGACCACGGGTCTGTTACAGCTTTTTACTTCAAGTTAAATTCTTGATTTATGGAAGAAGGGAGGTTTCTAAAGTCAAATAATGTGACTATTAAGTGTGGGAGTAATCTTTCTGTCTTGTACAGGAGGCGGGAGAACACAACAGGGAAGGTGATTTTCTCAGGATGAGGTTCATTCTTTGCAAGAGGGCTGTGCTGGCCCCTGGAGTTTCCCTAAAGGACAGCTCAATTGCACAATTCATGGCGGGTGTTGTAATGCAGAGACAGAGATTTTGAAATTTGTCTGAGCTTGCATGAACAGTTTCTGGTTTTGTTGTGTTTTGTCAGTAACACATTTTAGACTATCTTCTCTATAAAATATCACAACACAAAAATGGAGGTAGTGGCAGAAAGGACTTAAATCCTGTGTCTTGTATTTTACCCTCTATCTTCCAAAATATATTCTGAGCACAGCTGTATCTTTTTGTCCTGAGTGAATAAGGAATGTCAACAAATCTGTCTCACAAAGAAAAGCAAAATAAAACTTTGAAATGAGAGGGTGAGACTATTACGGCATTGTTGGTCCTTCAGTCCTATTTTCTGGAATTATCAAAAACCTGCTAATTCCCACCCAACCCAAAAAACTATGCTTAGTAAGTTCAAGCCTTCAGCAGAAAATAACTATGGGCTTCTGAATGGAAAACTATCTTAATAAGATTCAGTTAAAAAAAAAAAAAAAAGATACATTTAATTTCATAATCACAGTCTGCTTACTATCATTAATGATGTTTTGCTTATATCCCCAAACAAATCATGATTAATAGCAAAAGGCTCCAGGATATAAAATGTAATTTATTAATTATCAGAGTTCTGTTAATTAAGAGATATTTATATTGTACCAACATTAGTATAACATTGTTTTAGTATCACTGACATGAAGAAGAGCAAGATTTAAGTCTGAGACTCATCTCATCCGTATGAAAACTGCATAAATTACTACTTAAAGCATTAATATTCTTCCAATATATCTCTATGGCAAATATGCAAATTAATATGAATAATGTCATGTACAGACCAATGTCTTATTCTAATATAGAAACATTTCTATATACCAGTCGTTATGAACATGTGGCCTCACACGTTATAGCAGAGGAAAAACAGAGGCATGCATCCTAATTGTTGTCTTGGATCCCATAGGGATTGGATCCCATCTGTGGATGAAGAAGCATGCATCTTCTTTCAAAAAAACATTTCTAGTGATACAAATCCAGTAAAAGAATGATGAGAAACCAGAATTGAAGCCTAGATTAAAACCATGTGGTACAACAGAAAAAGAAACTCAGTATTTTATTTTACTGAAACAATGTAAGGAAGGATATTGCACATAATCTCATGTACCCATGCCCACATTACAGTATCAAAATCTCTGCAGAGCAATCCAGTAAATGTTTATTTCTGCTGTTGGTAAATGTCTTTAACAGGTAATCCCCTTTTCCTTGTAATCCATGTTATGAGTGTGGAAGGTGCATTCATAATATGAGCCTTAGCTATCAGCAGAAAAACATGGATCAAAAGCTCTGAAAAAAAAAAAGTGAGAGAAGGTTCCTCTGAAACTGACATCCAAACTGCAAGTAAATACGTGGTTATATAATAATGTGTATTTATTATATTCATGGGTAAGATTTTATGCTGTTCTTATTTGAATGCATGAAAAACTAGATTCAAAATTAAGTTTTTTCACCACAGGCTTAAGGGAAAATGGCAGAAGACCTTTAAAATTAATTTTGTACATAGTTATTTTATATCTAAAGCTCTGACCTGTAGTTATTCAGGGAAGACGGGCACTAACAAACAATGACAGGGGAACAAAAGGGTTTTTTCCCATGTGCAAGATTTTCATTTTTCCACGTTCTTTTTCTCTAATCAGTTTTTGAGTGAGATGAACAAAAATATCCAATAACCTCAGAATTTCCTGTCCTGCTCTTTTCAATGATACAATTTTACATGAAAACAATTCCAAAATCATGTCACTCATGCAAGTACAACTGCAGTAAGATCAAACTGATTTTCAGGAATATGGCCTACCTACAATTTACAACCATACTTCTACCACTTCTCAGGGACTAGCACAAAAGGCAGAAAAGCAAGGAAATTATTTGATTTTTGGACAACAGCTTTGCTTTGGCCAGTGATACAGTGATAAAGCTGTTGACTAGAAAAGGTAGAGACACAGCAAGAGAATGCTGCTAGGTAAGGGACATATTTCCTTCAGGCTCTTCTGCTCTGAAGTAGGGAAACAGTTTACCTGCTCTGACAGCTGAAAAAGAGGAAAATCATTTGTCTCCTGGGTGGTAGCGTAGCAGTGTCACAGTGCCAGGCAGAGAGGGCAGAGCTGCCTCAGTGCCACCGCAGCCCTGGGACTGGGCAGGTTGAAGCTTCCTGCTGCAGACATTCCCTGGGTTGCCACTGGGCACCAAGGGACGTGTCCAGGGCCAAACCGGGAGCTTCTGTGCTGACTCCAGCTGTGCCAAAGGGCTTTGCAAGCCTCACATGAATGGATCTGGGCTGAGGTAAGTTTTGCTTTTGTTTCTCCCTTGGAACACAAGACCTCCGACTTCATCCACCTTGCATCGCTTTTGGTTCTGCCGCCAGAGGGCACGAGGAGCCAAACTTAAGTGCCTTCACAGTGAAACTCTTCCTGCAGAAGGAACAGAGTGACTACACTGTACACTGAACATACCCTTGTGCATACCTTTATTTATGAGTCTTTCAGTTTGCACGTTTTATCTTCTATATCCCAGATGTGTTCGGGAAACAGACACTGCTTTGTCCCCCTAGCTGTGGGAATTAATTCCTCCAGAAGGAAAAGGTCACATTATGCACCTGTCAATGATCTTTTTTCTGCTGCCTTGTGAAGCGTGCCAAAGGGAATGTGGCCCTATAGTGGTATATTGGCTTTCTCTTCCATGTGATGCGTGACTACTGCCTTTATCATGACAGAGGTGATATCCACAGGTTGGATATTCAGAAATTCTATAGGAAATTGGGGCTCATCAGTTTGGTGACTACTTAGCTGAACTGTCAAGTAAGTTTCAATTTGATGAACATATCACCTCATTAATTTTTTCAAGATCAAAAACATACAGGTCCTCACAGCTAGAGGAATGACTTCCTTAAATTTAAGGGTATCATTCTAAGTGCATCTAACAGAAAATTAAATTCTGAGGTGTGGAGGAGCTTCATGTTGGTGTCTGTGATAAATCCTTATTGTGCCCTCCTTAATAATGTTTTCACAGAAGAGGAGGATGACAGGAACCATGCCCCTTCTGAATATGCAGAGGGGGGTCTGTAGGAAATAGGTAATAGTTGAAAATGGTAACAGCAGCCTTTACTGTTTCTCTTGTCTATTTCTGATGACCTAGAAGTTCTAGAAACACTCTTTTATCACTATTCTTGCAGGGTCACCTAGCTACAGAAAGTTTTTTTGAAATGTTCCTTGGAAAATGATGATCAGTTACTTTCTTTAACACCTGAAAATACTGTATGTGTTATAGTTTCTCACAATTAATAGATTAGAAAGCTTTCAGTAAATTGTAAATGTCTCTTTTTCAAATTTGTGGGGAATTTAACTGAAGTCCTGATGGTAAATCCCTTATTTCCCCAAATAAAGTAAATATGATTGTAATGATTTAATTAATTCTGCTTGTGAAGTGTCAGAACTGAGAAAGACTTTTCCAAGTATGCATATCTTAGTGTCCTTTTTAGAATCCAAAATGATTTTGTCACGTAGAAAGAGTTGCAGCATCAATCTCAACAAAATACATAGTGCTCTTTATTACCCCTGAGAGACGTTCCAAACCTTATCTCCAGACAGATGTGTCATGGGAAGACACACTCTTCTTAGAAGTGTCCAAAGATGTTTCTGCATAACCATATGGGTAATTGTTTGTTGTTTTAAACATTTATGACCAGAGGTTTTAGGCTGAGAACAGGACATTTTTACCTGAAAAAGCAGCTTTCCATTTTCATATTTGGAAAACCAACACTCAGAAATAAAAATATTTTGGTTTGATCCAAAATACTTGCATTGATATCAAGGTGGGAACATGAGTATGATGTCCCAGTGTCTGAACAGCTTTTGCTCCTCCTGGAGCTGTTGATCTCTTCCCCACAGACAGAGGAAAGCTATTCTTTGATCTGTTTTTGATGACCTGATAAAAGACATTTCTGAATTTCCCTGAATACCTTGAAAGAGAATGTCCTCTTAATGTCTTGCCAGATACATGTGCTGAAAAGCTGTCACAAATTCATTAAAAACCAGGAGACTAAAAGTATGCTTTTCAAAAGAAAAATATTGTTAGTGAAACAAGCTGGAGGGTTTATTATCCTCTAGGTTTTTAATTTGCCCATTTCCAGGTTTTTCTGTTAAGTATTGATAGAAAATATGAAAAAAAACTACTTGGTATCTGCAAACCAGCAGGAGCAGCTAAGGATACCACCCATACCTGGTGAAGACACTAGGGATGACACTTCACTATTTGGATGTAGAAATAAGGGAAAGTTTCCAAAACCTAGGCTTAACAGGATGTAAAAGAGCTGAGATGTACAGCAGAGCTCTTCAGCAAACCTTGATACGTGGAACAGAATGATCAGGAAAAGTGAGATGAAGTTTCAATCTACTTGGACAACTAAACAGAAGTTGTAGACCATGAGAAGAAACATGTGTAACCTGACAACATTTTTCAGGAAGTATTGGACAATGTGCAGGATAAGTCAGGGCAACAGAAGCATATTCCTTCTTGAGACAGCCAGGAAAAATTCTGTATTTAGCAAAGAAGTCCAGTCACACCACTACACCAAATATTCATTTGTTCTTTCCCATTCACTGAAAGTTTATTGAATATTTTTGTGAATTTTTAATTAATTTTATATTTTTATCCTTCTCAGGGCTCACTTTCTAGTTCCTAGGGATAAAAATTCCTTTGCTGTGTTTGTGACTGTAATCTGCTATGTGGTACATATGTATTTAATGCCCTTTCACCTGGTTTCACATACCATAAATATTTTTTTCATAAAATGTTTTTTGTAATTTCTTTTATGAACTGATTGATGCCACATCTCACTTTAGCTCTAGTTATCTTCCTGTTCTCTGTCTTTCAAAGATGTATAATTTCTTTCATTTTAAACCTCACAAGGATTGAAGGTTTCACTTCCATAGGTCTGTATCTGACAGTGCTGTGGAGGAACATACCCATGTAACAAAAGGTGTTACATGTAAAATACATCCACATCATAGGCTTTACTGTCTTGTTAAAAGAGTTGAGGTGGAAGTTTTTTACTGTATTATTAGTAAAAAAAAATATTCTGCTTTAATATCTTCTTTTAATTTTTTTACAAGTTATTTTTCACAGTCAGTCTTTACTTTCTGAGGCACATGTTCCTACTAAAGCTGTTTTTAAAAGCCATGTTTTTTTTCTGAATCCATCTTGCCTTTTGAAAGTACAGTCCAAGAATACATGGATACTATGTCTATCAGAAATATAATGTGCACAGTGTTGTCATTCAGTTTGGAAAAACAATGTTTATGCACCAAATGCACCTACTTTTGAGCACACAGATCACAATCACTTTATTACTCTCAAAGTTGTTTTTCAGTGAATTAAGAAAATTGTACACATCCTGGTTTGCAAGCCATGGTGCCACTTGGCTTCTTCTAATATCAGCTGTTCAGATGCTTGAAAAATTGGAATTACACCAACAAAGTTTTCTACCTCCCCAGGAACATAGGAAATGTCTTTTAATAGATATTCTGGCAGACATATCTAGTAAAACACAGCTAAAACATGCATGTAAAAACTTCAAACAGAAGGTGAAGAAATAGGTGTTGAAGAGCCTTTATTAATCAGGGACCAGAAGAGGTGATGTTATGTTTGGTATTTTCAGCCTTTTTTCTTTCTTCCTTTCAAATATTCCTGTATTTGCTTTGATAATTAGGTCGTCTTTATAAAATGAGAGTTGGCCACAAGCACATGTTCCTGGGAATTGCTCCTTTTTTTCTGGCTTTCAGTTTCTGTAGGAAATGTGACCTGTATATTGAAACAGAGGGAAGTCTCAGGCACCAGGAGGTACCACCCACTCTGGCTGCCCCTACACAGTTGCTGTGGGACTCCTTCAACTCTGCCCATGGCCTAGGACCCCATGTCAGCCCCCTCAGCTACCATCTTCTGTCCCACTGACACAGTAGCAGAACTGGTCCCCAGTTCCCCACAGCCCTGACCTGACCAGAGAGGGGCCATGTCAACCCAAACCCAGTGGGTCTACATCCTGGTGAAGCCACAGTCCCCTCCTGAGCAGCTCATGGTGCCCAGGGCTGAAGCTGTCCATGTGCCCCCCAGGTGCCCTGCTTCTGGCTGGGTGTGGAATGGACCTTGGCTGCCAAGTTCTATCCCGTAGGAAATCCCTGATGCTCCCAGTCCCTGGCCACAGGGAGCTGCCAGCCTGGTGGTGACAGGGCAAAAAGACCCCAGGCTGTTGCACTAATACTGTGTGACCACAATAGTGTGTGGCTGCCTTGGGATGAATGAGGAGGTGCCTGATCAGATTCAGAGAATGGTCTTCTTCTGTGGATAGAAAATGATGGGATAGGATGGGGTGGGATGGGATGGGATGGGAGGCAATGCGATGTGATGGAACAGAGTTGTGTGTTGGTCTTCTCAAACTCACAGGGTCGGACATTACCCCACACCTCCTCCATGTCACTTCCACACGGAAGAGTTAAACTGGAGTGGCAGCCTTATAAAACAGTGGCCCATAGCCTGTAGTTTGCTATTTGATTTTATTTTGCTTTCTCAGTTAAACTGACTTCATTAATGTCACTAAAAGTTGCTAAATAGGTGACAACATCACTAAACAGAAATTTTCATGGCACACAATACTGTGCCAATAGTCTGCATAAATTTGTAAAAAAGGCCTGGCCCTGATCTCTTTCTTAAATCTAACAAGGTCCCTGGGAAGACATCCCTCTGAACTGATCTGAACTCTGGGACACAAATGGGTCCTCTTCCAAAGGAAAGTCTTCCCACAGCAAAAAAATATGTTCCCTGTACTGAACATATGGATTACAAAAGGGGAAAACAGAAAGACTCATAAATAAAGGTATACACAAGGGTTTCCTTCTTGGATTTCCTTCCTTCAAAAGGAAACCTCCACTTTCTTCCTTCTCAACCAGCAGCTGATTAGGGACTGCAGAGATGATAAAGCACAGTTTAGTCACTCTGCTCCTTCTGAAGGAAAAGGAGAAAGGTTTTGCTGTGAAGGCACCAAAGTTTGGCTCCTCGTGCCCTCTGGCGGCAGAACCAAAAGTGATGACAGGTGGATGAAACCAGAGGGAATGTCTGCAGCAGGAAACCTCGACTTCCCTGACACCAGGGCTGCGGTGGCACTGAGGCAGCTCTGCCCTCTCTGCCTGGCACTGTGACACTGCTACGCTACCACCCAGGAGACAAATGATTTTCCTCTTTTTCAGCTGTCAGAGCAGGTAAACTGTTTCCCTACTTCAGAGCAGAAGAGCCTGAAGGAAATGTGTCCCTTACCTAGCAGCATTCTCTTGCTGTGTCTCTACCTTTTCTAGTCAACAGCTTTATCACTGTATCACTGGCCAAAGCAAAGCTGTTGCCCCAAAATCAAATAATTTCCTTGCTTTTCTGCCTTTTGTGTTAGTCCCTGAGAAGTGGTAGAAGTATGCTTATACATTGTAGGTAGGCCATATTCCTGAAAACCAGTTTGATCTTACTGCAGTTGCATATGTGTGAAATTATTTGGGGCATAATGTAGTCACTTCCCTAATTTTTCTGCTCTCTCGTGTTTGATAATGTTTTTAAACTGACTTGGCCAATCCTGTTGTAAATGTGTCATTCCTTATAGGTGGATTATTCCAATAGGCTGGCTACTGCCTCTGCCATACTCCATTTCAGAAGCAGCATGCTCTGAAAGAGCTTAAATCAGCTGTCCAGCCATGCTGGGAAGGGCAGCCAAGGGCTGTTTCAAATGAGACAGGAATGGCTGTACATTGCATTATTATCCCATGACTCCTCAGGGATGCCAGTAGAAAATTAGATTTACACAAAAAAAGTGTCACAGAAAAGAGCAGGTCAGGAAACACTCAACATTTTGGACATTTTGTCTGTCTCATTCAAGAACTGATTACAACAAAAGAAACTGGAAAACTGAAAATGTTGCATGTGGGAAATATCTTTTGTTCCCTTGCCTTTGATTCTTGGCTCCCCTCTTCCCAGAGGAAATAGCAAGAAAGTTAGAAAGAAAAGAGAGCAGCTTCTGATCAGAATTTTAGGTAGAGTAGCTATGCTGATGGTAGATTTCAAAGTCCTTCTGTCATTTGCCTTTAGCCCTAGAGTGCAACAGTTTCAAACCTATCATTAATTTATTATGAAACAAACTGAGTGGAACTAAATCCCTATGGGAATCTATACAACTACAAAAATGCATATTATTGTAATTGTCATGTGTGACTGCATATTGGAATTTCACCATGTTGAGTTTATTTCATGCCAGAACATTTCTATGTTTTGAAATGTTTACTGTTTCCTTATTACTCTACCATTCTATGGGAACATTGTCCTCAGACCATCATGTCAGTGGCAAAAATACCACTTGAAGATGCTCGATCATGTTCTTGACTGTAGAAACATATGTCATGGCCAAAGACAAAGTGTTATGAACCAATTCACAGAATTAGAATCACTACAGCTAAATACAAATTCTAGCCTTTCTTTGCATTATTTACAGAGGAAGTTTTGAAGGAACAGAATTTTTTTTATCCAGACTCAAAGGCTATTACACAGTATCCTGGTTTTGTGAGGAATAGACTTCATTTTTCACCCTAGTAGCTGGTACAACACAGTGGGTTTGATTTAGTATGAGAATAATGTTGATAGCACACTGATGTTTTGGCTGTTGCTGAGCAGTGCTTACCCTAAATCAAAGGCTTTTCAGTGCCTGATGCTCTGCCAGGGAGGAGCTGCACAAAAAGCTGGGAGGCAGCACAGTCAGGAGAACTGACCCAAACTCCCCAAAAGAATATCCCATACCACAGAATGTCATGCCCAGTATTTGAACTGAGGAGAGTTAGTTGGAAGGGGACTGTTCATGGCCCAGGGATTGGCTGGACATCGGTCAGCAAATGGTGTGAAATTGTATTGTACATTACTTGTTTTTCTGGTTTTGCTACTCTCTCCCTATTCAAAATATTTTTACTATTATTTTTGTTATTGTTGTTGTTGAATCAGTAAATTGTTCTTATCTAAAACCAAGAAGTGTACCTTTTCTTTTAAATTCTCCTCCCCACTGGGACATGGAATAGGACATGTGGAGAGTGGGCAAGAGGCTGGCTGTGGTTAAACCATTTCATAAAGACATATTGCTCTCACCAAGATATACAGAACTGGGGCCTTCTAATTTACTTCCCAGACCTTCGTCCCTAAATTCTTGCTTTCAGTTTTATAGGAATTAAAGTTTAAAAATTCATTCACTTGTCAATAAAATTATAAATAAAACAGGTCATAAAAAACCCAAGGAGTCCATCCTCTGGCTAAAATTGGGAAGAAATATTCTCTCCCCCAATGACTTTTGTCTCTTCCTTTTTTTTTATCTGACAGTGAGCATTTGGAAGTAAATATTGTGCACAGCCACACATGTGCTATTCCACGAAAATCAGTCAGCTCTTTTAAAATAAGTTATTTCCTTAAAGCAGCAAAAATGTGTTAATGCCACAATTTACATTGCAATGCAGTAAAAGGAAATTATGTTTTGCTATTTAAAACATACACGGGTGGGATTCAAGAAAGTACATTTTGATAAAATATGAGCCCCTTAAGTCTGTTTCAAAAATATATTGAATAAAACCTTACAACTATCTTTTTCTGTTTTTTTTTTTTTTTCATATAAGACTAAGGTATAAAACTGCTACCACAGGAACTTTATTTACTGCATACCAGCTGTCATAATTATTCTCTACATACTCCTGTACTGATATTTGTCACTAAAACAGAGCAGCAAACTGTTAAGGCATGTCCTGGGAGCTGAGACCACTGGGGATGCCCTGGGAGTTCCCCACGGGGCAGGATCTGGCTGTGGGCAGCTGGAGACCCCCCTGCAGCAGCACTGCTGGCACAAGGGCTGATGGCCCTGGGGGCTCCAGCCAGGCAAGGATGGCTACTGGGGATGCCCTGAGAGTCCCAACAAAAACCATACTGGCATATAAAACATACCAACATGACACCCAACAGTGTCAGACATCACCCGGGAATGGCAGATTATCCTGGCCACCTAATAATAAGGCAGAAAAAAATCAGAAAAATCAAACAACTCAAGACAATTTCCTCATTCTCCTCATTCTTCTATTATAAATCTGAGTCCTTATATTTGTAAGAAGCCTTAAGAAAGTTCTTAAACATTTTGGATGAAATTTACTCTTTCTTTGATATCTTTAAATCCAAAGTCCTGCTGCATTTATAGTGTTATGACTGAGAAAAGAAGTTTGCCTTTCTTGGAAAGCATTTTCTGCCACAGTGCATGAAGAGTGCTGTTAAAATAAATTACATTTTAGTTTCATAGAGCACTTCCTTCTTACACAAGTGCTCCCATTAAACTAGTAAGGTTTGGATATTCAGCACTTCTGAGAACTGCATCTCTATATGTCAGTTTCTATATATAGTTTAAAATGCCAAAATTTAGCTATTCATGTTGGACAATCCTGGCCTATTTTTAGAGATGTTATAGCAGCATTCTAATTCTAATCATGACCCAGGCTGAAAATTACTGCTAACCGGAAAAATCAAAATGCCTAATGAGCTTGTAAAGGGTTGGTCACCAATAAATAAAAGCTTGGACACCAGTAAGTATGATCTCTTAAAAGAGAAACAGTTTCCAAAGTTGGCCATTTTTTCTTTCCTTCATGTCTATAAAGCAAACTCTAAAGAACTAGCTAGCCAGCATTTCTTTCATTGTTCTCTTGGGTTTTGAAATTGGAGTGCAACCTTTTCAACACATGTCTAGCTTGAATCCTAACCTTTTATGTCTAAAGATGATGTATTAGAAGGCCTGGAGGTGGAGAAAGGAAGAAGAAAAAATCTTCTATTATTTTAGTATTACTCTAAATCCTTTGGATATCTGAATGTGTTGCATGCAGAAAAAAAAAACATGCAGTGAACCTGCAAAACACGGAATGTTTGCCTCCTAAACAGGCTTTTTTTGTTTTGGTTGGTTAGTTTGGTTTTTGTTTGTTTCTTTGTTTTTGTTTGTTTGGGGAGGGTTGTTTTAGTTTGGTTTGATTTATTTGTTTCAAACACTGGAATTGAATTAAGTTGTGAAGATCCCAAATATACTTCTCTAATTTTAAGAAATTTATTCCCTTTTCAAAATACAAAAACTGTGTTTCTGTAATTCTTGCATAGCTACATCTTCTTTTACTGAAGCTTGTTGTGATCTTCTGAGGTAACTGAATTCTATCTTTATACTTAATTCTTTCATACTTAAATAAATCTAGTTAAAATAATTACAGGTAAATTCTAATTGTCTTTAACACAAAAACAGACTAGCTTTTTAATTCTGAATCTGGTGCACTTTGAGAGTTCATGAATTTAAGAAACCTATAACGCAACAAACCAGAGACTCCTTTCCTCTAATTAGTAAGAGTCAGGTGACTTTTATATCTACTGCTTTATGGTCACTTAATATTGCCAGTAATGAGAAATGGAAGACATTCTTGCATTACTACTACAGGAATTATCCTCATCACTGGAAAGCCAGAAAATAATGCTGATGTTGTCCAGACAGAACCAATCACAGAAATTGCTGAGACTGCCGTGAATTGGGGAACAGCTGTCTTAGCAATCTGCCTACCTCACTCTTAGTCATCGTCAGAAAAAAAACCCTGATGAAATTTTTGCTTCCCTGTCAAGATATATTAGAATCTAAATTTACAAATTCAAATCTATACTATAGTAAAAAAAAGGGGGGAAGGAAAAAACAATCACAAAACAAATTTACAGATGTTCCTTTTTATCAAAGCAAAAAAGGATTTTTTGTGCATGGTGTTATGTAAGTGGTTAGGTTTTGGGTTTGGATGGGTTTAAAGGATTCACACAATAAAAAAAAAAAAAAAAAAAACCAAAAAAAAACTACTCACCTGACAAAAATCCCTGTTCCATACAGCCTTAATATTAATTTTTTAACTGATTGAAAACAGAGACAATATCCAGTACAGGATACTGTTCAGATGTGTTGCACTCTGTAAGCACCCCCCATGAAATTAGACATCCAGCCTTCAAAGATTGTCATAACTCTAAAATTAAAAAATACATTTCAAATTACAGAGGATTAGAATGTGAGAAAACAGTAGAATGTACATGAAAACCTCCTTCGAGACAAGGGAAACAGCCTCCAAGAGTTGTTGTAGAAGGTTGGCAGGTGTGAATACTTGCAATTCTTAAATAGAGTAGCTTGTAACTAAGTATTGTTTCAGACTCTCTTTCAATTTTAACATATTTTCTCTGAAATCAACATGATTTCAAATGAGACACCTATACTTTTGCACAAGGAAATAGAAAGCAGAGAGAACCCTTGCCTTTGCACTGCCTCTGCTTTTTCCTCATATCTCACCAGCAATATGCCCGGGTTTAGAGGAGATACTCCTTTTTTTTTTTTTTTTTTTTTTTTTTTTTTTTCCCTAGTAATTAAATTAGAAACTGCACCAAAAAAATTGTGCTTTTATAACCTTTAGCCATTCTTTTCTCTTCATTATTCTGATCAGGTCTTTGAAGGTGAATGAGGTTTTTAAATGCAAATGGAGGCCTGTTTCAGCTTAAAATCTGAAGCTGGTTCTTGAAGCACATAAAGCTTTTCTCTCTGTTCCTGCTAAATCAAAATTTTTAAAAGAATTTTTCTAACAAAGCTACATCACTAGCAACAACCTCCTGCAGTGTGGTTGCATCCAGGGAGTGAAGTAACAGAAAAGAAAGGATCTCTCTGAAAAATGAATTGATTTGATGAGTAGTATAAAGATGACACCTAACCTCTAAACCTGACTGTAGGTAAAAGCTTTTTACCCAAAACCAAATACACAATAATAGAATTTTCCACTCCGTTTGGTGCTCAGTCATTCTGCCTGAACTCACTAAACTTCTGTTCAATGACTGCTCATAATTATACAGCTTCACATCTCTGGTGTGCACATCACATGGAAGACCAGCTGCAGATTTTAATGTCAGTGGAAAGTTTAATTGAATTTATAAACTCCACAAAATAATTTCATATTTATCAGAAGATGAGTAAAACAAGATTGCCAAAACTTTACTTCCCAATTCCTATCTGCGTATATCTTGTATTTTCAGACTATTTTAACATCTTTTTCTTCCCCTTTCTTTGTTCTGGTAGTCCACTTGTGCGAAGTGACTTTTCATAAAAATGACCAGATGTTGGAATCTTAGAAGTTGAGAATTTTAAACTTTCTGTGCTGAAAGGCACAGACTTGCAAGAAAGCACTGCATTTGACCTGAGGCTGTGGAGAAGACTTCCAAAATTGATTGATAGTACTGGGATTACTGGGTATGTAGTTGGTTAGAAGTGTGTAATATCACAGGGTGGAAAACTTAGAGTTTAGGTTTTTAGAATACAGAAATAAATATGAAGCAAGATGGAGGTTTTAGGGTGGAGGCAGGTTGTTCTTCTTTACCTTCTTCTTCCTTCTTCATGGGTTTGGGTGATGTTTTGTGATTGGACAGAAAAGTCTGCATTGTGGGCTTCGGGGGATCAGTTATTGGGTTAAAAGGGAAAATAATCTAGGTGTCTGTTCTTTATTGGATAGTTTAGTTTTAAAAGACCTTGTAACAAGAGTTAGCCATTTTGTGCCTTGTTAATGAAAAGCTGCTGAACTCATGGTTATGAGACTTTTTCACTGATAAGAAATAATAAACATCTGAGTCCAAACATGGAATGGCATCTCAAATGCCTTCAATCCCAATCTTGAGAAACCGATAACCAAACACAGAGACATTTTTTGGTATAAAAGAGCTATTCCTTGTAAACTAATATTTGTATAATACTTCATTAACTCCCTAGAAATATATTTTTCACAATATTTTTTAAAAGCTGAAATAAAAGAGACCATTTCCAGTAAAAATGGGAAACCCTTCTGTTGCTGCTAAAGAAAAAAAAAAGGCCACTTCCTTCTTCATAAAAATAACTCTTCTCCTTTTGTAAAATTTAAAAATGTCCCCCAGATGCTGTGCACACTACATGCTAAACAATACTAGGATTTATAATAACAAAATGAGGTTGAAAACAGACTTAACAGACTTCGGGATTATTAATTAAATCTAATAATGGTCTAATAACAACTGAGCTTCTCATCACAGAACTGAATCCAAAAATTCTTAAGTCCTAACTCATTCCTGATTCAGTTCTCTGTTGGTTTCAAACCCCTGAAGTTTCATTTTGAATTTCAATCAGCTGCACTTGCCTGTTACATCTACCAGATCCAATCGGAGCAATGACAGTTTGTAATAACTTTGGTGGGTTAGAGTTAGATGAGGGAAAAGGAGAACCATTTATTAGACCAACTAAGGCTAGGTTTTGTCTAGAGAAGCTGAGAAAAATAGTGCATTATTAAATGTACACTTTGACACATCTTGATTCCATAAGAATGAGACCTACATACTTTGAAATTCTTGATTCCATATAGAGAAACAATTATTTTCTCATACATGGTCTTGTTAAAGTTGTATCATTCTTCAGCTGTCCATTCAAGAAGATTGGAAAATCAAAGCCCTGGAGCACAGCCTGATGTAGTTTATAATAAGAAGGAAGACTTGAAAGCATAGAATTTTTTGTTTTTCAACTGATAGCAGTTCTTCTATTAAAGGTTTTTTTCATTCTTTAGGAAAAAAACAAAAACAAAACTAACAAAAAAACCCAATTAACCACCAAACAAAAAAATTTTAAAAAACAAACAAACAAACAAACAAACAAACAAAAAAAAAAAAAAAAAAAAAAACAGAAAAAAAAAACAACCCCCCAAAAAACCAAGAAAAACCAAACAGGAGAAGTTCAGCCTCTTTTTCATGACAATTTCTAGATGAAACATGAGAATCGAGTTCTTGCTTTATCTCATGTAGCCAGCATAGTCAGTGGAGTCCAGGGATCTGTTGATCTCCTTCTAAAGCAGATATCTGCTTTGGGAGAGCTGAATAGTTTTCTTTCTCTATTGATTGTATTGACTAGATGGCCATTGACTCTAACAGGAGTTTAGATACCTGGGCACGTGTCATCATTTATGTTGTAGACACCTAAACATAGCAGGATGACTCAGCTGCCCAAACACAGGTTCTTAGTACCACTGCAGTGTTATCCTGCACACATGGATAAATCTGTGTGTTATGTGTGTTAGCCACAGCATGACACACAATAATGGCACTAGAAATGTTTGTTCAAGCAGCTTTCTGTGTCTGACTCAGGAGGTGAGTCCAGTTGTGTGTTTTTCTTAGTTGTTAGCAAAGTTCAAATGTGGACTGGCTGATGAGCAGAAGGACACCAGCACCTACAGATGTCCACAGTCTGGCACAATGGCTCGGTAAGTACCTTGGTGTTCCATGGGATTAAATCAGTGGATTTTCCATCTGATACAAGTGTGGAGATACACTCTGCAGAGTGCAGGTGCTGGCACTGCCCTCCAATAACCTCCTGCTGATCAGCCAGTGGTGAGGGATCCAACTGGGTTTCTCTGCAAGAGGTAGGTCTGTAAGAACGGCTGCTGACTGGACCCACAGAAATGAACTGCAGAGCTGCATCCATCTGACCAAGGCAGCAGGAACCAGGAACCCCGAGCGTGCCGGAGTCAGCTCTGAGCACACTGGGAAGCAGCACTCCTCTGGATGTTGAAGTCAAATTGCATTAGCTCTTCTTTTACATGGAATAGTTAAAAGAGGAAAATGCAAACTTTGGAAGACTCATAAATATATGAAATTTTATCCTTAAATGTGTCACCGCAAGCCCCCAGACGGGTAATAACTAGCATTGACTCCATGATTCCAGAAGGCTGATCAATCACTTTACTATACTGTACTGTACTATACTATACTATACTATACTATACTATACTATACTATACTATACTATACTATACTATACTACACTGCACTACACTACACTACACTATACTATACTATACTATACTATACTATACTATACTATACTATACTAAGAAAAACTCATCACTCTTGCCAACAGTCTGATACCATCAGACCAGATGAGATTGGTCAATCAATCCAAACACCATCACCAGTGACCAATCAAGAAATCACCCTTTGGTAAACAAATCTCCATGACACATTCCACATGTGCACAACAAGTGCAGCAAGTGGAGATAAGAATTGTTTCTCACTATTTTCTCTGATCTTCTCACAGCCTTTCCCAGGAAAATGCCTGGGAAAGTTCTGCCTGCTGCTCTCTGTGGAGAGAGCTGCTGCCGCATAAATTAGACCAAAATAAAAATGAGCAAAATAATTACATATAGTTCTTTTACTTTGAATGAGTTTTTAAAATTTTTGGTCATTCAAAACAATCCCAGTCTTACTATTTACACCTGATAGTCAAATCACAGTGTTGGACATGTTCAGGATTCAGTGATAAACTGCCATGTTTTCTTAATACTTTGACCCTTCTATTTGTACTTTTTTCATTCATTATTCATTTTCCTTGGTCATACCTTTTTTTCCCCTTTGATGTGCTGCTAGAATCTGCCAAATTTAACAGGGTAGAATTATAGACATATATAATATATAATCATGGCAGTCTTCAGCAGTAGTGACATCATTGATATCTCTTCCAGTTTTATGGCCCACCAGTTTATCTGTGATCATCATGGCAACCTGCCATGATAACTGCAACAAAAACTTTCCTTCTGAAGTTTAATTCCCAAACAGTATCTATAAATGAGTATTTACAATTCTTGATTCTATTTTAAAAATTTGACTATATATTAAAAGCTGTGTTCTGTTGCTGTTTGTACTCAGTATATCTCTGTTTTCTGTATAACTTACTGCAATAGTTCAGAGCCATCTCTGTTACAAAAACTGCTGTATCATGCACAAACACAGTGGAAAAGAGCTGTCTCAGAACTAATAAATGAAAAACAGTTTAGAAGTGCCATTACTTTCCAAGGAATATAATGCCTTCAGCAGAATGTGGTTTTTGATATTTAACATAGACTGCTAAATATAAGTAGGTCAGCTTCTGTGTATACAAGATTTTTCTCCTAATTCCTGTGCATATACTAACAGCTTAAAGATGTTAAACCTCTCCTGTGTTTTCACTGTACATTATTGTGCATTTTAGTGATAAAATCCATGAAACTATGCTACTGGTGAGCTTGGGAAGAAGCAACTTTCAGTTGTGTTCCAACTGCCTAGTCTTCTAGCAGTAGCAGGGAGGTGGATCTTTCAATTAGGATTTGTATGCAGCACCAGATCTAGCTAATAGCAGTCATCTCATTGCAATGAGGCTATTCAGGTGTTTCAGAATAAATGGCAAACATTGCCATAAAGACCAAAACAAAACTACACAAAACCAAATCAAATCCACTGCCAAACAAACCCAGAATTCAGCAAGTGCATAATAACCAGTTTTATTGAGCAAGGCTTTACTCAATTATTTGAATTGCATTTAGCAGTAAAAGCTATGCTCTTCACCTCTCTAAAATGTTTATCTGCCTCTTAAGTGTCACCTTACTTTTGAATTCCTGCACATCCTAGTTTCTTATTTGTAGATATTTACATTATTAAGTGCTTTTTCCAGTAAGTCTTTGGTATATATTCAGATTCTCCACTTTAGTTTAATCTACTTTCCTTCATTTAGGAAGACTGTCTGCTTTCTCTTGACCAGTACAAGGATAATGTTCATGTAACTTTAGTGATTTCCATTGGGTTACCTCAGCTTGTACTGACACTGTAGATGAGGAAGGAAATAACAGAGAAAATGAGATTGATGCAATAAATCCTTAGTAGAAAATGCATTCATTTTTTAGTCCAGATTTTTAAAAAATGGTAAGACTTATGAGGTATGGATTTATAAAGAATCAAAGTCATCCAACTATCTGTATCTAAAGGAGAGATAGAAACAGGAAAACCTCTGTGTCAGTGTTTTCCATCAGTTATGAGTGTCATATTCTACAGAACCTGAACGTGTGGGAGTTTAAGCCAGAAGAACAAATAAATGAGGAAAAAAATCCAATGCAAAAAAAACCTGCAAAGTTATTGCAATTTAAAATAATTCAGGATTTTTTTTCTGTATAAGTTTTGGGGGAAAAAAATCTGGACAAGGACTGCGGGTCTCAATGTCATGTCAGATTTAATTTTAAAGTTTCATCAGAGCCAGAGATTCTAAAATTCATGGCCTTCTGTGCTTTCAGTTTTGTGCTGTACCATAGTTACCATATATTAATATTACCATATATTAATATTACCTCTTTTCCCAGGAATTTTTTTAGATGTTTACCATTAGAATAAATATTGTGTTCCTAGGATCCTAAAAGCACAAAGGACAGATTTGCACTCATTTAGAATGCTCTTGCCATCTGCTAATCTGTTAGAATTTGGACTGATCACGTGAAATGATTCCAACACAGTATTTCAGATATTATCCTCTTCCTCTTTCATAAAATGAACTGTTTACTTTCCCTTTATATCCTTTGACTCACTTGATCTTATTAATTTTCATTGGATTGAGAAAATCAAAAGTAAATACTCAAGCAGGAAGGATCAGAGTAATCCACCCTTCTTATGAGAAGAGAGAAGTACTTAGAAGAGTGGAAGGAGAATCAAAAGAAAAAATAATTCTTAGAGAGGTGTGAAAGGTATAGGACAGACTGGTTTTTAGCAGCCACTCCAAGGAGAGAGGCAGGTCCTAGAAGGATGTTAGGGGGCAAGCATATATTTATTACCAAACAAAATTCTGAGGTAGCAACCTCATTTATGTCTCTGTAGGATGACTAGGAGGTCAAAGCTCAGCTCCCTGAGGCAACAGCCCATGCTGAGATTAGAAGATGACCCCAAGTGTGTAACCTGTCAGCACTTCTTTCATGGAAAAGGGTACACTAGCAAAAGCAAAGAAAAACCCCAGAATTCAGCTTTTGCTCCAATACCGTGGCTCCTACACTGACTGGAAACACTATTTTAAGACAGCTTTGTAGCTCTGAACTTAATTACCTGGAATAGGAGTGTGTCCTAGGGAAATGTCACAATTTCTGTCTAATGTTCTTCCCAAGCAGTCATTGAGGGCCACTGAACTCACCACTGCACTCAATCGACCTTTGATCAGGACTTCTAGAGACATTCCTAAGTTGTTAGATATCTTGGCCTAGAAGCTAACCTGTGATGGCAATGACATGATCTCAAATAATTCCTGAGACTGTTGGTACTCAAAGCATCCAGAAACAGCCACCTGATGTCTTCCTTCTTTGCTTAGTAGAGAACACTCCTGGGGAACTTTCAAGGAAGAGTTGAAATTCAAAGTGTGATGAATGCTATAACTAATTGGTTTGTTTAGAGATTCTGTGTACGCATTGAGTGTTGTGGAAAGAGTGTGATTAAACAGCAGAGATTTTGCCTGTGCTAGTCCTAGCTGCTGTCTAGCTGTTTAAGATATTATTTTACTATAGTTGACTGGTTTAACCCCAGACACTAAGTACCATACTGTGTCTCACTATTTCCTCCATCCCTCTCCAGTGAGATAAGGAGAATAATCAGGGGAAAAAAAGGAAAAACCTTCATAGGTTGAGAAAAATTTCATAATTGAAACCAAGAAAAATGTAATACTAATGATAATACCGATGCTGATGCTGACACTAATACTAAAAATTATATATTGAACTCCCAGGAAATATTGCAGATTTCCTCATAATTGAAAAGTTATGATATTGAATTTGAAAAAGTCTGCATCAGATTTATAGGCATGAGCAATAACAGGTAGAGGGCATATTTGTAAATTAATCTTTATTTTTATTTTCTCACTCATGAGATCAAGGATTTGTCTCTTAATAAATTACTGTTTTAAATTCTGCTCTAATAATGCATACTTTAAGAGACAGAAAATCTGTTTCTTGATTTTTACATGTGTACTTCAACAAAAAGTGTGGACAATTCGGTGTTAAATCTCTGATCAACCCAGTGTCTATCTCATGTACCACAGAGAAAGGAGGTCTGTGTGCGAAGGTTGCTTTGGAGAGTGTTCCCATCACAGCTCTCTTCTGTGAAAAGCTCTGTTTGGCCTCATTCTTCTGTGGAATCTCTGATTTCTCTGTGCTTTGACCCTGGCCGAGGGCCCTGAGACATTTGTCATGAGATCTGCTAAAGACCAAGGTGGAATGATCGTTTGTAGGAGAGTTCACACAACAGCCCTTTAGAAACCTCCCTGGACTGAGACTCATTTCCAGTGCCCTGAGTGCACTAACAGGCCTTAATTGTTCTGAAAAAATTCATCTGGATCCTCCACCCCAGCACCCTTCACCCAGTGGCCTGGGAGTTGCATTAAAGTTCAGAGCTGGGGCTTGCCCTTTGCCTAAGTTGAATTCTGTGTTTGTACATTATGTGTGCAAGCATTTATTTTTAGTTAGATATAAGCAATAACACTGAAAAAATAAAACAAATATTCTAATTTCTTTGTGCTACAAGACAGAAAGCTACACAAAGATATGCTAAATGTGTTCCTAATTTCACTTAATGACAACACTAAATCTCAAAGCCTAGGGGAGATTGTCCTGAACCTTTGTAACATTTCAGAGTGACTTTTTTTTCTTTTTTCTTTTTGAGGAAATAAAAAAGGAAAATGCTAAATAGACTAAAAGACTAAATAGGCTAAGCAAAGGAAAAATTACTTCTAAAGTCCTTTATGTTTGCTAATACAAGTAATGTTGTCATGATAGTCTCTGTTTTTTTTGTTTTTTTTTTGTTTGTTTGTTTGTTTTTTTTTTTTTTGCAGAGGCAGCTGCAAAAACTAAAGAGGTAATCAAAGTGCAATTTTTGTTTTGTAGACAGTTTTCTCCTTTTTATTTCTGATTTTCTCACTGGAAACAAAGAAAACTTTGGTTTATTGCCTAACTTAATTTCAGAAAACTTGATTGTTTGGAAACTGCATAGAGCATATTTCAAGAACTTTTGTACAGGGATTTGGCTGCTCAGGTGGAAAGCTAGCCAGGAAGCCAGGCAATTGGAGCAGGCTGCCAGGTGGGAAGCAGGGCAGCTGGACAGCCATGACAACCATGAAGTCCAGTGAGATGGGCAGGCAGCCCCTCACCCAGCACAGTGCCAGCTGGCTTGCAAGAGGTAGAAGGGAAGCCTCCCTGTCTGCCTGGTTCACATAAAAGATGCAGAAAACCCAGCTTGTTTCCAAGGAAAACAGCATTTTTGTTGAACCAGAATCCTCAGGTGGGAAATTGTTTTAGAAATTGTTCAGCCAGGAGCCCAGGCAAGGCCAGAGTCATCACACAGGAGGCAGATCTGGGGGTCCTTCCAGAAAGAGAAGGGCAACAGGGCACAGGGCTGAGCAGAGGCACAACTACAGTGCAGCTCAAGCCAGAACTGGTTGTCTGCTCTAGGGCTTACTCAGAGCTCCCAGAAAAAACTGACTGAGAATGCATGGATAGTCCTTCCAGGTAAGGCTGGAAATGGCAGACAAAGGAAGTTAATGCACTCACAATCATCACACCTGGATAGAGGGAAATTGATATTTGTGAAGTCACATATGAATTCCATTATGTGGTGATTTGTTTGCATCTTTTTATTGTCTATATCTGTTATACCTTAAACATCAAAGGCAAATAGAAAGAGAAAGGATATAGAAAGCTAAAATAGAATGTGAAGTTGGTAAATCCAATAGTAATTAATATATTATCTCTGTAACTGAAATGCAAAGTGCAATGGTCATGTACATCCTATATTTTCCATCCACAAAATAACATTACATAATGGTGTACCTTTCAGAATATGCACTGTAAAACTGAGTATTAAAATCTATGAAAAATAAAAGACTACTGCATCTTTGAAGGCAGCTCTGATCTGTAGTATATTTTTCTAATAATGAACTAGTGTCTCTCTAGGAGAGTACTCACTTTTATTCATAATATTAAGCCACTGAAGATGATGAGTGTGCACAGGGCATTCTACTGACTTCAGTTATTCTAAATACCATTAAAAATATGGGCTACCTTTCCATTATACGCTGAAGAGATGAAGATATTTCCACCAGTACTATGTGAGTCATCAAACTTTACAATTCCAAAGCAAACTAACTTCTCACTGAAGTCAGCAGGGTTCAAATGGATGCTTACATTGAGTTATCTTTAGTTCCATCTGTTTCACTGAACAAGAACTAATATAGGTGTGTGCTTGAAAGTGGGTGTTTCATTGAATCAAAGTTGAAATGAAAGTTCCTTTGCCTTCAGTGTGGAAAGCCGAGATTTTGATTTGCAGTGAAATTTGTTTCACACAAAAAAACACCTTATTATGCAGATGCAGCAGGATTCCATTCCTTCCCTCTGCCTCCTTCTATCCCTCTCTTTTTTATTTTTTTTCAGATAATGGTTCATTTTCCTACTTCAGATCTTTAGCCTGCTGTCTCTTAAATCTGCCATCTAACTTGTGGAAGAAAAAATGTGGAGGCTCTACATATACAAACTTTACATTCACATATATGTAAGACTCAGTGTGAATATACTGCATTTTTGTGGCTATGTAACATTATTCATACCAGAATTTATAATGAAATAATGCAGGAGGGCAACATTAAGGGAGAATACAGAGGTCCAATATTACACAATTCAGGGAGCTGCACCATCACTCAGGATTCCAGTTGCTGGTACCTGAAACCTTTCACAGCAGGTGGTTACAATGAGCCAATAGCAGCCCCTTTTGACTCCTCACTCACTCAGATGGGATTCCTCTTTCTTCAGGCTCAATCCTGCATTTCCTGCAGAAGATTCTCAGGTGTCAGATTTTATAAAAAAAGAAATAATTTAATGGTGTGGTACAGCAGTAGATCAGCTCTAGCTGGGTGTCTCCAGAAAGGGATCCACAGCAAAGAAATCCCTGGGCAAATAGACCCTTGCCATTCATGCACCCATCCCTCACATGCTCTCCACACACCTTTTTAGTTCAATGGTGATTTTTGGTCTGGGGTCCTCTAACACCTTATGGGATTCTTTCTCTTCTTTCCATTCAGGTGGACATTAACTGCTATCATCTTGATGAATTGCAGCTTCTGCTGACATTTTTAGCCTCCCTCCTCAGCTCTGGTTTGTGCTTCTTGTGTACCTGCTCTATGGCAGAGACTGGGAAACTAAAGTACTAGATTTGGAATAATCATAACTTAGCAACAACCAAAACATCAGCGTGTTATCAACATTCTTCTCATTCAAAAGCCAAAACGCAGCATTATACCATTGGAAAATTGTTAAGAAAATTTACTCTATTACAGCAGGAAGCTTATCTAGGTGAAGGTCCCCAGCTTATGGCCTAAGGCTTCAACAAACGCAGCTTCTCTGATAAAGCAAAAGAGCTAAGCAATCAGCATAACAATAAGTGACTCATTCTGTTTAAAGCTTGTTTATTTAAGCCAAACAACTAATGTCCCACAACAGGCACAGGAACAGAAAAATAGAGTTTTATTTTAAAAGGATTTTTGAAATGGCTATGTATTTGTTTCCCATAATGATTAAGGAATAGAAATAACTGTCTGTAAATGCCTGGCTTGTGGAGATCCCTCCAGAATGAATATTTAGACAATGCAGTGCTTTGTATTGTATTATTCATCCAAGTCCTAAAGAACTTGGTGCCTGAATTACAAGGTTATGGAGGAACATGTGCACCTAGCTGGCTGATACTTCCTGAAATTTCACTGTCTATCTGAATCCCTTAGCATAAAATAATGAGCAAAAAATCTAACTGTTCCAAATCCTTCCAGTAATTTCCACTCTAAGCAGTGTGATAAGCAACAGAGTTGCCAGACCAGGTGGACAGGTGGGATTCCTACAGCTACTGAGTCTGAATGTCAGTCCTGTGACGCTCCTACAGCCGGCAGACCAGCATCCTGCCCTGTTTCTGCTTCAGGGCATGGTTAAACAGCCACTGTACTGGGTGTAGGTAGCAAAGGGTTTTGCAGCAGAGGGACAGTGGGAAGGGGGAAGTCAGCACAAGTTCCTATTTTCTGTATTGAGCCAATCACAGGACCATTTTCCTGTTTCTTTGGGAAGGCATGTTTAAGAAAAAGGAAAAAAATTGCTGGACAGGTGGAGGAGAAGGGGGAGAAAAGAGTGGAAAACTGAAGTGTGAACACCGAAGTCAGAGAAGGATAGAGAGGAGGAGGTGCCCGAGGTACTGGAGCAGGCATTCCCTGCAGCCTGTGAAGAAGACCATGGTGAAGCAGGTATTTTCTTGCAGCACATTAAGGGACTCCATTCTGGAGCAGATGGATACTTCCTGAAGGAACTGCAACCTGTGGAGAGCCCACACTGGAACGGAATTTTTATCTGAAGGACTTCAGCTGGTGGGAGACCATACTTGAAAAGAGGAAAGTGTGGGAAGGAAGGAGTGGTAGAGAAAAAAATATGTTCTAACTCACCTCCGCACACGTTCCTCCCTGTGCTGGTCAGGGGCAGCGTAGAGGCATCTGGAGTGAAGGACTGACACTGAGTTTTAAGAGATTGTTTTAATGTTTGTCTTCATTCCTTATTACTCAAATCTGTTTTAATTGTCAACAAACTAATTTGGCCTACAACTGTTAACTGTTTGGCCTACAACATAACTGCTAAGCAATCTCCCTGGTTTTGTCCCCATGTCCCAGTGAGGAGGGGACTGTGAACAGCTGGGTAGACATTTGGCTCTTAGCCAGGACTAATCCACCATTACCAGAAAAATAAGATTTTATTAATGTCCTCTTTCTAGGAGAAGGAAAAAGGCTCCTAGAGTGACTTGGAGGCATAATTTGGATTGTCTTTATTTTCTGTGTTCATAAATAGTGCCTCTTCAGATTTTAGTGTTGCAAAATTAAATGTATATCCCTACTTTTCAAGAAAGATCAAATCTTTGTGCTGTACATCACTTATAGTCCTACCTACAACATTTTCCAACAATGTCACTGTATATGAGTCTGATGTAAAGCCCATTATCATTTAATTTGATAGGCTTTGAATAGCACTTGAAATTCCAGAACAATTTTAAGAAAAAAAGAGCACTGTTATAAGTAATTAGAGGAGTTATGGAAACAACTTATTAGTGAATATAATAGAACTTTATCTAAAAGATACTGCCTTATAGGGAAATCAGTCACCTTTTCTGTGTCTTTAGTTAATGATTTGAAAACAAAAAAAGGCTGAGTTTCTATCAATGAGAATGCATTATCATTTTGCAAGTCTTGAATTTATTGTGACTAGATTAATCTTGATTGCTGTATGGATTCCAAAAACTATGAAACCACTGGTTTCAGTCAATACTAGACAGGTTTCCACTGCCACCGGGAGTATGTCCACATGAAAAAAAAATCTACTCATTTATTATTTCATATTTTTCTTCCCCATTTTATTTTTATGAACAGAGTGAATAAAAATACCTATATAAAAGGTAGGTGGTTTTTCATCTGTGTAAGAAGCTATCAAAAAAGAGGAATTGTTTGTTTATCTCCCCTAGTCTTTTCAATCACATCTGACACGTTGCCTCAGATACTGTACTTTCCAGAGTTTGTTCATTGTGAATACATACAGTTCTCAAAAAATCAATGTAAATACTTCAGGAATACAATGAAGATGGTTTATCCTTAATGTCTACCTCGAGGGAAAAATCATAACTCACCATCCTTGTTGAGATGCTTAGTTTTGTGAACAAGGAGAAAAGAGTGGATGTTGTATACCTTAACTTCATCAAGGCCTTTGACATATTCCTCCAGAGTAACCTTAGAGCTAAATTGGTCAAATAAGAACTCAGTAAATGGGCAGTTGAGTGGAGGTGACTAAAAAATTTGCTTTCCTATGGGATCAAAGGGTAATATCAGCAATAGAAACTCCAGTTGGCAGCTGGTTACAGGTGATATCTCTCAAAAATCAAAACTGTGACCTTTTAAACCTGGACAATAGGATCGGACAGATTTGAGGGCAGAAGCTGATATGCTGACAAGGCTGATATTCAGAGGTACCTGACAAGTGGGATTGGACAAATGGGCTGATGGGAACATCAAGAAGTTAAAAAAAAAAGTAAATAAAAAGTTGTGCACCTGAGGGGGAATAGCTCCATGCAGTGCCTGCTGCAGCCTGTCTGGAAAACAGCTTTCTGGAAAAGGACCTGAGTCTTTTTCCACAGGGGTGGGGGATCCTGATGGACAGAATGGGAAACAAGGACAGTGTACCCTGAGGGGAGTGGCACTAGCAGGCAGAAGGATCATTCCTCTCTACTGAGCCCTGCTGAGAGCACATCTCATTCAGATCTGGGCTCTGCAGCAGAAGATAACATTGAGTTCCCAGAGCTCTCCCTAGGTGCCCTGGCCTTGCCAGTGACAAATGCTTATGTACTGACCCTTATAAACTTTGGCTGTAAGAAAGAGGAGATCCACTGGTGAAAAGAAGTGAAAAATGTTTACATGTAGATTAGTAACCACAGCAACCTAGAAGGAACGTGAAGTAAACAGCATCAGTAGGTGAAAAGGCTGAATGAAATGATCCAAACTAGTATGTAATTGAGTGATGCACATACTGCAATGGAGCCTTACAGGAGGAAGCATTGGAGTTGGTTTTTTATGGCTGGATCCACAAAAAAAAAATTACATGTTTTACCCAAATATGGAGTGCAGAATAATAGAATATCCTGAGTTGGAAGGGACCCACAAGAATCATCAAGTCCAACTCCTGTCTCTGCACAGGGCAGCCCCAGGATCCCACCTGTGTCTGAGACCATCATCCAAATGCTTCTTGAGCTCTGTCAGGCTTGGTGTTGTGACCATTTTCCTGTTCCAGTGTCCAATGACCCACTGGATGAAGAATCTTTTCCTAATATCTAATATAAACCTCCCCTGACACAATTTCATGCAGACAGCATAACTCCTCCCTTTTCACTGCTTTGAGCCAATACAAGTGCTATTTCCCAAATGTCTGATGGGCTAGGTCCAGGGAAGCAGGACTATGTATCTATGGCTGGTTCTGAAGGTAGGCTGAATCTGTAACAGATCATGTGTGAATGGAATAGTTGTGTTTCAAAAATTATTAGAGGTCACTGAATCTGGTAGTCGAGGTTAAATGACAAATAAGGCTGAGAACAAAGTTCTGATGGGTTCTGATATATGCAAACACACACAGAGCAGGCACTCTGACACCATTTATACACTGGAGAGAAATCACCAGGGTGGTCAGGACACTGGAGAATATGGCTTTGAAGAGAAGACTGGGGACCTTGGCTTGTTCAGCCTTCAGATAAGAAAGATCAAGGAATTCTTTCTGTTGTACTGCTCTACAACTGCAAGGTGATGATGGAAGGTGTAGAGCAGAGTAGGACACTTTTCAGAAGGGTGAAGTGAAATAAGAGGGAGCAGACATATAAAATTTTATAAAACGAACACAAAGCAAACACAAAGCTATGTGTTCCACATAGCATTTTATCTTTACTTTGTATGAGAAGTGAGAAGCAGTAAAGAATCAGGTTATAGAGTACACTTTTAACTTCTCATTTCTTTTTAACAGGAAAGAGCCAGTGCATCAGAAAAATTCCTCTGGGATGCTTTTTTATGCACATCTCAGACTTCCATACATTTAAATTTATATTCAAGCAGCCAAATACAACTCCTTTATGATTCTATGATTTGTGGACAAAAGAAACTGTAATCTGTGCCGTCTTCAAAACATTAAAACATTATTTTACTAAAATTAGGGTAAAAGTGATGGTGAAAATCTGACTTTTAAAATTATCTTTTCTGCTAAAACACCATGGAGAGGTTTCATTGTCCCATCAGCTCTAATACTGAAAAACATAATTATACATTTAAAAAAACCCCAAAATGTAGATATTCTTAGGTTTCATCATCAATAAAAAATTAACAACTCATCATCTGATTTGCATATTCTCAAAGAAAAATAAGCAATATATTTAGTGGGAAAGAAAGGAAAAACTTGAGTGCTATTCATTGATCCCAGGGTTTAGACCATAAGTTATGATTAGCTAACTGCTATTTGACCTGTAATCCCACTGCTAATATCTGTTGCTTCAAATCATTTTTAGGAAAGTAGCACTTTGATTTTTAGGATTATCTAATGTAGCTGTTTCCTTTTTCTCCTTATTCATATTGTTACAACTAAAATCCAGATGAATTGATAAAAAATATCAGACTACTTCAAGAGCACAAGCAATTTTATAATTTTTTTCACACTATATTTGCTTTAATTGGTAGATGATTATTTTTAGTGGTGTATATATCAGCAGACTTTGAAAGACTTTTTCTCTAACAAGTCAAAGCTGCTGTCAAGCTTTCTGCTATAAGAGGGTCAATAACTGATCTCGAAGTTGTGAATGACAGCATTTCTATTTCCTTTGAGTTTTATAGAGACATATTCATTAATTAAAAATAAATAGAAAGAAAACTGAAGTAAAGGTGTCATATCAGTTCAGGGGGTAAAATTGAATTATTTTTATCTTTAAAAAGTAACATTTACTATGAAAAGAATATGTGAAAATAACATTTGAGAATTTATCTACTAATACTTAGAAAGAAGTTTATTGTTCTCCTATCAACTCAAAGGTGCTTCCAAACCTCTTAGTTTTGCAAAATACCCAATGGTACTGCTGGAAGTCATTCATCCTGGGAATGTTCAACATGATTACAGAAAATCTGTGTGAGTAAGAAGGGTTCTTACTGCAACTGATTTGAAAAATTTCTCATGTAGCCAGGATTCCAAATGGGTGACAAGCTAATCACTAGGACTACATACAAACTTACATTCTATGCCTTTCCATATCCTACATATATGCATGTCTGATCAGATGTCTATGGAAATTAAAACACAGGAGGCTGGTTTGTGTTGGAGTCTCTTCCATGCGTCATCAGGCCGTGCCTAGTGCTGACTTTCAGAGCAAAAATCTTGACAGTGTTCCTGGGCCTAACATTTACAGACTTGAAATGTAAAATAGCATTACACCAACAGCTGCATGAATAAAATACCAATTCAATCACCATATGCACAGAGTGTGAGCTCAAAGCACTTGATAAGCCAGTCAAATAATAAAAAGCCCAACTTTCTAGACCTTTGTCACCAGTATCAGTTTCATGATCAAGTATTTGCCTGCTTGCTCCTGGCGCAAACATCCTTTGAAAAGACATCGTTACTGCAGCAATAAGCTGTATTTCTTTGTCCTCTCTTGCAAGTTATTGCTGAAGAAAACAGGATTCTTACATTGATTTCAATGAGTTGTATGTAATGTGCCACTTGTTAAATAATGACTGGCAATTTCTTAAGTCGGCAGAAAATCAATTTTCATGTAGATGGTATTAAGTGTGAAGTATAGTTACCTAAATCAGGTATTTATCTGAAAGAAATTGAAATTTTGAAGCATTACTTTTTTTTGTTCTTGTTTAAATCCTGTAGTCTTCTGATGTTAAAAAAAAACCCCAAAAGAATGCAAGTTCTTGTTGCTTGAGATTATATCAGTATTTTATCATAATATTTTCTACTAAAAGACACTCTCTGTAGTTCAGAAGTACTTGGTCATATACTCCAACAGAACAGAAGGCAAAGGATCTTCACTATTAGTCAGTGGCAGACTAAAAAGAATAGAGAATTCTTGTTGCTAAATATAATAAGATACAGTTTAGGATTGAGATAACTGGGCTGGGGGAAAAGCTTTAAGATATGAACAAGATTTCATTGTAGTGAGGCATATAAAGGCTGCAGGATATAGGACAAACCATCTAATTTATCTTCCCGTATGAGAAAAGGATCAAAGAAAGATAAGGATAATGTTTTTTTTTTTTTTTCCCAGGCCCAGGATCTGAACACAGGCAGGGTTTTTTTAACGTTTATGACATGCTGGCCTAGATGAGGGATTGTGTGGGAGCTCTAGGCAGGCAGCAGCTAAGCAGCAGTAGGACTGACACTGCATGAGAGCACTCAGAATGCTCCATCCCAGGGCAGAAACCCGGACAGGTGGGGCTGCAATTCAGAAGGACTGGTTCACATACTGCCAGCATAACACACCACTCTAGTCATCAATACTACAGGGTTCAGAGGAGACTTTAACCATGTGGGCAGATGACAATGGCTGGGACCCTTACAACAGGTGAGACTGAGGCAGGCTGGTGCAGGCTGCCAGCTTATCCCTGTCTTTGTTCCTGCTCCTTCAGCCAGTGCTCCTGGGGATTTACTGACACAGACGCTCCTGCTTTGGGCTGCAGCTGCCAACCACTGCCCAGCTCCTCTGGCTGCACACCACGAGGGAGGATGGAGGAGGTAAAGGAAAGGCAGAGGAGAGCTGCTGCTGCTTTTGGGAGAGCCACAAGGGCTTTTTGGAAAGTTGAGAACTAGACTGAGAGGCTGACACTGAAAGGAAACACCAGCAAGGGGGAAGTGTGGTGACAGAGAAAAAAAAAAAAATTCCTGGCATTTACCATTTCTACAGGAAAGTGAGAAGAATCAGCAATCTGTAGATACATTATTAATTATTCACTCTTTTCTCTCAACAGGTAACAGCTCTCATATTTTACCAGCTACAGTGGTAGTTGATACATAGAAACTGAAAACACCTGCTATTTTTCAGATCAGAGGACACTGGCTAACACATATTTTCTCACAGAGAAGTGTTTATTTTCCTGTGAATCAAACAATTTAGATCTTTTACCCATGCTGGGCTGTTTTTTCCTCCACTTCTGGAAATGTTGTTCTCCTTTTACCTCATGTGAAGTATTGTGATTGAGTTTTCTTGTGAATGAGAATGATCTTTGTCTTTTACATGAGGCTTACAAACATTACAACATTATGTGGTGTCTTCAGTCAGCTCACAAATTCACGGTAGCAGCACCACTGCACCATCACAAATATGGAGGACATGTTTTATGTCTTAAAAATAAAGCTTGAGCAAAATTTAAAAAACAAACAAAAGGAACAAATTATGACAGAAATACTGGTGATACAAAAACAAACAAACAAACAAACAAAACAAAACAAAACAAAACAAAAACCTCAAACAACCAAACAAAAAATCCCAGCACAAGATTCATCCTGGCATGACAGTAAAAGAGATATTATTTGAAAAAAACTTTCTGTACTCACTATGGATGGATGTTAGAAATATTAATAATCTCTACACTTTTTCTTTCCTCTTGAGCTTAATGTTTCTTGTGATTTTTAGAATCACTCCTTTTTAAATGCTCTCCAAGCAAATGCGTATTAGCAGGTCCCTACAACCTTCAGCTTTACTAAGATTTTCTTATATATGTATTTTTTCCTGGAAAGCTTTAAGACCTGACATTTCTGCATGGACAAGTTTAATTCCTTTGTCAATAATCCTCTATCCTACACAGGCTGTAAAGACACAGTTTAATTAATTTCTGGTTTGCAATTCAACATGCAAATACAAAATGAATGAGTTATTAAATTGAATTATATTTTTCTTCACAAATCTATAAGTTTTGTAATTATAACTATTTTTGGGATTTGTTGATGTTTAGGCCTAAATTATTGATCATTTAATGTCTTTTAGCTTCTAGGGTTAAATTTTTAACATTTAATGTATTAACTTCTAGGG
The DNA here is from genome assembly GCF_026979565.1 of Vidua chalybeata. NCBI lineage: Eukaryota > Metazoa > Chordata > Aves > Passeriformes > Viduidae > Vidua > Vidua chalybeata. The sequence goes on from NC_071531.1 coordinate 12,468,108, forward strand.
TTTCTCTTCTTTCTTTAGCCTAAATTTCTCTTCTGCCTACTTTCTAGTTTGTTTCTGATACAGAACCCACTGGACAAAAATGTTCTTCCAACTTATTTATTTGATTTTGGATCAGGACCTTTTTTCCTTCAACCTCTTTACTCTTTCTTGCCTGACTTTTCTCAAAGTCTTCATCATCTCTTCTTTTTTTTTTTTTTTTTTTCCATTTAGCTGATAGTCTTCCTCTTTTCTGATACTCCCATGAATTCAATTTTTTTTTTTTTGTCCTTCATCTGGTAATTTTATTGCCTTCTACCTTATTTTCCAATATCTTCATCAGTGCTTCCTTCTTCAAAGACACTTCAAAACCTGTCTCTCTTCTTCTGGTTTTGCTGTTCTCCTGCTCTTTGTTTTTCTTACTCAATCCACCATTCATCTTCGAATGCACAAGTGTAAATAAATAAATTTAGATAAATAATTGAAGCAAGAATTTTTTTGTTTGGTGGCTCTTCAGCTGGAAGTTGAATTTCTGGACCCATCTCAGCATTGTTGACACTGGGAAAATCTCTTCAGCTCCTGAGGCCTCTGTCCATTTTCTTCTTCTCAGTGCCAGGAAGAACAGTTGCTGTCTTTTTGATATGGCTTTTAATATGAGAATAAACAGATGTAGGATTATATCACAGTCAGACAGTACAGTAGTGGGGTTGTGTAGAAATCTTAGAGTGATGAGAAGTTTTTTGCATTTTACACATGTTTTGCATGGGTTTAGGTCAGCAAAGCGACACACTTGTCTTGTGAATTCACAAGCAGAGCAGAAGACTGCAAAGGGCCTACTGCTACATTCCAGAGGGTGCAAACAATGTCTGCCCTTACCCAGCTTATTAATAATATCAGAGTTATTTCTAATTTGTGAAGAACCCCAGCACTGTCATTAATTATCCCAAGCATGCTAGGTGTGGACCTGACCCTATAAAAATATTTACTTTAAGAGCATCTACAGCATGTTCTTCATTCTAGATTTCACAATGTAGAGATTAAATTCATTATAGCTTAAGAAATAAGAGCAGTTCTACACTTAATTTCAAATTATTGAAACAAAGAAAATAAAATTATGGGGACTTTTTTTTGTTTTGTTCACCATTGTCTTTATAGAGCAAAGATGGAAAATTTTGAAAACTTTGAAATTTGATTCTGAAGCATTATGAAATTCCAACCCCAAACATATTATTCTCTTTTCAGACCACCTTTTTCTATAGTAACAATTTCTAATCTGTTTAAAATATCTTTTTCTCTTCTCCAAGATATTTCTGCTTCCTCTCTTATTTCATCAAATCACATTGTACAAACCCTTTTTTTTTTACAACTGATTTTAATTTTCATTTCACACATATAATTTCGTAGTTTTAGAAGGAGGGGAAAAACACAAGCAATAATTAAACACTTCTTCCATAACTGTGATTATATACTTATATATTGCCCATAGAGGTGGTTGAATTATTTTTTGCTTTGCTTTGTTCTAAAAATCTAAACAAACTGGAAATTGACCTGGAAGCAACTTTTCTGGAGGGAAATCTGTGGTTTCTGCTTTTCATAAATGTTGATGTTTAGGACTGATGTTTAATGAAAAGCTATTTTTAGCCATGTAGGAGGAAGAAGAAAAGATAAGTCATCAAGATGTAGGCAATTTGTAGGTTATTAAACCTTAGGGAGTCTTGGTATACCAGACACTGACCATGTCCTCCTGGTTACAAATAAAACTACATTATCAGCTGTGTCCATATGCACTTAACTAAAGAATTAATGCAGAAGTTGATTAATACCATAACAATGATTTCCTGACCACTGGTTTACATTTGAAATTTATGTGTATTTCAACTAGACATTTGTGTAGAATAAATTTATTAGAAAAGCATTTCTTAATTAAAAAAAAAAATCTAAACAAAAACAAACAAACAAAAAACCCATGTACTTCTGTATCTCCAGTATGGTACTTTCAATATGTTAAGAAAAATCAAACTCTCTCTATGTGATCACCATAAGAAGATTCTCTGTCTTCCAAGACACACAGAATAAATCATTCAAATACACTAGCATGTCAAATCAAAGTAAATTCCTTCAGGGAAGAAATCTTTCTTGTGAAACTAAAGGAAGATTTAAAAAATGAATAATAATTGTGATATGTAGGTCATAAATCTGTTCCACTGGTTTTCATAGTAAAAGACTGGAAGATATGTTTGCAAGTGTATCAGTAGCTATACCATACTGAAATAAACATAGTATGGGTCATAAAGGATTTATATAATTCATTTTAGAGAGCTTCAATACAAAGTTTAATACAGTGTTGGAAAAAAAACTGTGACTAAATTCTGACGTCTTTCTCGTCTTGTCTTGTTGCAGTTTTGTTTGTTTGTTTGTTTGGGTTTTGGGAAAAAAATACTAAGATCTTCACTAAACATTTTTGGCCTTTGCTTGTAGCTCAGACAGAAAGCTCTGGGAAATAATACATTATTCTTACAATGTATTAATACCAGATGATTTTCACAATATGATCTTAGTAGAGAACTTTCCATCTGTCCATGAATTCCTCTCTTCCCAGCTAGAAAGGAATGATTCCACATTATTGTCCCAGTTCTTCCTCTTGAAGCTGGAGATGACTTTGACTGAATGGCTTTGTAAGTAGATGGATGCCTACGTACATGATGAACAGAATTTTTTCCCTTCTTATGTACTGCTGCGCCCAAGAAAACACATTCTGCACTAATTCTTTATTTTATGTGGTGCGTTTAAGTCCACTTGAAAGCTGAGGATGGATCATTAAAGAGAGAATTAGTACAACTGCACAAAACTATTTGATATGGAGTCATGATTTTCAATTATATGGTCCCGTATCTGCCAAATTTGGGGTGAAAGACAGATATGTTGGTCTGTGCTACACCAAAGTACAACAATTACTAAACTGCTGTTAATTAAAGTCAGGTACAATGCATGTGAAGTTCTAGTGCAATAAAGGCCCCGTGTGTGATCACTGCATAAACATCTAGTAGGATGAAGGACTTGACCTTCTGCAGAGTGAAAATGCAAAGCAGCAACCATGAGAAGACATTTAGGTTGCCCAAGTCTTCCCCTCTGCAGTCCTGTCCTTGGACATACACCATCTTCCAAAATACCTAATTAGGCTAAGATAATGATGATGATCACATTTTTGGTCTTTGCAGGTACACAGGTGACATGATACCAATGAAAGGCAATCCTAATGTCTCCAGATTTGGTGTTGAAGGTCTACCTATATTTTTACACAAGATGAGCAATAACTGACCCCAGGGCCCTGGAGACAACTGGGCAAGGGATCTCCAGCACAAGTTGTACTCTCTTCTGTCTTGCAGGAAATGATGGGGCATGTGGGGTGCATTAGGAAGAACATTGCCAGGAGAATGATCCTGCCCCTCCACTCTGCCCTGGTGAGGCCAGTCTGAAGTGCTGTATCCAGTTCTGGGCTCCTTGGTACAAAAGAGACTTCAAGCTCTTGAAGCAAATCCAACAGAGACTGACAAAGATGATGAAGGAACTGGAACACCTCTCCTATTAGGAAAGGCTGGGGAAGATAGGCCTGTTCAGTCTCAAGATGAGACTACTAAGAGCTCAATAGCATATTTCCAGAGGTTTATAATAGAAGAAATGTGAATTGAGTAAATATCTACTTAACTACTAAAGAAGTTACAGTTACGTAAATACATACAAAGATGAATTGTTAAATTTTGTCAAAGGAGGAACGATGAAATGGATGTTAGATTTCAGGTTTCAGTAGCCAAGCATATATTCTCTTACACTGTTAAAATAACTCCCATTATTAATATTTTTAAAAATCCTTCTTAATAATAACTGGGTGCTCTTCATTATCCATCAGTAAAGTTAATCTTGACAAATAATATAAATGCAAATATTTTGATATATATAGAAAATGTTCACCTATGTTTCTTAGACTTACATGGATCTGTAAACATAAAAGAGCTGATACCTGCACTTCCCAGTTTTGATTGTGTTCTGAAATGAGACAGTATGCCTTATAAACTTGTAGAACATGCTGATTTAGTAAGGAGAGTTTATTGAAAGAAGATCACAAAGAAACTGTTACAACTTTAAAACCATAGAGCTAAAACAGTATTATTACTTCATAGTGGATATTACTTTAGTTCTTGGCATCAATAAAGTTTGAAATACTCATAAGGAACTGTTCATTGAGTTAGGCTTGTCTTTTATTTATAAAGTGTTTGCAAACCAGTAACTTTGTTACAAATTAGATTAATCTTTATCAGTTTTCCATTAATGGCTATTGTAGACACATGGTATATTATCCTATAGATTGTTAATCTCGGGATGTGAATACTTCTTTGCTAGTCAATATTTGAAATCTGCTAATGGAATTCTGTGACAAATGACTCGCTACAGGCATGGTTTCTCTACGCTGATTAGATAGAAAATTAGGATTGGTGCCTGATGGTCAATATTTCAAGAACAGCATGCAGGAAGTGTTACTATTGAAGACTTACAAAGAAAACTAAGCTTTATAAAGTGCATCATTCAGCAGTATTTCTAGCCTTCATTTGCACAAGTAATACTATGGCCATTTATGTGATGTGTGATGTAGTCAGAAGGTATCTTTCTTTCAAAAGGTGTCTGTGAAGACAAGATGGTCCAATGACATTTTCACTATACTTACGAACCCCAGAACTTGGGGGTTTGTTTGGTTGGTTTTTCTCTGGCCAATAGGGATGCTGCAAATGTTAATATCTGCAAGGAAATCTTAAAAAAAAAAAAAAAAATCCATGAGTATCTCTGGGCTCTGCAATTGTATCTTAGAGTACCTAAAACTAAAATGTTATGACAAAACAGGAAGATCTTTTTCAAGTGTTTAAAATCTCTTCTCAATGTCTGGTCAAGCCTTATTGCATTTTAAAAAGATATATGCAAATTGCTGACTTTTCCTTCGACTTTTGTAAATTTTCTCCTGGGTATCTTATACAAATCTAGCAGGCATTCCTCTGGAGATTAATTTTTATTCATTACAGAAGATAATACAAACACGAGCACAAAATTAGGGCTTCCTAGTGAATCAGTAGGATTTATATGCATTGTGGGTTTTAAACGAAAACAACCTGAAAAATCTTAAATGGTAAAAATAGCAGTACATTATACAGTATTTCTATTAAATAGGCTGAAACACAAGGATGTTTCTCTTGAATATAGGCTGCTTATTCTCTGCAGATTTCAAACATAATGTGACCTGCACATGTGGATCTTTTCAAAGTATTGCTGAGCAAGCATTCACACCCGAAGTTTCTCACAAATTGCCTTCTTCTCCACTCAAGGTCATGTGCTATTAAGACTTTGATACTAGAACAAGCTTCCCAGAAGGTTTCCTCTGAACCATTATCTGCACGTAGCCAGACTGCTGCAACATCAGCCTTTCTCCTGACTGACTCCTTACAGGCGAATTTTTTATTACAGAGTATTGTATGGATCTGTTGTAAGCACTATTGTTAAATCAGGACTTGTTAAGGTAGCACAGTGGTCTCTTCCACAATAGATTAGAGAAATAGAATGTGATATGGCCTCATACAGTCTCAGGTTTCTGCTAACATTTTTCAGCAATAGGTAGTGTTTTAGTTCTAATACATATTTTACATCGTACCATGTCAGTACCACTGATTTCAAATCGTCCAAAAAAACCAATTACAATAAACCTACAAGCTCCTTCAAAACATTTCTGGGTTTGGCTAAAGTTATATGTCTGACTTTTACCTGAAAGTTGGAATATTTTCAAAACATATCTATTTGGTTTTAGTTGTTCAGGTTGTTGTTTTTTGGTGGTTTTTTTTTTTTTTCCATTTTCAAATTAATGACCTGAGTCAGATTTTCCGTCAAAGACAATAAAAGATACTCAGTGCTCTCACTTCTAAGTCATATTGATTAGCATGATTGGTTAGCATGTTCCAAAAATCTTTTGATAAGGAATTTGCATTGCCACCTTGTGCATTTCTTCTGAAATTTTAAATCTACTGCTTGGTCAAAATTTGTTATAAGAAGTCTTAAGAAACATCTTTTTACTTTCTTATGAATGATGTCAACAAGGCAGGTTGCAGTTCATGTCAGAAAGACAGAGTTAGAAGAGCTGCATAAATGCTGCCCTTAAACTTTTGTGAAAGTCCATGGAGATCTTCTTTCCCTGATCTCTCACTGGGAATTTCCAAAAGTTTTCTAGTTTTAAATTAATTCTTCCATTGAATGTGTTCTTGTGCTTGTGGTTATGTAATATTACTTATTGTATTTCATTTGTTCTGCTTTGCTTTTATTGTTTAAGCCCTGCCTTGCCAAGATGAACTATTTAAAATAAATATTGAAAGGATGGAGCTAGAGGTAAGCTGCTTACATACATTTACCACTAGGAAATGATATGCTATGTTGAAATTTTAAATTTTTCTGTTTCATATTATGTTCATAGCTTAACTGTCTGATTTTTTTAAACAATAATAACTTGCATTTTAGGAACTGTTTATAGAACATTTTCATTATTAGTGTCTCATCTGTCGCATAGCCAAGAGAGAAGGAAGAATCTGTGCAAATGACAAACCCAGCAAGTTAATTTTCTATGACCAAGTCTTGTTGATAATTAATCATGCTGAATTCCTAAACTATTATGGTTTAAATAGAATGAGGCTTTGACTCTTAATTGAGATGAGAGAATGGATTAGGAAGAGGCTTAGAGAAATAGAAAAAAGAAGAAGGCCATATCTGAAATTCAGTTGTGATTCTTCATTAGGAAGGATGAGCAGACAAAGATGCTTATGCATCACAGAAAGTGGTACTTTTAAAGAAAAGCAAAAGAGAATATATTGAAGAATAAGTCCAATAAATTGCTGCCTATTAAAACTGTCTCCCAGGCTCTCAAAGCAAGAGCACTTTAGGTGCTGTGTTATTATCTACTTTAACGGTAGTGTCACTAAAAGACATGGGATGTGTGCTGAAATATGTGTGATTTGCTGAATATGTATTAAGTGAGCTACAGCTAAGATTTCTGTCCATCTCACAGCTGTAGACATGGCAGTAATGAGAAGGTCATCTCTCAGGCATAATTGAGGTCAGTAGATTATTGCTCAAACCAACAATATAGTGTGACAAGGGAAAGAGCTAGCAGATTTAGTTCAATTCCTTGTCAGCAAAGATGTTGCTTTTTGTCCATTTAATGTAGGACAGGAAAATCTTTACAGAACAAAAGCATGTCTGAATGAGGCTGTAAGAGCACCCATTTCTTTGTTATACAAACCTCATCATTAATATACCAATCTCCAAATTTAACTTATGATATAGAGAATGCTGCAATTTAGTCATAATTACCTAGAGAACTTTTATTCATCATCACCTAGGTATTGCAGAAGAAACATAGTACGGATGCTTAATGGAGATTTAAATAGGTAAGCACTATGCTTACAGCAGCTGTTTAGCTTTTTTGAAGCTATTATAATACAAGCAAAGAGAAATATTTTCCCTGCCTATGATCTATTTTCAGTTACTGACCTACTCAAATTGTAGCATGCCTATAGAAATGATGCATCCTTTCAGTAATGAAGATGCAAACTTAGGGGTTGCTTTTTATTTTCCTCCTCTTTTTCACTTGGAGCAATTATTTCTGCTCTACACATTCTGTCCATTATGTAAATAAAACACTCATATCAAACACAACCTGAGAACCACTTAAGATGACAATGTTAAATGACTTGATGAATGTCAAGAAGCTCTTAAAGGAAATACAGGAAAATTGTGGTCAGAGCTATGTTGCATTCATCATCAAAAGGTGAATAAAGCTGAAGATCAAGATCATGAAGTCTTCCTTAAAGATACTCTAAGACTATTCAGCTCTAGTCCAGATGCAATTATAATTAGTCAAATTTTCTAGCAGCTTGACAGGAAATCCTCACAATCTAGATATCAATTTCTGTTTGAAAGCAATACTCAGCTGATCTGGAAAGTTAAGCCTCCTCTCTTGAGTAAAGGGAGTTGGTCTGACCTATCTAAAGTGGGTTGCACTTGAACTGAAAAAATTACCTTATCTGTACAAAGAGAGCTAATCACTGCAAAATCTACTCTTTGGGGGTTACAATAATACTACATACAAACCCTTAGTTATGTTAGTACTCTGGGATTTCTAAGCACTTCCCAGTTGACCTGGATATGCATTCTGGTCATATGCAGAGCCCAGCACAAGCTGAAGCCTTGGAAGCCTCTCTGGCGCCCTATTGCCTTGTTTCTGATATGTGAGCTGATGGGGCTCACCCCCAGATTGGGGTGACCCCAAGAGGTGGAAAAGTCTCTCTTCTAACCCGGGCCTTTAAAGAAAGACTTAGTAGTCTTCAGTCATCTGGTTTCAAGGTAATTTATTGTATGTTATCTAAAAGATTTTTTTCTTGAACTGCTGTGGTCCATTCAGCAGGTCAGACAAAGGCACACACCACACACACACACTGACACTGTTTCTGACACCTTCTGACTGCCTAGGGGGCTGGTGCCATCTTTTATATTATACATTGCGTGTTAAATGTTTATATTTTTTTCTAATGCCTATTACCTGTATTGAAAGGTGACTTTCTATTCTAAACTAATCTGTGAGTGCTAACCTCACCATGAACATGGAGGATAGGAAGGAGAAAGAAGGAGGACAGGGCATACCCAAATCTCTCTATCTTAGAACTTCTGACCCCTCTATACAAAACTCAGACCCCTGTGTACAAGGCTTAAAACCCCCCTGTACAGCACTCAAAGATTCTTCTTTTTACTTTGTGACTACTTTTACTATAATATTTAAACTTTTGTGATTTCTTGTTCTTCCTGCAAGGTTGGTAAATCGTTCCACAGATCAGATTTCAAAGCCACAAGGATTTCTGGCTGCATGCCAGGGTCTCAAATGCTTCTGACTTGGGCCCAGAACATCCAAGAGTGTCTGAGGGACACTTTGTGTTCTGACAGTGAGCCTTGTTGCAGAGGTTGGTGTGGGAGGAATCCCTCTGTCTGGGGGAAGGAGGAATCAGGTGGCCAGCACACTGTGAGAGCTGTCAGCAGCATGACTACTGGGCAACAAACCTCCCTGGAACCCCATGTGTGACTATGAAACAGGAATGTTGACTTGTAAATGCAATGAAGAAGCTGCTGAACTGAAAAATTAATCTCTTTAGGTAAATGATCATTTCTAATATTCTTATATTAAATATTAAATAATTAAATATAATATAATTAAATATTCTTTTGACTGAATGACTCAATCTCCTTTTTCCTTTTGCTTTTTCACCATTTCATTAGCTATTGTTCTAGGTTTAAACTCATCAATTCTGCCCAATAAACCCATTTTTCCTAAAAACCTGTGTTTCAGAATTACCTCACTGCTAAGGTAACTGTTGGGCACCTGTTTCACTTTGGCAACATTTCACTTTTTACTGTTACAAATGTAAATACATTATTTAGGAGTACTCTTTCTATGTGGCTGCATTCCAGGTCACAGTGAATCCCACTAAGCAGAGGTTAACTAATAAATCATGAAGTTCTTCACGCATTGAATTCACCTCAAAGGAAAAGGGTTACTTATGGCTAAAATTTAACAGGCAAAGAAAACAATAAACAAAAGTATGCAGTACAAAAACTGTCAAAACTTTGATTTTCATTTAGCAATCAATTTTAAAAGGATTTAGCTATACTGCTGCAAGCTGTGTGCTTGACATTAAATCAAACTGGCTATATCTTGTCAGTATAAGATAATTTATCAGGAAACTTCCAGAAAGGCCTTTAAGAATTTGTTATTCACAGAATCACAGAACTGGTCAGGTTGGAAGGGACCACAGGTCATCTGGTCCAACCTCCCTGCTCAAGCAGGGCCATCCCAGAACACATGGCAAAGGATTGTGTCCAGATGGCTCTTGAACACCTCCACTGAGGGAAACTCCACACTGATCTGACAGGAAAGAAGTTCTTCCTCATGTTCAAATGGAACTTCCACTTTCTGCCCATTGCCTCTTGTTCTATTGCTGAGCACCACTGAGAAAATCTGGCTCCATCCTTCTGACACCTTCTGAATGCAATCCTTTGTTGTGTTTTTATATACCCTGAACAATTATTTCAAATAATGATAGCAATTCAAAACCAGGACACTGTTAGTGAACAAAGGATAGAATGATACTGTCAACCAATAACTAACATGTTTTTACATCTTATACAGTTGAACGAGGATCAAAATCGAGGATTTTTCTTCACAGGATCTCCAAATACTAGAACAATAGCTGAGGTGCCATGGCTACACCAAATGGAAAGAAAGCCATGCAAAATGGAAAGGATGGAACTGCAGAACTGGAGAACTGGTGCCAAGGATCTGATGTCCACACTACAGACATCAGATTTTCATTTGTCTCACTTCTAGTCTAGTCCCATAAAATGCACATATTTGTATCTGGACTATCTCTAGGAGAGTCCCTGGAGTTTCCAGTTTTTGCTTCCAGATCTTGGAAGACAAAGCTGTATCACACCCTGGGTTCAACTCACTTCCTTTAAAATAAGCAGTATGGCACCTCTGGATATTTTTGGAGGTCTACCTGGCTACCAGCTGCCTTTGAAAATCACCCCAGGCCTCCTGTAGCATGTCTGCTTCCTGTGCCAGGACCCTTGAGGTTCTTTTGTGTACTCTCAGGGGTCTCACAGTTGCACTGAACACTTTCACAGGGATAACTGAATAAAGAATGGGTCTCTGTAACTAAAATGGAGAAATAAGGTGGAGAATAATTGTGATGAGCTCACTTTTTTAACAACTTGATACTTTTTCATATTTTATTGGCCTGGTTGTGTGGTGGCAAAGGGTTCCTTTAGAGTACTTCTATCTCTGATTAGAATAATCAAATTTTTTTTTATTAACTCTGAGGAAAAGACTGTATAGGCTACTAAGAAAATACTGTGGAATGATTCAGAAAATAGAGATGTTTATTGAGGAATTTTAATGACCTAAAGTCTCCATACTCTAAATATAATCTGTTTTTCTTTTGGAGCCATATATTTGGATATTAGTGAAGGTCTGGCAAAACCTGCAGGATGTACCTGAATGGAGTAGTACTAAACTGAATAGATATGGGATAAAAATTTTTAGATTAACAGAGGAAAAAGCGCATCTTTTATTAGAGAAAAAGCAAAGACTAAATGCAAAAACTGTTCCCCTCCAATTAAGCTGTAGTATATTTTATATACAGTAAAAGTTGCTGTATATTTAGTAGTATGGCCATTATGGCTTCAGTACTAAACACATCTCACAAAACCATATTTAAATGAGTTAAATTTTCTTTAATTATTACCCAGATAAGCTTCTCAATTTAATATATTTCTGAATATAAACAATGTTAAAAAAATTAGAACCTGTTTTTCATACTCAAGAATGGAAAGTATATTGTATCTCAGGAGTTGCAAACCAATTAAACAAAGGAAGAAGAAAACAAATAAAGATTCCATGTAACAAAAGATGAAAATAAAAACTCAATCAGGGGAAAGTAATGAGCAGAATCATGATTTGCTTATACCCATCTCTACCAAGTGAAAAAAAGCTGCCTATTGAGAATATAAATAAGACAAATCAAATACCTCAGGACGTATCTGAAGAAATTTTATTCTTATCAGATAATGAACTTGGGTTTTGTGATGAGAATGCTAATTAATTCATTTGCAATATAGATAGCAGTAATAAGGATAAAGTGACTCTCCTGGAAAGATGGATCTAATTCTTTGCTAAAGTTAATCAGAAATTAAAGTGACAGAAAAAACATAATGTAAAGTCTGATATCTGACTTAATAGCAGAAGCCTATAAGTATGAAAGCAAACTTTGATAATATCAATATTAAGATGCTGAGACAAATATAAGGAGTTAGTACTTTGAACTTTAATTTGTCTCTTAAACTCAAAGATTATTCATTTAGAGGATGATCCTGAAAAGTTTTGCTAGAATGAATTTTTGCACAAGTATATTTTCAATTTCAGACTTTGTTTGTACAAGACAAATTTATATCACTACCTCTCCTGTCTACCTCTTACCTTCCTCAACAGGACAGGGGGAGAAAATGTGATGAGAAGGCTTGTTGGTCAACATAAAGACAGAGAGGTCACTTACCTGTTGCCATCTTGGGAAAAAAATACCCAGTTGTGCTGATCTCCGTTGTTTCTCCCAGCTCCGGGCAGCTCCGGCACCTGGAGAGGCACCGCTTTCCTCTGGAGAACAGGTTCACCGCTTGTTCCCGGGCACCGCGTGCTCCAGGGAGGTGGGCCGGCCATGCTTTCCACCACCACGCACGAGGGACATTGGTAAAGAGGCAAAGGAATGTCCAATTCACCCACGAGAGAGGCTGAAAGGCTTTAAAGGCCATGGTGAGCTGCGACGGAGAGCCTGCGACCCGCGCTCCCAGTGCCCGCGTGGGGGAAATGGCGGTGGGACTGGGGCGGCGTGGGGTTTTATCAGGGGCGGGGCGAGGGGAGCAGGAGCCCCCCCGCCCAATGGGGACAGGCGCCGTGGCGATGATGTGGACCACGGCGCCCAACAGGGATGGGACAGGGGCGGACCCCGGGCTCTGGGGAGAACGGGGTCACAGGATCGGGGTGACAGACACCAAATTCTCTGGACAGGACAGGGAGTGGTTACAGGAGTGATGGGGGGGAATCTCCAATAGCAGGCAGACTGGAGCGAACCACCATGGGGAGGGGGAAACACGGGGGGTGCACGGGGGTACACAGAACTCAGCTAGATAACATAGATCAGAACCCCTAATCTGAACCCAAACCTGGGATGCAACACAGTTGGAGGAAAAATTATTTATTTTTTGTAAGCTAAAACAGATTTGAGTGGTAAGAAACAGACACAAAACTTAAAAAAGTGCCCTTCCCCATCCCTCCTTACCCAGCTTACTTTTACTCCTGCACTCTCAACTCCTCTACATTCCACCTCCTCCCAGCCTGTGCAGCACACAGGGAATGAGGAAAGGGGGATTTATGGCAGATCATAAAAATTTCTCTCCTTATTTTTTTTCCTCGGTAGCACTACAGTCATGAAATTAACTTCCATTCCTAACTGGATTAATTTTTCATGCATTTTAACCTCTTTTGGGGAGATAGTATGTTAAGAGGGACCATAGATTTTTTTTTTTTTCAGTACAATTGCAGCTGCCTGGCATCAAGGAGTAATTTTTCTTTCAGAGTAGGGTAGAGGACAAAAAGTAAACCCAGTAGGGTCAATTTTAGGTCAACAATGACAGCAAAAGAAATCATAAACGGTCTTGTAATTAGCGCACAGGGATATAATAAATAAATAAATTTATATAATGTAAGTTCTATAATATTCAGTGATATTTACAAATTATACATGTCCTGTTAAATAACAATTGTTCAATCTATGGAAGAATCTATAAGAAAATGCAGCTGTGCCATCTCACTTGATATTGACTATCTGTTAAAAAGAACTAATAGAGAATCCTGATATTTTATATTGGTGCATGCCTAAATTGCTCTATTTTGTCACAGCAGTGTTTCTTCTTAGTACTGGAATACATATTTATTTATTTCCTTTTTTTATGGGGTATTTTTTAGTTTATTGTATTCACAGTCTTTAGAGCCAACTAAGATAAAATGAGTGTCTTCAAAAACACTTAGTAAACAAGGACAAGAAGTTATTCCTGGGTCATGAGTGCATTCAGCAAAAAGCATTGTTGTGTAACAAGCCAACGGAAAGGGAAAGGGAAAGGGAAAGGGAAAGGGAAAGGGAAAGGGAAAGGGAAAGGGAAAGGGAAAGGGAAACTCCAAGTTGCTGGCCAATAAAATAACTGGTGTGGGTTGCCCCAGCTCATCCTCATCTTTTCATACTCTCCAATGCAGATATTCCTCTGAATATTTTTTACACAGTAACAATATGATTTCATCAGGACTGTTGCATTGCAGTATGAGACCATGCTTTTATCAGGCACAGATATTGCACTCATCGATTGGCTGTTTAGCTTTCTGCATGTGCATTATCAGCAAATGCTTACTGGCCACCTATATCACTATTTTATACTAGAGTTATCTATTAAGATTTATGTGTTCCCTAACATAAGGTTATCAACTAAAAATTCTGAAGCAATGGCTGGAAAAGGAAAATTCACATTTCAGTGACAATCGTTTCCTGTGCATCCCAACTTTACGGATGGGATAATATTTTTTGAATCCTCCAGCATGAGGCTGTGAGGCTAACAGCACTTTGGGATAAAAAAGCAAAAGGTACTGCCACAGCAGTCTGGGGTTGTGTGCATGTGTCAGGTTGAATACAAAATTAAAGGCAGACTGTAGTCTAAGAAGTGAAAGACAGCAAACTTAAAAATGTAAGCTTTCTACAGAGCAAAGCACTATGCAACACCAGCACTGGTATGTGGTGGGTACAGGAGTCTCCCTCAGTTTCCCTCAAATTCCATTGGTCTAGTCCTGAACAAAACAAGAGAGAGTCTGGCAGCCAGCCCATTTACCAGATCCTACAAAAGGGATCTCATTCATCATCCTTTATTTCCTGAGGAGGTGCCTGCTATGAAATTGTACACACTTTTGCAACAAACCACTGCCCACAGCCAGAGCTTTCAGTGGCACTAAGTCAGTAGCTCAAATGAGCCAGGTCATTTGCAGCAGGAACAGATAACTTCAAATGGTTCATGGATTAATTTGCAGATACAGAAGACAAAAGGGGTGCATGTTGCTGGCTATCTAGACAGGAATTATTTTTTTTTTCCTTATATTATTGCTGATGCTTGCCTTGATACACCTCTGAATGGTATTTTCTAAGCACATAATTTTTAGGCCTATAAAATTAAATCAAGTAAGCACATATATAAAGTAAATGAGCTCAGAATTAGCCCTAAAATGAAAATAGTCCCAAAATTATGCTTGGTTTTGTTAGAGTTGCACCCACTCACCCTGATACTTCAGCTGGTGATCTATCTCTATGACTTTTTTTTTTTTTTTAGTCATATTTATTTAGCTATTTTAATTGTATGTGTCTGAGTCTCTCTCATTCATGCACAGTGAATACTGGGAGGACTGGTGTGTCTTTTGGAGGTATGTACAGGAATCCGTAAAACATCCTGGAGAGTTTATCTGCATTTAAATAGACACAAAATAAAAAGGTCACACCCAGAGTTCTCAGAATTCTTAAAGCTCCTGTGATAAACTGTGTACAATGAGGCATTAAAACATGAGTAAGAAACGAAAATGTCTTTTTAAGCTTTGTTATTAGAAGCAGATAAATTATACTATTTTCAGTTCTGTCCTATACACACCACAAGAAAGATAAGAATTTTTGAACATATTTAAACTAAAATGAAGTTAAATAACTGAGTTTTACTGTAAATTAATTCTAATATAAAACACTTTTTGTTCATAATAGCTAAAGCTTTACCTAATAATATTTAATCTTAACATAATATTAATAAATTTAAAAAAAACAATAATATGAAGTCTTAAGATTTAATAAATAGGTACAAAGCAATTAAATAATAATGTAATCTAATTCTTAAGTTTTCATGAGCATGTGTAACGCTTTCATAAGTCTAGGTCTGCACATGCTTTAGTAGTTTTTGAATGCTCAGAAATGTAAAGTAAGACCACGCAGTCAAACGAAATACGTGATTCTCTGCAGTTCAACAAATGAGAATCCACACAATGGGAAGCCTTGTCCCCTACTTTCACAACAGTCAGGGGCTACTTCTTGCATACCTACCTTGTTTTCCTACCACTGCAGTAAAATCTGCTGCCTTGTAAAGATCATCACTACCTACTGGCAATGGCAAAACATGAGAAGAGCTGGATGCAATTTCCTAGCATCTGACTGTGGCTGCCAAAGGCCTTTCACCCATCAGCTTGGGAGCAGCTGCTTTCAGCACAAGCACAGAGTTCTCACACTGTTTCTTGTCTGAGAGATGAAAAAAAATAAAATTCTTTGGCTAGAGGAGTGACAGTTTTACAAGGCTGAAATAAACAATTTTAAACATAATGATGATTACCTATCGAGCCAGAAAATGTGCATTGATCAATACAGTAATTGGACTACAACCCAAATATGAAAAGAGTAGTCATGCTTTTGCAAAAGAAGGTAACAGTTCAGGTCATCTTATATAAGAATGCCATGCTTCATGTATCTACCCCTTCTTTCTTTTCAGTGACATTCTACTGGAACATGTTCCTTTCTTAGCACAGCCTGGCCTATTATCAAAAAAAACAGTGTGTAATACACATGTTCATGGTTTGGTACTGATTGAGGTTAATTAGTGGTTCTTCTTACATTGATGTCTGGAATTATAACAAAAGGTTCAAAACCTACAATTAACAATGGCAAGTAACCTATAATTTTTTTTTCCTACTCCTCTACTAATTCTGATTATTATCAACTGCACATTTGATTTCTTGCCATTTTCTTTGACCTCTTCACAGCAGAGATGAAAATTTCATTGTTTAGGTAAGAGAAGTGCCATGTAGTTCCTTTACCATCAGAGACACAGCACGTTAACCTCTCACAGTCAGTTTGGGAGTACTGCCCCACCAAGACATAGACTATTAATCATAATTCTTTATCAATTGCATTGCATTAAATATGTTTGAATTTAGATGCCCTGACATTCATAACTGTCAAATGAAAAAGATATTTTAATCACAGAGATAGCACTGCAGAATTCAGTTTAAAGCTAGTATGCACATTTTATCTCACAGTTCCTATATGAACTATTCTGAAAAAATTATTTAGGATAAAATTATTTATGCTGCATTTGCTGCAGTATTCTCCATGGACGGTATCCTGAGGAACCATTCTCCCATGAGTATATACAGATATAAATGTTCCTGAAATTTGAACTAGAGATCTCTAAGGTAAATCTAAACCTTGACTGGCTTTGGACACTTAGGATTGGCAACCAAGACTGGTGTGATTGATTCAGTGTCTCATTTCAGGGCCCTTTTGAACTCCTTCTGTTAATGCTTGAAATCTGCAAAATATTCAGAGAACATTGAGATATTAAAGTTACATCTAGTTAAAACAAAAGTAAAAAAGGATCAATGAATCCTTTCAAGCTCATGCTGTCAGGTAGTCTGCATGTCACTCTCCAAAATGCACACTTCAAAAAATTGAAGATCACACTACTCCTCATCTCTGAAGGGAGATTAAACAATACATGGCACTGACATTTGTCCACTAAAGCTCATTCAGTCTTTTTCAATCTTTTCAATAAGGGTCAAGGAGTCAGAATTCCCTCCTGTCAATCACAAAATTATATTCTATTGTGCTGTACCAGAAAGTGCTCACAGCAGGTTAGAGTTCACAGAAGATGTCTCAAAATTCTGCCCATGTTCCTGAGCTTGCAAGAAATATATACAAATACACATACACCAAATTATACTAACATAGTTCCTCCTTTCTTAGCTAAAGTCTGTAGTCTACATCGCTGGTCAGGGGAATTATCATAAATATTTCAGACATGTGACACAATGGATCCACAACAAAGATCCTCAGACCCTTCTCACAGTGAAAGAGAAATGGCTTAGATCCAGTTGCTATATTCCTTCTTAACTGAAGTTGCTGTATGGATGAAAGCAACCCCTTGCCTGGTATGGCAGTCCAGTGGGCCTCCCCTGGGAGTCTCTGCACTTCCTCACCTTCCTGTGTGACTTTCAGACATTCAGAGTGACCTCATGGTGAGCTGGACTCCTGAGCCAGCATCCAACCCAGGCCCTTGGTTTGCTGGTTAAATTGTGAACCATGTGCAGAACCCTGATGCAGTTCTGTGAGTATTCTGTGATTTCTTGACAGGTTGTCACAAGCGTAGACTCTCAGGAGCCAGTAGTTTATTTCGGGCAGTCCATACACATGAGGAAAGTTATTGACAGTATGCTCCTCAGACATTACTGACAGGGGACTTTCAGCTTCAAATAGTAATGAAATGAGTCATTCTGATTCAGAAATAGGAAATCAGAGTCATGCACCTCAGAAAAATGTCTTTGAGTTCTTGGGACAACAGCCATTGTTTAAAACTTTAAAAATTAAAGAAAACTTTAAAAATTGTGTGAGTCAATTTCTATTCTTATAATAAATTTGAATATTTTCATATCCAAATGATTAACTGCCTATACATGTTCTAAATTCAGCACATAAACACTGTTATGCCAACCATATGGTAGCTCTTAACACATAATCCTTCCTACCTCTAAGACAACTTTGTGTGCATTTATTTGGAAGCCCAATAAAGCGTTCCATTTTTGCCAGTTAATGTAGGGACAGCAACTAAAACTAGAGTTCATTGATGATAAATGCATCCTTTATGTTAGTTGCAGATTATTTTGAATCTGCTGCCATGCCTGTCCTTCCTAGTGATTCTTAAATAAGAGGTGTTCTCCAGCATGCCACATGAACTCCTAGAATAGTTATGTTGATGTCAACAAAGAGGTACTGGAAGATACATCTGTGAACAAATGGAATTTTGATGGGCATAATGCAAAGTTCTCTTTAAAAAAATGCAATTTTGAAAAAGGAAGCCAAAGCACTATGTGAATTTTTTTAATTATACTGTCTATACTTCTACTGCTTTTCAAGTTCTTCACAGTCTTTACCACAAGTAACTCAAAAACTTGTAGATGTCATGAAGATTGTCATCCTCCGGTCAGGACTTACCAGTTTAAAGAAGATAATCTATCTTTGCTTTATAATTTGTCTCTTCCTTGTTTTTATGGCTGTACTTTGATTTTCTTCTCCACTTCTTAAATTTATTGAATAAACTCACCAGAGATATTTCTAGGACTTTGTGAACGTTCAATTAAATTATATCATCTTTTTTCCTGACAGTTTTTTTTTTTTAGCACAATCATAATTTTTAAAAAGATTTGGCAAGAATTTGATTAGAAAAAATGCATTTTATCATATTATTTCAAACTGCCCATCATCATTGTAAGGTCTGTAAGTTAAAAAAAACTCTCAGGATTGAAGCTTGGAATGCCAGTTACTGCACAACATTTTTATCTCATGTAAATACCTCCCTCCATAAACACAAATATTCTGCCAAAATTGCATAAAACCTAAATCTTCTAATTTCTATTTTAGGACATGAGGGCAATTTAGGTATAAAAGATAAATTCAGTCTGTGAAGCACAGTGGTCTCTCCACTGTACTGCTGCCTCCATGAATCAACTTTCCATTTCCCTCCTTATCCAGAAGATATTTAGATGTTTTGTGCAAAGTGAAACAACTTCAACAGGGCACTGGAATCTGGCTGTCCTGGTAGGAAGCAAGAGCTGGAGCTGGAGTATTTGGATGGCCTTTAACTCCTCAGCCAGGACATGGATCTGGTGCTGGCAAATGCTCGTGATCAGTAAAGGTTATCTCTAGGCTGAGTACTCATTAGGCTTTCAGGCAAAGTAGAAAGTTCTGTAAATTACATTGAATTTCAGGCAATCTGAACTTGTCTCCCAATTCCTTGCTTAAAAAAAAATTCTTAAAGAAATACATATACTCATGAAATATATATAATCATGAAAAGCTTATATTCAATGTCCTCGGAGATTAAGACTCTCTCTTATGTTTCTATTGAACATTCCTTTGTCCCCTCCCTTTGCTACAAACACCAAATCCCTGTCTCTCAGAAAATCTTTGCCATTCTTAAGTTGAACATCTCTTAAATTAGGTTGGAAACACAAATGTAGAAACAATCTTCTCCATATGATTGCTTGCCTTAACAAAGTTTTTGGAACAAGTATTTGGGTTTAGTTTTACACTATAAGAATCCATTATGTGTGCTCTGATATTGGTCTGTGATAAGAAAAAAATATATAATAAAAGTAATGTGTTGTTTTTTTTTTAAAGTGCACTCCTTTCCTGAACTATTTGATGTAAAAGTAACCATAGATGCACACTGGTAAAATAGGTACCTTTTCAATTTTCCAAACACTGGGCAATAAATTTGTCAGCTAAAACAATATAAATATGACAAAATAGATCAAAGCAATACTTCAGACTGTTAAGAAAAATTCTATACTGCATTTTGAAAGAAATACATCTTCACAGAGATGTTTGCATGCTCTAGTTTGTTCCCACATAAGCAGATGGAGTTTCAAAAGATAAATTTTTCTTGTTGTAATGCCAGATATATTTATACACACCTGTTGCTAAGTGGAAGTGGGAGGGAATTCCTCTAGGATTACTCTGCAAATAAGTGCTCAACTAAAAGGATCCTTGAAAGTGTAGACATATAAATAAAAAATAAGTTACTACCAGTTGTACATGAGGAAAATCCATTCAAATATATGGGACAGGATGTTTTCAATCAGTAACATTATGTAAAAACAGGAAGATTTTTAACAAATCTTTGTGAAATAATCAAGACACAATATTATGATAGTCATAAAAAAAAAATAAAATCATCAATTTCTAAAGAAAAACTACATTGATTAGAAAAGGTTCTTGTTATGAAACCAGATGAGATTTTGAAGTAACCAGCTCTGCCCACAAAATAGTGTTGGTAGTGGATCCTCAGCCTCACTTGTTTTACTCAATACATTCATTCCTTTTGGTCTGTGCTGTATCCTAATGCAGTCACACCTTTTCTCTTCCTTCTCCCTTCCTCTTCCTTCTGAATTAATAAAATGGGAAATTAATCTGAGAAACAGGTTTCTCCCTATGGAGGCAACTTCTTTGAGAAAGCTAGATATGTATTAAAGTTTGCTTATTGAAGATACATTTCCTTAGAAAACAACTTAAACCATTTTTATCTTTAAGAGCCTGACTGGACAGGGACAGTTTTGTCTTCCCCCATGCCCTTTGCAAAGCTTTGGTGGGCAGGAGTGCAGCTGCATTTTGGACACATGTTGCATTGCTGTGCACCCACCAGGCAGGCAAAAGGAAAGCTGCTGCATTGGTCCTTGCCAGAATTTTCCTAGCCTTCTTACTCCTCCTGCTTCCCCCAGTAATTTTTGTTCAAAAGCTGGACATTTCTCAGATCTCCAGATAATTGTTGATGCACAGATAAAAAAAAGTCACACACTCAAATGGAAGAGCATAAGCCACACCAAGTGTCTCAGAAGGTATGCGACAAGGTCAGTGTAGGGTTACTACACTTACCAAAAACACACTGGAGACAGAGCAGCTCTCTGCCTAATTTAATAGAGAGGTTGTTGTTTCCATGTTTGGGTGTCTTTACTCTGTGATTGCACATGTAGCTTTGATTAGGCAAGAGATTTCAGTTTTGTTTTGTGTAGACTGATTGCTATAAGTCATGGTGGCCTTAAATACCTTTCCACACTCTCTCAATTGACTGAACACAAATCATACTTGTACAAATGTATGGAATAAAGCTTGATTTAACTCCTCTGTTAAATCAACCTGTTTGCTAGGCTTGAATAATATGAGGAAATTTTATGTCCTGAAATTATGCAGAGGTAACTTTCATATAAAGTACAACATTTGTTCTTTAGCTACATCGTATGAAGAACAATTCCCAAACTTTGATGAAAAACAACAAAGACCTTGTATTTAGAACTTTTAATGGGGGGAAGGGGGGAAGAAAGGGAATACCTTTATATTTTTATCAAAAAAAGGAAATACCTTAAAACTGCACCGCAGTTCACACAGTAGTACCATATCTCTCCACATATGATAAAATAACTTTCCATGATTATTAATACTATATGTCCACTGATCAGATTTTTAATTGCAAATTTAAGATAAAATTCACATCAGAAAATGTTCTGTGTTCAATAAAATACAGCCTAATGTGTCTCTAGCCTGTTGTGCAATATGCTGCACTTTAATAAACATTTGTGTCCACAGAAGCAAATTCAGTTTGCATTGTCTAAGCTGTAGTGGATGCAGTAGAATACATTTACAAGGAAGATTTGTTACTTAAACTATGCATCCATGGCTCAGAGTGTGAATATAGTAAATCATTTCAGTAAAGAGGTGTTGTCTTTGAGCAGCACTCTAGAGTTCTGTTTGCACTGAATATTACATAATAGCAATATGCATACTATTTTTTTCCTTTCTCCATTTTTTCTCTACTCTGCAACAAAGGTGATTCTTCAGCTCGCTGTCATCTGCCTCCAGTCTTTGAAAAAAATCTGAAACTTCACACAAGATAAAAAATAAAAGGCAGATGGAGGTGGAAACATGATTTTACATTGCTTTCTCTTTTAAAGAATTTTTAATTAATAAACAAGACTGGACATAAATAAATTAATAAAACGGCATAATTATGTCATTTTGGTTATGTTTTGTTCTTGTCATGCACTTCAAATGGATAATGTTTAGCACAAACAAGTGTTATTTTATTGAATGCTATTATTTATCCCCCTTTTCTTCACTAAACATATTAAAAAGAGAAGCACATACTGTGGAAGTATCTGTAAAGGTGCTTTGACAAGCTCATTCAGCAGATCAAAGCAACAACCTTGAAAGGACTCTTTTCATATAACTGTTGTGGCTACAAGACTTTTTGTGGAGATTATTTTGAAGTTTATGGATTTGAATAAGAAATAAGATCATATTCAAGGCTTCCCAAAATGTTGAAGTGTTTCTATGATTTTTGAAATGTAACAGTAAAAATTCTGAGAAATTATTTTTTAGCCACTTTTTTTGCTATTACCCAGAAATACTCAATATTATGCCTATATCCAGATGTCCAGGAATGATCACTTTGGTTTGAGGTCCAACTAATACAATGACTATGTCCACTTTCATTAATATCATAATACTATCTATGAATAGCTATGCACCATTATGTATGTACTTTAAATAAAGCACTTTAAAGAAACAATCTATTTCTTCCCATTGACAAAAATGGAAGTCCAGCTAGATGGTTCCCATATAAAATGACTACATTCAGTCAGATGAATGTAATTTCAGCTGTTCAGATGTGGATTCTTGATTCCACATGACGTGTTGTAGGTTAGGATCCTGGGATCTGACACTCCAGCTTCTGTAGCTCTTTTCAAAAAATAATAGCTGGCATTCATTCACCTTGTTCAAACAGAAAAAATAAAAGCATGTAGTAAATCTATGTGTATATTATTAATCTTTTGCAAGTCCATGTAAATGCTGATTATATGTCACACAAAAAAGGAAGACATCTACCACCTTTGGCTCATGGTGCTTCAGCTGATTGCTCTGTTAGCAGACTGCTACTGACTTCAAAGACTGATGATTATGCAGCTACTGATGGAGAGTCTCAGCAGAAGGAAGGAGGATCGTGTGAGTATAGGCAATTAGCAAATATTTTCACAGTCACCAAAGAGGGTGAGAGCAGTATCTGAAGTTTGCACTGCATTATATTACATTACACTGATGTTTAAATGAATGCCACCAGCACTATTTATACAGTGCTTTTGTGGATTATTTTTCTGGCATTGTTGGGTTTTGCTTTGTTTTTTGTTTTTTTTTTTTTTTTTTTCCAGCAGCTAGTAAAATGTTAATTCTCACTGTATTTTGGCAAAATCACAGGCAGATGTGATAAAAGCTGCTTTTCAGCTGCCTGCTGATAAATATTATCAAACATTTGATAAATAACTTAACATTTTACAGCATATTTGCATTTTTTTTAACCGATCAGCTGTGATTTGGCAACAGGTAAAGCAAGAAAAAACCACAGTAAATCTAAGAAATTAATGTGCCCAAAATTTAATATACCTAAAAGCAAAAATTATTTGGTAAAGAAAATCTATAAAAGGCTTTAAATACCTAGGAAAGACCTTAGACCTTGTCTGATTACACTGAATATTTAACTAAGCACAGACAACTCCTGATCTGAAAGGTTAATATAAATTTCAAAATTTGAGAGGAGCCAAAGCACAGATTCAGGAAGCTGACAATCAGATTCCTTTTACAAAGATGGGACAACACCTGGATGTGTTTACCTTGTAAACATATGTTCACAGACCTTATGTTTATACCTTGTAAACATAAGACTACACCACACAAGTGCATCAGCTTTTCTCCCCTGAGCCTCTCTTGTCTGGAAACCCAGAGAAAGTGTACCTGCTGCTGCTCACTCTATCAAACTGAAACCAAATACTTAATCAAGTCTCCATTTAAATAACTGTTTTCTAACATATCATAGCATTATATAGTAACCTGTATTCCAGCTGTATGATATGCATGTTTTATTTTGCACTTCAGGAAACTACAGCTGTCTTTGTCCTCAATCACAGAATCATGGAATGACAGGATATGCTGAGTTGGAAGGGACACACAAGGACCATCGAATTCAGCTCCTGGCCCTGCACAAGACCAGTCTTCTTGCTCTGAAGGACAACTGCCAAAATTTCAATGTTTGAGTCTCAAGCATTTTCTTAATTCAGACTCCACTGAAGTGGAACAAACGGTGACTATAGAATGGTAAAAAGTGACAGGAATAAAGCAAAAACCAGGATACAAATCGAGCTTTTATTGGTTTTTCTTAATAGAAAAGCAAGAGCTATAATGGAAATGCTACCATGTATTCTTACTATGTTTTCCTCTCTCATCTGACTGAAATAACTTTTAGGTTCCTGGAGAAAAAACAAATAATAATAGGAACATTTCAGTGAGAGAGATTGTGGAAAAATACTGAAAGACAAAACTCAGCAAGGAGAAGTGCCATAGTGGCAATAGTTCACCAGAAACAGTCTGTAAACCTTAGGGGCAGGGACTTTAAGGGAACTTGGTGTACTGCCCTGGGAGAGGCAGGAAACAAAGGATGGAGTGTCTTTGAGGAGTTGTGGTCATGTTCTGTTTAAATCAATGCAGGTAATGGGAATTAAGCCAAAGGAATGATCTAAACAGCAATCGAAAGCTGAGCCATGTTTCATCAACTCGAAAATATATATGATTTTTTATGCCCCGGATATGTTAGTGAAATAAAAACCTGCACATGCTTTACAAATAATTACTAAAGTCAGTCAAACTCCACCTAATGATGAAATTTTCTCTTCAGTCTCAAAGAAAACAATATAAATGTAATTCAAGGGGAAAAGAAGTACCTCTGTGTACTGGAGGTCAAAAGGATGTACCCATCTCCTCCCCTACAAGAATGCCTTTTGGATAAGCTTTATTCTGCAGTAATATAATTGCTTATGATTTCTGATATCAGTGGATTTATCAGTGGCAATTTCGGAAACTAATCCTGTCACACTAATCAATAAATTGCAGTATTTGTGATTCTGAAATCTTAATGAATGTGCCCAGGCTTATAGTGGAACTCATGCTATTTGTGCATTTGGGACTGCAAATGTGCTCAGACTTAGCGTGTCAACACCACCCTATTTTTTTTTTATTTGTGATCATGAGAGTTCTAATGAGACCAGACTTGAAGTGCCAAATTGGTTACCCTGTAATATTATCTGTGAAGTTTTCCTGGGTTCTTGGACAGATAGAAAATATGAGTAAGAAGGGGAGGACTCAGCTGTCCCTCGTCTGGCTGTGTTTGCAGTTAACCAAGAAAAAATCGAGGACTCCATTTCCTAAATTTTTACAAGAAAGAGGTGCAGGCAGTGGTTACAGTGTGGTTCAACAACTGACTTTTTCTCCACATGAGAAATATGTGTTCAGCAAGTTCCTATGCAGTTAAAATAGTTCTGCTAGAGCAATTACAGACATGCTAATTTTTCAGAAGATTTTTGTATGTTATGAAAATTTCCTATTCTACTAATTCTATTTGTATACAATTGCATTTGCTGTTGAAATATCTTGAATGATAAAGTTTTGAAATATAGCTTTCCTTTTCTCATCACCAGAGACTTCAGGACTCCAGTTCATCAAAGGCAGATCAGAACACAAGACCTTGTAGCCTCAGCAAGCAGAGAAGAGTTGGGAAAAATGTAGAGAAAAAATTGATCATGAGTAAAGAGTTTCAGGATAAATTTGCATTTTGAAAAAAAAAATTGTCACTTTTTTTGGAAAATGGACCTTGTTTACTTAAATATATGCAGCTCATATGCCACATCCATAAGAGAAATGTGTGAGATAATGAGACAATTAAAAAATCTTTTGCTGTGTCTTATGACAAAAACTATTGAACACAAAATGCAGAGATGCATAACCTGGTTTTGAAACAGTATTTTAAAGTAATGGACTGTAGGGTTTATTTCCAGTGCTGTCAGGTTACAAAGCCAATTTCAAGGAATATGCTTTTTATGGCCAGTTTTGAAAAAATAGAAGTCTCAATGGTTAATGAAAGTGTCTAAATAATGTGGCTCAGTATAAATTTGCTGTACAAAATCAAAGGCAGAACAATCATTTACTACTGAATGTTAAGGGAGCTATGATTCTAACAGTTCTCCGAAAAAGAAAAAATGCAAATTCAAGGAATAATTGATTATTTCTTTCCAATTAGTCTTGACCTTGTAATCTAATGTTAAATCACAGCTGTGTAGCAGGGCCCTTTTCACTTTCCTTTTCTTGGAAAGGAAGCATTAAAGCAATAGAGATTTGTGCAAAGGTCCTTCCTTTAGGATCACTGTCAGCTCCAATCACAGAATCACAGGATGATTGAGATGGGCTTGTATCTCTGGGGATCATCTAATCTTAACTACCCTGCTCAAGAAGAGTCTCCTAGAGGCAGTTACTCCAGATCCTGTCCAGACAGCTTTTGAATATCCTCAAGGGTGGAGACAACAACCCTGGGCAACTTGTGTCAGTGCTTTGTTACCCAAACAATGCAAAAATGTTTCCTGATATTCAAAAGAAGCCTCATGTGTTTAATTTTGTACTTATTGTCTTTTTAAAGCTTCTTTAAAAATTTAAATATAATAATTTGGGATGGGAACAAAGGAAGAAAAATTCCTGGAAATTACAGTAACTCGCAAGACTGTTTTAAAACAATTATCAATTCATTCTTTTTTTTATATAGAATATTTCTGCCTTTTTTGCCTTGTTTTAAGGTTTTTGGTTCCATATTATCTACTGAAATAAAATTCTGAACCCTGCCACACTGGAAAATCTTTGCAGGAATTTATACTTTATATTGAGATGGCATCAAAAGACATTGAAGTCCAAGCATATTTCCAAGCATATTTCCCTGATGCTCGATGAGACAAATAGGTTTAATATGTCCCTAATGTCACTCCAGTGACGTCTCTAGAGTTACAGAAAGGATCAGTTTAATCCACTTAATATTATTGTTGAAAATAAAACAGAAATGAACCAAAAAAGATTTACCTTAGCAACTTACTAAAACTCTATGCAAAGTAGACATTTAAAAACAATAATGTCCCTGAAATAAATGCATATCTGATAAATCTGAACTTTTGCTAAAATCTTTATCTAACATTTATGTCAAGAATATTAGAGCATTGGAGAAAGACAAGCACTGGTAAAACCAGATCTAGATGGCTTTTCTGGGATTTGAGATGAATTGTAAATCAAATCTGAAGCGTTCTCTCTAAGGTGGCTAATTCTGTAGCTCTGCTTGGATTTGTCCATTGAAGTGACATTAAAAATTATTTATGTGAGTTCCTTGAGCCTATGATTTTGAGTGTATATATTCAAGAGAACAGTTGTAACATAATATTTTATTCCCATGATTACCTGAGGTAAAAGCTGATGGGAAGCTCCTAACAAATATGTGTTTTATAGTAATATCATGCATCTTTTCAGCTGACTCCAGAAGTTAGGCAATATTGCTTTCAGGGATTATAGATATCAGTAAAAATACCCGAGCTCTCTATTTAAATTAAGTAGATTGTTTTTTCCTAGAGCTTCAGTGAAAAATAGCAAGCACTCAGCTGAGCAAGGGGGCAGAGAAGAAAAAGGAGTTTAAGAAGTAAAATGGGCAATTAATCTTTTTTTTTTTAATGCTCCATTGAATTGCACAGCTCCTGTCATGACACCTCATTTGCAAATGCTGATTGATGCTACAGTAAATACCCACAAAACAGGAGCAAGTTTTCAAAATTATTTATGTATATATTGAAATTATACACATTGATTATTTTAATGCAAATTATCTTTATTTTTTTTTTTAAAATGCAGAATATTCTTGGTTTCCAGTGCAGTTGGAATAGTGACAAACAGGAAAGATAAAGTCTCCTTTTTAGGTCTTCTCTAGAAAAGTATAATTCTCAGCTCTTGGAAACAACCACAAAATACAGCACAAACAAAGGTAAAGTGAAAATATTACAAACATTTAAAAACAGTCTCTTGCTTGTGAATTTTTCATCAGATTAGGAGCTCTGGTCATTCACTGTCCCTAAAACACTTAGTCTTAAGTATTCAGAATCTTTATCATAGATGACATGCACATGACAGGCAGTCAAAATCCTGCCCTCAGATAAATGAACACATTTTATCTGGCAGAGGCTGGGACTGGAGGCTCCATACAGTTCCTGTGCTTCTTGCTATTGCTGCAGTGCCATGAGTGACACAAGTACCATAACAGGAAAGGGCTTATGTCTTTTTTTCAACTGCATTAGAAGCATCTGATCTCATTTCAGGACCCTCAGTAAACCTGCTGCATTGTAGACACATTTTACCCACAGCAAAACCCTTCCTCCTTTATATTTTTTTACTGAATAAGATGGAAATAAACACTTATCTATTCTCATCTTTTTCTCTTCCCCCCCTTACAAAATAGGATAGAAATATTAATTGTATTCTTCAAGCAGGACAGCTGAGCTCCCCCGAGGCAGAAGACAGAGTCCAGAGCACACCACAGAGGTTGACCAGTGCCAGGCAGGAGCAGAGCTGAGCCTTGCAGAGCTTGGTGAGCAGTGCAGTTTCCTTGCACAGTATACCAGTCTCTAGCAGCCTAGACCACATCATGTTTGCAATCACACATAATAGAAGTCTTAGAAGTCAAAAATAAGAGGAAATAGTTACAGCTGAAAACACACAAGAATTTCATCTAATCCTACACAGAGAATTAATAAAAAGACAGAAATTTCCAAGAAGGTTAGTGACAGTTTTTCCAAATCTAGAAAGTGCAGTGTCATTTTCAGGAGCCATGTAAACAAATATTCCAGGATCCCTCCAGAAGAACCTCATGAAGTCCTTTCCTACTCTCATCACCCCATTCTGCTGAATGTTCTCATTCTGTGGGGTCAGTGGGAACACACACCAGAGGACCATTATGCAGAGGGACCAGAGAGGAATGGGAGATACATTCCTTACAGTCTCTTTGAAGAACAGTGCATAATGAGGAGTCCCTCCTCGAGGAAGGACTAGAAAACTTGCCCTTCATAAGTGCTGTGCCACACTGCAGGATTATGTTAGCCATGGGAGGAGTGAACTTACATGTCAGCAAGAGCTGTAAGTTTGTTTGTCATCTATAGGAATCAGTCCTATGGAGGCATGGCCTCATTCCATCACATTTATCTGATCAGATGTTGATGCTGTTGAAGCAGAGACGGAAATGAAAATACTCAATTCAGAAGACAAAAGAATTATCTTTATTAGGAAGTAGTGTTTCTTTTTTATAACCAGGATCACTAAGGTGAAATATGATTGGTCTCAAAGTGAAAACCTTTCACACCATTGGTTCCCTATGAATAGCACACTGTGGTAGAACATATCTATAAACAATATGAACAGAAAGAGATATAATAATTGTTTTCATTCCTTCTCCTAACTTTCCCAGGCTAGGCCTGGAAAAATTCTCTCTTTTCTCTCTGACTGAACTGAGAATATCTACAAGATGTTGCAGATAATGCTGGTAAGCACCAGAGTCTGGCCTATTTTATGTCCTGGTAATGCTTTTCTCTCAGGGAGCTCAAAGAGTTAAATGAGTAGGCACTCCCCAGCCAGAATCCTTACATGACCTTTGATTTTGAATTTGAACATTAAATTCATGAGGCTGGGTTCACAGCTATAAGAAGCTGTAGTTTCCATGCAGATAAATCTTCCCCAAAGAAATTTTTATTCATGGTGTGTAATTGTATATTTTATTTTTCTGGGAAAACTAAAATCTTTAATTTCTAAAAAGGCTCTGCAGAACATTCCTTCTTCAAGCAAGTACACTGACAGACAGACAGTCTTCATCAATTCCTTAAGATAATATGGGTAAGGCCTTTTCCTGGCTTGAAATGTGATATAAATTTTAGGTTTCTTACTGCAATCCTATCAACATACTTTCATAAAAAAAAGGAGTTGGACTTTGCTAAGCAAATGTGATGAAACAGTTTCTTTGGGTGATGCTGCTCTGTGTGTGCTTTGAGTAAGAAACATGTCAGTGCATTTAATAACTTTGTCTGCTTGATACTCACAAATAAATCTGAGGTTTTCTGTAAAGAAAGACCATTATTTTTTTCATTCTGGTTGACATTGGGCCATTTAGAAGAAGTTGGCTGCAAAAGAGGCTAAGAACTGTGTCTGGTCAGGAAGTGAAAAGTTTCACACTCAAAGAAGAAAACTATTTCTTTCCTGTAAAATACATAATACATGTCCCACAGAAGTTTGTGATGTCAATAACATATCTTACTGACTATCCATTAAATCAGGCTTAGTCTGTTTTAAGTTAATTATTTTTGGTTAAAAGCAATTGAAGAGTGATATAAAGCATTTATGCAAACAAAAATATGCTGTATAATTCACTCACTGTGCAGCTTCACTAAAAAGTGGACTAACAGTTTAAAACAGGGAAAGACTGGCTCATGGATTTTACAGGCACTAGAGTTCTCAAAGGAAGCATTAAGGTTCAGGGCATCAAGGCATTTCAAAATGAAGTGCCTTATGGAAAATTAATAGCATGGCACCAATAAGGATCTGCATAAAGAAGTATCTTTGGTGCAGCTTTACACAGTCTCCCCTGTCTCTCAATGTGTAAAAAGGAGTTCACTTTGTGCTTCAGAGAGTCTTAAAAGAAGCACTGGGTTGAAGAAACCCAAAATAAAAATGTCGACAGCATGGCACAGCAATTTATTTACATTACTGATATTGTTGCTCTCATCTTTGTGAGAGCTCAGAAAACTACTCTGGATGAAGCATAGGTTCACAATTTCCCATTTGGGGTTGTAATGATTTTTTAATGATAGTTTGAAATTCAGCTGCACAGTCAAAGGTGATACCTACTACCAAAACAAATGAGAACACTGGTGATTCTGCTGCTGGGGTGCCTGCCTTTAGTGGTGATAAGTGGTAGAAATGACCTGTGCTGTGCTGTGATGACAAGGCACTGTATAATCCCTGAATTATTTTGTTATCCATGGAGAGGTAGCCTGCTGTCTTTCATCCAGCATTGATCTCTTTGATGCTAAAGAATGAACCTGCTGAAAACAAAATGCAGTACCTCAAAAAATACATTTTGGGTAAAAAAATGAAGATCCAGATTTTGAAACACAAAACTTCTTGCAGGTCTGGAAGAGGGAGGCTGTAGGACAGAAATGTTTGGTCATTATAGTCATAGGAAGAGGATGAATTTTGACAGCAGCTAGCAAAGATGTTTTCTGTGATAATTTTTTTTCTTTCTTTTATGTACAAATGCCACCCTGTTTCTGTGTAGTTTGAACAGTTGAACAGTGAAAGGCAAAAATAAAATAGTCTATTTGTGGCTTCCCTAATAATAACAAAGCAGGTTTTGAGGATTCTTGGCAACTGGTCCTCAAATCAGTTTTCTGGTGTGTTCAGACTTCACAGAAGACTCTCTGTAAAGTCAGTTTCAAAATAAACCTTTTAATTCTTTTAAATGGGCAATGAACACTAAGGTATTAAGCAAGGAATTTGCCAATTAGGGTACAAAATAGAAACATTTTTCAAGAAATTTAGGAAGAGAGAAAATTATCTGAACATTGTTTCAGTGTGGGATGTCACACAGCCCAAGAAGAAGCAACAAGAGAATAAGTTTGTTAAAGGCAAATGATGCATGTTCAGCTTCAAGATAGAAAAGAGCAGTACATATAGATTTAATGATAGAAAAATATGTTTCATAAATATTTTCCTTTCTTATATATAGTATATTAAAATATTTTTCCCTTATATGTTTTAAGTGATAAGACTGACTCAAAATATTCTTACACATAAGCTCTCATACCACGCTTCTAGGCACTGCAAAATCATTTTCCAATGGCAAATTCCTTCAATGTCTCTCACCATACAGATAGTTGGGCTTGCAAGAATATACAGAATGGTCTACCACTAAATTGCAGATGTTTCATTGCAAATTGTCAGTTATAGAAAGATACATTTTTTGTCAAGGAAGTTTGAGTGTCTTTGGCAAGGAGTGTGGTGGTAAGCGGGAAGGAGCTGGGACGCTGCACTAAAGATGCACTGAGTGTCCCTCTGAACTTTCATTATATTGGGAAAAGGTGGATATCTTTTCTCTTCCCTATGTAGACACACCTGAACATCTTACAGGATATTGATTTGGGTGGTGAGGTTTCTTTTCAAGTCAATATCCAGCAAGAATTTAGGTCACTTCTCCTTTGAAAGACCACCACTACTAAGATATTGTTTATTCTGTGCTTTGAGCTGTGGGATCTTCTCTCTCATTTTGGCCAGGATATTCCATTATGAGGTAAAATCATAGTCATTGAAAAGGGCATATTCTTGCAAACATACCAAATAGCAGCTAAAAACTAGCAGCATTTACTCCCAAAAATGCCTTGGTGAAAATATCTGATCACTTCTCATGAAGGATTTTAACCTCATTTTCTGTCAGTGTCTTGGCTATTCCTTGGAAAAGAGTCACACCATTAATTTATTTACATTGATGTAAATAAATTATATCAATGATGGCATTATTATCCTGCCCTCAAATCAAACTGTGTTATGGTCAGTAGAGAAGCAGACTGCTCCTTCCGCTCTCTGCATAATATGAAAATTTCCCCTGGCTTTCTAAGATGATGAAATTTGTCATAAATTTAGAGGAAATTGAGATAACACAGGCAGGATTGCTAGTGCAATCCTAGAGAGAACAAAAAGCTAACCACAGTGGAGGTTCAAAAATAGAAATAACTCCCAGAGCTAGAGAAGAGCAAGGGGCCAGTGAAAGTCATCCAAAGGTGAAAAGTAACCACAGCAGAATGAACCAAAGCCAAGCTGTTTGGAGCAGCCAGAACTTCTATCACAAAAAGTAATAGTAATAAAAATATGTAGGAATAATTAAAGCATGCTAACTAGATCAATACCATAGTTCCATGAATTGACTCCCCATCTTATTCTCCTACACCAAACCCACTCAGCATCACGTCAGTGCCTTCTCCCCAGTCATGGCACATTACTGAACAGTCACATAATCAAAGGAGTGTTGGCTCAGCCACGGACCTGGTAAACCTTGCAGAGGACACTTAAATCAAAGGATACATTTCCCAGCCTGTGCTTCTGCATCCCAAAGTCATTGAATGCGTTATCAAAGAGGCTCAGGCTCCAATTCCATTTCATTTAAATTTTTGTATTGATGGAGTTCCAGCTTAGGCACCTATGTTTCATTTGGGTAGGCAGCATAATATTAGAAAACGGAATTTCCTCTTCTATGTCCCCCATTTTACAGGTAAACCCCTCAACCTTTTGAAGAAACAAAGATAAATCAGAGATCCCTGAACAGCCAAAAATTTCAGATGCCTAGGTCAGGATCTTTCTGATTTCCACAGGTATTGCAAAGAGGTATTTGAGTAGTTTAAATCAATAGAATCGTTTTTGTCACTATAAGTTCATAAATCCCTATTAAACTACCTAAAATGAATGACTGCTGAACAAAATCTCAGCAGCTGTTCCACTTGTGTCTGTTGCTATAGGCTGTATTGCTCACTGTATTTAGGCTGTACACCAGAGATAATTTTGCATCAGACTTCCTTTTCACAAAATAAACTCACTGGTTCAGATGGCTAAAGTTCAGCATCCGTGCTTGGTGTCCTTGGAAGGAAGGACGTACTGTCATAGAGAGAGAAAAATCGCTGCCTCCTCTTTCCACAGATCAATAACACTTCTAAATGAAAAACAGTAACTAAGGTTCTTCCATAAATGCTTGCTGGTTTATTTCATTTAAGGTAGAAAAAAAGAGAAGATTTGAATTTTCTTTCATGTGTTAATTATGACTTGTTTTAAATTTGTACATTTCACCAGACAAATATAGATTGTGCAGATGTGTGTCAAGAAGCTAAGGGCAGATAAAATTTCTTTCTCCATCTCATTTTTCCTATGCAGGATTTTAGGGATTTTTCATCCTTATAATTACTTGCACAGAAAAGTATGAATTTCTATATATTAGTAGAAGCTTTCTTTTCTGTTTTATATATTCAAATAAAATTTGGAGTTGCTTATATTTAAGTAGTTTTACAAATTGAATTTGCTTTTTACTTGGTAGCAAATGCACCCTAACTACTTCCCATCTTGCAGCTGTTCTGTACAGACCTCATAACTTTCCTCTTTGAAGCAATCTTAAAATTTTCTAAAAATAGTTTCCCTGCAGTTAACAATATTTCACTGAGATGTTTACTTTGACCTTGAAGCAGGTATATTTTCAAATATAAAAATAAATACAATGAATAAATGTGCAATTTATTTCATACCTTCTGTATGAAAGGACATCCAGTAAATTTTCCACTGCATAAAAAAAAAAACCCTAACTATTAACCCTGGTTTTCATCTTAAGGTAAATCAAAACGCTCCATATTTAGAAGAACTGAAATTATTCTATTTGCTTATAAGCCTTCTCTCTAATTCCTGAAACAATTTGACATGCATGAGGGTTTAACCAGGTGCCAAAAGCAAAATTTTGTGTGTGTGTGTGTCTGCTTGTGTGCAGCTGGTGAGAAAAGACTAATAATGATCATGGTGATTACAGTCCTTGGTATTTTGGGGATTCTCACCTCCCTCTCAGATCTAGAATAGATAATAAATGAAGTAAACAGCTGCACCCTGCAATTTATATGTCTTCTGCCTGCATTTCTGTGATCTGATTATCAAAGGCAGTTGTCTCTAACTCCTGCAGAATTCTATATGAAATTTAGGTGTTCAGAAAATATTTTATATTTCATGTTCCTCTTTTTGTGTTTTTTCCACACTGGACACTTACACTATTGTAATTATATTTGTTTGCAATTATGAATTAGTCTAGATTATCACTTAATAAGACAAATTATATAGGGCAGCTAAAATTATCTGCAATTTTACAGCTGTTACAGATGGGGCTCTGAGTCCTGTGATGGCCGAAAATGTGAGATGAAAAAAGTGAGCTCAGATGCTTTCAGGTAAATGAGAAAATGAAACCTATCTCCCGTGCCCATTAAAGCATTATCCAGTAAATAAAAAATGGAAGCAACTTCCTCCTCTAGAGCAATTTTGAGTTATTTCCTAAATAGAAAATTCTGGAAAAACAGTGTTGAACCAAATACCAAGCATCATGTGAAAATTGTTCCAGGATAACATAAGAGAGGAGAAATAACTTTGTATTTTTGCCTCAAAATTCCTATAACTGAAAATTTATTCGGTAGATCTGAGTTTCAGAGACCTGACATCTCAGTGTTGCCCGCACCTTGTATTAGGCAAAACAATGGTCATCTGAGGGCTGACTGCTCTCCACTAAAATGACTCCTGCAGACATGGGTTGAAGTAACTGATTCATCTCCAATCTCTCTTCTTTGGTAGTTGAAAACATTTCAGTCTTCCTCCATATGAACAGACCATACTCACACATATATAGAAGGAAAAGGCAAAGTAAGGTTCTTGAGTCCTTTTTAACACTTCAGTTAAAAAAGATAATGACTTATTCTCTTACTTCTGATACCTGTTTGCTAGTTTTGCTTTTGTTTTTGTTTCTTTTTTTTTTCAAATCAATTTATTTCAGCTATATCAGATATAAGGAAATCTACAACCTGAAATTCCATGTAGTGATCTTTGGAGATATATTGCCTGAGTATTTTCTACACAAAATATATTTTGTACATATTTGTATATATTTGCTCTGTGGTCCAGGAGCAGTGTACAGCTAGTCCTGCCTTCCAGAAAGCTTTCCCACTCTCACAAAAACCCAGAAGCCCAGGTATCAGAAGCCACTAGACCCCAAAGTTTGCCTCACACTACTGATGCAAAGAGAGGACAGATTCTGCTGCCTTATTTTCCTTCTACTGACAGCAGAAAGCCAAGTATTTAGAACCTTAGTGATTAAAACTTAACAGTGAACCTTCTTACCACTCTGTGACAGCAGCAGATCAGCATCATCATCTTCTTTAAAAGCTTGGTGTGAGAATGCACCCCCTCAGGAGAGATGTTCAGTAACTATCTGCACATCATTATCTTGATTCAACTAGGTCTGACACTGATTACTGAAAGGGCATCACTTATGCTTAGAGGTAACTGCTGTGTGCCTGTTGCCACAATGGATAAATCTGCTGCTTCACCATCAATTTTGATATGATGAAAGAACAACCACTTTGAACACACTTAAATACTTCAGCTTACATTCTAATAAAATTCAATAATGGGCTTTAATATCAAGAGTATTTCTTTCCTTGTATCATCCCTCATTTATTTGGGGAAAAAAAAAAAAAAAAAACCAACAAAAAAAAAACTAAATTAAGTTTAAAGATTAGTAAATCTCAGTGTTACACAGTTTTGGTGATTCCTATCAAAATTAATGTAACATATAAAAATAAAGTGTCCTTTTCTCCTGAGGGGTGTACTATAAAGCTGTTGTACAGGTTCAATTCCATCACCCTTCATTTAACTTGTAAGACCCTATTTGCCACTCAGGTTGTAAGTTTTCAAGGGATCAGAGACCCTTGGATTTAGTACTTTCTAAGTACTTTCTAAGTACCTTTCTAAGGCCTGTAGAGTTGACACATGTTGTATCTTCAGCTCTGAAAGAAATGTTCTCTCTCTGCTAAGAGACTGTGCTGGCTGGTTGGATCAGCCAAAATAAAGTGTCCTCTAATAGCTTACATGAAATATAATTTGCTCATTCATTCATAGAGACAGAGGTTCCAGACAATGAAGGATAATTAATTTTCAGAAGAATAAAAATGAATTAAATTGATACTTTTATTGTATATGTGAATATACTTTTTTACTAAAATGGAAATTAATGAGTGAGCAATATACATATTTTCAAGAAGGAATTCATAAGAATAAAAGCCTGCTTTTCTATCGAGGTATGTTAAACAAAATGATTAAGAACCTATAGGCTGTGAAACACAAGTGAAAATGATTGACAAAATGTCAATACACAGAGAATAAAAAACAAGTTTCAAGTTTCCTGGTAGCTGTTATTTCACCTCAAGTATTTTTGGAAAGTACTCTGATATTCATAAATATCAGAGCTTTCCTTGAAGTGATTAAAACTTTTCAATATAATTTGCAGCTTTTCTACTTCCTTCATTCCGTAAAAGTGGTAATACCCTTAAGCATTTATTTGTACATTCAGACATTTATATTATTTAAAATCATGTCCCATTCCCCTAGTGTGTCTCATGGAAATGTTGAGTATTACAACTGTACAAAACTGTGAAATAATATGACACATTTACTCATGTACTGTAGGAAACACTACTCTGAACAGATGAAAATTAGGACTGCATAATATATATCCACAATCAAAAAAAAAAAATTCTGCTAAATTATCTGTAGATGGAAAGCAATAAACCTTTCAGAGATGTTTTAGGTACTGTAGGATACAGTAAAAGAACTACACTAAGGATAAGAGTTCCCTAATAAACAGTACTGCAGAATTAGCAAATGCAACTAAAAAAGTAATAAATGGCAAATGAAGAAAAAGAAGATGATAGAGCTCAAATCTATTAATAACAGAGAAAATCCAACATAGTTAAAGCCAGAGGATCATATTCCCTCCACAGTGTTTCCAGTGGGATTTTTTTTCTGATTAATGATCTATTATGAAAGGCATAAGCTCTGAATAAATTGCCTCTTATAAACATACAGGCCTTATTTATCAGTGCATTGTATCAGTTTTTCTCTGTTTTATTCCACCCCTTTCAGTGGAGTCACAGTGATGTACGAGGGCTAATCACAGTAGGATAGCAGTAAGTACAGGCTTTCTCCTAAATTAGAGCATGGTGAATTATTTCTCCTTTCCCAAAACAGAATAAATTTTGAGTGTCCATTTTTTATTTTGTCTTATTTGATCAACTACTTGCATAGATAGAAATGTGTGGGTGGGGAGAAGATGGATCTGAGTGGGAAAAGGATTCTTTTATTTTTATTTATTCCAATCTCTGTTTTCATAATCATGGAAGATTAGAGGTTGGAAGGCAAACCTGGTCATCACCTGGTCCAGCTCCACCTGTTCAAGCAGTTTCACCTAGAGGTGGTCATTCAGGGCTATGTCCAGACAGAGTTTGAATATCTCCAATGATGGAGACTCCAGAAACTCCCTGAATAATCTCTTTTAGGTCACATTCAAAGATATTAACAAATATCACACTGAATGTATGGGGAACTATGATAAGTATCTCTGATGTTTCTGATTGAGTTTTGGTTGTAGGAAGACAACAAGTTCAAAAAAAAAAGGAGGATAATTAATATTAAATTCATAATTTGACACTCTTTAGACATAAACTTCCTGAATTTTAGTTTTCCAGTGAGAAAGGACAGATAAAACAAACAGATAAAGGTCCTAATGAATCAGCATTTCCATCCTGCAAAGTGACTCAAATTAGATATTTCATCAATTTTTTTCCCAAACTGAAAGAATCCTAGTAAGAGTCAGAATAATGCATGAGATGATGTGAAATAGAAAATAATATCTCAATCAATCAATCAATCAATCAATATCTTTGTTTTAAAGTTGAAAAAAACTAGTTATGTATCATTGATGTGAAAGCAAAAGAAAATAATTTCTACTGTAAATTTGAAAACAAATTGTGATTTTTCTAAGAATCATCATTCTCTAAGATTGCAAAATATCTTTAATAATCTTTTTAAAAATGTAAAAAAAATATATATTTTGTAATGTCATTCTCATTCATCTCTTTTTTCCTTCCTTCTTTCTTTTGTTTTTACTCATTAAGAGAGTAGCAACTGAACAGACAAGATCCTGAAAATAACAAACTCTTCTCTTCAACACACTGGAAACATTAGGAAAACCCTATAATTATGCACAGTAAAAAAAAAAAAAAAAAAGTTCTGTTTTCCATTTAAAAGTCTATCCAATTTCTTCAGGAGCATTCAATTTCTTCTTTCTAGCTAAGCTGTTAGGCAAATCTAATCAAATCACACTAATTTCTGTTGTCAGGGCACTACCTGCAACTGTGCAATGGTTCATTCTAACTCCCCAGGTTACTTGACTGCTCTTAAATTTGACACAAGTCTGGATCAAG
Organism: Vidua chalybeata; assembly: GCF_026979565.1. Lineage (NCBI taxonomy): Eukaryota > Metazoa > Chordata > Aves > Passeriformes > Viduidae > Vidua > Vidua chalybeata. The sequence goes on from NC_071531.1 coordinate 12,507,373, forward strand.
ATTCACATGTAAAGGAGGCCATTAGTGTGCCCCTGTGAAATAAATTCTTCCAGTTACAAACTCAGCTTGCCTATTTATCTGTTAAAATAGCTGGCACTGAGCCATTCTGCTGGATGATCACCTCCGGACTATATAATTTGGGACAAAATGACTATTGGCCTGTGAGACTCCTGCATGTTTTGGAAGGGGTAGGACACCTTCCCTCCTGCACATGGCCTGCTAGGTGTGTTTTATAGGTGAATGGTCAGATTTGAGATTCCCAGAAAGGAATGATCCTTGTTATCACTCTGTCTATGGCAGCAAGTGTTAAGGATATCTTTCTTTACATCAACACACACCTCTTTATGTCCACACCAGTATTCCAGCTTTTTTTTTTTTTCTGGCTACTTGAACGAAACTTTTATCTTTATGTTCTTATTTCCTGAATTACATGCTATTATTATCAAGAACAGTGACAAGTATTTTTAGTGCCTGGAATAGGAAAGGGCATGCTGAGAGTCCTTCCCAGCTTTGGAGCTAGACTGTTGTTGAATGAAGCAATTGTGAGCCAGCAGCAGATGCCTTTCTACAAAAGGATCTTTTTGCCACTTGTGAGAGATGGGAGCTCCATTCACCCTTTCTTCTCACTTCTGAGCTTTAAGGAGGCAAGGGTTTCATCCTCTTTATGGGATCTGGGGTGCCCTAGCTCTGGCACAACCAGTGGGTTGCCTTCTCATATTTTACCAGGATTTCCATGAGGTTAGGGTCTTAGCTGGATATTTCAATGAATCCAGAAACATGTATCACAAATAAATACAATAAACTACACAACACTGAAAATAGCCTTTCTGAGCTAGTAGTAACACATTTCAAATGACCCTGTAAACACCACAGCATACACATGGAATGCAGGAGCATGATTTTTTTTTTTTTTTTCTGTTCTGAAGTCTACTTATCTAAGATGATTTTATTGAACTAATAAATGCAGCTTTTGATATCAACAAATTACAACAGCAACTCATTTTTATTCTATTCAGAAATCACCTTTCATTTGGCTGGGAGAATAATGAGATTTGAGCTCCCATAATAACATTCAGAGACAACCTCTTCAAGTCCTTTCAGGCAGCACTAGCAAATAGAAGTTGTTCAAGTGTGTCACAAAGCTGTCAGCATATGAGTCTGGCTCTGAGAATGCTTTCAGGAGTTGCTTGGTATGTGTGCAGGACGTTGTGAGACCTAATTCAGTTTTAAAAGAAGTACCTAGGAAACTTCCCTCTGATTTAAATGAAAGATGACTATATAAGATTCCACTTGTTGTGGATGAAAATAAACAGTCTCTGGTTTTTTGTTTGATAAAAAAAAAAATGTGTTTAATGTTGTTAGTCTTCAGCAAGATGAATCCTAAGGCAGAGCTCCTACTATATTAAGCCTACTACCAGTTTCTGTGCAGACAGAATTGACATGGAGTGTTTCGGAATTGAATTCTTATCTCCCAGCTGAAGAATTTTCAAGACATAATTACAAATGCAGCCATGTAATAAATGAAGAAAATGATGACCCAGAGCATGTAAGTGATACAAACCAGATCAAATACTAACTGCCTAATAAAATTCTATTTAGGTGAAAAGCATTTAAAATATTAGATATTTTTGATTGAGGTATGGATGTGAATTCTAATGTTAAAAATATTTTTAAACAGTCAAAGAAAATAATTATTTACTCTGGCGGATCATAAATATGGATAGTTCTGCTGCTGGATGTCATTAGGTTTCTGGAATTAACTAAGCTCCTATTTGACATTCTTTATGCACAAACTAACTTAGGCATGTGATAATTTTAAAGTGTGTCCATAAACCCCATTGAACTAAATGGTGTTTAGGGATATGTGTAATGTTAAAGACACACTGAGTTGTATTCCTCAATACATGTTTGCTAGCAATGAAGTCTAGTCTAAGAGGATTTTAATAGCTTTGGGTTTATTGATTTAATGGGAAACAAACATATTTTTTTCTGAATATAAATAGCATGAGTTAAAAGGGTTAGAAAACAAACCATAAATTTAAGGCACCACAAAGAAGTACTTAAAACAAAACAAAACAAAGCAAAACAAACCCACAAGCCCTTTTCAAAACTGACTGGAACCCAGGAGAATCTTCCTCCTGTTTATGAAAAAAAATAGTTTTTATTTTAATTGGTAATTAAAAGTCAAATGAATTGTATGCAATTTATTCAATTAACATATTTTAAGTTTTAAAAGACTTTGGGAAATTTTATGCAGAATTGTGAGAAAAAATAGTATGTATTTTTCAATGTTTCAAAAGGAATCATTTAATTGCAGTAAGAGGATGTATATGTGCAGTTACATTGTCTCTTTCTCTTTGAACCTGTTTGTGGGTGTATTCATTATGTTTGTAGTACTGATCTAGAGAAACTTTATAATTGCTTTTAAAACTACAGAACAATTATGCCAGGACAGAAAATCTGAGAGCTTTAGCTCTCTCTTGTTCATTTTTATGCACATTTATGTTATTTTCTACAGATCAGAACAGCTGTCAAGATATGGCAGTGCAGATATATATTGAGGAGTACTCAATGTTCTACATTTATCTAAAAAATGTCCCTACCTCCAATTTTAATCATCTTGATAAGATTTAGAAACCATTGACTTGATTCAGGTGACCTATGCCATACACAAAATGAAAAGGTTTCAGAATGGTCCATTATAGGAAGCAAATTTGTGAAATATTACTAACTAGCAAAAACAATCAATTCATTCATAGAAGCAAATCTTTATGATGAATGATTTTAATACAAATAAAATATTTGTAAATTATTTTTAAACAGGATCACTTCATTGCTTTGATTTACTAGGTAGATTACCTCAACCCTTATATCAACAAAGCAGGGTAGGTAATAACATTTAATAATGGAATAGGAATTACATGCCAATGATGATTACTTCTTCAATCAATTTTGTACTGAGAAAAAGATGAATATCACTGTATCTTGAGGAAACATTCAAATACTATTTAACTTAAAGTTTGTACTCCTTGAACTAAAATAATTTGTATTTCCCAAGAACAGTCAAGTGTTTTATAGTTTAATATATTGTACCTTTGTGGTCGACAAAGGAAAATAGATATGAAATCAAAATACTCTTTTAACAGTTTTTATTTTTGTTTACCAGTATAAAATTACTACCTTAATTTCATTTTTTGTTCCGGGGTATCGTGAGTAGATAGACTATTAAATATCACTTAGTTTGATAAAAATATGGTTTCATTTTTAATTACATTAACTTTATACTAATAAGTAACATTTTTATTGCTTGAAGTATGAAAGCAAATTACCACATCTAGTCTTATTTTCAGAAGTTCAAATTCTAAGGCGTCCTATTTTACATCTTGTTCTGACTGAAAACTTTCTTGTTGGTTGTGTTTTCCCATGGTTGCCTACATTTCTAGGTTTCACGAATTATCAAAAACTATGTTTTGGTTAGCTGAGTGGCACTGAACTGTCAGAGGAACAAGCAGGGAGGAAATCCCTTGATTTAGTTCACGCATGGAGAAAATACTTCTTCACATGCCACTTGACTGTTGAGTTCGTCTAGTGCAAGACTTGTGCATCTTTTTCCACTTGGCATGGCAAAATCAGCCAAGTTGAGGTTGTTTCACAGCTCATTACCTCCTCTTCGTGGTATCCGGCAGACACTGGATGGAGGACCTGCAATTTGTCTCAGAGGATTAAAAGCACAAGAGACAATCCAGTCCTAGCAAGCCGTGAATTACTTCACTTTTATCTTCCTCTTGCTGTGCACAGACAGTGTGACAGAAGATGTTGTTATTCTTGGCAATTATATGATTCTTTTGCCCTTCCCATGATGCCATTCCTCCTTTTTAAATATTACAGGCATTTAACAAATATATTATTGCTCTTCTTCAGCATTTTGTGGTTCAGAGAAGATGTCAGTTGTTGCTAATGCTGGGTAATGAAAAGGAGTTGATTAATCAAAACACATGTGGCGTAATCATGAATGTGGCAACAGCTTAAAATGAGTTTAAGATAAACTGCCAGTTAAACAGCCACGAACTATGCAGGTATGAAAGTTGTGTTCCAGTTGTTCTCCCTTGTAAAGAAAATAATTAATAATATTTTCATAGATAGTAAAATTTCATAACCTCTGGGACCTGAGGATGCAGCTAAAAGCTTTGATCTCCAATTTAATATGGAGAGATCATCATGAACAATTATATGCCACATTTGCTCCAGTTTGCTTTGAAACACTAATTCATAGGCTTGCATCCTGCATTAGCACCTGTGTTTTAGAACCAAGATTTCTAAAACTGAATTTTTTTTTTTTTTTTGGCTCTCAGTAAACTCCACTGTAATCTTGGACATGGAGCCAGCCAGGCTCCTGAAGTAAAAAATCGGAAGTATCTGTGATGAGTTTTTTTCCATCTTCAAATGTAATTGAAACTTTGAAATTACTGAAAAGGAGAATTTGCAACATTATAATTATTCTTCTTCATTTTCAAAGATTAAGGAAAGTGTGTTTACTATTTTAGAGGCTATTGCCCTCTCTTTAATTTTAATCTGTCATCCATTACTGATGCTCTTGAATTCATTTTTTATTTAACAAGCCTATCCAAACCAGAGCAACAGTGCATCTGACTGAAGACATAGAAATATATATTTGAAGAGTTCATAGAGACATTAAAATATGACAACTTTTTCTTTTAAGACTTGCACTGAGGTAATGAAAAGTGAATGAGCTTTAATCTAATCAATGAGAGTGGCAGCTCTGTAAGTAATCTAAGCAATGCTTGGGATTTGCATAATTTTTTACTAAGAGAATTTCACATCCCTGACGATTTGTGTTTTTCTCTACACAGTACTTTTGTCTGATGCAGAGTTTTCCCCTGACAGCTTCCCAACACATTTTGGATCCAGACTAAAAAGATGTTGAAAGCCCAAATATCTGCTGATTCAAGCAGCATTGTGTTAATCAAGTAATAGTTTTAGCTGTACTTATCAATGATACTAATTACAAAACCTCCTCACATAGATGTCACTACACACAGGTCTGAACACTTAGGAAGCCTGCTCAAACCAGTGGGACTATTTATTTAAAGTTATGGCCCTTTGTAAGAGAGGATTATATCTATTCTGAAATAATTTTATCCTGGTGTAATGGTAAGCAAGAGTTTTGGACAAACCTTTCTCTAATAGTTAATGTGCTTCCTTGTAGGAGAGACACAGAACAAAACCAATATCATGAGGATTCTTCCTGTTGAAGTAAAATGAAAGCATGCACTGAAATTCTCAACATGCAACCATATAGAAGATCATAGGGAATCAAAACTTTTCTAGTTGAAGAATTCCTGTTAGCCTCCACAAGAGGAAGAGAGTTTTTTCAGGCAGAAAAGCTATGACAAGCAACTTAAATCAGCCCTTTGGAGTCCACTCAAAAAACACCAGTTAGGCTACAGATTATGGAGCTATTTAAATGTGATGAAACATTTTTTTGTAAAGAGTACAAAATAGAGTAGCCTGAATTTAACCAGTTCTGCAATGCTGCAAGAAGCAACAGTTTCAATAGGAATAGACAAGCTACATTTTTAATTACAGAAGTCATTTTATCTTAAGAGCATTTAAAGGCACCAAAATGAACAAAACCTGTTGTGTTGCCCTCACTTAAAAAATAGAAAAGATGTTATGATTAAGATCTCAAACCACTAAACTCATTATTTTTACAGCAAAAAAATTCTAATAGCCACATTGGGACAATCCAGATCTGTTATACACATGACCAGTAGGTTGAACGCTTTAGCATAACAAATAAGAGTTCTACAGGTAAGAACACATATCTAATTATAATGAAAATATGTGTGTGACTGCCAAACCTGACACAAATACCAAATACATTGTTCTTATCATGTTTATAATAATGTGGAAATCAGCATTTTTTAAGAATAAGTATGCATATATATTTCTTTCTGACTCTGTGTCAGTCATTAAGCTCAATTTTATGACTGCTGGCTTAGTTTATATCCCTTCACATCAGGAGCAGTTAACTAATGATTTAGATGCTACTTCTAGTTTAGAATACCATAATGATCTATGAGTTATGTGAATTATTAATGAAAGAGCCCATTGCCTCAAATGGGGACAAACTAGTTAAGTCATGTTGAAAGTAGGAATATCTGTCTGATATTATAAATAAATATAATAGAGAAATAAAACTGTATTTAGGCAACTGACACAGAATACTGCCAGCAGGAATGAATATCTTTATATTTTCATTCATACCAACAGTGAAATTCTCCTGCTGTGACAGCAGCCTTTTCATGACAACATTTTCATCACAGATTTGGAGATGGATGAAGGCATTTATCCAAAACAAATTGTTATCCAATACTGAATTTAAGCCTTTGTTCCAGCTCCCTCAGAGCTTTATAAGACACTTAGCTCACTAGGTTCTTTTATATCTTTCTGTGTCTCCATTTTGTGGGATCAGAGCTTAGTAAGTAAAGTTATACAAGCCCTCAGCTGATCTGCTCAGAGATTTCATTTTCCTGAGTCCATCAAACTGAAATATCTTTTAAAATTTCTAGCAGCACATTTGGGAATCTCCCACTATCACAACAATTCTGGAAATACCAAGGTATTGGAGGATTTTTCTTAAAGGATTTCACAGAACAGAAATTCTTTGAAATTCTACAAAAGAGAACTCAGATTTTATGTTTTTTTTTCATTTAAATTTAGGGTTCAGAGTTTCAATGTGTTACTTCTTAGCCAAGGAGACAGTTCTGAGACCTGTCGCGTTTGTATGTCCACTTGAGAGGAATAGAAAACTCATCTCTAAATTTAACCTGAAAAGATAGAAGGCTTTTTCACTTGATGAGGTGCATTTGTGCATGTAGCAGAGGAATTTCTTTGGATGATTAAGAAAAAATTAATCTCTGTACATTTGAAAAATATGTCCCTCTCCCTCTTATTTCAGTAGGTTACAAGGCAGCCTATTTCTTCCTTGCTGCCTGTTGGAACACCCAATAGACAAAAGATGAGTTTAAAAAAAATTGTGCACAGAGTTAATATGTCCAGAAGCCCTTAAACATCCAATTATCAACACATCTGTTATTCAGAGTGGGAAAAAAACAAATAGAATAGGAATAGGAATATACCTACTGATAATAAAGTTACAGTGCATCAGATGTATCTATAAGTTACAGATACTGATAATTGTTTTGAAGCCTCTGTTGAAATTTGTAATGTCAAATAATAGATAGTTCTCCATATGTGTCTCAAGCTGGAATGCTCAACAAGGCTGCAGTTTGTGGCTGACAGAACAGAAAAAAGCCAATTTTTTTCTTTTCACTTTTAATTAAGGCTCTGAAAGTTTTACACAGCAATAAGACAGCTCCCCACATTAGCTGTGCTGCTATTCTGCAGCAAACAGCACATTCGGACAGGGATGCATTTTATTCATGTTATTTTCTTAGATTATCTTCTGCATTTGGCATCTATATTTTTAGCTAATCAGTTTCTCCCCCCTCCCCCCCCACCTTTGGAAAACCACTCTAAAAAATTGCTTTGAGGGAGCAAATAGAAGTACTTGGTTGGAAAACAACCTAATTGTTGCTGATTATTAATGTTGAAGATATAGGCTTTTTTCCAGATCTTTATGCTTTAATATCTATTATTATTATTATTATTATTACTATTATTATTATTATTAGTTTGGGCACATATAACTTGTCATTAACTTTCTACAAAGTTTCCATTCTGTTTTCCTAAAGGGATGTTTCTTTTTTCATGGTATACTCAGAGAATTGAAATCAAATGGAATCCTGCGCTTGATACTTCAAAGCTTTGCCCTTCTCAATATTGAACAGTTTCTTTGGAGGACCCTGAACAAATATTTTTTATTTTCCTAGCTCCTCTTGCTAACAGTCCACCTAAATTTTCATTAACACTCTTACAGACCAGAAAAGATTTTTTGTGTGCATGGCTGGCCTAAATACACTGTATATATAAAACTAATTCTGCATATCTGTATCTCCAGATTAATGCACATTTCATCCACTAATTTTAAATATTGCAATAAAAAGTGTGGTGTTGCTTTTCTGCAAAATATTGTACACAGGTTATTTCTGACACTTTATTTACAAACACCCATGTAACAGTGAGGTATTTACATAAAAGCAGCATACAATTAATTAAATTAAGCATGTAAAATCATTAATTTCTTTAAAATAAGACTGTTCGATATCTGTGGTAGGTTAACCTTTACTAAAAAACACCACCCAGGCAATCAGTCACTCCCACTTAGTGTATACTTGAATGCAAAATAATGGGTGGAATCAATGATCAGAAAAAAATTAAACAGTTCTTCCTTACCTGTTAAAAAGAAACTCACCTAGCATATCTAATGTTCACTTTTCTTTGCTACATTTAGCAAATTGTCAAGGAGTCAGACAAGTACTTTCTTACAGCCATTTTTGCATCAATGATTGAGATCTAAATTTTAAAGGGCCTAAATTATTCCTATGTTGAATATGGGACTATTTTACCATTTCTACACTGTCATAAGGGAAAGAGCATTATCACTTGTCACACCATAATCAAGAGTTTGGGAGCAGCTGGTCGAGGCAATAGCTTTTATTTTTCTCTGAAAAAAAAGTCCTGTAAAATACACATACCCTTCTGAAAAATAAGTTGCAATCTTCAGATTGTCCAGGTGGAGTGCATGGAGCTCTGCCTGAGGATGGGTGAAAAGCTGACCTGGAGTTTATGGGTAAGGACTAAAGGGACAGCAGGGACAGGAGACATTATAGTGGGGATCTGCTGCAGGCTGCCTGGCCAGGAAAACTGAGCAGATAACGCTTCTGTAGACAGATAGGAGCAGCCTCATATTCACAAGCTGTGGTCCTCATGGGGAATTTTAACCACCCTGATACAGGATGGAGGAACAAAACAGCAGGGCACAGGCAATCCCAGAGGTTCCTGGGATGTGCTGATGATAACTTCCTTCTCCAGGTGACACAGGGGACAACAAGGAGAGGTGCTATGCAGGACCTTGTTCTTACCAACATGGAGGGGCTGCTCTGAAATGTGAAGGTGCATCTGTAAGAGCCTGTCTGAAGCCCCTCGTTCTCCATTCTGCCTTCTGATTGCCACGAGAAAGAATCCTTTCCCCCACTGTAGTTGGGACACAGCGCAGGTGGAACCACTGAACCGTCATGCTGGCTGTTCCGAACAAGGCCTGGCAAGAACTTGGCAAGGAGTTGGCAAGGACTTGGTAAAGACCTGACATGGACCCAGCATGGGACAGCCTGATGCGTGGCCTGCTTCTAATCTCTGTTCCTTAAGCCAAATGAACTTTTGGGGTGACTCCTGTGGTCCTTCATTGAAGACCCCTCATCTGCCTTGTTACCATGGTGACAAACAAAGAATGAGAACCCTCCTCCCAAGGACTGAGACTGAGACCCCTACTATAGGGGGGAGGGGAAATTGGTGGTCTGACCCCCTAATGACATGACCTGTTTCCCTTCTGTAATTTCAATGGACTTACTCTTCATTGTATTCATCTTGCTTTGGTGGTTTCTGTGAACTCACCTATTCCCTTGTGGCGATTACAATGGACTTTCATTGTTACACTTGTTCCCCCCTCTTTCCTCTGTGGAATATAACTGGACCCCCGAGTCGACCAGAACTTCGAAGACTTCCCTGACACGACAGACAGATCCCCATCGTCTGGACCACTGAGGATCTCGCCTGTGTTGGTAGCTACTCCCATCCCCCTGCTCTCTCTCTCTCTATCCTTTTATCTCCTTTCTGATCCCCACTATCGTATTTACTGGTTTGGCCCCTAATAAAGGTGCTTTTTTTGTGACTAACTGATAGTCCCTTGTCGTTTGCCTTTTTTTGCACTTTTGGGATCAGTGAAAAGAACCATCATGACACACCGCAATAAGCAGATCGTGACAGCATCCTGGGCTGCAGCCTGGGCTGCAGTGACCATGAAGCAGTGAAATTCAAGATCCTTAGGGATGTGAGGAGGGTTCATAAACAAGCTCACTACCCTGTACATCAGGAGAGCAGACTGTGGGATAAAGTCCTGCAAGGAAGAGAGGTACAAGAAAGAGATGATCAGAGGGCTGGAGGAGCTTTGCCATGAATATGGGCTGAGAATTGTTCATCCTGGAGAAGAGAAGGCTCTGGGGATATCTTCTAGCAGCCTTCCAGTACCTAAATGATGCTTACTAAAGTTGAAGAGGGATTATGTGCAAGAACATGTAGTGATAGGACAAGGGACACTGGCTTTAAACTAAAAGAGAGTAGATTTAGATTAGACGTAAGGAAAAAACATAACTCTGAGGATAGTGAGACACTGGAGCAGATTGCCCAAAGAAGCTGTGGATGCCTCATTCCTGGTAGTGTTCAAGACCAGGTTGAATGGGGCTCTGAGCAACCTGGTCTAGTGGAGTGTTCTTCCCATAGGAGTGTTGGAAGCAGATGATCTTTAAGGACCCTTCCAACCCAAACCATTCTGTGATTCCATGAGAAACTATTTGTTGTTATTTTTATGTCGATTAAACAAAAGCTAACCGGGTTGCAAGAAGAATTTTGTAACAAGATTAACGCTCAGAGACTGAGGCAGCTCTTCAGCTTGCACAGGCTTTCTATTGTATCTGTTGGGGAGTGCAGGCGACTCCCTCCCACAGCTCTAGGGGCCTAGAAAACCTTTAGACTTAAGGAAGCGCCACCAAATCATGTCACTTTCCTGAGTGAATTCATTGTTCCTGTTTGTAGTCAAAGTTCCTGTCTCTTACTCCACTAAGAATTACTGGTAGTATTTATCAAGTGTCCAGCTAAGAGTGCAGCTGACAGATTGCTGTCAGTACACTGTATCCATTATGTATTGAATTCAATGCTTTGTGACTACTGCCCTACTTTCTGCTCTTAATTCCTTAGTTTTATACGTTTGTCTCCTCCAAACTCTTCTAGGATGAATACCAAAGCACAATAGCACACACAGCAGAAAGAACTCACCAAACTCTTGCTTCAGTGTTGTTATAACATCTATTCATCCCTGGTCTCTGTTCCATAAATTTACAAGTTTCAAAAAAATATTTGTATGAAAATGAAGTGTGAACAGTGGAGGAAAAAAAAAAGGCTGATTTCTACCACAAAAAAAGCCTAATAAAATAAAACAAAAAACCTCCAGCATTTTCAAGGGGCCTAAGTATCACTGACAATGCTAAAAAGAGATCAGTTTATATGAATCTCCTATGGTTCATCAAATCTCTGTATATGTTGAATTTTAATCTTAATTTAATACAACAACAAAGCCATCAGGAAGTCAGTGGTCAGATGTTAATATCCTAATTGTCAGTGGTATTGCTGATCTCAGTGACAAAGCTTCTACTGCAGGGTAACACAGTTAGCAGAGGAACAGATTTGTGTTGTTCAAATGTCTTCTCACTCAGTGACTCAGGACATGCTGGAGATGCCACAACCAGGTAGTGGTCCATAGTTAAGTCAGGCATTCAGATGAAATTTAACTCCATAATATTCTTTCAGCACACAAGTTTCTCTCTTAAGAGATAACACATTAACCCTTTTCCCAAGTAGAGTTCTTTGAAAAACTACTGTAAATACTACTATAATACTACTAAATACTTCTATATTAATGACTTCATAACTGAAAGTATTGTATTAAATAAAATATCTTTTCACCAACAGAATATGAGGAGAAGATAATATTTTGCACTAAAGACTTCTGGAATAAAACATTGACTGAAGAAGAGACAATGCAAACATGAAACCAAGAAAGGGTTTCCAGTAGGATTCTGATGAAGCTAGAATAACATGTAAAATAGCAAAATACTCATTCTGAGTCTACCTGATAAGGTCTTCTATTTCTCATGTATCTATAAAGAAGTTTTTTAAATTAAATGTATTCCTTTTATAATAAAGTCAGCTGATTACAAAATCCCAAACAAACAAAAGAAAACCCTTTCAGAATTGACAACACAGAAACATTTCCAACCCAAAGCCTTTGAAAATATTTCTTCACAACTGAGAGATATAGAAATTTTTTTCAATACTTGCTGGTAAAAATTTCTCATGAGTGTTGCATCCCGGGTTGCATTCAGATTAGAGGTTTTTATAATGTTAGTTAGTCAGATCTGTGTACTCCCATGTTCCCCTCACGATGGTTAGCTCCAGGTCACTCACCATTGGAGTTTCCCCACATCAGTCTTGTAACCACCCCCTGTTCATTCCTGAAACTTCCCTGTCAGTTACTTCATCCCCACGTCCCCGTTCGTCCCGGAGCCCTGTGTCCACCCCTGCCACGTTCCTGTTGGTTACTGTGGTCCACGTCACCGCCACGTTGCCTGTCCCCATTGGGCAGGGGGGCTTCCGCCCCTGTCTGCCCACCCTGTATAAAATCCCACACGCCCTCGGTCCCATCACCATCTTGTCCACGCAGTGCTAGGGAGCAGTCTCTGCTCTCCATTGCCGCACCATGCGACAATAAAAGTTCTCCAGCCAATCGCATGACAGGGTGGTCATTCCTTCACCTCTTCGTCTCCTCCCACCGCGGTTACAGAGTGCGGCCAGCCCACGCCGGTGCGCTGAACGCCAGAGCGCCCGGGCCATGCGGCACCCCAGTCCGGCCAAGAAGCAGCACCTTTAGCCGGGCTCCCCAGAGCTGCCTGGGAGTGGGGAAAAGAACACAAAGCCGCACATGAGTTTATGGATTAAGAGGGAATAATCAGACATTGAATAAAGCTTAATGAAAATGTCCATGAGTCATGCATGCTTTGAAGAAAAACAAGTGACTTTTGGTAGTTTTATGATTGTATGACATATGACTTTTAAAAAGACATAGAGGATTTAAATACTGCCAAGAAATGAAACATCAAAATATATGTTATTAATGATCTTCAGGATCATAACAATAACATGTAGCTAACTCCTCACATGCAGAGCATTTGTTCCAACAGGTAACTGCAGAAAATATTTAGAATAGACGCATAGCAATGTTTTCCATGTTCAACCTACATTGGTGTATTTACACACAAAGAACTGTGGCCTTGTTTTTCTGTTAAAACAGTCCCCTCTGAAACATTTTATAAGGCTCTGTGGACCCCTGCTGAAATACAAAGGTTAGCACAACTCTACAACAACCAAGTACAAGAAAAAAAATCTTTGCTTAAGGGGATGTGACAAAAATGTGATTTTTTTTGACTGTAAACCTAAGTACATATCACATTGTACTCCTTTTACAGCAGTGGCTGCTCACGTTGATTACCCTTCCTCATAGTGTTCACATATGTAATAGTATCTTTACAGATGAATGAAAAATGAAAAGTAGATGTAAAACTTTTAAAAAACCATGTCATCAGAGTGGCATAGATTATGATGGCCTCTTTGCTTTATTTTGTTTGGGTTTTAGTCAGCATTATAGTTACTGCGTATCAGATCATAAGCAAGAACTAGATTTTTTTTTCCTGGTAAATAAATAATTATCTGAAAAAGTTAAAAATTTCATCAATTCTTCAGGAAAAGGTCCACACTAAAGTTACTTGTGGTTTGACCATTTCTACAAACTCTTTGTCTTTTTCTTTCCTGGCACTGTCAACCTTGCAGGCTCCATTGAAGTGGGGGACATGTTCATGTCCAGGTATTGCTGCTGCAGCTTGGGAATTAAAGGATTATTAAAGTACTAAACTGCAATTTTTGATTGAGTCTACAATATTGTGTCATGGTTGTAATTAGTAAATTACAACAGGAGTCCTGAGGGAATCACGTATTAGAGCTATGTGATTACTCAATTTGTTTGCTCATGATTAATATTATTGCACTAAACATAAAAGGAAATGATTAATGACTTATCTACAAATTACTTCATACTGCTGGTAATGGTGCAGGATAGAAGGTAAATATGCTTGGAAACTGGTTTACAGAATCAGGGAAACAAAATCAGTGCTGGTAAACTTTCTGGTAAAATGATACAAAAATAATTGTCCTTCAAGGAATAATAAATACATATAAATTTTATGCCATATAATTTCAAATATATTTGTCAAAATACTTGCATATAACAAAAAAAAAAAATGTTTCCTGTCAGACTTTGCAGCCTCCTAAGACACTTCGCAAACTTAATTTCTGGCTTGCAGCAGAAACCAGCAGCAAAATATAATAAGGTTTAGAAATAGGCCTGTTTAAATAAATTACATAACCTAGCTTTTTTCCTAGTACAGAATTGACTTTCAAGTGTGGCTATATTAGAAAATAAGATGGTATATTTTGTATAATTTGTAACTAGTTAAATTTCTATGATGTTAGGGGCCTTAACACAAATGGTGAAAGTAATTACATCAAGTATGCATTGTTTTTCTCATGAAAAAGTCAATGTTCTCTCATTTTTCTACTGAAGACTCTTTTAAGGATGAATTAGAGACTAGAGGACAATGTAGCGTTCATCCTGATTAACATGTGAAACCTACAGTGGAAGGCAGCCAGACCTGTTAGACCTTGTGACAGGGAATTCTTCCTCCTGGCCATGTAAAGAGGATGTTTGTCCCTCTCAGACCTTGTGGTGTCTGCCATCCAGGACTCATGGATGCAGAGGCTCCCTGTGGCCATGTCCCATCAGCAGTGAGGTGGAGTGTGAACACATTACTTGCCTTCAATTAGCCTCTCTTGTTCCAGCTCCTCTGCATTTCCCATGTTTGTTTTCCCCATCCATCTGCATCCCTCCCTTTCTCCACCTGCATTTCATCCCAAATAAACGCCCTGTTGTTAATTACACTTTCCCTACTGGACTCACTTTTTTTACACCTGTACTCCAGTTTAGTATCTCACAGACTGTGGCTGCTGAGGGTTTGCTGACCTTGCTGTATCTCACTTCTGAAAGATCCCCAGCTGGCCCTTCAATTATTTATGAGATTTGGCCATGTCTCCCCTCGCTGGTGTGTAACTGTGTGCAAAATCTGGCCATTATTCACAGTGCAACCCATAACACTTGTCAGCTTCTCCTTCTGTTATCTGTCATACCCAGCAATTTCTCTTGCCATGTCCAGCAGCTTCTCATGGCCAGTTTAGTTAGTTAAACCCCAGGCCATGTCCTAACATGTGCCTGTGTACATTTATTGTGCTCACTCCTTACAAGAATTTCACTTATGTTTGCCTGCTGGAATGAGTTAAGAATAGACCTTTTTGTAGCCAGGCAGGATTAATCATTTTTAACACTTACTGCTCAGCATCAGAGGACACAAGAAATGAATTATTAAACAGTACATCTTCTCAAAAGACCTTCATATTCTCATTTTAAAAGGGTATTTTAATTTGAAAATTAGATTTAGAATAGGAAAGTGATGCTTTTTGTAGGCAGAAGGAGAAGCAGATCAAAATTTGTGTATGACTAGGCATCTAAATTTCTGGAATGGATGAGCATTCTTTTGAAATATCAGCATATAAATGGAAATCAAACAATTCAAATGTATTAGATAATGCACAGGAGAAAATGAAGAAGCAATGTCAATATACTAAATGTATGCCTCACATTTGAAAATAAGATTTATTTCATTCTTTGCTTATGTCCTAGCAGTAGAAATATCACAACAAGTAACCTTATTGAAGAAAAAACAATCAAACTAACAAAAAACAAAACAAAACCAGGGCCAGATAATTACAAATTTATACAATCAGTTCACGTTTTGAGGTTAAGATAAGTTTGGAACACAATTAAAGAACATAATGTCTTTTTTGCTAACAGTGTCATTAACAAGGATTTTCACTGAAAAGATATTGATGCCTTGCCTAACCTTTGTAATTGCTAAATTGAAATGCCACCTATGATTTAATTATGTGCATATACAAATGTAATGATCTTTAAGAAAGACTTCTTGGCTTTAGTCAAAGAAAAAAAATAGGATTTCCATTTCACCTAAATCACAATATTTTGAAGAAATTTATACTTTTCTCAGTGTTATTGATCTATGTTTCATTAATAATATAATTCACATTTGAGATTTTACTAGTGAAACATAAAATAATCATTGCTATTTTTATATGCTAAAACCTCTGATAATTTAGAGGGTCACAAAGCCCTGATATGACTCGGCAGTAATACCAAAAGTTTTCATCATTAGATACATAAATAATATCAACAAGATTATATTTTACATATGAAAATTTCACCAGTGAATGCTAGTTAGACTTACTGATCCTGAAATCACTTTGTGTATAAAGAAAAGGGAAAAAAATATTTTCCTAGCTACTACCATAATTTCCCCCAATACCAATATTTTCAGATGATGTTGGATTAAAATTATATTTGCCTGACATAGATGAAGTGCTTTCCAATGCATATAGAGTCTCCAGTTGTGCACTTCACTGAACCCCTTGCTTGTAAGACAAGTCTGGGAACAGAATTTATTTCAACCAAGGTGCACTTGTTATGTGTATCATTATTTACACAGAGGATGGTGTTATTTTAATTCTCTTTGCTTAAAACCCCACTGGTAGGTCCAAATTAAAGGGAGAAGAATATGTAGAAAGTGAAGGAGTTTCTAGGAAGTGTTCAGTCCACTAAAGCAATAGAAAGGTGGAAAAAAGAAAAAAAACGTGAAATTTGAGCAGGTGCAACCATGTGTAAAGTTTGGAGAGTTCACTAGCCTGATCTCCTGTGCTGTACTTATGTGACACTTGCACCACCTCAGCATTTTGGTTGGTGTCTACAGCTATTAGAGAGCAGCCTCATGTTCCCAAGGCAATCAGTACTGTGGAATAATCTGTTAACTCCAAGGCACAAGTCTTCAGCAAACCATGTGGATTTTTTCCCTATGTTTTATGTTTAGCTTTATATATTTCTCATTATTCCTAAACAGTTTAAATTTGCAAGCAAGTCCATGTGTTGTTTCTTCTGAACAAACCAAGTCCAAACAAATGTAGAAAAAAAAAAAAAAAAAAAAAAAAAAAAGCATGCATATTTTTAGAAATGAAAGCTGGTGGAGATTTTCAATTATGCTGGAAATTCTTCTTAGTTGCTTAGCAATTTTTTAATTTTTTCATCTCTCTCTGAACTCCATGCTTGGAGCTGTGATGCTGACCCTGCACCTGCCTGCAGAACTGCAGATGGCTGGTGTAACACCAGCTATTGACTTCAAAACAGGAAGAAGGAGGAGGAGAACCAGATTGCCTGTGAGATGAACACATAATTCCAAAATGCTAATTATAGGTTCCCTAAAATATTATGAAGTCTTGTGCATTTGCAACTGGGATTCATCTTCACACATCGTTAAAGTCCTAATGTATACCTTTGGTGAAGGAAGAAAATCTGGTCAGAAATTACATATTTTAGTTGTACACAAAGTGACTTGCTGTGTTACTCAATAGTATATTCAGCTTCTTTCAGTGAAAGAGTCAGATGCAGAAGGGAAAACAGCATATACAGTCGCTTAAATAATGACCCAAGTATGTATCTATTTTTTCTAGTAATGAAAAAGAAACTCAAAGTAAACATAACTCAAATAAACTCACCATCTTCAGCTTTAAAAAAACCCCAAGGAATTTAGCTGAAGCTAAAGGCTATGTTACTGTCCTTATGCAGTTAACAAGAAAATATTTAATTAAGAATAATGGACTATTTAAGGCCTAAAAATAGAACAAAATTTGGTATTTTTCCAAAGATATAAAATGGCAGAGCAATAATAGCCCTACCAGGTAAAATAATTACCACTTTTATGATAGAGGTTCACATTCTGAGTACAAAGACACACACATACATATGCATAATAAAAATCTGAAAAACAGTGTCTTTGAACATTGTTCATACCCAATTTTAATATAGAAAATATTTCTAGTCTCTGTTACCTATATATAAAAAAAGCTTAAAAATATGATTGTAACATCCTGCAGAACTTCATATTTCTGAGTGCAGAATTCAAGGCCAGTTGACATACTCTTATTAGGAGTTTGAAATAATCCTTGTGAAGCTGAAGAAGATACTTAATTTTTTTTTTTTTTTTTACTTAAACTCTACCTTGAAATGTAAGACTCATTCATGGAAACTATGTGTTCAGTCTCTTTCACTACCTTTACAGTAAAATGGAAATTACAGAGAGGAGAACAGGTCTAGAGACATTAAATCATCTTGTTTGAAGCAAAAAATGCTGGATTTTAAGTGCATGATCCATTGAGGCATGTCCTATGTCAAAGAAAACATCTAAATTAGAGGAAATAGGTTGCTCATGTACATGCTGTGCCCCAGACTAAGATTAAGAAACACAGCAATTGCTTCCCATTTGAGGAAAGGAAATCCAGGTGTGTAAACTGTACATGACCTTTAAATGACCTGTTCAATGGCCTAAAACACTTGGAGACCACGACATGTCATGGACTACATGTTGCCCTAATTGGTCTAAAAGCAGTCTGTGAAATGAACATTGAAACAGAAAATTTTAAACCTGCACTTTTTTTTACTGTAGTTATTGTACCTTAGGCCCTAGGACGTGGAACTTCAAAGGCCAGCCCAACAACTGCAGAGTCCTTTCACTGCTGGATTTAGGGCACTTGAGCTTGACTGAGCTGCCCCCTTTCATCCCATGGAGTATCATGGTGGAGGAGACCACACTGCAATTTGATGTCTACCCATATTACAGAGATATTGTGCAATCCCAATCCCCTATTTTTAACACTTTTTTTTGGTAAATTTTTGTTTGGGCCTTTAGTTACTTCTAAGTGAAAATACATCATATTGTCATTTGATATAATAAGATATTTAGGCCATATAAGCCACTTTAGCTCCATCTTTCAGTGGCAATAGAAGGAAGAAATATTTAATTTAAAGCATCTCAAATTTAACAGGAAATAATAAATGCAAAAATGCAGAACAGAAATTATTAGTGTTAATTTTATGTATTTGTTGATTATACTTAAACTTTTTTTGACAAACTTTCTAATTCTTCTGTTTAAAAATATTCTTGAGTATTATAAAAATAATTAGTGTAAACATAAATTTAACAACAAACTTTGACAATCCTTAATTCCAGTCCAATTATGGTTTTTGCTCTAAATTGTACCAAGGAACAAATTCAAGATTTGTATCTTAAAATATTTGTTAAATCTACTTTTACTTATATTCATACTTTCTCATACATACAGAGCCATAGTTCAGGGAATATTATAAAGAATACACAGAACCCTACAGGCCCTGAGAAAAAGTATTTATTGGTGTTGCTTATAAGCCCTTTTAAGTACTGAAAGACCACAATAAGATCTTTCTGGAGCTTTCCCTTTTTCAGACTAAATATCAACTCCCTCATACTTTCTTAGCAGGAGAAATATTTCCAACCTGTGGCCATCTCCATGGCCCTCATTTGGACCTGATGTAACACTCATTACTGGTTTCCATTTGGACATTGAGAATATTTAAATGCCTATATATTATTTTATGTGTTCATATATGAATAGTAAACTTCTGGTGCTTTTCAGCTTGCACGCACATATATATGTATTTTAAAAATACATACTTTGCTTCAAGAGATATTTTTCTAGAGTTTTTTTTTTTTGTAAACTTCTGCTAGTTATATTCTCCCATTATTTTGGGGAAGAATCTTCAAACCACAACTTAGACAGCTACTCCAGCAACTATCACTCTGCTGTTTGCAGCACAGTACAATCTTATTTTTCTTGTGGGTATCAAAGAGAATGTAGGCTAATAAAAGACACAGAAATAAGGAGAGTTCTGACATCCTGTGAGTAAGACACCAAAGTCGGCATCAGCTGATGTAGCAGCTAAACAAAAACCTCTTAGTGAAACCCAAAACATCCAGTTTTTTACACATGCAAACCCGACTCTGCTCCTTGGTTTTCATTCCCTATCTCTTCAGGATGCTTACAGCTCTCAGTAATGTCTACTGACATAAAGTCTTAGAGTCAGCATCAAATCCCATTAAAATAATCTGAAAGCCTCCTTTGAGTTGAATGGTTTTTAAATCAGACTCTTATTAGACTCACCTAGTAGAGTAATAAATATTCATAGGTGGATGAAAGAGAAAATCTCTCCAGTTTTGAGTCCAGCAGGAAGATAATTTGATTGTCGAAGGATAATCTACTTGTTGATCAAGAAAGACTCATGGAAATTGACTTTTAGGGCATGTGCAGGACACGGGCAGGTAAATAAGGCATTTGAAAAACAAAATCATAGTAGCATATGCCACATCCAAAGCAATCCCTGCAAGATACTTAGATTTCTTATTCTTTCTTTAAACTATATATAATTGGAATTCTTGTGAATATTAATTGATAGTTTTTAACAAGCTATCTGACTACTAAATATCATAAATTGACACAGTTTAGGTAACCAAAAGTAAAGGAAAGACATTTCCAATTCTTCTTCTATTTTTTCTCTCTATGCACAGCCATTCCATTTATAATATGCAGCTGTCAATGATACAATCTGTTTCATCCTCATGTCATATACTGAAGTCTTACTGACAGTGGGGAAATCAATATTCTCTTTTGTACATAATAGAATTGAAAGACTGGTTAGTTTGAGTGGAGACTTGGCTAGAAAGCCTCAGCATGCCTTTTTAATACATGGACTTTTCATTATGCAGGGTGATTGAGATAGGGAAAGGCAGAAAAATTGAGAGAAGTGGAGGTTAAAACATCATATGCTATTAAGAAAACAGGAAATTGGTGGGGGAGACTATTTCTGCCCCAACACAAGCAAAAGGTGTCAGGGTGCAGAAGTTGCACAGTTTTGACAATATTAGTCAATATTAGTTTCATATTAGCAGCATTCAAACCACTTTTAAAAATGTGGTGCTGTGTTTCTGGAGCGCTAACTCGGACAGTATGCTAAGGACAGCACACAATAATGATATCCTTAGTGTAAACAGAGGCTTCTTTCTTCCATCACTCTGATCATAGAGTCATCTGCAGGTTTGGAAAGAGAGAATCTCTTCAACAGGCTCAATACAGGCCGAGCACCCACCTTTGAGGATGAGCATGGTGGAAAAACCCCATGTTAGCTTCTGTTGTAGTTTAACCCCAATATATATCTCTGCCCCACACAGTCCTTATCACTGCAGGATGTGCTGCTCCCTGCAGATCCTGGGGAAGAGAGCAAGGAGGGTAAAGCAAGACAATTCATGGGATGAGATAAAGGCAATTTAGTAGGTAAAGCCAAAGCTACACATGCAAGCAAAGCAAAAGAAGGAGTTGATTCACTGCTTCCCATGGCTATGCAGCTGCTTGGACCCATCCCCAGGAAAACCAGGCTCCATCATGCATAATGGTGACTTTGAAAAAGAAATGCCATAACTCCAGACATCCTCATTTTTCTTTATGATGTGAAATATCTCTTTGGTTAGCTCTGGTCATCTGCCTGGTCATGTCCCCTCCTAACCTATGGCACATCCCTCAACATCATCTCTGGCTGTACAGTATGAGGAAAAGACCTTAATTGACATTGAGTAAGCATTGCTCAGCCGTGGCTAAAAGATCCCTGTCTTATCAACACTGCTTGGGTGACACAATCTAAACATAGCACCAAAACAGACACTCTGAGGAAAATTAGCTTAATCCCAGCCAAAACTATCAAGATTCTCAGAGTGCAAGATTATGTTGTGCTGTGTTTTTTGACACAACCTTGTAACAGCAAAGTACTCATAGCATAGTAGTGCATTTTGTATCATAGGCACTGCGCGTTATTGCTTTTGTCACTTAATGTCCTTCCCTCAATTGAAATGCTATGTGTTTATATAGTATCTTCTAAGTGTATTAAAAAAATAGGTGAAAAATTATGCTATGACATGTCTAAGGAGCTACAAATTATAATGTACACATATAACTGTAGGCCTGTCTAGGTACAGAAGTAAATGCACATTTTATTTTCTTCTTGTCATCACTATTCATTCTTCAATGGATTCACCTGGCCTAATACAAGTATACAGTTGTAAATGCAGTTTCAAAATAGGGTGTAAGTGACTATTTAAATACAGTCACAAACATCTGTACCAACAGAAAGAGAAACCTAAATGACACTAATTGTCACCTTATCTGCTAGTCTTAGCAGAAAGCGAAAGCAACAAATTAGTCTGTCTCAGATGCTCTATCAGCTGTAGGCATCCTCCCTTATTAACAGACAGTAATTTTATTGGTTGGATGAGAATATTACACTAACTCTATAGCTGCATGTGCCATGGACAAGAAAACAGTTTTTCTCTTGTCATGTGTGTCAGTTCAGTGACTGTCTAAGATTATTCATTGAAAAATTGTAAATATTCATTTGAAAACTGTATCACAAGGAAAAGTCCAAATTCCATGAGTGTTCTTAACAGTAGCCAGTGATCTTCTTCACTATTGTTATTAGATTTAACATTCAAATTTGCTTTGATTGAAAACCAAAAATTCTTTTTCGTTGAAAATCTAGATTACATGCTCACAAAGCATTAATAAACATCCACCCCAGTTTTCAGACAGATTTAATTAGTATTATCTTTACTTAATTTAAAAAAGCAACAACACAATATTCTCTTTTAGATAAGGCCCTTGAATATACACAGACTTAGAAACAAACATGTGATAAAGACAATAAATTGAGAGCTTAATTAATTAAATTTGGGCTGACTTCTCATTGAGAATGTTCAGGATTTTACACTGATATGTTCTACACTTTCATGTAAGACATTTCTATTTTAAGTATTTCTCAGCGCTGAAGATTAAATATAGCTGGCATGTTGCCTTTCTCGTGATGAGTAAGAATTAAACTAATTTTTGCAATAAAAGAAAGCTACAAATAGGCCTTTTAAGAAAAGGACATCATGAACAGAACTAAATTTTTATTGGTCCTGCCCACAGATCAGCTCCTATTCCTGTGAAGTCAATGTGCTCTACAGACTACTGGGGATATATAGCACAATAAGGATATTAGAAATTATGGGGAGTGTTAACACTACTAGAAGAAATGGAAGCATAAAGACATGAAGAACAGGTAAAGCATGTGCTAAAATTCTATATTGAGGCAAGAAATTTTCCTGAAGTCCAAATGAGTTTAGGGATAAATGCAGCGATCAAGTTTGAAAATGTATATTGATAAAAATTTTCACCATGGGCATTTTATGAAGGAGTTAATCCTATCAGAGAGCTTCTATTTTCTTATCCAGGATAATTTTATATTATACATTGTGTCTTTCCCCATACACTTAAGGTAATAATTGTCTAACAACTAAACTGAAAATTCTTATAGGAAAAAAAATTGGATTGATTAAAAAAAAAAAAAAAAGCTCTAAGTATTCTGGAAAGTCCCCCTTTTGGCTGCCCTAAAAAAAAAAAAAAAAAAAAAAAAAAAAAAAGTTCTTGACGTTCCAGGGGAAAACTGTAAAGAAGCTGAATATACAAAATAAACTATAATTTATTTAAAATTCCTGTGGAATTCCTTAACTAAGATGTGGCTATTTTGAAACAGAATAGTAAATATATTCTGCCCACTGAATATGTTTGTATCAAACCAAAACATAACATAAACCTCTGACAACTATTTTTTTCAGAAAATAATCTATAATTCCCAGTGTATAATTCTCATGGAAAAAGTACTGAGAAAGAACTTTTTCTAACTTGGCCTGAGTCCCTAACCATGACTTTCAATGAGTTTCAAGGTCATCTTTCATTTTTCTTTGGCATTTGCACAAAAGCTGAAACAGAAATTCATTTAAAATTATCTCTTATACTATGAATTAATAGAATGATAAGGTGACACTGGTAAAGAATTATGCAGTATGATTTGGTGCTTAATCTTCTGTGGCCACATTGCTGAGATGTAAAGAGATGCTGGAACCAGCTCAGTGACCTCATTTCTGTATCTGACATTTTTTCTTCTTGTTCTAGAATTGGTTTTATGTTGCTTCTGCACCTGAAGATGAGAAATTTGCTGCTTCCTTTGTAGAGGTCTCTTCAACAAGAGCCACAGCTTGTCAAATCACAGACAGTGGGAATCCACAGGATACAACCTGCCTGAACCATGTCTAGTAGAAAATGAGAGATTTTCATTCAAATTTCCTTTCTTTTCCCTTGTTAGTCTAATTACAGCAGCTTTATTCCTGTCAGGTTAAAGGCTGTTCCTCACATATTCACAGGTCATCCATTTCAAAACATTAATTCATAGAAGAGGCAGAATCTTTGCAGATTTAAAGAGCTAAAAGAAATTAAATCAAGCAAATATACTAATCTCTATATGGGAATAGTGTTTATAATTTCATGTTTATCTTTATTTTTAGATTTTGTATGAGCTCAGCACATTATAAAGAAGACAGACACCATCAGTAATTACAAATTCTATCAACCTTGTTAAAGAAAACAGAAGGATGATGATACATCATTCCAAAATTCTAAAGAAATGAGCACACAGAATTGAGTTGTCACAGATGACAATCATAAATCTACCCAAGCCTGAAGCAGATGGAACTACCTCATTATTGAATGCAGCTTACCAGTTAATAAATATAGTTAGCTTTTATTCACCTTTTAGAGGAAATACATATTATTCTAAATATCTAACAAATAATTTTCATAATGATTAAGGATGACAAATATTGCCACTGTAATCCAATCTATAACCTGCAATTAAAATGAAAGGGATACTCCAAAAATGAAAAGCAATTTAAAAGAGATGCTGATAATGTGACAAAAATGTATTTCAGTTGGAAAACAATTCATTGTTGAAGGTGTGAAGGTAATAATCTTCTCATAAGTTTACTTTTGGAGATATGATTATCTGTATTATTACATTTTAAGATGTGTCAGCTTTACTTTACTGTCACTCAGTGTGTAAATTAAAACTTTGCTTTGCTTACAAGGGACCCATAAGCTGTGGTTCAAAAATACAAGGACTGTGGCCAAGGGCATCTTCACAGTCTGGAAACTCCCAGTTCCCACGGAGTTCCCATGCAACAGGAGTTTTTAGCTCCTCATATGGCAAAATTCTATAAGAGTGGAGTTCCTCTGCACTATGAATTTAATGGGAGCTGGGAGGCAGGAGCAGTCTCTTCTGGGAAGGACAGAGCAGGATCACATCTAGCCAATCTAGACCACTCTATGCAAGTAAATGTAAAAAATGCAAGTAAATAATTGACAAAAGTCACCTTACTCATCAGAATGCCTCTGAAAGTGACCCGGTGTAATTCTTTCCAATCTCACAAGAGAACTCTTACTTTTATTAGTCTTATATTGTGAGAAATTTGGGCTGATTTTCTTTTTCTGCTCTGTGAAGACTGTCCCCAGCTCAGCATATTTCTCATTGAGTAGTTTTATTCTGTGGTATTACACACCAGGTTCTGAGACTAGGATATAGATGGATATAGATTTTAAGGACCATAAATGGTAAAAGCTTAATGATCTCACATCTGTTTGTATTCAAAGCTGTGGACCACACAATAACTCCAATGGAAGAATTAATTTTAGTGGCTCACATTTTCCTTTTAATATAGAAAACTAAGCATCATAACTGGAGTACTTTACATTTTTAGTATTTATCTCAAGTGATACATGCACATCCTTCTAGAATAATAAGATTTGGGAGGTACTCAATGATTTGGGGGCATGTATTTAAACTTTAGCTTTTACAAACCAATATGAAGTGAATATTTTTTAATGTGTTGTAGAAATGAAGGATTAATGCAAGGATGGAACTTAAAAAGTGTGGGTACCCCTAAGGATAAAATACATCCATTGTGAGAGGAACTGCAAGTTTCAGTGGTTCTTTTTCTCCTGATGTTGGCAGTGAAATTTAGCATTTAGCAAAGCTAAATGGATAAGTACTATGAATTTGTGCTCTGATGGGTACAAACACCAAGCAGAAAATACAATATTAGCCTTACTGATTTGAAAATCTAAACCACCATACTATTGTGACAACTCTGTAAAAATGTAATTAGAAGAATACTGATGTATCTATTTCTAGTGAATCTTCAAACAACCAATTTTCTGGTATTAATTGCATGTCCAAAATGTCATTTGTTTGTTTCTATTAATTTCACAAAGAAAATTCTGGTTCTTTTTTTTTCTTGATAAGTTCAAATGGTAGTTCAACACTATCACTATGCAATCAAAACTTGTGATCATCCATTAGCCCTGTTTTAGGGCACTCCTTTTGCCTGCTCACTGCATAGAAACTATGAGTTATTTTACTAGTAAATTTAAATACTTTTTTCTGAGTCTGGCTGAGAGGTCGTCTGCTAAAAAACTCTTCAGATTGAAAAGTGATATATTATCATTCCTGTGATAGAAGTAGCACTCCTTATAGTGACAAACAAAAGAATAAGTGATTAATAGATGCATTTCTAATGGATTTAGATAGTTGCAACCTTTGGTGCATATGGTTTATACATAAACACCTATTTTTTGAAGTGTCAGGTAAGGTACATATAGATAGCTGTGTCTCTTCTGTTGATATCTGAGCCTTTGTCCCTCGGATACACTGAGCTTCCTTCAGGACACAAAATTTCTTCTATTACCAGTAAAGCTTTTTATTGTGCAGGTGGCTGTAGTGATAGAATGAAGTAATTAGGAATATTAAGTGCACTGGTAGGTAGGATCAAATAGAGGGCAGAGTCTGTAAAGAAAGCAAGCAGATCCAAACTCTTTCAGGCTGAATCAACTACACCCACCCAGCTCTGTCTTCATTTCCCTTTCTGTCTGTCTCTGTGTCAGTGATGACAGATCAGGAGCAGCTGGGAAGATGTGTAACCTTTCATACCAACCTGAAAGGAAATTTTGCTGCATCGTGGAGACTGTTGGCCAGAGCATTGGAAGCCCCATTCAAAGCTCTGGTTACAGTACAATCTGAGCAAGATCAAGAGAAAATAATTAATGTTGCAAATAAGAGAGTTCAGAACACTCTACGGAGTTCAAGTGCATTTCTACACAACAGAAATAGAAAATGCTTACTGTAGAGAAGCATTTCCTGTCTCTCACAGGAAATTGGAGGGAGATCTGAGACCAGCAGGAAACACATGCCAACAATCTCTGAATAACTGTTGTGTGTCTGCTGTGCTCAAGGTAACAAAGATCTTGTGATCACACTTTGTTCATAAATCAGATGTTTTCTTTGAGACAGAGGATCCTGACCTAAGTCCCAAATATGAGGTTTAAGCAAATAAAAACCAATCATATGAATGTTACTCTTCACATTTGTTTCTTTTCTTCATTAAGACCTCTTAAATTAGCAGGTCTAAATAATAGAAATGAACCCAAGGCTCATAAACATTCAGCAGGAGCTCTGTCCAGCTTCCTTCTATTTATTATTTATGAATAGTGATTATCAGAAAACAACACCAATAGTAGAATAGAAGTGTAATTTCTCAAGATAAGAGATTAATAATGTCCCAGTGTAGACAGTAGGTTGACCCACCTTTAGTGTATATATATATATATGATTACCATGTTATCATCCTTGAGCAGAAGAATGGAAAGTTGACGTGCTTCAATCAATACATAATTAAATTAAGAGGAATATAAATGCAATCAATAACACATGATGGAGGACAGGTCTTATAAAATAAAACTGATTTAATTTTTTTTATGAGATTATAGGGTGGACTGACAGAGGCAACTACAGATGTAATATACTTACATGTTACCAAAGCATGATTTACAGTTGTACAGACTTAAATAATTAGCACATAGTATTCACAATGCCTTGAAAAAAGGGATTAAGAACTGACCAACTAGAAGACAGCAAGAAGTAGTTTTATGTAAGACTCAATACTCTGGATCTATCTAAGCAGCTTCTTTAAGTGTTAACATTAATTTTGACATGATTTTAAATTCTGAACTACTGACGAAAAAGTAAGTTTTAATAATTCCCTCAGATCTAACTCATAAAGGGAGACATAATACTGATATGCAAAGTGGACATTGCACAGCAAGAGCACAGACCTATCAAGGATATATGGTATTTTGAAGTAGAAACAGAACCAATACTAAAGAAGGGAAATATGTCTTTAATTTAAAAACAACCCCCAAAAAAGATGGTACATAAATAAAGAACGAAATTCAGTTATGAGAATCATATTTAAAAAGTTATGGACAGTAATAAGAAGAGATCTACAAATTGAAGGGCTAGTAAAAAAGTCTTATATTAAGATAGATTTTAGAGACTCTATTAATTTAGCTGGAAGGTTTTGCACATAATGGATCAAGTCTTCTTCACCATATGAATTTTTTTTTACAGAGAATTTGTTGATCTAGCAGAGAAAACTATATAAAAATTACTGGCTGAAAGCCATATTCAAATTAGGGAAATCTTTTTTTTTTAATTGAGAGTGTGATTAGCCATCAGAACTAACTAGAATGAAGAGAAATATTCTCTGACTTGCAAGTCAAGACTATTTGTCTTGATGGAAAATGACATTGTAGACCTCATTAGAATAAAGATATGGATTATAACTATGTAGACCTCATGACAATAACTTTACAAATCAGCCTTATGCAGAACTCAAAGAAATTCATATTTTATATGAAATCTGAACATGCAGAGTTACAGGCTTTGCACTTAGAGGATGCTGAATTTCATATAGGAAAAATAAAAGCATTCTACAGTCTGAATTATATATAATATCAGATTGGAAGAACTTGAAATTTAATTCTGGTATATAAGATAAGCAAACACTTTAAAATTTAGGTACGAATATGAGATATTTCACTACTTTTCATTTGTGGAAATTTTCCACACTGGTCTTTCTCTGAGAAAAACTTGCTCATCTCATCAGATATCTAATTAAAAATTGATTTATTTTACTGGCATTTTGAGAAATTCAGTGAGTTTCAATTCTGATATTACGACCTCACAGAGATTTTACACTTGTCAGTATCATTCAAAGAAAGGGCCAAAACTGCTGCCACCATGGAAATTGAATTGTTCCCATTTCTGGAGTGTGAAAAATACACTGGCAAGGCACAGTGCAAAACATTTACTCAGCTTCTGCAGAGGGATCAAACAAATAGGTCCACTCGCCACAGCAAGAAATTGGCAGTCTTCACAAGCAATATGTTTTTTAGAGATTAAATCTTATAATAACTATAGTTCTCTCCTGCAATACATGGGTTAAATTGTAAAGACTAAATTCTTGTACTCACATAACTACCCTTTTTGCTTAGTGTTGCTGTTGCATTTCTTGTAGAGTTTGTCCATGTGAGTATGACACAGTAACTTAAATCTTCTAATTAATAACTTTGAGAAGGCAAAAATTATTCTCTAAAATATTATAAAACCTATGAAACTTTAATTGGACTACTTTTTAAAATCTACAGTGCAAAGTTTATCTTTAAATAATAATCTCACAGCTATTCCAAGAACTTTACTTAGCTATACCTAAAGGAAAAGACAGTCTTGTACGAAGAAAATTATAGAATTCTGCAAAACTGACACTATTATATGTTGACATCATAATCTGTGACTTTTTTTATAGCTTGTTTATTTCTTGTCTCAGTGTAAGATGAGAAGAACAATAATTATTAACCCAAGAACTAAATGCAAATAAGTGGTAATATTACTAAATTGCATATTTGCCTTGTATCCTGTAATGCCAGAGATTATTTGGAGTGGCTAGTCTTTCTGAATACTTCATTACATGTACTTGATTTGGCTTTTGCATGCATTTATAGTACCTGAATGTCAGTTCCAGCCAAATAGGCAAGCAAACAGATGCCTGTAAGTGTAATTTAAACTGGACTCTATTTTTTCAAGTGATGAAACATTTATTCATTGTACCAAGGTTAAGTCAAATTAATTTTTTTAATTTCCTATTAGTGGCCACATAACTGAATCTCTCCTTGCCCACATTCTCAATGACAAAACATAATGGAAGTTTGGCCAGGTGATAATAGGTGGAGAGACTTCAATAAGATCTGGTAAATGAGGTAGCTGATGAGGTTTCATGCAAGGGATGTTTCATTGAAAATGCATTAACAGATGATTAGCAAGCTTAAATTAAGAGGCAAAGAGAACAAACAGTATGACGCCAAGAAGGTGGCAAGGAGGAAGTACGAAGGAAGGAGCTAGAAATGTAATAAAGCTTAATGCTGAAACATTTCCTCTCTACTTAGAGATGGATGATACAAATCCTTTCTTAAGTACTTGGGGAAGTAAACATGGAAACCAATTAGTAGTAGAAACATCAACACTTCAGGCTACAAAAGCAGTCCACCCACACCACTAAAGACCTTCGGCCACAGAAATCCTGTACACAGAGTACACAGAGTATAATAAGAACTAAAATTACCTGTGATGTTGTCACTCTCTGCTCCTGGGTCTCCTTCCTGTGCAGAGCTGCCCAGGGCAGGAAGGCTTTTAGTGACCTTGACAATGTCCAGCTGCATTTAGGATCAAACTTGTGTGAAGAGTCTAAGAGACTTCAAATGCTAAATTTTAGGAAATTACATGGAATTAATTGTACAGTATCTCTTCCATAACTGAAGAAACATAAGATTTAATATGCAATATGTTTTATTTATATGATTTAATATGCAATATGTTTTAATATTAGCAAATCAAATAGCAGAACACAGACAAGTCAGATATTCATTATTTTGCAGGGTTTTTACATACCCAGGATCAAGGAAAATTTTGCCACATACAGATTCTGACATTGATTAGTAAATAGAACAGGGCTGTAAACAGAACATTCTCTTTAATATAATTTTTTTTAAGTATTGCCACTTCTTTATTTGAAGTATTTAAAAATATTTATTTTGAAGGTGTGAATTTCAGACATTTCTGAGAAGTCATTCTGGTGCAGTCTCCTTCAGCTGCTCTCTCAGAACAGCTCACTGAACCCTTTTTCAGTTTCTGCAGTGTATAACCAATTTTTTTTAAGCAAAGATGCAAAGGACACCTTTACCTGTATAGGAAAGCTCAATAATGGAGATCGAGTCAGGACTGATGTTGCTCCAGCCATGACCTTTGCAGTCCTTGATGGTGAATTCTAATTAGTGCATGGCTGCAGACTCACCTGAAACTTCAACAGTACAGTAAGAAAAATATTTGTTTTGATTACTGAAACCACTGCCTGGGACAAAGCTACTTGAGTTGTTTTAATGCATAAAACTCTTCCTCCAGTCTCTAGCACTGTGAGCTAAAGAGCCTGGTTCAGATCATTTGGACACATGTTCTATTCAGATTCTGAGACCTGGTTTGATTCTGTTCAACTAAATGTATATGACAATAATTCAGATAGCCAGTGCCAGAGCATTTTTGCTTTTCAAGTAATATTTTACTGGATCAATAACCCAAACATACAAATATGTAAGTACAGAAGTTCATTTATATATGAAATTTAATTAAATATATTGATACTTATAAACTCCTCTCCAGTCAGCTTCTAATCTGCAAGTAACCTTACTTCTGCAAACTAACCTGCATTGCTATGTTTCTTCATCAAAACAATAATGAAAGGATTAACAGTGTATGATTCTTCAATTAAGCTTAAATACAGTCCTATATCTAATTTCCAGAACACATATGCTGCATCAGTATTCCAAACCATTGTAAATAATATGAGAATACACTACCTGTCTCTGCTGTCAAGACTGTTACCACTGTTTTATTTTTTTAATGAATTTTAGTAATAATATCAAATTTCTGACACTTGAAACCAAAATCCCCAAATTACACAAAGCAGGGAATTATTAGGTGGCAGCACCTAGGCACTTCTTTTTAAAGTGATAGCAAGGCTTGCATTTCACCAAGAAGTAACTTTGCATCTTCTAGTAAATTTAACAATGTGCAAGGTTTTCTCACATGGTCTTCTTATATTTCTTTGATGAGATTCTACTGCATGTGTATGGACGCAAAAGAAGAAAGAGAATAGAGAGAGCTGAGCATGTTCAAAACCTGTTATTCAGGAAACTGAATGCTAAAGTTTCAGCTTGATGATGAATTTACAAAGAGAAATGATAAAGAAACTGTATTATGAGTTCAAATGTAAAGTAGTTGCCATACATTATTTGGGATTTCAAATTACTGTTGGTAATTATCATTATCAATTATGGAAGTATGTATTAAAGTAATGACTATATGTAATATATTCGTGCTCAATTTGACATTAATTTGTTTGCCTGTAGCCAGCTGCCACAATGAAATAGAAGGGATAACATTATTAGTGGTTAGGAGAAAGCAGAATGTAGCTAGGTAATACAAATAAAAATTAGATCAGTTAAAATTATTCCCTGCTCAAATCAAAACTAGAGACACAACTCGAAAAAGTTTGAACTGAGTCCTGTTGAATGAGAGACATTGTCACCATCTCCTGCAAATGGAGAGATAATTTTAAGGGGTAAATAGTCCCACAGTCCCTATTTCATCTCCAGCTGCAAATGCTTCCACCTGGAAGATATTTCAAAATACACAATCTTGCCCTCTGTCCTAATAATGAGTAGGAGAAGAGAATTTCTTAGATTACCAGAAGGCAAAAAAAATATCTACTTATATGAGTGGGGATCACCACACTGATTTTTTTTTTAAGCTGAGAGGAAATACAAAACTGGTCTAATACACTGTAATATAATAATTATAATAACTCGGTCATCAAGAAACAAAATACAAAAAAATAAAACATCCATATTAGTTGTAATGCTCTAGCATTAGATACAACCAATATGTCTGCCTTAAAAAATGTTGCAAGTCATAGATTCTCACAAATTTTATTTACAAACTACATAGCAGAAAGAAAACTAAATAGATAGATATGTATCTAGAATCCAAAAGAAGAGAGAAAGAGTAAGAATTATTAATAAATATTCATTTATATATGATTATTTTTGGATATTCGTATATGTACATATACGTATATCTATACTTGTAACTATAAACATATATTTGCTATACTCAAGCTCAATATCCATAAATATTCATACTACTATCATAGTCTAATTTTTCCAGTGAATACCAGCCTTTGCAGAGAATTATGACAATGTATTCTTTAGTGAGTTTTTCCTCTTTGCTCTCCAATTTAAAATAAAATTGACACAAGAGGTGGAGTCATGCAAACACCTGTTTTGATGGAAAAGCTGCAACCTACGCTTAAAATTTTCCGTAGAACAGGAAATCCACATTATAATCCATTGCAGCCATGCCTATTTCATTGTTAAGAAAATATTCCATTTCCACTAGTAAAATCACATACATGCCTAATGTACAGAGCAGGATTTTCCAAACCTCTTGCTAGGGGTCTGATTTCTGTACAGAGCAGAACTGCTGGTACATGGTGTGAACCAAATATCAGCAGGTAATGAAGACGGCCAAAATCTGCAGCTGAAGTGTAAAAGTAGATTTATTCCAGCACCACGCTGGGTAAAGCAGACACACACACTGCTAAGTTTATTCTATCGTAGCAAGGGGCAAAAAGTGCCTTGGCCATTCCCAACCTCACCTATCAAAAAGGCCTGGCACATGTGCAATCTTTCCCATGGTTGTGGTTTTCCACTCTGCTTTTATGATCTCAGCTTTGATATCTCTCCCAAGACAGGGAGGTCAAGCACATCTGGAACAAGGTCTCTGTAAACACCTATGTTATCTCTGCACAGAAATTCTACTTCTCAAAACAGACAAAGGATAAACAGCAGTAGGCAAAGTAGATGGTTTCCCATAGTGTTACTCTCCAAGCCTTGGCATTCCCAGCTGCAAGGTCACTATCATTCTCCTCACTAAATCCTTCACTTTTAACCCCTTCCTCCCAGCACACTGTATCTTTCTGCTGGTTTCTTGGTTTTTGTTTCAGTTTGGGCTTTTAATGGTTTGGTTTGTTTTTTTTTTTTTTTTTTGTTTGTCTCTTCTTGCTTTCTACCACTTATTTTTATTCAACATTGATTTTTGTACAGTTCTTGTCATCCAGGGGTGTACATGCAGTTAGCTACCAAGAGGACACACTGCACTCGAGAAGTCTGTCCTACCCTAGGTACCAGGGAAACTTTCTGCAAGACAGTAATAGACAAATGCATTCTCTTCTGATGCTGGCTATGAGGCTTCTAGCAGCTCCTCAGCCTATTGCTTTGTGCCATTGCCGCCTTCAATCCTCTGTCTTCATTACCTCTATAAACGAATATAGACTATATTCCTATGAATATAGTTTTATAATGTATTTCCATTCAAAGAAGCCAGATTAGCTTTAGATATTTTAATGAGTACTCTTTGCTAAACTGGCTCCCTTCATCTGAATTAAGGCTTAGGAGTGTTCATATCACTGCAAACAAAACTGAGAGCAAAGTTATTTCCTTACAGGGTACAAATGGAAAGGTAAAAGATATGTCTGTAACCTTGTCTTAGAGGAGAGGTGCCTCCTCCATATGCTCCTTCTGTTCTGGCACATCTATTGTGATCTCTCCCAGGCTCCTCTCACAGTTCTATTTGTTATTGATTCCCCCTGCTTCCAGATTTACTTTTTAAATTAAACTGTTTTCACTTTTCTTCCACAGTAGTACTTTTTTCCTGCCGTGTCCGCTGTGCTTCCAATCTGTAACTTCCACCATCTCACCAGTATCCCATTTATGATATATTTTGTTACTGTTCTACTCTTTATCACTAATCATGGTGACACTCAAAGGCTTTGACACTTGCAGTGCACCCTGCTCTATAACAAGGCTGTGTTTTAATGCCAAATTCTGTTTTCATTGTGTCTCAATGTTTATGGCTGTGAATGGAAACAGTAAGTTGCATTGAAACTACACAGTCCCTTGCAAGAGATTAATTTCTCACACAGATATTAAACATGTAAGATGTGTATTAGAGAGTTATTTCTAAAGTTCATCTGTGTGTGTATGTATGTTTTCCCACTAAGTTAAAATTAATGTAATCTGCACTTCAGGATAAATTAAGTTTACAGATCAGATTAAAATACTTTTAGCCTAATTCAGAAGTGTGTATCACATGTGATGAGCTAAAATTCATTAATGCTAATTTGGATTCCATTAGATCTGCTTGTGAAATGAAACCCCAGCAGATATAACTTACATGCAAAGACTTTGGAACACAGGGTAATTTCCCAGACAAAAGTGGAAGGACTTCTTTTCTGGGATAAGCTTGCCACACAGAAACAATGTAAAAAAGTGTGAATGTAGAATGTATCAATCTTCCAAAAGCATTCACTTGCAAGTCTGCAGAAATACAATATAGAAAACAGTATTAATTTCTGTATATGAATGCAGAAAGAGAGAGAGCGATGCATAAACATAAAGGTTTACATATATCTATACACATACTAAAAAAGCAACAATTAACATCTTTAAATCCATATGTAAAATGTACCATATAATGAATAATGAATATAATGTGGATACAGAGGTAAATAAGAAAGAAGAACATGTAAAAGCATGTTAGCTTAACAAATATAAACACATAAATATGAACACACATGGATCTCTAACATGAGGATGAAGAAATTACCATGATGATCATCAAGTTCCTACTAGCAGAGGACTCCAGGTGCCAACAACCCTCTGAAATACCCTGCCACCACAAGCGTGAAACCACCAACATTACGGCCTAGAGAACCAGGGCAAGGGTAAGCACTACACCAAGCAATAGAAACTAAGTGCATGTATAGCAATTTTAACTTTATCATTGAGACTTTTTTGTAGAGAAGGTTCTTTCTTTTTACATAATAAATATGTCTGGACTATTAATGATTCTTGGATTAGATTCTTAAAGTATCAGTTTTATCAACAAAAAATTATTTGCTTCATATATAAAGCGTCTTTCCATTTTGCCAAGAAACAAGATCTTGAATTCAACACAGAAATATATAGAGAGACATATATTCAGCAAGTATTCTAGGCTCTTTATTAATCTCTAGATAATCTCAAGGTATAACTGTGCGTAGCTTATCCCTAGCACTGCAAGACCTGTTGATATTTTAAAGGTGTCCCCGAAAAGAAGCATTTATATTTGCAATACACATGCCTTGGAACATGTAGACTCTGAACCTGGAACTGTCATTTTCACAGAGGTCATAGGCGTCACTTTATTGTCATTAAATACACAAGTAAAGGATGGCAGTAGGTATTCAAATAAGTTCGTGGTTTCAATTTGAAATTCCTCCCTGGGGCTGAGATGTATGAGTAGGCTCTCTGTCCCTGGAGCATGGCCATTTACAATTTCACTGTCAGCAGCCTGAATTTACAGTCAAAATGGTAAAAATTATTGGAATTATAAAGTATGCAAAGAATGTAACTCAGGATGATGTAAGCAGATATACACTTTCAGATCTTGCACTGTGTCACTATACCTACTGTGATAATTTGTATGTACACCGAGCATAGAAAAGGCAGGAAGTGAGGAATGGTGTCAGTAAAAGGCTGAGCTTAGGCTTGAATAGGTTATTCTGTCATCTACCATTATCCCTGCTACTTGAGGACTGCTTCTGGCACATTTTTTTTTTACTTTTTTAATTTTTTTCCCTTTTTTAATAGCAATTTCCCTGATTTTTTTCTATTTGCCAGTAAGTTGCAGGTATTTCTGTTTTGTGGTGATAAGCATGCTTTTGAGAAAGGCTCACCTCCTTTCTCTATCCCATTATACCAGGCTTTCAAAAGCTTTATTGTGTTGTTGGATCATGTATTTTCAGGTCATCCAGAGCACCCAAATTACCTCTTCAATATATTTTTTAAAATATATTTGCATCCTTCATAGGTCTTACATATGCCTTCAGCATCATAAGCCTGTACAAAGCATTTGGAATCTCTAGCAGGTGAGCAATGTGCCTGTGCAACAGGTGGTGACAATACTTATAGAGAAATCTCATATGAGGTCTCTGAAAATTGCTTTAGCAATGTGGTGGTAAATCATGACAAAACAGTGGCAGAACAATAATGCCAGATGGGACATGATTCCTTTGCAACTCATTCACTGTAAATGCAGCTTTGTGACTCATCTAACCAAACAGAACTACTCTGCATGCCAGGCAGTAGGCAAGCGGCTCTATACCTGTAAGGGGAGCTTTGTCTGCAGTACAAATAAGAAAAGAAAGAGCTGTGCAGCAGTTACTGCAGTGTGTGCCTCTGCAGCAGAGCTGATGACAACCACTAACTTAGTACTGCAGGGAAACCCACAGCAGATTTAAAACATATGTTAATGATTATGCAGAATGCCTTGCCATGACTTCCATCCTCCATGTAAAGTAATTATAATGGAGGGCACATTTTTAGTCAACGCCTCTTCAAGGGCCTTCTACTGCTCATTCAGGCTGGGTCAGGCAAGAGCATGGGCAGTGCAGCTCCTGCCTTTTGGCCCTGGGGCTCTTCTGGGGGATAGTCATGCAAGAGGGATTGGTATTCATCTAGTTTAATAACTTCTAATCCCCCTGGGGGAACAAAGTGTAGGAGGAAAGGGATCAGCTAATTATAGTTAATTGTATTAGCTGGGAAAGTCTGATTAACATAATTAAGATAGCCTTTTGACTAGTAGCTATATGGCAGGAAAGTGTGCTCGAATATTGCAAGTGATAAACTAATTAAAAGAAGCATGAGCTAGGCAACGTAACTAAAATCTTAAAAGGATGATTTTTGACACATGTATGCTAGGAAAGCACTCAGGATTGTGGCAAGCATACAAGGACTGTAAGGCAGGTTTTACAGAGAGATGAAAGATTGTAGGTTAATGCACTGGAAAGTTTGCAGTGTATGAATAATGGGAAAGAGGTAAGCATGTGTGAGTTGCCTGGAAACAGCCTGTGGGCCAGGAAATAGGTGCTGGTGTAGGGTGAATACAATCATTGTGTTTGGTATTCCTGTTTTTATAAGGTAGATCTAAGCCTTCCCCCCCCCATGGCTCTTCCTCCCCCAGGCATGAATTTAAGCATATGTTGTGAAAGCCGAATACATTTTATGGTATAATTTATCTCTTTTGCAAGACGTGCTGCTTCTTGTTCTCCATGTGTTTCCTGGGGTTTTCCATGATAGTAACACAGTATAATTTTAAATTTGGGAAGCCTGATAAGGTGCATGCATAGAGATGAAGAATCACAGATTTTCAGTATTTTCAAAGCAGTACTCAGCTCCTAATTTAATGACAGCCAAGAACTTAAGAGCTATGTAAGGGGATTTGGAAAAAAAAAATTAAACTTTTAGTCAAGATTTTTTTCCCATTTCTGCAATTTCCCCAAAACAATGGAGGCCCTCCACATTCAGAAATAGTAAGAAGATGCCAAACTATTTGAGTAAGGTGTGTTTCAATTTCTCCCACAGCTATTAAGTTCCCTGAGTTGAGCTTCAAGTGACTATGTTTTTCTTCCATAAATGTCTTAGTCTGATATATTTTTAAATGAACTTTTCTCATGGTTATAATACAAAGCAATCTAGATTTTTCATACAAGAAATTAATTTTTTTAAAAAAAAGAAGTAGCTCACATTGCATAGTATAAAAAATTCATTGTGATCTTTATTTTCATTTGATTTCTGCAAATTAAGAGCTTTATCATATAAAAATTACTTTAATTTCTCGTCACCTAATTGTTTTGTTGTATTTCTTGTTTTCTTCCCTGAAAAAAAAAATTCTTAATGTAGTTAGAAATCTTTATACTCCTCTGGTGGCTCGAAGGTACTGCAACAGAGATGTCTGTTTAAACTTCTAACATATTTTAATTCCTGGGCTGGGCTGTTAGGGTTTTCCAAGATCCAACAAAATAGTTCAGCCGTGCTTTACCACTCTATGGTCTTGCAGTACCACTGAAACAAACCAGAAAGTACAGTTTTACAAAGTGGAAAACATCCTTATTATGGCTAAAAAAGCTATGGATAATGATAATTAGAAACCCTCGATCAGTCTAACCCATGAATTTAAGCCTGTTCCTGAACCATTATTAGAAAGGGTACAAGCACTGGAGTACAGTGATATTTCTGAGGGTTTCCATTCTAGACAGAGGATATTACATGACGGCTGGAAAGGGACAGTGATTATGGCCAAAATATAAATCATTTGTGTGGATG
This sequence comes from Vidua chalybeata, assembly GCF_026979565.1. Classification (NCBI taxonomy): domain Eukaryota; kingdom Metazoa; phylum Chordata; class Aves; order Passeriformes; family Viduidae; genus Vidua; species Vidua chalybeata. Next base: position 12,546,352 of record NC_071531.1, read on the forward strand.
CAAAGTTTTGACCTGTTGGTAGATTTGTATTGTACTTGTATTTTCATTACCAAACCCAGGAGTTTTTTGCTGCTCTAAATCCAGCATAGTTATATCTACTCAAAATAAAAAGTCAAATAGAAAACCCGGTGAGCTCTTTTCCCCCTCAGTATAAATACAGTCCCACAGAGAACATGCCCTGTGCTCTCTGGGGCCACCACCTCATCCAAACAAGTGCTTTGCACAGCCTCAGAGCACAAATCTGCAACATGACTTATGGAGAATAAATTCAGGTGGAATTTATGGCAGTCAGATATGCTGACCCAGCAGCATAGCAATATATTAGATTTACATAAGAATTCTTAAGCTTGATGAAACTAAAATGCATATGGCTTTCAACCCACTTTTCATCCAGGGTTTGTGAACAATTCACATATATATATACACACAGATATACATATAGATATAGATAGATATATATTCTGTTTCGTATGGCATCACTGGCCCCACATTGGGCTTCTCCCTGGGGGCTTCTCTGATGAGAGAAGCCTTCCTGGAGCAGTTCTGTGTCAGGAATGAGAGCTGTATTGGACTTTTTCAGTCTTCAGCTTCTGTTTATTGTTATCTCATCAAAACTTCAGCACGCCGTCTGCACCAGACATTGCGTGCAGGAAAAACAGCACAAAAACGGCCACAGATGTACAGTTTCAAGGTCTTTTAAGGCTGAACTAAAACTAAACCCAATTATGAAATGACACCTAGATTATTGTTGCAGTGTGCAGCTATGCAAACAGAGCAAATGGGCTTTGTGAATTTGAAATGGGAGTTTCTGTTTCCTAAACCTAAAGCTGGAGTTTCTCTTCTGTATTTTTATGTGTATTCATCCTTCCGCCTGGAGTTATTCCCATTGGATTTTACCTATAATGTATTCACACTGGGCATTGTTCTATTGGTTTCACCTTATCTCTTATTTTCCCCTATAAAACCTTTGTCTGGACCTCAGATCAGGGTCACTTTTACGTGCGGCGATCGGGCAAATATAACCTACTTTGGACTGCACAACAAGTGTCCAGTCTCTTGAGTCTCTTTATCCCGGTCTTGCTCGCGCTCTCTAAACAGCTCTGTCCGTATCAAACGAACCCACAAAGGTGTTTGTTGCCTCTCTCTCTCTCCGGCGGCTCCCGGAAGCGCCTGGCCAGCGCTCCGGGAAAGCGGACCGGGTGAAAACAAGGAAGTCGGAGAGAGAAGAAAAGAACAAAAAGCAACAGATTATTTTCCCTTTTAACCCAATAACTGATCCCTCAAGGCCTGCAATGCAGACTTTTCTGTCCAATTGCAAGATACCACCCAAACCCATGAAGAAGAAGGAAGAAGAAGGTAAAGAAGAACAACCTGCCTCCACCCTAAAACCTCCATCTTGCTTCATATTTATTTCTGTATTCTAAAAACCTAAACTCTAAGTTTTCCACCCACTGATATTACACACTTCTAACCAACACCTGTAATCCCAGTGATATTAATCAATTTTGGAAGCCTTCTCCAAGGCCCCAGGTCAAATTCAGTAGTCTCTTGTGGGTCTGTGCTTTTCAGCACAGAAAGTTCAAAATTCTCAGCATCCAGGATTGTGACAGTTTGGGATTTTGCTCTTTCAGTGAGATCCTTTTTAATAAAAAAATTAAAGATACTCTTAAAACACGGTACTGTAATGAGTGCTGACTTGTGGGTTAAGTTCACATGGATGGTCAATAACAACAACAAACAAACAAACAAAAAACTCCAACAAAATAAAAAATCAAAGCCCAAAATGAAACTTAGTATTTGTTGTGATCTCAGAAATTGTTACAAAAATTAAAGCTAGAATTCTAATTACAGATTAGATAATTAGAGATTCTAGTAGTCAATTGAAAATATAAAAAATATTATTTTTAAGTTGAAAAAGCTACCTAAGAAGTATATTATAATCATGTGTATATTAAGAATACACAGTGTTTAGAAACTTAGAAATTTTCAATGCTTTTAGAAAAAAATATATATACTCTAAAACAATAACAAAATACTTAAAGGTTTTTAAAAAAACTTTGGTTGGCTTTTTGAGGTTTTTTTTTTTGTTGTTGTTGTTTTTTGAAAAAGCCCCTCTGCAACTTTATCGCAAAGTAAGGTTCAGGAGAATCAGCAGGTTTTTGTGTAAGTGCTTTAACATACACCAGACTGTTTATGTCTATGTTAAGCATCTTCAATTAGTGTTAGAAAACAAGCAACAGTAAATATTTATAATTTTTTCCAAGTATAATGAATAATAGCCATTAATATAAATGAGTACTTGCCAAACAAGAAATTGAAGTTGAAATACATAACCTAATGATTTAGCTGTCATTTCAATTTTTTAAACATATTAATAAAAATGTGTGTATTCTATGTTCCAGATATATGCACATCCAATAAAGCAATAATAATTAGACTTGGCAGCCAACAAGCTGGCTTCTTCTGAAGCCTGAACTCTTCTTGACATAGCTACCAGCTGTACCAAACTTCTTTTAAGAGTTTGTGTTTTCCCTCAGGAAAGCAGACCTAGAGGGGTCACCTAAAGTCAACAGAACTGGTCTTCTGTAAACTGAATAACTCTAAAAAAAAATTGCTTTAGTTCCTCACAATCAGCATATTTTTCCTCTCACCCTGTCAGAGATTAAGAAGGGAAGGAGAAAGTAAAAAAGACAGTTGGTTTGCATTCTTGCAGATTGACTGACAGCATTTATTCTAAGCCAAGAGACGATTTTCCTCTTCAACCAGGTATTTCAGACTTTGAGTTGAGCATCTTCACAGTCAGTTTGAATTGTCTGAGTGACTTTGCAAAGCTGGACATGCAGAAAGGCATAAATGGGTGTTTGGTAAGCAGTAAGGCTGGTTGTTTACCACCTACTATTTTTTATTGGAGTTGTAACACACAAAAAAATCATTCTCTCTTGTGCAAATGAATAATGATGTGTGGAGTCTTAGCAGTAAAATACATTTTGTAGCTGACAATCTGTGCTCTGCTGTATTGTATCTGACAAAAATATCCTCCTCATCTACATTTTCTCATTCAACATCTGTTTGTCATTCCTTTCTTCAGGTGGATTAAGGTATTCTCTCTGGCTTGGGAGAATTCACATTGTAAGATTTTTCCCATTTCTATTTACATGACTGGCTTTCTTATTAATTGCTATAATGATCTTTAAGGTCTCTTCTATCCTTTTTATGATTCTATGACTTTTAGTAAAATTATATTGGGTTTTTGTTCCGTACCTGTGGGAACCCAGGACAGGGGGCTATATAAACCCAATATAATTTTACTAAAAGTCATAGAATCATGAAAAGGATAGGGTTAGAAGAGACCTTAAAGATCATTAGTTCCAACCCCTCTGCCATGGGCAGGGTCTACATCAAACAGATTGGGTTGAAATCCCATGTTAAAGAAGAATAAAAAGACTAAGCTTTTTAGATAAAAGCAAATTATTGATAGAGTCTTGTGGACTTGAAATAGAAGAATGGAATAACTACATGGATTTTGATGGGAAAAATTGTCAATGGAAAATAGTAAAGACAAGGAAAGTCAAAAAAAAAAAAAAAACCCTAAGAACATTATGTTCAAACCACAGTAAATCTTGTGAGTTTATCCATTTATAATAAGGTAGATATATAGAGATATAACCAAATGAAGGACAGTCTGTAAGACACATATGTAAAAATAAGTAGCTGGTGTTTGATATTATAGAAAATAATGTAAGGAGAAAGGCAGAAAAGTTATAGAGTTGGAAAGATGCTAACTGCAAGAGAATTTTGAAGACTTTGAAAGCAAGATACGAACTTTTGAGGCTGGAGAGAGAGGTTCTGCAATGACAAATGAGAGTTCAGTGCTTTCTCTTTCCCCTAAAAATAAATTAAAAACAAAAACAAAAACAAAAAAAAAACAAAAAAAAAAAAAAAAAAAAAACAAAAAAAAAAAAAAAAAAAAAAAAAAAAAAAAGAAAAACAACCAAAAAACAACCAACAAAATCAGCCCTCCTAATGGGAGTTTCAAATTCCTTTCCAGATTCAAGTAACAAATCCCTTTAGGTACTTTTAGGTACTTTGCCACCATAAAAACCTATATATATATATATATGTATAGGTGAAAACTTTTTTTATTTCTGTAATACTAACCCCTAACAACAGCTATTAAAACTTCTAGATGCAAACTTTTGCATCTGCCACTGACATAAATTAAGTAATTTGAAATTGTTTAGTCCTATCACTCTTTGCATGATTCTTTCATTAATCTGACTGTGAACTGAGACAGTAAATTATGTCTCTCTTGAATTTAATTTGTTAATGTATTCATTTCCAGATTTTAGGAATAATATAAAAATTAATTTATTCATCATGCTGCATTTGTCAATCCTTAGATGGAAAAATCTCAAAATCTCTGCTTTTATCCCATGTCTTTGCTGTATCTCTAAAATTGACTTGGAGATCAGAGCATTTCTGGAAAGAGTGCATTTCTTGTCTGTGTACATACACATATGTCCACACAAATGAGTGTGTTTATAAATGGAAAAAGTATGTTTGAAAAAATATACAGTCTCTAGATTAAAGACAAGTTACTTTTAAAAAATTTTAAATATTTTACCTGTAAAATGACAAGGAGTGTTGATTTTGGAAATTATTAACTGTGAAGAGTTGTATTTTGATATTTCTTGTGTTGCCAGAGAGAATTGTGAAGCTTGATGTCCAGGTTTGCTCTTTGATGTGAGCTATCAGACAGGCTTGTGTAATTGTGCCTGACTGATGTGCACAGGAGGACAAGGAGGGCTGACTGGAAAGACACAGAGCACAAGACAGCATAAAATTGCACATAAAACTACAGAGAATAAAAATTCTTGTCCCACACACCTTGACGAAAATCAGCGTCATGTTGTAACAATAGATTTACTGCCATGACTTTTTAGTGGGCAGAGAAGATTTTTTGTGCTGTGTGCCACCTCAGTAGAGCAGTTTAGTCATTTAGGCTGTGTCTCCTTCCAGCTGTAAGGATAACCCTACTCATCTTTGCACAGGATGTGACTAGCATGTTCTGAATCAGTGAACTCGGGATTTCCATGGAACACTGAGTTTGGGTCAGCTGGGAATCACTGCAGAATTGTCTTTCACAGCAGGTGCCCAACAGCCAAAGGGCTGCACCCCTAGCAGGACTGAGGCAAGCAGTCCCCATCTCCTGTGAAGACCCATGATTGCTCAGAAACAGATGATTGCCAGCTAGACCAGATTAATTTTTGCTTTGACAAATCAAGATGTTTCAGTGCAAATGACTCAACTTTAAACTGAGACATAAACAGAGACATCCTTGCACATTTTTACGGCAAAGGAAAACGAATAAACAGAAAGAATGGCCTCTACCATTTGCCGTAATTTCTGTGGAACTTCATTTTTTATTTGAAAGAACAGAGGATGCAAATTTCTTAATTACTATGTTGTGACTTTCCTGAAACTCTACTTTAGAGAAGTTTTTTTCTATTTTGCTGCTGAAGGACTGCTCTTTCCTCTTCTACATTAGTTGCATTGCAGTTATTTACAGAAGAAGGGAGGAAATCTTGAGCTTTGGATTGGTGCCCCACAGCCTTTCTGAGATAGCACACAGTTCCTTCCCTTTCCCAGAAAGGAATATATACACTTTCCCACAGTGACTGAAAGCTGTACAAAATAAACTACAATGATAACCAGTGATCAGGGGAAAAAGTTAGGAGAAACTCTTATGAGGATATGTAGTATCCAAGTTCTTCTTACTGGAGAAGCAACAACAGTCTCAGGCTACAGATAAAGACCCTGTAATTATTATTGTTATGCTACACACCTAAGCTGGATGCACAACTTGTTTCCTTTTTCATCTTTTTCTACCTTACCTACCATCAGTTAGGAAAGCTTGTGTGTGCAAATGAGGGAAGGTTGTTAATCTTCACACCAAGTAATCTTAAACAAAAAATTGAGAAAGAAAGGGAAGAAGCAGACAGAAAATCTGCCAAATGTTGTTTTATCTGAGGCACACCCTGGTCCTCATGCTGGCAAATCCTTGCAGTGAAGCACTGCCCCAGCATGCTCCCCGCTGTCCTCGTTCCCCCACCTCTCCCTGATAAGAGGGGTTTTGGGGCTGCTGCAGGAAGAGGGTTTAGGAATTCTAAGAAAGAGAGCAGCCCTGCATTGTCCTTCAGTTAGTGAAACCACACTCAGGGAGCAGGATGCTTTATAAGGAAAACCCTGCAAACTAGGGATGTAGGGAAGAGGAAAAACCATGGACATGTCAAAATCATTGACCACTAGATATCACTTTCTATAGATAGATTAACAGCAAAAGGAGGGTTAAGGAAAGTCTCCATCCTTGGCTGGATGCAGAGGGTAGCATACTGTCAGGGATGAGGAAAAGCATGAAGTACTTTATGCCTTCTTTGCTTCAGTCTTTAGTAACAAAACCAGTTGTACTCAGTATCCCTCAGAGCTGGAAGTTAGTGATGGGGAGCTGAGCAAATCATGCAGGAGGAATGGTTAATGACCTGCTATGCCAAACAGACACCCACAAGTCTATGGGCTGGCAAGACAGCTTGCCAAGCTGCTTTCAAGCATTCGTTTACCAGCACTTCTGGTTAACTGAGGAAGTCCCTGTTGACTGGAAATTAGCAAATGTAACACCCAGCTACAAGAAGGATCAGAAGGACAGGAATTACAGGTCTGTCAGCCTGACCTCAGTACCAAGAAAGATGATGGAGCAGATTAAAAGCATACTGTCCAGCCTGACTACCAGACTTAACCACAGAAAATGTATCTCAGTAAACTTCATTGCCAATTTGAGTTATAGAGTTAAATTTATTGATGTGCATTATCCAGGAATGTCTATTACCAGCTTGGCCTGAGATGTGAAATTCTTGACTATGTTTGGTCACCAAGCACTTTTGCATCAGCTTCATAAAAGCTCTTGTGTTTCTTCCCTTCAGATTGCATAAACAAGTTACAGGCTTACTAGTCCTGCCACACTGAAGCAAGTCATCACAAAGAATCCTACTGGCTTTGGATATGTATCTAATAATAAAATTCCTGTAAAATCTTCCAAATCTCACTGAAGACTGGTCAACTTGCTAAAAGTCTCCTCTGACTTCTTGATCTGAAATTGCAACAGCCTCCTTGCAGAGAGTTAAATTAAAAAAGAAAGTGGGAGCGAGCTTTGAGATTCCCACATTGCCATTGAGAAAGCTCAATTTAAAATACAGTTGATACAGATATAAGCATATACTTCGCTCTGGTTCAAATTATTCTGTATAGCAATTATTCTAATGGTAAGGATTTAATTGATGCCACTATAATTACTGTAATAGGTTCCTTATCATATGCTTCCTTCCAGATTTTTAGAACCAGGTTCCTCAGCTGGTTATTAATAGTCCTGAAAAGGCTTTTACCTTTGTGTTTGGCCATGTGAATAAATTGCAGTCCTCCTACTTGAAATGCATCTAACTGTGCATTTGTCCAAATCGATGCCTTCCCTTACTTCCAGTTTAAGATATCTGAACTAATTAAAATATACCTTATCTAACTACATTATTATAGCTGGGAAGTAATTTTATATCATCATTAAATGAGTTGCATCTAATGAAAAATTAACTTTTGTATTGTAATTAGTTTTTAGAATGAAAATAAAAGTGCTGATAGTCTTCAGTGCTTCTGAAATGTGGTGTTCTTTTACCTAGGCTTTAGCCATACATTTTCTCAAAAGAAACCCTAATAGGTAAATACATTCTGATAAGGAAAAACAAAGTTTGGGGATTTTCAAATGCATACATTTTTTTTCCTAGATGTAGGCAAAACTCAGTGTCTTATTTAACCTAGACCCCTGCCCTCAAACCATTTTTTCCTTGTAGATAAATAAAAAAATTTAGAAAACATTTATTCTAGATGTGTGAAGAGTCCTACTTTCAAAAGCACAAGAGGCACAACTTGCTAAGGTAGGTAGTTTGCCATTATTAATAATTCATCTCATGTCAGATGTTCTACAGTAGGTAAGAATATTTTGCTCCATCAAAATTATAAGAAAGTGGTTAAAGAAAATAATCTGTAATATTAAAAAAAAAAACACAAAACAACCAAAAACTAATTTAAAGTTTCACTTCCTTGCAAAGCAATACCAGCCAAGTATAGATAACAACAACAATTCCCCCTGATTTTGTAAAAGGACAAAATTACAAAATTGGTCTTTTTAAACATTGTTATTTAAAACCAACAAAAATTCTTAAAATAACACCTTGTCTGAAAAACTGCAAAAATGTTTCAGCAATATTATTACTGCAAAGAAAAGGCATAAGGAAGAAATATATGGAAGAATTTTCAAAATACTAAAAAATTGCTCAGATACTTCAGAGTTCTTCCAAAATTTTAAAGAATGTTGCTTCTAATAAATTTTGCTCTTCCACTAAGATAGAGAGCATTTTTCTTCCCATCAATGGTAAGACTAAGTCAAAGGATAAGAACATGGATGAAAATGGGAGCTCCAACAATATTACAGAATTAAATTTAAAAAAATCTGTGGCAGAGATGTGCAATATTTCTATATATCAATGCTCATGAAGTACTTATGTAGTTTGAATAGTTTTATATCTCATAAATCAGTTTGCTACCACATACTAGAAAAGTGCATCTGTTTCTGTTACATTCTGTGCTCTTTTAGTATGTAAATAAAGTCTTCCTTTGTATATGACACTTCCTCTTGGAGCAGGTTTTATTCTGGTTTGAGCCAGAGGAGGATGCTGGGATGTTTCTGAATCAAAGAATGCTAAACATTGAAACTCTTACCTGTAATAAAGCAATTTATGTCAGCTTTGGGTGGTGGAAGGGAAACAGGAGGGGTAACAATCATTTTTCCAAAAGGGCAGACAAAATATTTTGAATGTGTCCTTTTGAGATTTATGGCAAAATGTTTCAAAAAAAATGAGTTTTTGGGGTTTTATGATAAAATCTGTTTTGGTTTCTGACAACAAATATTTTGGCTGTAAGACAGTATTTTTACTGAAAAAATAAGGCAATGTAAGAATGGCAAATTCATAGAGTATAAATTAATTTGCTTGTTCAAAAGCTTAACAACTCTCATCCAATTCTAGATGGTTTATTTAAACAGAGAACACAGATCAGATTTCATTACATTATTTTTGAGGTTAATTTTTGAAATACTAAATATTTTAAAATCTTAAACATTTCATGTCAAAAAAGGACAATAACAGTTAACAAAAAATGAGGCTCTTGTTGTGTTATATTCTGGCTTCTTCAGAAAACAGTAGTCATATTTTGCATCCACATTTTCTGGGTTCACTACCTGGTTGGCCCAATTAGAGGGCAGTTTCTGTTCATCTGTAGTCCAATAGATAAAGGGCTTTTTGCAACCATCAAGTTAAATTATATTAAATTTGTAGTAAACTCATTCATCTCTCAGTGTCCAAAATATTTTTGCTCCTTTTAATCCAGAAACCTAAAATCCTTGTAAGAAGAGTTGTTTCAGCAAGAAAGATAATAAGATACTACTACAATTCATATGTAAATGATGTTTATATGCCATAAAATTATTCTAATAAGCATGCAATTATGTGATTTGGAAAACAACTTCATCTGCAGTGATACTCTTATTTGTTAATGGCATTAAATGACAGTTTTGTGAAAACATGGTTTTCATATTACCACCTTTCCAGGAAAAATATGTTTAAATTAAAATATTAGCAGAATTGAAATAATTTTTTTCTCTCCTAATATTTGTATGCTTATTAAAATCTAAATATTATCCATAGCAATCACATAGCCATGCCATCTGCTCACAGATTCATTACTGTTTAGCACCCTTTCCTCACTTTGATGCACTTGGAAGCTTCCCAGCATTAACTTTCTCCCTTTTAGCAAGACTGGAAAGCAATTGCAACATAACATTTGGAGTAAGGATTAAGTCTTGATGAAAGGAACCTGTGATGAGCTGCTTATTCTAAAAAAGATTTGCAGAATCATAGCTAAGATGAATGCATGAGTAGGAAAGCCACATCTGAAGTTAAAGATCTAAAAGACTTTTAGGGAAACTTACAGAAACATGATTGAAGGATGAAGGACTTTGGTTACTGTCCAGTGAATGGCAAATGGACAATGGAAATACTCTGACAGGATGGGACATGGACATGCACCAGGAAGCATGAAACACACAAGGAAGCTGTGTAAGAGTGATGGAGGGCATGGGAATTACAGCAGGAAGTCTTTCAGAAATAAAAGTAAAGAATCTAAAAGCCTTTGCTTCTGTACCTCCATTCTCAGCTTATGAATCATAGACAAACATTGTACAAAACCTGGCAACTTAATTTGCCTCAGTTATGTATATGTCTGGGAGGTGGTGGACTATCACTTCCTCTAGAAAGTGGCTTGATAGTCACAGGAAAAAGACAGGACTATGAAAGGAATGAGAAGCAGAGATGAGAAGTATAGAAAAAACTCCAACTAATATGGCAAATAGGAAAAAAAATTATATTTAAGGATCTGTGCATCTTGCATGGTGGTGGTTGGAGTAAAGTAAATTAGAAGAAGAGCCTGCTGTTGAGAGTAACAATAATGTTTAGGAGGGTTGAGGTAAGTGAGAGTGAAGGGAAAAGGGAGAAAAGGCTGTTGACTTTGCTGGCATTGTGCCTACAGAAGTCTCTCTTTACATCCCTTGTCAGATGTAAATTCCAGTGGATTTTGGCTTTCAAAATACTATCCCCACATACTTGGACAGTATCTCTATGTTCTTTCTGGATTGTTCAATGCTGCCTCCATCTTTTATCTACTTTTAACATTTGAGCCTAATTAGGAGATTCTGGTTCATCCATGAAAGCCTCCTGCGACTCTTGAAAGTCAACTAGCTTTCCTGGAGTCTGCTTTTATTTTGGTTTTTTTTCCTGGACTGTATTACATCAAATTCTTTAAAGCAGGCCCCTGAAAGTACTAAACTCTGCTTTTATGAAGACCAGAGATGTGATTGTGCTTTTAGTCTTGTTTTCTCATCTGAGTACCCTGAACTTCACCATCTCATGTTCCCTGCAGTCAAGGCTGCTGCAGACCCTCACATCCCTGATCAGTTCTTGGATCAATCCATCCTATCAGAGTGCCCTCTCATTGTTGACTCCTTGATTATCTGTGTTAGGAAGTTGTTGTCATTACTGTACTCAAAGCTGTGTTGCCCCTCCAGCAGTTCTTAGGGTGGTTTATGTTACCCATGAAGACCAGATCTGGCAAAAATAAGGATGCTCCCACTTGTCTGAAGAAGGCTTCATCTACTATTACATTCCAGATCAGGTGGTGTGTAGCAGACACCCACCACAAAATCACCAATATTTGTCAGCTTGCTCTTGGCTCAGTTCATGACTGGCTCATTGTCGGTGTCTAGGCAGAGCTTTATGCATTCCTGTAGCTCACATAAAAGGCAGCTCACTCTCCCTACCTTCCCAGCCACACTTCCTAGCGTCTCTATCTGTCCTTCACAGTGCTGCAGCTGTGTGAGCTGTACCACCCTACCCATATCATCTGAGTGAGGCAGCAGACCTTAACTTCACATACACCTCCAGTGCATCCTGTTGATCATGTGTTTCACAGAAGTACCCAAGAAAGTTATGAGAGCTTTGCCCATGACCATGTCCTGTAGGCTTCTCTTATTTACGTGCCTACACTCAAGGTGGGCCCCTTCAGCCCAGTATTGCTGATCACAAGGAGTCCGCTGTTCACATCAAACTTTTTTCCCATCCCAGTCCACTCTTCCTGCTCTTTCCCAAATGGTGGAAGTACAACAGGGGTAATAGTCACAACTCTACCATTTGGAGTTTGCTTTGGCAAGAACACAAAAGACAACTGACCCTGAAAGACCACAGGATGTATTAAAGGTTAAAAAAACAGTGCTAGCTGTAAGAGAAACATCATGGGAGCAAACTGCAAGTAGAAGTTCATGGATCAGTTGGAGCAAACTAATAGAATATGGTTTTCCACTTCAGGAACCTCAGAATGTAGCTGCTGGAAAAACAGTGGGCTGGCAGCAGACTGGAGGAACTCCTGCTTACAGCTGCCTTCCAGCAGCCAGAGTGCCACCAGGGACAGAGTCAAGAGATGTGATTCATCTTCTTCTTGTAATTGGAGCTGACAGAAGTTGCATGTTTTTCTGACAGCATTGGCAGAGCACTTGCTTGTTCTCCACCAGGCTCCCTGGGCATCTGTGGGAACCTGCAGTGCAGAGCCCGGCGGGCTCGGTGCCAGGCCGAGCGGGTACTGTGCACTCCTGCCCGGAGCACTGCCTCACACACACACAAAGGTAACCACACCAACCACAGCAGGGCTGGAGGGTAATGAGGTTATGTGCACGCTATAAATTCCCCCCCACCAAAACTTGTTTGCTAAGTGAAGCAGTTTTTCTAAATGGCTCCAGAGCTCCTTTAAAGGAGGTCTGGCATCTAGCAACATATTTTTGCATGGTTAAAATAATGTTGCAGCATTTTATCAGTAATTTTGCCACTGGTTTTGTTTATAAGGTGGAAATGCAGTCATAAAGGTGTCTTTGTTTCATTGTTTAAGAAAGGGGTTTAAGTTAATTATCTTGCCCTGCTACTTAGACTAAATAACAGTGCCATCTGCTGAAAGGTAGTAGAGACTTACAGGAAAAGTTTGCAGCCACTGTCCTTTACTAAGTAGAAGTATAAAGAGAGAACAAGCAAAATGGTGCTAAAAGGAAAGAGAGAATAAAAGCAGTATGAGGAGGCAAAGATGTAGATGTACAGGAAGGATCTTCATTAAAAGATGAAAAAAAAGACAAAAAATATCGAAAAGCAAAAGGAAAAAGAAGTAGGCTGAGAGCAAAAAAGCTGCCTCTTTTTAACAGTATTGATTTGAAGTTTAATAAACCATGATACATTATATTCTTTACAGTGACCTCTCTTTTCAAATACCTATATAGTTCATCACCCCAATGGCACTGGTCTGCTTATGTCAATAATCTTCCACTTCAATCTTGCAAAAAAAACTTCCATGTTAAAGTCCTTTAATCAAATTAGAACAACACCAAATAAATAGGATATGGTTGTGGTCTGTATAAAAAAAAAAAAATTATATATTCCAAGCAGTTTCTTGGCTTCTGACACAAGATATTTTTATTGCTATTAGCTTCTGAAAAGGATAACTAATGAAAAAAATATCCTGGCACGGGAGAACAGTATTGGGTGAAAGAAGCAGCAAAAAGATGGTGCATATATTGCCAAAAACTCTGCCTGTTACATTAGCCTTCTTTTCTGAAATATTTATAGGATAGGTAAGTTATACCCTTTCCATTTTTCAGTGGGAGATGGGCACGTGAAAGGAACCTAGTCATACATTTCCTTGGCTTTTGGTCATATTATCCAGGTGTGCATTAAGAGTTTCCCCAAGAATTTCATCTCACCACATGGTTGTTTTAAGGAGATTAGACACCCTTTGAATCCCAAGAAGTAAGTTGTAACATTTTAATTCTTTAAAAGAAAGAAGAACTTCGATTAAGACATCAAAGCAGAAAGTTATGACTTTGTTATCAGCTTGATGATAACACTTCCTAGAGAGCTAAAAATATACACGCTATTTTAGCAAGAGTGAATAAATTTATCATGTAGAAGTTGAAGTGAGGTTTTTTTTGTTGTTTTTTTTTTTTCTATTGTGCTTTCAGCATACCATAAACATGTCAACTAACAAATTTTCATTATCTGGAATAGTATCTTGTGTTGGTTTAGTTTTTGCCCAAGAGAATGGTACTCTTTTTTTTTTTACTCTATTTAAAGAAACTGAATAATTGGCATTAATGCATCAAGCATTATACCCAACAGCAAAATTTTACTGAAAAGATGGTATACATCATATTTATAATAGTGCAAAGTCTTTTAGTTTATCTCTATAATTTAAATATTGGACATTTTTTTAAAGCTTCAACTCCTTCACCACTGTGATTCTGAAAGTCCCAGCATGCCACTTTTTGATTTTGGGGTTAGTGCCCTATTCACTTTGCATGAAAAACTACAAAATTTGAGAATTTTTAAGGATGAATAAAGTGAATTCATATAAGAGTTTTCCCAACCCTTTTCTTGGTTTAAATCTTGTTTTCATTTTTTTAGAACAGCCTTAATACATAGCATAATTGTAATCTGAATCAGTTAAAAATAACCTGTTTATAAATCAGCAAGATGGAAGATTAAAAGAGATGGAGTAGAATGGTTGGAGTAGAATGCTTATGGTTATCAATAAAATCCATTAGATAGGCAAAAGTTAACTTAGGAAGGAATTTGAACCAGCCAAAAAATGATAGAGACAAATCAGTGTGATTTAGAAATGGACTCTACAAAGTGCTAAGAACTAGCCTCTGAAATAAGACTTTTTTCTCTTGATGGAACGGAAGAGTAGAAAAAAACTGACATTGAAATAGTGATGAAGAACCACATTTAATATGGTGAAGAACTCTAATGTTTAAGAATTTTAAAAGAATTTTTTTTTTCCTTTGGTGCTAAAACTATTACAGGAGTTGTTTGGTCTGGGGTTTTGTTGTTGAAATGTAAGATTTTCTTTTCTGTATCTGAACCCAAAGCACACAATTTAATTAAATCCATAAGATGAAAAATATATAGACATGTTGTTAAGCACATAGATGTTTGTTTTCTTGGGGTTTTGGGGGTTGGTTATTTAATATTTTAATTTTGATTTCTCTCTGCTCCCAACAAACATCCTGAAGATTTTTCCTACTTTTTCAGCATTTCAAATAATTGTCCTTACCTTCCCCCTGAAGGAGAGAAATTAGCTGGATAAGAAGAAATATTATGTAGACAAGCTTAGTCATGCTGAGAGGTCATCATTTGTTTTTCTTTCATATTATGATCCATTTTGAAAAGAATATCATAAGATGACAGCCTAAGAGTAATGCTTACATTGCCAATTAATTATACATTAATTGCATCACAAAATTACTGCAGCATTACCAGGGGACAGTCTTTGTGGGGTTTTGCTGATGTTGTTGCTTTGTTTGTATTTCATGATTAAAATATCATTATGTTTTAAGGTGGCAAAGTTATGAGATAACGTGAAACCCTCTCAAAGACCAATAGTGCCAGAGAAAAGCTTTCAAATATTTACAGAATGAATGAACCAAAGATTACTCTTGTTCTACATACTGAACATAAAATTTAGGAACAAAAGGAACTTAAAGGAAGTCTGAATGTTTTATGTACTTTAATACATAAATCCCTTTATAATTTCCAGAACTGAGCTTAGGGAATCAAGGTTTACTGAGCAGTAAGCATAATAACAGTTCAGAGTTAAAGGTGTCCAGAGCAATAAATTAGACCTGTGAGAAGTTCCAAAACTGAAAAAATTCCCCACCTTTGGCATTATTTTCATAGCAATAACATTATTTTTATCCACAACAACCTAAAGATAAATGCAAGGCAGTGTTTGGCAGGAAGCAATACTATTTTTGATACCCTTGTTGTATTACTTCAGACTGTGTTCCCATACTCTGGCATGTACTTTAGA
This sequence comes from Vidua chalybeata, assembly GCF_026979565.1. Taxonomy (NCBI): domain Eukaryota; kingdom Metazoa; phylum Chordata; class Aves; order Passeriformes; family Viduidae; genus Vidua; species Vidua chalybeata. The sequence goes on from NC_071531.1 coordinate 12,561,910, forward strand.
CTGTGTTCCCAGAAGCTTATCTGACAAAGCTGGAAAAAGGTGAACTCTAGTCAATAAATACATAATCTCTCTGACAAACTTGGCCACTTCTCATCATGAAAACTCAAGCCATCATATGAGCTAGCAGCAGTCTTTTCAAAGAAAAGAGCTGCTTAAAACATGATACTGAAGGAAATGCTTAGTCTCCCTCCCTTTCTTTCCCCTACCATACTCAGAAATGTTTTTCCTGTAGTGTGTTTGCGCTTACACATGAACTCTTTTAGTTACTCTGTTAACTGAGAATTTGCTTGAAGTTTCAGCAAGACATGCACTTCCCTGCTTCCTGCAGTTCAAAAATCCATCTTTAACTATTGAAGATAACCTGCAGGCTCTGCAGGAGAAATCATTTAGCTGCACAGAAGTGACAAACTCTTCCACCAAAAAAAAAAAAATTGCCTGCAAAATTTTGAGCATCCCTACATTTCAAGCTTCACTGTTACTTCGGCTCTTTTGTTCTCAACACTCTTAACCAACAGTAACCAATTTTGTAATTGCATGTACTTCAGAAGTGAGTATTTCTCTCAGTTGCATATCAATAGGGAAGGTAATATTTTCTGAGAGCTGCTTCCAAGTTGAATGCAGGGATATTGCAGAGGTTAATGGCTGATATTAAACTCCTGTTGTTATCAGCGGTTTGACTCCACAGTTCATTACTACTGTCTTAGTCTGTTACTGCTGCTTTTCTTCTTTCCTGTGTATTTACAGGTTAGAGACAGAGCTCTGCAAAACACTGTTAGGATTTCAGTATACTGAGTAAAGGATTTACACAGTACTACTTGTGGGGAAGTAAATAGAACTCCCTTTATCCAAACAGCAATTTTTCCTGTGTGTTGATTTTCATCCTTGTTCATGTTCTGAATAAATAAACACGTATTTTGTTTCCTTGGCCTAGAAGGAGGAAATTTTTAGGAGAATCAGACTGCACCAATGATGCCCCCACCCCTCCTTCCCCATGCCCACTTCATTGACTGATTAAACTCATTTAAAAAAACGAATAAACATGAGTTGTTTGGGCTTTTTTTCTTCCCAAACCCGAACTTAGATGAAATTCCTTTTCTCTGAGCCAAAGTAAAATATTGCATTTCAGAGAAGATGTGAAAAGTGAAGAAAATGAAGGGCTGATTTCACAAAACTGACACAAGCAGCAGTGTTTATGGTCAAGTAACAGGGAGGTTGGGCATCCAGTCACCAGGAGAGGGGGACCATTCAAATTTTTTAGTCTTCCTCAATTAATTTGAACCTACCACCTCCTGATTTCTAGGGACTCACCGAGCTATAATCACTTAATTATAAGCTAATTCATTGTATTCTCTTGATGCTTTTCCACTTCTACAAAAAACTAAATATATTCCAGAACAGATGTTATACTCACGTGCCACATTTCCCAGAAAACCACTATCAACACTTACATATTTTTCTTATAGAAAGTAGAACAGCTCATGAAGAATACACAAAAATACATAACTTCAAATTAATAACTGCTAAATTAATATTCCCTTGGGCTTTTCATCCCTTACCCTCAAGCAAAAGAAGAACCCAAGCACTTAAAACATAAAAATGCTACTCTGCACTAACTGTAAAACTCAGGAGATGACAGAGATTCAATCCCTCTGCTACTGAATATTCATTCAGAAGAGGAAATTAACATTACTAGAGACTGAGAGAAGCCTATGTGGACTATTGCAATTACAGTGGTTTGAGCCCTATTCAGAACCTTGAAATACAGACTGAAAATCCATGAAGCAGAGAGAGAGAATTCACAGAAACATGGACTATTAAAGTTTTGGAATAGAGCTTACTCCCAACTCATCCTGCCATGGGCAGAAACAAATTGAATTTGGATCTCCCAAGCCATGAATGCTTTCACTTAGTAAAATGGAGGAACTCCTACAGGTGTTACTTCTTGCACGCTATTGTGTGACTACAGCATGTCAATGTGTATATACTTTTCCAGTTTAAATTCTGTGTTCACCTCAGGAAACAGATAATTTCCAAACAGGAAAAAAAAAAAAAAAAAAAAAAAAAAAAAAACAAACTTCAGTAAGTAAAATAATTTGAAAGCTGCCAGGTTATTACGTGATCAAAATCATAGAATCAGAGAGTGTTTCAGTTGTAAAAGACCTCTAAGATCATCGAGTCCAACTGTTAACCCAGCACTGCCAAGTCCACCATTAAATCATGTCCCTAAATGCCACATAAAGAAATATCTTTCAAATACCTCCAAGGATGGTGACTTCACCACTCCCTGGGGAGCACTTTCCAGTGCCTGGCAACCTTTTTGGTGAAGAATTTTTTTTTCCAAGATCCAATCTAAACCTCCCTTGGTGCAACTTGAGATTGTTTCCTTTTGTCCCTTTTAAATAACCCATATTCTCATCACTTTGTCTTGGAAATCATAATTTCTTTACTCTAGAGTTGCATTCATCTGGAGACTTCTGGAGTGCTTTTAAAGTAGTTCTGTAGCTGAGGTTCACAACACATATGTGAGCTGGCAAGAGTTCACATAATGGGAATAGTTTTCCACATGTGCAAAGCCTAGCAGTATCTACACACAGCCTGCACCAGCAATGCACAGCAGTTTAGTGTTTCCAAGCAAAAGACAGCTGTAAAATAGCAGAAAGGTTGTGTGGGGAGGTAGAGTCAAAATTAATACGCTTTGATCATAAAGAACAATGACTCTTACTGTATCTCTCAAAACCAGCCTTTGTCATTATTTAATCTCTAGAGCTCATACTGTGATGTGGCTTCACCATTGGTTCCAAGGGAAAAGGTTCATGTATGGACTTACAAACTGCATTTCTTCACCACCTTGATCCACCCTGCTATTCCTTCACCTGGATATGAGCCCGGCTTCTCCTCTCTTATTTCTGAGTCACGCCAGCTCTGCTAACCTACACTTGGATTACTTCCCACCACCTTCACAGGCCAGGAGCAATTCAGCACTTGTCCACCTGGAAATGTACCAAAATAGCTGTTCCTGGCAGGCAGACAAGTCCTGCTGGTTCAGCACTTCCATTTGCTCATTTGCCACTGCTTTTTCATCAGGAGAACAAGATTGCTTTTCTGTCCTGTCCATAAGCCATGACCTCTGTGTGTCTGTGTTTATCACAGCAGGACATTTCTTCAAAGAACCAGTTTCCATAGAACTATCATCTACCAATGAATATGCAGATTTATTAGTGATGTAGAATATGTCTTTCCACCCCTCTACATTATTAAATAAATATTCCCTGTCTTAAATCTGTCTCTCATATAACACAGTCCTGATGAAGACTGAGCCTAACCAATCAAATATGATGACATTCTGAACAGTACAGAGAATCTGAAAAAATATTTCCATCCATAAAACATAAGGATTGAAAGAAATGTATGGCAAATTCCAATTAGTTTTGTAAAATATGTTACTGGCTTTAAGTATTTGTATTTTTTAAGTATTAGCAATCAGGAAACTAGAGCAGGTAGATATAGAGATTAGATGCAGGCATATTTGAACAGATCAAGTTCCAGAGCTTTATAAGGCATAACATCTTTTCTCAGAAGACAAGTAGACATCATAAGTTCATCAATATCAACCTGTACCTAAGGGCTTGATTACCCAAAACTGGTGAGTAGCTTGCAGTCTGCATCTGAGCTGTGTTGCTAGGTAGTTTTGATTTCTTCAGCTGGGAATAAGAGGAGGAGATGTTGCCCGTTGACTCTATTTTGATGGAGTGGTTAACAATACATAAGGGAGCAGAGTCAAGTTCCATCTGCTGCCTTCAACAACATGAATTACAAAGATGTATTAATATCCACTGCCATTAATCAGTGTTTTTAATCAATTGACTTTATTTGGCAAGAGTCACCTGCACAAATATACCCATACATATGCACAAACATGAAGGTAGGGATGTGATAATAATTCCATTTCAAAATCCATTTTTAAAGTGTAGAAAACTACCATTTTTATTGGAAAAACATAAACTTGTTACAATATTTTTTCATCAATTATTTTCTAAGACCTTCTGCAAAGGGATAGGAAAAAACCATTCCAAATTATAGTTTAACAATGAGTAATAAAATTCAATTGACTAAGTACTGTGCAGGTTCATTTTTTAAAAAACCCAAACCAACAAACAAACAGAAAAAACAGCTGAGAGTATTTCTTTTCCTGTTCCAGAGCAGAAAGGGAAGAAAAATCCCTTTGTAGAATCAAGAAAAATAAACTGGAACCATAATTACATAATTCAAGGAGAAGTGCAAACCTCACACATTTGGAAGCGCGCCTAAAACAAACAGTAGGCTCTGCTGTTCTGCTGCTCTAGAATAAGGCAACAGAATACATTGGTGACTACAAAATGAGAAGTGCATGAGTACATAATGCTACACAGTTTTTAAGCACTAACTTCCAGTGTGCAGGTTTGCAAACAAAGCTAAAATACACTGCCTACTGGTGTTATATTAACTTGGTCATTCTAGACACTGCCAAATTGGGTGATGGAGATCTGAATAGTCTGTCAAGGGAACAATTTAATAAATAATTTAATTTTTTACTTGTTTAGGTAAAATTAATTTGCATCTTTTAAAATTTACTCCCTTACAAAAGTACCAGCAACTCAAAAAGCCAAGAAAAGGCAAAAGGAAGTAACGTTGAGGTCTCACAGACTCATTAATTGTTCTTGGTAACCATGTCCTACTTACCTTCACACAAAGGACTCAGAAGATTACTGATCATAGCTGCATTATAGTTTTGTAGGTGACACTATGGCATTGCAAGCCACTGCTTTTTAATTAAACAACAGCAAAAAATCTGCTCATGCAGATTTATATAGCTTTTATAAAGCTTTTTCACCTAAGAGGACATCTGTGCTATTTTTCTAAGGAAGCACATATTAAATGGCACAAGGAAGCCCAGTTTAATAATATTTGAAGTATACAAGAATTTTTACTGCTAAAAATCCCAAAGATAAATGTGATTCTCTCCCCAGTGTTTTTGTGTCTGAATTATATCTCTACAGTAGCAATATGTCCTTTAAGACAGGTGTCTTCAGTACTTTGGAGTTTGGGTTTTTCTTCTGTGAGGCAGCAGTGTTTAGTTACCAGATCTAAGGTAACTACCTTGAGGAGGAACACATTGAGACAAACCAGTCTCACCTGCTTTATGAAAATGCATAGCTGATGCACTTCTCCCATCTGCAAAAGAAAGTACCACTTGATTTCTTAGTCTGGTCTCTGCTTGATACATGTACTTTTCCTTACCCTACTTGCTCCTCTTTCATTACTTCTCTCTGTTTCCTTGATTTTCTCACTCCCACATAATTTATCTATATATGCCATTAAAAAAAAAAAGTCTGTTGGTGGAAATGGACTTGGGGCTCCCACCTCATAGCCAAGTTAAATTCTTACTCATTTTACTGCTTCAACATAATTTATCAAAATATACACCCCCAATTAATTCTCTTGATGAGACTAATAGTGGGGTTTTATCAGATGTCAGATGGTATTGAGCTGTTTAAATCAGTTGGAAAAACTGCTGCATTGTGGAATCTGGTGGTGTTTGCCATTGAAATGACAGATAAAATACACAGTGTAACAAAAAATTCAGAATATTCCTTCTCTTGTCCCCAGGGGAACATTTGAATTCTGATTTCAGAAAACAGAGATTCAGACCTACTGAATAGTCAATAAGTCCCCAAGGATGACAGTGAAACCAGAAGTGTTACTCTATTTTATAACAATTGGGAAAATTTACCTTTTCATATTAGCATGTTTCCCTTCCCTTCCCTTCCCTTCCCTTCCCTTCCCTTCCCTTCCCTTCCCTTCCCTTCCCTTCCCTTCCCTTCCCTTCCCTTCCCTTCCCTTCCCTTCCCTTCCCTTCCCTTCCCTTCCCTTCCCTTCCCTTCCCTTCCCTTCCCTTCCCTTCCCTTCCCTTCCCTTCCCTTCCCTTCCCTTCCCTCTTCCACATATATACAGCAATTTAAATATACTTTGAAAGAAATTTCTGGATTCAAGAATTCCTCAAAAAAATATAGTTTTTTTCCTATGAAGAAAGCATTCCAAGACTTGCAAAGCTGCCATCAAAAATGTCTGGTAAAAAAGAATGATGGTGAATGAACATCAAGTTCAATTATTCTGACTTGAACATGCATTGATCTAGAATGGCTTAGAAAATAACAATTTAGATGACATAGAAGAGAGAGCGGACTTGCAATTCACAATTATTACATTTTCCTTAATAAATATACTTATTATTATGATAAAATTGCACCATTCTTCAACTTTATAATTGCCTCAATGTTATTTTCCACAAATGTCCTACCAAGCATGGAAGATGTGAGATATTTCAAGGTTTTCATTCCATCCTTGGAATATTTTACAGGAGAATTAAGAGTTGTTTTATATCTAGGTGATTCAAACATCATATACACATGGAAAAAGGGCACCGTTTATTGAATTAGACCTATGGTCACACACTGTGTACCATGGCTGAGAAGTTTCATGTGAGCAAAAGCATGTCACAGTTGGAATGACAGTTGGAATGTCACAATCAGCTCACCTGAGTGTGACTTTGGTAGGCAAAGTGTAATATTACACAGTCTCAAACTAAATTATATGAGCAACATATACATTTATCTGGCTTTTTAACTTTTATCCTGAATATTTTACAAAGAACAGGGATAAACATAGAAGAGCAAAATACCTGATTTCTTACTAGTTTGTTCAGATTTGTTCACCTCAATTTTTTGTTAATCTCAGCTTTTTTATACAGTGTGATTTCCTCATGCAGCAATGATTCCATATTGGTTGCTTTACTCTTGGTAGAAGAGCTTGCTCAGGCTGTTACACAGAACTATCACAAACTTGAGCTGGCTCCAAGACCTGCAAGGGAGTGCAGTGATGTGGTGATTTCATCCCAATACCCCGAGGAAATTAAGGAAAACTCTGAAATAGAGTATGCATCTGCCAAAAAAGGCAGTCAGTTGGCCATCAACTCTTAAGGCACCTCTTTCCAACATATGTGCAGTTCTACAAATAAATAATTTATGCAGGTTAGGAATTTTGGGCATTGAAATCTTGGAATTTTGGAATTTTGGAATTTTGCCCTGTCCTTTCTACATGGAAAAAACTTTACTAATTTCTGGCTTTCTGAGACTAGGAAAACCCGAGAGCAACATATTCCCTGTTCTAAAACAATTTCAAACAAGTTGGCCTTTCAAATTGTTTCTTGTTCCATTAAGCATTCCCTTTATAAATTCAGAATGGACCAGGGACAGCACACTTAAATAAATAAATTATTGCTAAAATATGTTGAAAGACACTGTCTCCTGCATATCAAAAATTACTTTTGATACTATAGATAAAGGAATTACTATAAGTCTGCACACAAGTAGGTATAAGAATTCTCAAGGTGGATTTCAGGGACAAACTTTAAATATTAAATATTTAAATATTATTCCAATACACACAAGTATAAAAATTTTCATAAATAATTTATTCAACTAATTCAGTCTGAAAGAGTTATTTGGTGTTTTGGTTTGGTTTTTCATTGTTTTTTTGGTTTTTTTTTTGTGGAAGCAGGCACTGATTCAATGTTCTTGATGGACAATGACAGGCACATACACAGTGGACTGAATGTATGCTACTGTTTCAAGGCTGAAAATATTTAAGAGTAATTTTGACTATTTATATCAGTATTTTGCACAATGCAACTAAGGAAAACCAATTTGATTTAGATTAGACCTTAACTTAGATCTAGCTTTTCAGAATATGACATCTAGGCTAATGAAATGAAAACTCAATAAAATAATAATTTAAAAAGTCCAAATCCAAAGCAAAACAGAAGCTCTAGGGAATGATTAGCAATTAATGAGGTGCAAAATACTTTCTATCTTAATTATTTCAGCTTGGCAAAGAAAACAAAAACACTAATATAGATTTGGTATGGATTTGACATTTTTTCCTCTGTTCACAAGAGATGTGATGCAAACTCACATTTGTAATTACACTCCTGGGTGCCGGATTGCATGCTCAGAGTATCTGAGCTAAAAAACAGCTTTTTCACAAAAACCCAAACACTGTTTTCACATTTCTTTCAAGTTCTTTCATGATGAAATAATCTGCTTTTGCTTTTCCAGCAGCTATCTACATGTACAAAATTATTAATATCAATCAGGAAATCGCTTTGTCTGTGACCTAAGAGGGCAGCTTTACTAAGGTCGTTGAATTGCTGCTTCCTCAAACCAGCATTATCCTAGGGACTCCGCTATGTTAGGGGGTGCCTCCAGCAGTTTGAAAAGCAAATTCTGCGTTCTGGGTGAATTCAGAAGTAAGAAAAAATGGGGAAAAATGCATGCTGTGGCACAAAAATTTTGTGGCTCAGTTTGTTTAAATGAGTGAATCTTTTTAAAGGATAAAATTGATAGCAACACTCCCAAATTCAGAATACATTTTTAAAACACTTCTTGAGCAATTCCTGTTAAATATGTGATTGGAAAAATATCTCATCATTTTTATTAAATCAGTAATTCCCCCATCCTCTTTGAATATACTGGCATTTGTGTTGACTCAAATTTATATGAGCTTTGATTAACATTTGCTTAAATAAATAATTTTTCTGGTTTTACTCTTGTCAAAAGCACTAGAGAAATGTAATGCACATCAAATACTCTTTCTGTTCAGATATTACCTGAGCTAAGCTATCACTTTATTCTGGGCATTTTAAATGTACAGCTCTGAATGTAGCAGAGGGGAAAAAATAGTCGAGTGAATGTTTACAGTCAGCCTGCAGGGAGTAATACTTTTAATAATTGAAATTTAGAACTAGGCTATAATTTACTGCTGTTCACTGTATCTTCACATGTTACTTGATATGGAAACAATATGGAAAGCAGTAACGCATCTCTTAGAATATGTCGTAAGGACTACATTGGAAATTAAGTCTATGGTTACCATACATCATATGTGGTTTTAGTAAGGTTTCTGTCTAAGCACAGAGACTTTTTGACCTGCTATAATCCATTCCAGTTTTTTAGAGGAAATCAATGCTTATCAATGAGTTGCCAAAGTAATACTATAATACCATAAATGAAGAAATGATAGAAAGGATATTTTTGATTCTTGAATGCTGAGGTGTTTTTATTATGAATGTCATGTCTTTACAGTTAAAAAGATTGCTTAGGCTGCAGAGATTTGCAAGAGGCTTAAGAGATAATTAATCATAAATCAGAGTTGAGTCCACATTGATTTCCTTTTGTTTGGTGGCAGAAGCTTTCCACTACAGATAAGAATACTAACTCACAGCAACACAGCAGCATTTAGACTGAGGAATTCACATAAATTTATTTCCATAAACTGAGACTCTAGTCTGCTTTTGCTCCGTTCTTACTGTATCTATCTGTTTATTTATAAACTTATGGTACTTTTGAATAAATGTATTTCTGAAGAAGTGTACTCCCAGCCTCAGTGTCCCTTTCTTCAGTTTTTATTATATCCATCCATTTGACTATATATTTTCAAAACAAGCTCTATAATTACATATGTTCAGCAGAAGTGATTGGTGATTTTGTTGTTAGCACAGCATTACTTACTGATATTTTCAACGTTTCTTTTTTCCCCTCACAGTTCAAAGAGACTTGGTTAGTTCTTTATTCATCTGCAAAGTATCCTGTCACTGGAGAAGCAGGGAAGGTCTCTGAATTTTGGTGGAGAAGGAATGGTTTGTAATACTATGCGATCAAAAGCATGTTTCAAAAGAAGAAGTACTAATGTAACTTTGTCTTTTCCTGAAAGATTCTCCCTTCTGTGTCCTGAAAGATTTGCTAAATACTTTACTGTTATAATTCTGCCTGTTTATCTTGTATTGCTTCTCCCATTCCACTCTAAACATCCAGCTGAGGTTTAAAATGAGCTCCTCATTTTAAACTGAGGAGCAGAGTATGCAATCTCTAATGTACAGTCATCCCGCCATTGTTTCATAAACTATAAATATTGGTAATGCTCGTGTTTAAAGAAACACTCAGTTTATTCTCATGGGTTTTGGTGTATCTTAAATTGAATGCCTCATGGGTTAATTTCTGCATGTGCCCTCTGCATTTGGACAGCTTTTTGCCAAGGACAAACCTGAGGATGGCAGAGGAAGAAGTTAGACATAGTATTATTAAAGAGGAGGTACTTAGTGTTTCACAAATGAGATTTTCTTTGTATGAAATATATGTTATTTTACATTCACATCTGGTTATAGCTTTGAAATTGCTTCCAAACAACCTTAACATGCCACTTGATGTCTTCCCAAATACTTATAAAGAAAAAACAGCAAAAGAAAAAACATAATGAATTTTCCATTCTGTCATTAAGCTTTGCACTGCCATTTACCCCAAAACACACATCTAGGATTTAATCTAATACAGTCATCAAACCAAAAGAATATATTTTGTTGTCCATCAGTTTATAACCAGGCTGAGTAATATCCAATTAACATTTTTTGTTTTTGTAAGATTTGACTTCAGCCAATATTTAAGCTATTGTAGCAACAGAGCTACTAAGAGGTATGTTCTATTGCCTGAAAAAAAAAACAAGACACTGAAACACAAAACTTGTGTATCTGTTATGATGTTATGTTACATTCAACACACTTCTGCACAAAACAATAACCTACACTAAACCTCCACCCCTGGATTTTCACCATCAATCCACTTTAACCTTAATAACCTAATACATGCTTTGCTCTTATTTCTCTTTGATCCCATCTCACAGTTTTCATCTTATCATCATCTTATCATCTTATCACTTGCCCAAAGTTCGATTCCTGGTCAGGGAACCAAAAATGTCAAGGGTTGGCGCTGGCACAATGCCAGTACACCCATGAAAATGTATTTTTCCCAAATGAATGCTGTGAGATGTGACCAGAAACAGAGCAAAGAGGGCTCAAGCATAGAAAAAAAAAAAAAAAAAACCAAACAAAAAAAAAAAAAAAAAAAAAAAAAAAAAAAAAAAAAAAAAAAAAAAAAAAAAAAAACACAACACCTTTATTAACCTACAACTATAATAAAAGGAACACACAGAATTCAGGATGAAAACCTTCCAAAACATTCCTCCTTCCCCCTTCCCCCACCCATTTTCCAACAAAACACAGTGAGACAAAACTCTGGATTCCTGATCAAGTTACCACTCCTCAGATAATAAATTCTCAGTTCATCAAGGGAGAGAGGAGTCTCTCTTGTACCATAGACTCCCCCAGGAAACACAGTTGCAGCCTCTTGTGTTTCCATGTCACACATGGCACCACCCAGAGAAAATCTGCCATCGTGACATCCTCCTTCCGTGTACAGTGCTCTCAATATTGTGCATGGACTGAGACTGCTCACAGGGTTCCTTTAAGGATGCTTCACCAAGTACCAAAGAACAACAGTTTATAATTTTGGGACCACAGTCCCCCCATTTTCTCCTCCCCTGGGGCCGAGGGTCTCAAGAACAGAGATCATCTCCTTCCTGAAGATAGAGGGCATCACCACACCCTCCTTAACTTTTCTCTGTTCACTCCACTCCTGCACATGACGTCGCTCACTGAAGCAGGCCATTTTCTTGGCTCAAGTCATTGCCTCCCCCTAAAAATGCAGTCTCTGTTGCAGGAGAAATTGGTTCAGTCTATGGCTATACAAGAAAAGTCCAGCCAAGGCCACTCCATCATCTCCTCCCACCTAGGATTTCTTCTTCTAACATCTCAGGTCCCAGGCCATCTTTCTTCTTTTTCAGATCAAGGAGGATTAATGTTTCACAAAGCTTTCTTTATCCAAGAAGGGGTTAAAAGTCTCTGGCTCCCAGGATGACTGGAATCTCAGCTGCCCAGAACTCCCACAGCTGGGCACCTCCCGCCTCCCTTCTCCTTCTCCTCTACCAGCATACTGCTGGCACATCATATCAAATTTCCAGGTGGCAAAGGCTCTCTGCATCACTCTCTCTCCATGTTGGGGGGGGGGGGGGGGAACAAAGATGTCTCAGTTTCTCTCCACCCTTCCGTCCACAGGGGCCGGCCCAGTTCCAGTCCCTTCACCCCCTGGCCTACCTCTCCTAGACTGCATGGCTTCCCCTCCCCTCCCCTGCCTGTGGCTGGGCAGGGGAGGTCTGAACTCTTTACTGACTGGAACAAAAGGAGAGTTACACAGGGCCTTCTCTGCCCTTTAACCCCCCTCTGTGTTCTCAGAGGTGTGTCCAATGTCTTCAGTGGTCACACCAGGTGTCAATATTCAAATCTGACCACTGATTGGTTTGACTATAAGTTCCCACAAAAACTCACTTCCTTGTCAAATCAGGACACTTTGGTATTCTTGTTTATGTCACTGCCACTCTTTATGCTCACCTTAGCAAAACATGGTGAAAAAATATCTCAAAAGGCATGATAGGGAGAATAGCCACAAAGAATCATCCCTCAGGTAGGTTCCTTATAATTCAGGCTATTTATTTATCCATTTATGTATAATCTATAATACTTTTTGCCCTTTTTCTTCTATCCATTAGTAAGCAAAATATCACTTTCAAATACCAAGCCAACATTCTTAGTGTAAAAAAATGTCAGCCTCAGAAATCTCAAAAATTAAGGTATCTTCCTTATTCACCCAACTCATCTTAATATGCCAAATTAGCATGTCACATATTTTAGTGTTATCTTACAGTTGAAGAAAAAACTTTTCTGTCTAAGGCAAAATTTCAATATTCAGTTTAGATCAATCTATTATTTTTAACATAAATCCTTTCCAAATATGTTCCTTAGCTGGCCTTTGTTTGCTAACTGATTTTCTGTACTTCTGTGGTTGAAACTTTTGCTCTTTATTTGGTCTTCTACCTTTCATAAGGGCTTCCTATTCAGAGATGTTATGTCTGATTTTTTTCATTCTCTGAACTCAGATATATATTTGACCTCAGTGACATCCCTTTACACCCTTAAGCATCAAGGGCCATCTCTTTGCCACAGGATTCTACTTCCCAGGAGTGAAGAGAAGCACTGCTAACCCATTTTCCCCCACAGCATCCTTGCTCAAGGGCTATTCCTCTCAAAGAAATTTATAGAATCACTAAGTAGAGCTGCATCTTCATTTTCTTAAGGAGTGGTCATGAAAAACTAGCCAGAAGTATATTCTCTATTTAAACAATCAAACAAATAGCCCAGTTGCTAATCTGTCCAATATCACAGAATAATAGAATACGCAGAGTTGGAAAGGATCCATCAGGATCATCACATCCAAAGTCAGGTCTTGCACAGGACACCCCAAGAATGTTAAAAGGTACCAAGCGTCTTTACTCTTTAGCCATTTTTAGGAAATCAATACATTCTTTTCACAAGCAATCCAAGTTAGTTTCCTTTTTATAAAATGCAGAGGAGAATCGGAACCATGGACTTTATACTAGATCACTCCCTGAAATGTGGTGGTTTAAAAGACTAATTGAACATATTTACTGCAAACACACTTCATTAAAAAAAAAATCCGAAGATCAGCCCTGTCTTGTCTAGATATGAGGTTTCTCAAAATTCATGCTGATTCTTCAAAGTAGAGTTCAGGCTTTTCAATTTTTTTTCCCAAAATCCTAGAGCATTGAAAAAAATAGATTAGGATTCAGCTGGCTTCCATTTTAATGAAAGATGCAAATAGATTTAATCAATATTTAAAAACTAAATTAAAAATGCAGACTGTCACACATTTCTCACAAGAGGCAATTGCATTTGTTTTAAGTGCCAAACTTTCTGCTCCTGTATCAATAGTCCACTAGCATTGTAGCAACTCCTTGGTGTAATAAATGTATTTTATAAATCTTTAGGAAAGGCAGAACTGATAAAAAGCAGTGATATTTCTCAGGTTACATTCTGAGCTTTTTATTTGACTTTCTCTCAGATAAGATCCCCCACTCTAATTACCTCTTTCAGTCTCTAATGCGACTTTCTGTACCATACCCTCAAACTTGTCTCCCCATCTTCTACAGATCCTCTTACACCTAAAATGTCTATATTTTTCTGATATCATTGTTCCTCAAGATGTCTTAATAGTGCACCTGGTAGGTAAACTCTTTTTGGTGAAGAGCATTTAAGTCACAGAGAATATGACACAATGTGAATAATATCACATTTCCCTATTACTAGTGTGATGAAATCAGCCTTTTTATTGCTGGTATCCCCATTGTTTTCACTTGCAGAACCCTCATATCCAAACCCTGAAGCTTCTCCACTATTTACATCTCCAGCTGTGCCCTCTGTTGTCATACCCACTGCTAATATTCAACTTAATTTCCTATTTTCCATAATACAGTCTCACTCTCAATGCTTCCAGCTCAGCTGCACTTGAAACTCAGTTCTCTATGGCTCCTCTCTCAGTATATCGCCTCAAATCTCCCTTATCCGTTCTGCTTCTTTCTTTCAAAGCTTTCTTTCAAAGCCACATCTCTACTTTCATCTCCTCCTACTCTCCTTAGCTCTGGCAAATCCATTCTCTTCACTCCCTTTCATATATATTTCTTATTGGAATAAACTCAATTATTTATCAAGTTCTGTCCCTCTCCTTCATCTATAGTATAAAAAAATCACCATTACTAGACATACAAGCCCTGTGGGTTAGCATGAGTGTATAAAATCTTCAGCATCTCTCATCTTACTCATAATATGCAGTTGACATTTATGTTGGTTGGAGGCTACTTGAGGCATAGTGATCATGAAATTACAGAGTTCTCAATGTTTGGTGAAATGAGGAGGAATATCAGTAAGACTCTTACACTGGACTTCCAGAGAGCAGACTTTGGCCTGTTTAGGAGATTTATTGAGAGACTTCCTTGGGAAGTAGCCCTTAAAAACAAAGAAGTCCAGGAAAGTTGGGTGTGCTTCAAAACAGAGATTTTGAGGGCACGGGAACAGACTGTCCCTGTGCGCCAAAAGACGAGTCGATGAGGCAAACATCCAGCCTGGATGGGCAACAAGGTTTAGAAGGAATTTAGGAATAAGGAGAGGATGTATCATCTTTGGAAGGAGGGTCAGGTTTCTCAGGAAGTATTTAAGGGGGTTGCTAGGGCATGTAGGAAAAAAAATAGGCCAAAGCTTACTTCAAACTTAATTTTGAACATTTTTTATAAAGGATAATAAAAAATGTTTTTACAAATATATTAATGGCAAAAGGAAGGGTAAGACCAATTTTGCTCTTGGATGTAGGAGGGAACTCAGTACCTGCAGATGAAGAGAAGGTGGAAGCGTTTAACACCTTTGCCTCAGTCTTTAGTGGGAAGACATCTTGTCCTCAGGACAACTGTCCTCCTGGCTTGGCAGATGATGTCAGGAAGCAGAATGGTCCCCCTGTAATCCAGGAGGAGGCAGAGAGAGAACTGATGAGCTGTTTGGATGTTCATAAATCTATGGGACCAGATGGGATCCATCCCAGGATGCTAAGGGAGCTGGCAGATGAGTTTGCGAAGCCACTCTCCATCATTTACCAGCAGTCATGGCTCACTGGTGAGGTTCCAGATGACTGGAAGCTGGCCAATGTGACACCCATTCACAAAAAAGGATAGGAAGGAGGATCCTGGTAATTATAGGCCAGTTGCCTGACCTCAGTACCTGCTAAGGTAATGGAACAGTTTATATTGAGTGCCATCACACAGCACTTAAAGGATGCCCAGGGTATCAGACCCAGCCAGCATGGGTTTGGGAGGGGTAGGCCATGTTTGACCAACCTGGTCTCCTTTTACGACCAGGTGACCCACCTGGTGGATGCGGGAAAGGCTGTGGATGTTGTGTGCCTGGACTTCAGCAAGGCCTTTGACACTGTCTCCCACAGCACACTCCTGGAAAAGCTGCAGCCCACAGCTTGGACAGGAACACTCTTTGCTGGGTTAGGAACTGGCTGGATGGCCAGCCCAGAGAGTGGTGGTGAACGGTGCTGCATCCAGCTGGCAGCCAGGCACCAGTGGTGTCCCTCAGGGGTCTGTACTGCGACCAGTTCTATTTAATATTTTTATAGACAACATGGATGAGGGAATTGAGTCTTTCATTAGTAAATTTGCAGACGACACTAAGCTGGGAGTGTGTGTCCATCTGTTGGAAGGTAGGAGGGCTCCACAGAGAGACCTGAAATGGTTGGATGGATGTGCAGAGTCCAATAGGATGAAGTTTAATTAATCCTAGTTCTGAGTCCTGCATTTTGACCACAATAACCCCTGCAATGTTATAGTTTGCGGACGGTGTGGCTGGACAGTGCCCAGGAGGAAAGGGACCTGGGAGTACTGGTTGACAGCCGACTGAACATGAGCCAGCAGTGTGCCCTGGTGGCCAAGAAGGCCAATGGCATCCTGGCCTGTATCAGGAATAGTGTGGCCAGAAGGAGCAGGGAGGTCATTCTTCCCCTGAACTCAGCACTGGTGAGGCCACACCTTGAGTGCTGTGTCCAGTTCTGGGCCCTCAGTTTGGGAAGGACACTTGAGCAAGTGTCTCAGTTGAGACACTTGAGCGCGTCCAGAGGAGGCAACAAGGCTGGTGATGGGCTTGGAACACAAGCCCTGTGAGGAATGACTGAGGCAGCTGGGGGTGTTTAGCCTGAAGAAAAGGAGACTCAGGGGTGACCTTATCACTCTCTACAACTTCCTGAAGGGTGGTTGTACTCAGGTGGGGTTGGTCTCTTTCTCTAGGCAGCAACTGACAGAGCCAGAGGACAGTCTTAAGCTGCACTAAGGGAAATACAGGTTAGATATTGGGAAAAAGCTTTTTACAGAAAGAGTGATAAAGTACTGGAATGGTCAGCCCAGGGAGGTGGTGGAGTCACCATCCCTGGATGTGTTTAAAAAAAGACTGGATGTGGCACTCGGTGCCATGGTTAGTTGAGGTGTTGGGGCATAGGTTGGACTCGATGATCTTGAAGGTCTCTTCCAACCTAGTGATTCTGTGTGAAATTATCTGTGGCTGATGTGATCTTAAAGAGGGTAAATCACAAAATCTTGTTTCAATAATCTTGGTCTTTGGAATAAAACTGTATCTAAAAAATAATAAATCCTACCTGTAAGCCTAAGAGACATGTATGGAGTTTGTCATATTCCCTGCAACATTTAAAACTAAATACATTTAAAATTTATTTTCATATACAATCATTTAACAGGGATTGTTAACAACAACAACAATTCTTTAACAGGGATTGTTGAAAATTGTACTGGCTCATATTTGTAAAAATGAACTAATCTAACAAATCTAATTCTCCCCAGCAATTTACTCTGAGGGACCAAAAAATGCTTGAGGCTTACTAAACTCATTGAACAGGTGATACTTGCTAGTTTTGTTTAGCTTTCTGCAAGCATCATGCTATGTGATAATACCAAAAGTTGTCCTAAGGTCTTAGTTCAGATCTCAGGGTGTTGATTGTCATTCAAACTAAAAGAAATCTGTAAATATTTACATAATATCCCCCACCTTTTAAGCGTTATTGAGTAATAAACAAGTGGCTTTTCTTCAATATTTTAAAAACTTTTCTGTTCCCAAATTTGGTATTCTAACTAAGGTTAGTGGAATATTAATTTAAGAATAATTAGGTGTCCAAACACCTAATAAGCTTCATCAGGCAGGTGAGAATTATGTGAGAAAAAGAGTTCATTTAAATGGGAATTCCTCTGATTTAAGTCAGTCTTATAAAGAATCGGGTGAAAACTTCAGTAGCCTTTTTCAAGTAAAGATTTAATTGAGCTTTCTAGATCTATTACCTATAACAAGACATTACTGGTGTAGTATGAGTATTTAACTTAAGTCACCCACTGGGATACCTTTTAATTTGATCATTAATCCTAATTGCACAAGCCACTAACTGTAACAGTAAAATAAATAGAAGAAGAGAAAAGGACACATTCTGGGGTGTGTCAGGGATAGAGCTGCATTATAAAAGTAAAATTGGAGCATTAATAAATGTCTTTGAAGAGAGAAAGTGAAAATGTTTTCTAAGTCTTGAGTGATGTCTCAAACACTGTGAATGAAAGCAAATAAAGGTCATTCCAAATGACAGATCATTCCTTTCAGCTTCTAAGGAATTTATTTCAGCTTTAATTGTGTATTATCAATGTTCAAGTGAAAGAAAGTGTAACATTTCCTCTTAGTATTTGGAGGCAATGAGTCTAGTTCTAATTCCTTACCAGTTCTGCAGTAGAACAATTTTTCTCTTTGTCTCTTACCCAAATAACAATGAGACAACTACTGAACCACACTTTACAGTATCTGAAAGTAAGTAATGTTTAAAAAAAGTGATCTTAGAGTAAAACTAGGAGGAAGAGTTGAAAAATAGCCACATCTGTACAAGCTGATGATATTTTTGACAATGCACAGTAATACTTCCAGGATTGTATTTTTTCACTTGTATAGTACATTGTCAGTGGAGAAGACACAGAATATTTATTTCTTCAAACACCAGAGAAAAACTGTTACATTTTCTGTAAAATTGTTTAGTTGACATCATTGAGAATAAATACACCATGCACATTTTCCACTCAAAATCATAATTAATTTTCTGTAGTTATTAACACCTACTTATGAAAAAATACTGCAGTTCATTATATGGGTTTTAGCTGTGATAGAGTTAACTTTCTTCACAGCATCTTGTATGTTTTGGACCTGTGATGAAAACCTTGGTTACAGAGGGGCATTTTAGCTGCTGCTGAACAGTGCTTACACAGAATCAAGGCCTTTTCTGCCTGTTGTGCTGCCCAGAGAATTTGGGAAGGGGCGCAGCTGGGACAGCTGACCCCAACAGACCAAAGGGATATCCCAGACCATATGGCCTCATTATCAGCATATAGAGCTGGGGAAGGAGAAGACATACACGTGGAGTGATGACATTTGTCTTCCCAAGTCACCATTATACACAAAGGAGTCTTATTTTCCTGGGGATGGCAGGGCATTTGCCCTATTTTCCTTTGTTTGCATTGGCAGTTTTTACTTTACCTATCCAATCTCTATTTCAACCCTTGGGACTTCTCACTTTTGCCCTTTCAATTCTGTTGCCCATCCCACCAGGGGGAAGTGACCAAGTGACTGTGTGAGGCTGAGCTACCTACTGAGGCTAAAACTTAATAAACTGTAATTTGCAACAATGAAACTTGGCTCTGCAAGAATTTTTCTTTTAAAATGAGATTTTCTTTGTTTTTCCAAATGTGAAATTTTGAATCAGATATTATCAAAATATTTGGTTTAAAAATAAAATTTTAAATATCAATCTCAACCTTTAGCACACTGACAAATAGTAGGCTAACACAGAAATCAAACACAGAAGGTCAAAGAAACTACGCGGCAGCCTCAGAGATGGTCTGGATGGTGGGTTGCCAGTGCTCTAAGAAAACTACAAAATGGATGCTCATTGACCATTTCAAGGTTTTTGAAGTGTGACTGTTTTGATGTCCAGTCCAAGATTTTTCTTTACTCCAGTGTATGAAAATTCAGTGTTTGAAGACAACTCACATAGAATCATCTGCACTGTGTCTCAATTTGATAAAAGCTGAATCTTCCTAAGTCACTTCTAAACCCTTTCAACAAGAAAGGGGACACAAGTACATGGAAGATGCTGTTTTCAGTGGAGCCTGTCTGGGAGCTTCACCTTGTTTGTGCCATCAAAGACCTTAACTCCTAGTTAGAATCCATATTCATGAGGCATGCTTGAAACTCAAGACACAAGTCAATGTGTGAAGTCATTATTCTGTAAAATTCTTTGGGAGGAAGGAAGTGTAATGTTTTTATTTGAGTCATAAGTGTAACACCTGGTTATTTGAAATAAACTATTCTATTTTTGTGTGAATGAAGAGCCATTCTGGGATTGATGTGGAATTAAGAATGACCTCTATTATGAAAGAGGAAAATGAGAAAACTTTACAGTAACAGAGAAAGAAGACTCTCATATACCAGGGGATAAGAAGAATCTCGTATGTCAGTGTTCACACTGGATAAAGAAACAGGCAGCTTGCTCATGATTTCAGTGTAATTCACATTTAGCTTATCACCTACTCATCTTAAAAGCCTTAAGAATTGAAAGTGTCTGGCAACAGGATGGAAAATTTCACTGACCCCAGAGACTGAGTTTTGCAACTCTGAGGAAGATAAAGAAATTCAGATAGCTCCAATTCTACTTCTATAGTGACCCATATTCATACAAGAAGAGTATATTCACTATGATTTACATATCAGTCCTCGGCTCTTCATCTGTGACTGCTCAACATCATCTACTTCATGGCAAAGATGGTAAATTAAGATCTTTCTGTCACTGATCATGATCTTCTTTTCTTCCTGTATGTCCAGCATTTTGTAGATAAACTTGTATTGAAATTCACATTCCATGGAACCTATTAACTCTCCAGCTGTTAAAATAATAATAACAATAATTTTTAAAAATTATCACCTCTTTCCTCAAGAGACTTTTAGTTTAGAAAAGTTTAGTTTTTTCACTAGCATGTATACAATCATAACCTTACAAAAGTGCTACAAGAGTAAGATAAGTTCAGCATACAAAAAGTAGGTTAATCAAAGTACACTAATTTCTGCCTGCATTGCTCTTGTTTCATTCACTGAAAGCTAATTTACCCAACAGATGTGCAAATGTCTGCAGGTCATAAACCTAATGGCATTCTAGTAAAATTCAACATAAAGTTCTTATTTCTTGAAGCATAAAGCAACTTGATACAAACTAAAATACACAGCAAAAATCCCTTTGTTATTTCACAATTTCATATTCCACACCTAAAAGTACAACTCAATACCTTAATATTTGCTTTTTTAGAGGAACAAATTACTGTTTTATGAAATACTTCTGAGTGTTTGTCTCCACTCTTCCTTTCTTTCCTTCATTTGATTTCTTACACACTTAGGCGGCGTTGCGCAACCCAGGATGCAACAACTTATTTAATAAAATACAGAATTTGAAGGAAAGGCTGGCTTTCCAGCTGAAAAAAATGAATTGACACTTAGCAAATTCAGGTTGGATCTATTACAGATATAAGAAATCTTATAAGGTTTCAGAAATGAAGTCTCAGAAACAAACATATGTGTAACTAAAAATTTTCTGGACACTTGTACTCACTTTTTATTTTATTTTTTCATTACTCAAATCTCAAACAGTGCATTTTCCAAGTCCACACTAAGAAAGGAGTCTTCCTACTCATGTGGGCAATCAACCTTTCAGGAAACAATCTGTTTTCTCATGGCAAACCTTCATATAATCTATTTCTGCCAGCGTTTTCCAAATTAAATATGTTTGAAATGAGAGTCTGGAAAATGTTGAAAAATTCACATACGTAGCCTTGGACACATTCAATTTATTTTCTTATAATTGCCTTTTTCCCTCCCTGACTGTAGTAGGGAGAATTTTTTCTGTCTGTATGACTTGTATAAAAGAATATTATAGAAATTTTATATTTGGAGAATATTACCATTATATTCAGAGGACATTCTATAAAATAACATTTGGAGAATATTCAGATTAAAAAGAAAATATTCTTTATGGTCTTGCATTAAAGAAGCTAAAGAAAACATTTCTTTTAATTAGTCACCCTAATGTGTCTTTTTGGCGTGTAAAATATATTTTGTGCTTCTGTATTTCTGTGCTTAGGTTGAATTCTTTCTTTCCCCCCCTCAGAAACCCGCAAATTTGTCAAGTGTAGCTTTCCTGGAGTTGTAGCAAAGATCATAGGATGTGGAAATGAAAGAAAGCTTCCTTCATCTCCACTTGAAAAAACAAATGGTCTCTCAGGGACAGTACCGGGACAAACTGTAAAGAATAACAAGTGCTAGCCTGAACACGGCTAGGGAACAGAGAAAAGAGGATCTTCTTTATAAGAAAAACCTGGCTGAGTGGAACTGAGCTACAGAAGCCAGAAAACTGCTTCCAGTGAGAGCCAGAGACCTCATTCTGGTGTGTCACACTGACAGCCTTTGTGAGATGTTTGCTAGAATGGAGTCACATACTGACAGACTGTGAACCCAGCTGTGGATGCTGTCCTGTGTATTGTATAGCTCCATATGTGGATGCTTGAGATCTGAAAGCTTCCCAGTCTATCCCTGCATTTCTGCACGACAATAAAATCCTGCTTTGGTGGCGTCAGAAGTTATTATATTGGTTAGTGTTATGTGGGGTTTGAGGTGCTTTGTCTCTTGGGAAGCAAGACATGAGTTCATGTATTTCTGATTCGTGTAAGGATCGCCTGTTTTCCTGCAGACACAGCTATACTCCAGCATTTGCACTTGTACAACAGAGATCAAAGGGAATGCTGACCAGTTATGGGCTTCCTATATTGACTGTGCTTGTCAAAGCTACATTTTAAAGTGGGGGGGTAATAAGGCTGATTTTATTAAAGCTATAGCAAAGTAATAATAATTGAGAGCAATTGAGAGCAAACTTTGGCCTCAGAAGTGCACTTTATATTCATACAGTCACAGAATCACAGAATAATTAAAGTAGGAAGGGACTGCTAGCAAAGTCATCTGGCCCAACCTCTCTGCTCAAGAAGGACTATCCCAGAGCACACGGCACAGGATTGTGTCTACATGTTTCTTGAATATCTCCTCCAGTGAGGGAAGACTCTGCAACCTCTCTGGGCAACCTGTTCCAGTGCTCCATCACCTGCACAGCAAAGAAAATCTTCCTCATGTTCAGGCAGAACTTCCTCTTTTCCAGTTTCTGCCTCTTGTCCTACAGCTCAGCACCACCGAGAACAGCCTGGCTCCATCCTTTTGGCACCCTCCCTTCAGATACTGACAGATATTGATCAGGTCCTCCCTCAGTTTTTCTCTTCTTGAGACTGAACAGGCCCAACTCCCTCAGCCTTTCCTTGTAAGAGAGGTGTTCAAGTCCCTTCATCATTCATGTTGTCCTCCACTGGATCTGCTCCAGGAACTCTGTGTCTGCCTTGTCCTGAGGAGCCCAGAACTGGACACAGCACTCCAGACACGCCTCACTGGGGCTGAGTGGAGGGGCAGGATCACCTCCCTGACCTGCTGGCAGTGCTCTCCCTGAGGCACCCCAGGACCCCACTGGCCCTGTTGTCCCCAGGGCACTGCTGGCTCATGGACAGCTCACTGCCCACCAGGACCCCCAGGCCCTTCTCTGCAGAGCTGCTTTCCAGCAGGTCACCCCCAGCCTGTGCTGGTGCCTGGGCTTGTCCTTCCCCAGTGCAGGACCCTGCATTTGCCTTTTCTGAATTCCAGACCATTGCTCTGCCCACCTCTCCAGCCTGTCTCCCTTCTGAAGGGCTGCCCAGCTCTCAGAGGTATCGGCCCAGCTCTGTGTCTTCAGTGACCTGGATGAGGAGGCCTCTGCCCCTTCCTCGAAATCATTAATGGGTAAGTTAATACTGGGCCCAGTATTGAACCTTGGCAGACACTATCAGTGACAGGCCTCCAACTAGACCCTGCGCCATTGCTTATGATCCTCTGGGATCTGTCATTCAGCCAGCTCTTAACCCACCTCACTGTCCACTCATCCAGCCTGCTGTTTTTGACCTTATCTGCTGGAAGATATCACAGGAGGCAGTGCCAGAAGCTTTGCTGAAGTCCAGGTAGACAGCACTCACTCTCTAGCACTCACTCTCTCCCCTTAACAGAGGCCACACAACCAACACCAAAGATGGTGATAAGCATCAGCACTTTATTATTCCCCAGTACAACCTTTTATACCCTCTGTCTCACATGCATAACACCTGTGTGCCCTTTTACTCTTTTGTGATTGGTCAATGCACATCAGCATTCAGTGCTTCTCCTTCAGTGCTCGTCACCTGTCTTTCACAGCTGCAACTTATCAGGGGTGAGATTGCCTGCAGCACAATCTCTATTCTCTTCCAATCCATTCTCCCACATCCCCTCTTCTGTCCAGTTAACCTCATTGGATACCATCTCACTGGATACTCCTTTGACCCCAGTTACCTGACATAGCCTTAGAGCATTTTTGAAAATCAGGTCTCACCCATAAATTAATATCTACAAAAGTCCTAATTACTGGAAACTCCAGTCAATGTGAAGCCTAACACATGTTCTCCTGAGAGGGACTGTAAATACATGTTAGGTGTGCAGACTGCATCTTTTGGGTACCTTACATTAACATATTTTTATACAGTCTTACCATTTCAATTATAATTTCCAAAAAAGGACAAACATATGTGAATTCTGCATGCTCCTTGTTATTCTTTTCCTTCAAAACAACAGCTGGTCTCAATGCATTAAGTATTTTATTAAAATTAAAATTAGAATTTAAAATTGCACCTTCAGGAAACTTGTTATCCAAGAAAATGATGCCAGTATGATAATGAGAATGTAATTATGATTTCATTTATAAGAAGTGGTGTTCAATTATTGCTTCTATTAAGAACAAATTGTTAACAGCAGTCAGTGCTGAGATTCTGAATATAGATTACATTTTTGGTTGTTGAAAAAGAAGCAAGAAGTAGTCTCTGCACTGAACATACTCATCTGATTCAGAGAGGAAGATATATCTTACATAGATCCAGCCATTTCCTTTTTTCTTCCCCAACTACTGTTAGTTAACAACTGTGCTTAATTAATCAAGTTTTGTTTACTTGACTTGTTCCAGATTTTCACACATGCAGAGCCTGTAGGATTGTGGTTAAAGAAATAGAGACTAGTAGCAGAGAAACTGAAAAATAGACAGATTGAATAACATGGAAAATAGCTTAAATACTGGTGAAGTGGTGTGGAAAAACACCCTCTGATAAGAAGGAAGAATGCATCAAAACTGAACACAAAAGTTTCTTAATTTCTTGAAAGCAAAAGTGAAGAAATGCCATATAGAGCAACTTAAAGGTTTGCAAAAGGAAATCACAACATAGCAGGACATGTCAATTAATGTAACATGAGCAATCTGGGAAACAATGGCTATGCACTTCTAAGGCCTTAATGTTATCTTCTTCAAATTCCTTTGCTTTCATTTGAAAACCATCGGGATTTTATGGTTTTTAACTTAAGAAGTCAGAGGATATTTATTAATATGTTGATTGTTTGGATTCCTCAAGGCCAGCTGAAGACAGCCAAGGTAGAAAGGTAAGTCAGTAAGGAAGAGATATACACAGCTCTGAGCTTGAATTATAGCTGGGGCTTTTTTCTTTTATTTTATTCTTTATCTCTTTTTATTTTTTTTTATAGTGAAACATTTCTGAAGTTGAAAGTACTGAGTCTGCACAATCCTCTCACAAGACAAGAAGTCTTGTCAAATATTTAACACAAATGTAAGATTGACATGTGACTGGAGAATTGGGAATATCATAGAAACTGGCTGCATTAGGGTACTTTTTTTTTTCTGAGATAGGTAAGAAAAGGTATGAAAGATATCTCTTGCACATTCATGTATCAGCAAGTCATCAGGTGTTAGAAAGAAAAGGTTACCTTGAAGAAAACCAAAAAATCTCATAAATTCATTCTTTGGAAAAGTAAATTGAAAAAGGTCCCCAGTTAAACTGAAGTATCAGGTAACAATAGATTCTCATAGGCAATGTGGAATTTTTTCCTAACAAGAGGGTACTGAACATTGATACATCTCTTAAAAAAATTAATAAGATGTATAAGCTAAACTGAAGAATGACACTAAATCAAAACAACTCTCAGGCTCTGATGAAATAAATTCATTGTGGAGAGGAACATACATTACTCCAGCATATAAACTGGTACAATATTAATCAAAGAGAGACTCTCTCAGCTGAGGAAGACCATTAAAGATTCTGGACTACCTCTACTGCAGAATTCTCACAACTTTAGGCAGAAAACACTGTTCATTAGTATCACTACCACTATCGAAAAAACATGGTGTGATTTTGGGGGCTGTTCTGTGCAGTATCAGGACTTGGACTTGATGATCCTTGTGGGTATCTTCCAACTCAGGATATTCTATGATTCTATAGTTAAAAAGTTTACAAGAGTGTAGAACTAGTCATTAAAAGGTAAAATCAAAGTCAATCAACTAGAATATCAACTCCAGGTATATATATCACTATGCAGTTCCTAAGGTTTAAAGCAATGGGCTTGTAAAAAGACATAAATAGAATGATACTGACAGAGCTATTATAAATAAAAAGCATCTAACAAATGCTGTCAAATAAAAAAATTGCCCTAGAGATGACAATTTCTTGAGAGAGGACTTGTATACCATCTTAAATGTACTACTCTAGTCCTTGCTACAAATATTCATTCAAGCAAAATATACAAAAAAGTCACAACCTTTTCCATATAAAGGAAGTTTTACCATTTTCCAACGGTTTAGAGTCCCAACAGGATTTTGCCACAGAGGAACATCAAAGACTTTTTATTCTTCAGAACTGATCCTCTACTGAAACTAATGGTAAGGCTGATGTTCCACTCCTTTAAAGCTGATGTGAGTTTTAAAGTTGATTTTAAAGGCCAAATTCTAGCTATGTAGTAATTGAGTGAATCATGTTTTCCCCCTTACCTTAAAGCCAGCTAATTTCTACCTACACCACTACTTATTTGGCTAGATATTTGAGAATAGGCCAAGAAGGAAAGGCTCGTATCTGACCTTTTCTGATCTTTCTTAAAGAAAAAATGATAAATCTCTGCTGACCTATTCTTGATAATTTGAGACAATTTCTACTACTATGTATTATATTGCCAATATATAGTTCTCTATTAAAGAGATGTTCTTCTTTTGAATGTATTAGCAAACTTGAATTTCCTTTAGCCAAAAAGGACATAATAAAGGAATTATACAAAATCAAAGACACTCCCTCTCCTTCCTATAAATTGCCTTCTCTGAGAGCTTTCAATAAAATAAAACCCATTTATTAACACACCTCACTGATTCTTACTCATTTCTTCTTTTGTTTCTTCAGTTACTTTTGACTTCATTGTTGAGAGCAACAGGACTTTTCCTGCACATGTAAGGGGAAATGTCTCATAGCTCCTATTCTGTACATCTTAGCCTAGCTTGATCAGACACCAAAGTAATACCTGGTATAATAAAATGCTCAAAGTGATGAGGTAAACAAGGTTCAGTCTGACTTTTGAGCAAAATTTAACCAGTTTCTTTTATAGCAGGTATCCTCTTTACTAATTTTTCCATCAAATTTGACTCCTGCTGCCCTTGCTGTCCATTCATGGCTGAGTGCATTGGCTCGTGTAAAGACACGAAGAATAATTTTCCAAGGTACTGCTCTGTCTAATCTTCTTTGCTCCACCTTGTCTGTCTAGTTCCTTTGCAGCCATCAGCTGCTGACCTCAGCCAGCAATTCCTTACCTGCAGGCCAGTCTGTCCCATGTAGAGACGCACAAGCTTATTCAAGGGACAGGGATTTGTTGAGTCCCTTTCATTCTAAGCAGAGAATCTGCAGGTCCCAAGGCAGAGGGAAGGATACCACTGCAGAAACTATCCATTGAGTTTCAACTGTTTGAGGGATTCCTGTATGTACATGCAAGGATGTGATCTCCTCTTTTGCACTAATCAATAGGCAGACTTGATCATCATTATCTTTCACTGTTTTCTGAAGACTGAATCTAGAGGAAATACAGATATGCATTTAAGTTTTACCTGTTTCATGGCCCAAAAGAAGGACACCAGTCAGCCCCAAGCCCTTATTTCCAGTTTCTCTACATCCATAGATCCATGTAATTTTAGACTAAATGTTTTACCACTTGCTGGAAAATAAAGCTGTCCTATGAAAATTTAAACAAAGATTAAGAGAAACAAGGCAGAAGAAGAAATTGAGATCAAATTTTAAGACAAATTGTTGTCATTAAGCAAATCAGTCATTGTCATCTTTTTACTGACTAGTGCCTATGTAGCAAACTATACTGTTCCAGTCTGTTTGCAGTAATAATTTGAAGCACACTTGGAAAGCACTCAGACAATGTGCAGGAGTAGACAGGTGGAAAAGCCCCAGCATTTTCAAAAAAAAAAGATTTTTTTTGTCCTGTAGACATGGTGTGCATTCCTGACATGCAACTAATTTCAAACATTGCTCACATCTGTACATTTGAGTATTTTCAAGCCTTCATTAACTAGAGATTTATATAGAAACACATAATTTTATAGAGACACATAATTTAGATATTTAGATATTATAGATATTTATATTATTGTGTGTATGGTTTTGACTTTTTGTGGGTCTTCAAAACAGTAACTTCAGCAATGGAGTTTTCTGAAGTAACTGATGTTAAATCATGTGCCAGTTTATTTAAGCCAATTTTACTTAATAAAACTGTCAGAAATTAGCTAAGAGAGCTGTGCCAATACATAAAGTGAGGGTCAGGTTCCTATGAGCTAGTGAGTATTCACTGCCAAAAGCTGCATGCCCTTGAGTTGGAAAAAATCCAGAGTAATTCCATTGATTTAATCATGTTACTCCAGATTCACAGCTTGGCAGCCCCCTTTTCTGTAGACACAGCACAGAGAGGCAACATTAGACATTCTGGGGTAAAGACCTCTCCCTTTTCTCGTGCCAGACAGTTTCCTATACAGTCTTGACCAGTGCACAGACACTTGCTTGCATAAATTAGCTTTTCTAAGACAGACATTATGGCTAAATGCAGTAAAGCCACATTCCTAAACGTATTTGGCTCTGTATCCTAAGGGCATTATTTGATTTGGTTAATAGTACTGGTATAATGAACTGACTTTAATACCAGAAACTTAGTGACAAAGATACATTGAAATATTCCACGTAAATTCAATGCTACTTGTAATAAAATATTTTTGCTCCTTTGCCTTAATTAGAAGGGCCTCATGTTACTAAAGATATTGAGTTTGTTAAGAGGAGTAGGAAATATCTTAAAATGCTGAGACAGCATTCACCTAGGAGTTGCAAATAAGTGCAGTTTTACTGTCATACTTTGATGATCTAGATTTTCTGATTCCCATTCCTCTGTTTCTAGTTAAAAATCTCCCCAAAATACTGGAAGTGTTGTTGAATAATGAAAAGACTGCTATTCAAGAAGCTGAGTGATCTCTCAAAAAATAAAAAAGCATAATATTTCTTTTGTTATTATGTTGATCAACCTTATCCTATCTTCCTTTTATGTCTCTGGATTATTAAATTTCTCAAAAGAAGTATTATAACTCCACTCTTTTTCTTATACTCCATCAGTGATTTCTCAAATTTACAGATAAAATCTCCAGGTCTTTCGATGTCTGCATCAAATTTTAGGTAAATGTTATGCTCCCAAGTTCTTCACAAAATGGTTCAAAGTTGAGGAAATCATTAATAAGAGTAAGGCAAACATGTCTGGGAGAGAGTAGCATAATCGCATTTGACCTTAGCTTTTCTATCATTGTTAGTCAAAACACAAAGACATCTTATCCATATTAAAAGCACTTATAGCTACAGTACTAATGTGTACCTAAACGTGTTACCTCACCAAGCCCACCTAATTACTCTTTCTTCAGCAACAAGGATGCCATGTCTGCACTCTTTATGATGTTTTTCCCCAGATATTTGAGTTGATCTCCAGAATTAAAGGACAGGTTTTCAAATTTATTTAGTCATTGAATAGCAAACAGAGATTCATAGTAGGATATTCTCAGCAGTGCCAGAGTTGATTCAAGGTTCATTCACAATTCCAATGAGTTATAGAGATAATCTGATTGCTGCCCTAGCAAATACTTTCCAGAAATACTTTTCTCTACCTCTTTCTAAGTATACAAATTAGAGAGATTTTTGTCCAAGCTGTCTTGTCTTTGGGTTGTTTGGCAATATATGAAAACATTCCTAAAGGTCTAGGTTGAAAATCACGACCTGAAGGATAAATCTGTAGGCACAATGAAACTCCCTACAATGAGATTAAAGCTCTTCTGCAAGATGGAGAACATGATTTCTTAAGAAATCATAAGATGTGGTCTGGAATTATTCCAGAAAACAAGGCTTTTTCAATTATTTAACACAGGGGTTGTTTTGGGTTTTTAAAATAGGTATTTATATACATATTTGTTAAAATAGAAAACAATACATATGGTGCAATTCTTATTTCAAAAAAAGATTATAACTCTTACTTAAAACTAATAAATATACCTTGGAAATTATACTATAGAAAAATACAAGGGAAAGGAATTCTTTAAATTCACTACAAAAACTTTGGGCTATAGATAAAGAATGAAATTAAGTTACAACCAGGTGGTATATGAACCCAGTCCTTGATAATTTAATTTAGAAATTAATCATTCCAGGATTTACAGAGACAAACATTTCTAGAGTGTAAAGATTAAAAGGAGAAGGATTCTTGAATTTTAGATGCCAGATTTCAGTTATCAGTATAAAACAAGTATTTTAGATTATCTGCCTGAAGTATCACATGGACTGGACCAAATTCTCTGCAGACACATGGACACTTCAAAGTGTCTGGTTCTTCCTGTAGCTGTAGCCCGAAGCCTGTCCATACTTAGAGACACACACATACGTGACCTGTCCTGCATTAACAGTAACTTCTTCTTACCCCTGCTTACAAAACTCTCCTCTGCACTAGCTGTGCTCACCTAGGGTTGTGTAAATGGCCCTAATACCAGAGAAGTGCAGTTGAACACAAGAAAGTGAAGGAAGCAAAAATAGAGTAAGGAGGAACAGAATACAGCAGGAAAAAAAAATCTTCCATCATTATATGATGGATAAGCTGTGCCAAAAGCAAAACCCAAATGTCATTTTGAGTAAGAGTAAAACTTGAAAGTTTGGGAGGAATTAAAATAATTTTCAATGTTTTCCATTTTTATAGCTTGTTTTTTCATCTGGTCACAGTAAAAATTCTTGTCACACTAGTTAATTTTTCTAAATTCAATTGCACAAATAAATATCTTAGTAAGCTGTATTAAGATTAATGGCTTCTACATTTTAGCAATTGTGAAAGTCTTTAAAAGTTGAAAGTAGACCCAGATTAATATGCATGCATTTTAAAAACCTCATTAAGTCAAGAAAAAATTGTGCATCAAACCCTTATCTTTTCAGCTTCATTTTTACTGTTCTGGTATTATTTCTATTAGATTTCTGTATATACCAAACTATTAGCTTTATAAGTGATAAACTGATTTCCTTAAGCACAAAATCAATTCCCTGTCCCCCAGGTTGCCCAGATGTACACGCAGAAGTGCCGATCATTCTGTGTGACATGTCACTTAGAGGGCTGTGGTTAACCTGGAAGCTTTCTCAGACTTAATTCTGCTCACCAGCAGTTGGTCAGCTAAGGCTGTCACACACAGCCTGGTGACCCTGATTTGAGCTCTCTGACCTTATATTTAGGCTGTTGCCTGTATTGAGGCAGCTGGATGACAGCTAAGCTGCATTTAGCACCTCCCAATCAATAATGCTGCTTATCCTGCAGCTCTAAGATGCTCAGGCTGCATCATACTTGATGTTAGAAGGTTCTGAGTTCAGTCAGTTTAATTTTGCCAGCATTTTCACAGCAATCTCCTAAATAAAAGTAAATTATGATTTATTGAAAAGGTGCAAAGACTTTTGTGAAAAAGGATTAGTTTTTGAACTGGCTGAAGAACTTCAAAATTTGTTAAAAGGCATGGTTTCAATTCTTCTTATAACAAAATAAACCTCCTTCACAGAGTTCTTTCTTTGGAAGAGAAGACAAGGCTAAGGAGGAAAAGGGTAAAACTACCCAGAAATCATCAATTCCTACTCTACGGTAAAGATCAACATTGTTCCAAGGGAGCTGAGGTAAGAGAAGTAAATTGGAGCAAATCAAGACCAAGTGAAGAAGAAGGAAAGCCTACCATTGACTAATGGGAGTGGGAATAGCAGGAAAATTAGTTCAAAAAGATTATTCATTCTGATCCTAGCCCCAGGTAATCTTAACAACTCCAAGTGTCATCCTTGATAAATCACTGCTTTGCAGATCCAAACGTTTGTGAGCTTTTTTTAGTTGGTAAATTTTGTGAAAACAGGCTTATTAAACATATGGCCCACTATTTTCCAATGCAGGTTGTTAGTATTTTGTCAGCTTTTCAGAGGTCAAAGATTTGGAATCAGTCCTAACGACATGATGATGCCAAACTGCACTTCCTGCTGCTGTAATAAATGGATATCCAGAGGTTGGCTGGCTCCATGAAAAATAACTTATGTACATTTACACTATGTTGCAGTCACCCCAGATCAGAAATCAGTCACCCATAGTCAGTGTTGTACCACCTTTCTGGTCTGAAGATCCAATTTGAAACCTGTAAGGCTACTTCCTAAAAGGCAGGCACTCGTGATACAGCCAAGCTTGAACACACAGAATAGGTTAAATGTTCAAACCTGTTAGAAACATGTTTGAAACTACCCTAACATAAGCCTCCAAATTGTAGCCATCTATAACAGCACACAGCTGACTCCCCCTAGCACATGCTATCAGCAAGAATGAGCTTTGGCCAACCTAACAGACATCCTTCACAGATAAAGGAATTGTTTCTAAGGTACCTACGTTTTTCATCATGTGCAACTCTGAACAAAGACCAAATGTTAAAAGAATTTTATACATAACTGAAATGTAGGTATGCAAACCAAAAATTAAAAGCGGATGAAGATGTTCCATTATTGCTACAAAAGATGAGTTCAACACAGCCTGCCCAGTGAATGACAGAGGTGCCTCAGAGAAAATGGAGTAGACATCCCATAGAACTGAAGACTGAATAGTCAAGCTTCATGACTTTGAAAAATGACTTTGGCTTCTGAGAATTGACATACTAAAATATTAAAACCCTTGGATAGTTTAGTTGAGTTGGCTTTTTTGCCTATTTAAAAAACATGAAAGAAAAATGAAGACAAAGAAGAGATATCAGGTCTTCAGAGTCAGAAGAGCAGCAAAGAAAAAGAAAATAAAAGAAAGACATCATGACCAAGGGTGCCTTTGGCCAAGGTCTCAAAGACTGGAAACAAACTTTTGAACGAGTATAAAAAAAAAAAATCTTGTGCCAGCTACTCTAAAGGCACAAGACAAAATGGAAGACAGGTTGGCTTTGAGTAGCAGAAGTTTGATTGAATTACTGGGGTGAAATAGTTTTTCTGAGTGAGACTGAAGAAAAGTAGAATTAACTTATTGGAAACATGTTATTACAATTTTTCAGGAAGGAGTAGTATGGGTAGATTATATGCAATTCTTTCATTTACAAAAAGAGCTGCAAGACATCGTGGAAACAGAGAATTTACTGAAAAAGTGGTTCAGGAATATTTTATATTTCACAAAAGATGTCTTAGGAAACACCAATATTAAGAACTTCAAATGCTTCAAGTTTGCAGAATGCTTTGTTTTTTAAAAATATCCAGAGAATCTCCAGTATAACACTGCATTTTAACTTGATTAACTTTAAACCACCAAACTACTCCCATTTTAAATAAGAAATTTAATTCTCAGTCTTACTGAGAATAACATAAGAATATTTCATAGCTACTTCAAATTGTAGCATTAAGTCAAAAAGACAAAGCATTGCACCTGGCACATGGAGTGTTACATAATGTGCATTTTAATCTTAGTGGTGCTTCTATTAATTATGCTGTCAAGACATTTCTATTCCTACACGTGGCCAAGAAAAACCTGAAGAGCTATCTAGCTTTAAATCCATTTCTAGCTGGATCTATAATTGGGACAATATTACCTTATGGTGGATATGAGATGATTAAGACTGTAGCAGTAATTCAGTGCTGGATCTTGTAATTGTTTTCCTCTAATGCACCAGAGGAAATTAATTATTTTGTGTAGCTTTAATATACTCAAATGGTGAACCCACACTGCATTATTTTATAGATTTGTTGCCATGGGATTGGATGCCTATAGATTTTAAGCAAACAAGTGTATTTTATATTATACTCCATTCTTGAAGTCTTTATGATTAAAATAAAAAGTAAAAATCCATCTTGGGAAGAGACGACAATAAAAGGAAAGAGTATAAGGAGAAAAAAGTCTCCAAAGAGTATCTATAACTCGAGATTTTTTTCAGAACAGGGAAAAGAATTTTAGAGAAGTCTGAAGAATGAGAGGCATTCTGTAGCATACAGTCCAGCCTCTATTAAAAATAATTAAAGTAAAAAATGCCTAACAATTGCCTAACTCAATCTTAATTTTTGGAAGACAATACACTTTGTAATCCAGATGAACTATGATACTGATGTCATCAGGAAATGGATCTTTTCTGTATCAGTGTCACTTCTGCAATTCTATTATCTCAAATGTGCCTGTAAAATAAAATTGCAAAGGACACTTAATTTATTAATTTTTTTTAATGATGTCTTTATAATATGCCCAAATTACTATCAAGCTCCAAAAATACTAATGTCAGTAGTTTTTCCTAGATTTGTTTTGGACTTATTATTTTTCCTATCATGGCAAAAAAAAAGAGCTTGACCAGTAAGAGTAACATAAAAAGATATGCTGCTTCTGAAATTTGGAAGGCACAACAACTGCATAAGACCTAGGGTGGTTTCTTACCTCAATGTCAAACATATAAGGGCAAATGAGGATAACCACAAAAAAAAAAAAAAAAAAAAAAAAAAAAAAAAAAAAAAAAAAAAAGAGAAAATTGACAGAATAAGTATGATTGGGCAGACTATATTAGTAATTTAGGTATTACCAAGATTCAGAATATATATTTTGTTTACCCTTGAAAATTTAATAACTAAAAGACATTATTTATAAGGAATGAATATAGGCATTTCTAAATTGCTTTGTGAAGTTTAGGGCATCTCAGCTTGCTGTGGTGCATGCAATTCACCAAATACGCCTGCCATTTTCTGTTCAAATTTCTTGGGTTTTTTTTAATTTCTCCATTCTAAGAGTAATAAAGGTTTGAGCTATCAGCCTGAGTCAAAGCAAAACCTATCTATGAAATATAAAATAAATAGATCTGAATATCTGTGTTACCAAGGTTTCAGTTGCTTGAAGATAAAACAAATATTTTTTTACCTATTTAAAACCTATGTGCTGGTTTTGCATTAATTGATATTTGGTGAGGAGGAAAGAAGTCACCCATGGAAATGAATTTTCTGACAAGACCCGCTAAGACCTTCCTCTGTACTTAACAACACCAATCAGCAACTAGTTTTGAAGACTGACATCTGGTTAAACCATTAGAAACCTGAACATGCCTCTATGAACACACATGTTAAAATGAAGAAATCCCGGGAATTCTTTCTTTTCCTTCCCACCTGGGAACAGGTAACAAAGGCAGGAGCCCCATCTCGGCCGGGCCGGGGGCTGAGCCCTGCCGCAGGGCCGGGCCCTTCCCCGGAGGCCGCCAGGCAGGGGGAAGGGAGGCCATCAGCTGCTGAGTCCCGGCCTGCCTGATGAGATCCCGGCCCTTGCCCCAGCCTCGCCGCCAGAGAAACCCCAGGGCCAGCCCTGCGGCCCGTGTAGGAAACAGCCCCGTGGCTAATCCCGACACAGCCACTGAAGAAACCTCTACCATAAAACAGCTCCAGCCAGCAGGGGTTACGTAACCATCTGCAGGTCCCGGTGAGGTATTAACTCTTTCAGTGCACAGATGAGGCCTGCAGACCTTCAATCGTCTCTCGAGTGAGAGAAAAGGACAGAGTGAAGACACATAAAGGGCAACATAGAGACACCAAAGTCAGTGAGAAGGAGTCAAATCCCAGATGGAAGGCAAATTAAAAGATGCCTTAATTTTAGGCTAAAAATTGCCATGGTGATGGACTATAATATACTGAAATTTCCTGTAATTCTTTGAAAATATGGGGGGATAGATTGTTAAAGCTGTAGGTATGAGCAAAAGCATCTGTGCGGAAGCAGGTAAATGTTGAAATAGTTGTGATTTAATGAGAAGCTTAAACAGAGATAAATAAAAAATAGTACCCCAAAAGCTGACATGGCCCATGAACTCAGCTCTGGGAAAGCTGCCAGAGATGGGAGGGGTTGCATAGATGCAGATTTTCAGGCAGCTGTTATTC
Source organism: Vidua chalybeata (assembly GCF_026979565.1). Taxonomy (NCBI): domain Eukaryota; kingdom Metazoa; phylum Chordata; class Aves; order Passeriformes; family Viduidae; genus Vidua; species Vidua chalybeata. The sequence continues at coordinate 12,597,793 of NC_071531.1, forward strand.
ATAGAAATTAAAACCATGAGAGAACTGTTTCTTGTAGAGAAGTTTCCGTGGCTTGTCAAGAGAGACTCCTCTCCCTAAGTAAACTGAAAGAAAGACTATTCTAGAGGTGGTAAACTGACTAAAAATTCTGGATTTTATCTCTTTACATTGTTAGTGGGAAAGGTTGTAAGGGGGAGGAGAAGCATTCTAAAAGTTTTCTTCTAATTGTTATTATTCTTTATTTTAGTTACTGTTAATAAACTTTTCTTTATACCTTTTTCAAGTTTTGAGCCTGCTTTGCCTTCCTCCTAATCCTATCTCATAGCAGGAAATGAGTAAATATATTCTAGTGGGTGCACTGGCATTTAACCAGTGCTAGACGCTCTACAACCTAGTAGTAAAGCATTACTATGCTTTTCTATATTGTTGCCCTAGAACTGAACTCCAGTGATTTAGTGCTTCTGGTAAAAATCCACAAATCCACAGGAAGGTGTTTTGTCATTGATAATCAGTGTAATCCAATGGAATTACTATGGCACAGCTTTGCAGGAGAGCTCCTGCTGCCAGAATACAATTACTCCATCCCAGTTAGTCTTGCCATAGCAAATTCCCAGCCTTGTAACATCTGTTTGTGTGTAGTTTAGCCCTTCTGTACTTCATGGCATGCATCTGAGACCAGACTCAGAGTTCAGCTAAGATTACTTTGGTTTAAGGGGTGCTGAAAGAAAATGAGAGATATAAGCCAAGACAATAGAGACAAATACAGCCACTAAAGATAAACCACAATCCACAATATATAACCTAATCAATATTCAGTTTAGGAACTCAGCTCCTACTAATCCATAATGTAGCAACAATTATTTATAAAGTTGTTTATAAAACAATTCTCCATAGTTAGCTCAAATACACTGTCCATTTTCTGTTGTAAAGCAAGACATTTCAAGAACACAGTAAACCTTATGTATGTCCTGGCAGTTTTTACTTGCAGGAATACATCAGCCTGGATCTGCTGGCACTGATAATTTTTCAGAAACTTACTGCAGATGAAATATTGTTAGAGTTTTGAATACTTAGCTGAAATAACATTGTGCTTCATTGACATTAAGGGAATGGCATGGGAAGTTATTTGACTTCTTTATCTCTCAATTCTGGTCTTGAAAATTGATGTTAGCTTAGGATGATGAAAGGAGAGAAAGATACAATCCTACATCACAGAGATACAGTTTCAGATGACCAATTTATAATATTTAATGGAATAATCCATTAGAAAGATACAAAAGTTATTGCTTGTCACTGCTCTTTGTTTTAATTTATAACTGGTTGATAAACATACATTAGCTAACAGCTGAGGGGGTATTTTGGGATAAATATTTTGATGCATCTATTTTTATATGAAGTGTTAAAGGTAAGGAAATTGCAGTACATACTACTGTGCACTGCAGTCCTTTGCACTGATAATGTACATGTTTTAAAGCAAGGAGTTCTTCTTAGTTTCATAGGTAGATATACCTGCCCCTAAGAAACAGCCTGCATTTTTGATAAAGTGAATCTTTGGTCATTTCCACAGAAACAGGAAGTAACAAAGTCACCTTGTGCTCAAACTTCTGGTACTATGTCCAGGTCAGGATTTATAATAATTATGTTTTTATCTTTAACCCATGTAGTAAATACATTTCTGGAAATGTCTTAAGTCTGTGTGTAAAGTCTGTTGTACTTCTGGTTGAAGGAAAAAGATATTGAGAGGGAGATAGGATTTTAGAAACAACAACCAATACTTTATGCTTTAGCTATTTGCAAAGAGAAATTTCACAACCAGCACTGCCAAAATGCTTGCTTTCCAGTCATTGTTTTATAACAGCTCAGCCTGATTACTCTCAAGTATTAGTCACTTCTGTTTCTGCCTGCTTAAAAACTAGTGCATGCCTTTTTTGAAGTCCAAGTGCCAGCAGTCTCCATCCTGCCTGCTCTGTCTCTGGCAGTGCTCTGGAACCCCTTTTTTTTCTTTACCCTTTCCTGTCACAGGCATGTTACATTTCAGCTTGTGAATCAGTTCCACTGATTTGACTCACAAAAAAATACTTAATTTTCCTTCCTTCAGGGCATGAGACAAGACAAGCTCAGCTTCGGCAGGAGGCCCTAAATCACCCCCTGGCCACATCTGTAGCAGAGCAGTACCTCAGGTCTCTGCTCCACGGTGCTTTCCCAGCCCTGATTCCCCTGGTTTCCCTCCCTTCCTCTTCAGGCTCTGCTGCTGCTGGTTTCTCCCCACTTCTGCTTCAGGAGGTCACAGCCCTCCTTGTCTAGCACATGTGGCAATTCTGGTTTATGCCATTTCTTTCTTCTCTGCCTCTGCTGACTTCATGCTTGTCTACCCACAGTGATACCCATAATACCCTCCTGCTTTGGCAGAACAGGGGGCTTTGAAGGTTCAGCATCTTTTTTTTAAACATAATTTTTAAGTTCTTTCCTATGGGAATGAGGAAATCTGGAGAACATTTCTGCCATCAAACGGAAGCAGAAAAGGCACAGGCTGTGAAGCATTGGTACCAGCAGCAATCACAATGTGAAGTTTGTGCATGTGAGAAAACAATGGAACATTAATGTAACCGGGCCACCAGCACCTACATACAAGATACAAGATAACAAGAGAACAGTGTGGAGATCCTCCACAGACAATGGCTCTCATTTCTCCTCCTTCACATAGAATGGTGCTTATCGTCAGCTTACTGAATTGTAAGAATCATTTATAAAGTCTTAGGAAGTAAAGAGAAATGGACTGGGAAAGATGACAGAAATAAGCATGCAATCACTTCAAGAAAAATATCTCTAAGATACATCTTTATAGCTGAAGCTGTTAACTCAGCCCTTTAAGGTAATTTTACTTCAGCAGTCTTAAATAACCCTTAGCGTTTAAATGACACTCTTTACTCTTAATGGTGTTTTCTCGCCTGCAGGCTATAACCATGAATCCTCCTCTAAGTACCTCTCTTCATTAGCAGCAGAATATCTTTTGCTATTCTTCGTAATGCTATGGAGAAAGATGCAGAGTATGGTGCAGTTTGCTTAGACTGGGTATTCTCATACACAGTGGAGAGATGAAGTTGGATTCGGGCACAGTTGTTGTATTAATCAAAAGAAATGCATCTTGCATTATCAGCAAAGCTCTTTATCTTGAGTGTCAGGTCAGATAACAGCACTCCTTTCCTAGTGTAACAGAGACCGTGTAGTACTGTGTTGATCTATCATTCTGACCCAGCTTTCAAGTTGCTTTCCTCAGGTGTTTTGCTGGGAAAGAGCAAAGCCTCAGGATGCAGCTTCAATTTGACTTTAGATATGGCACTCCAATCTGACAGCCAAAGTTAAATAGTTGGAATTATCAGAGCATATGTGTTCCATTTCCGTCGACACTGGGAAATTATTGTCATCCAGATTTGACTGAAATATGGACATTTAGAATTGCAGAAGCATTATGTCAAGAAGTTATGCCTGTAGGTAGAGATGCATTCACAGAAAAAAGCTGCAGGGTGGTCCTTCAGCTTGCTACACTGAGACCACCTACAGACAAAGAGCAAGTAGAAAATGTCAATCTTAAACAAACCAAGCTGAGATGTCAAATGAGACTTGTTATCTCATTTTAAACAGAAACACATCTCTTGCATTTTGCACAATACGCAGGAGTACTCCTGTATTACTGTATGCATTACTATGTATTTATTGGATGCAACAATCTTACCTAGGGGAGAAGATTCAGAGTTTTTATTCTGTAAGAAAATCTGATAAAGGATGTTCCGCTATAGTTTTAAGAAAATTTGGGACTTGAGATAAAATAATATTATGAATAGAGCAAATTGAGAATAAACCAGGAACAACAGTGTTCCACTATTCTAGCAGGGTTTGTAAACAAGATTTCATTCTCAAATATCTATGCCTAAACTTTTAAACTAACAGTACACTTACCCTGTTTTATAGAAGTCCTTCTAACCTGAATTATTGAATTATTCAATAACTTTCTGACTTTCTTAATCTGAGTAACAGAAGATGCTTAAAAATATTGTGAAAGATGTGAAATATGTGAAAGATGACTTTTAAAATGTGCACAGAAGTTCATCTTGATTGATGCTTTTTGTTGCTAGTATAATCTTACATGTTTCGTTTATCCTATAGAGCCCAAAACACGTTTATAGCAAGCACTTAAAAAAAAAGGCATGAAAATACAATTAACACATGAAATAGATACTATTGTTGTCCTTGATTTATCATTGAAACAAGAAGATAAATATATGCACAATAGAGCCAATAAATTTTAAGCTAACTAATATCTTCATTAATAATTATATCAATTCAAACATCCATTACTAAAATGATCCCATTACCATGTTCAATTGACTTATAAAATTGGATATAAAAATGCATTAGGTAGCTTGGACAACCAACAGTAACACCAGGATTTTCTTTCATCTTTGCATATCCTCAAATTTTCAAACTAACAGTGGCTAAAGAAAAAAAGATGCTCATTCTAGGAGAAGCAGAACCGAGTTCTTTGACAATTTCATTTAAATGTCTGCAGCTACAAAATTGATAGCTGATGCAACATGGAGCTCCTGTAAAATGCCTCATTTGTTTAAAGAAATGTATGTTTACAGTAACAATGTGTGGGCAGCTGGGTGGCAAAATGGTTCACAAAATATCAAACCATTTACCATAGTGAGATAACAGATAAAACTCATGTCTGCTTCATGAAACAGGTGATTACAAACTAATAAAAGGGGGAGGGGAAGGGAAATATGTTGTATTCACCTCTTCTGTGCAGTCCTAAGCACAGATTTATCTTTTTTATGGTAAGGAAAGTTTTTATCTTTCTCACTGAGGCATTTAGCCTCACACAATACCAACTGTATTCCTCAGTCACTGCTGGGGACTATGTAAAAATATTTATGGTGAAACTTAGCATATGTATTTCAAAGCAGCTTTCAGATAGTGCCTGGGATAGCTGTATTATTTAATTTTCACCACAGCCAGTCCCCAGAGTCTTGTCACACTTTGCAATAGGCATATTTTCCTAGGTTAGAGGTAAAAATACCCTGTCAGTAACCAGTGTTTAATGGGTAAAGGGTTTTAATGTGGCTGTACAATCCAAGACAGACCTTAATTGAACATATGAAGATATATTAATATATCTTCATAATTGAAAATATGAAGATTTTACTGTTAAAACTAGAAAATTAAACAAGAGTATTAGTAGAAGATCAATTTACTCTATAGGTTTAAAAGAGGGAAATTGGGTGACTTAAAGTTTGACAGTGGATGAAACTATGAATAAAAGGATGAACACGAGGAATTTGGAAAGTAAGATGGTGGGAATGCTCATTTAGCAGACAGGATAGCTACATGTTTAAACACGGTGAAAACCTCCACCTCTTCCAGCTAGGGAATGAAGTATGGACATGATGCCATAACTGTGGAAAACTGCTTCATAAACTTGGGCAGCAGAAGACAATGATGGCCAGGGAAGTGAAAGACATGGGAATATTTCCTGGATATCACATTGGGGAAAAAGTGAGTAAGCCCATATTAGTAGGAGTTCACTGAACTACATAATAAAAAGTTAATTTTATGTACTTAGTATCTCAATGGCAATGTTTAAACAACACAGAAGTTGGTGAGAATGAATATGTGGACATTGTAACTGTCCAAAGAATGACTGGACCATGTCTAACCATGTAACTTTGGACCAACAGTATATTTATTGTTCATAAAATAATTAGAAACCAGGAAGCAAAGTAAAACAAAAAAAATTCAAAGATGTAACTGGTCAGAAATTTAAGAAAACAGTACAAGTATGCTTTCAACAGCATAAGGTTTAAAGTAGAGCTAAAAGATCGCTAAAAAAATGAGAACAAGGCTCAGATTCAATAGCCTCTCCATTGTTACTGAAGAAAATCTCAGGAAAGAAAAAATGATTGTTGAATATAGGATTAGAAAGAAGTAATAACAATATGGAAACAGAAATTATCACAAAAGAGGTAGTAGGAAACTCAAAGACTCTAAGTCCTCTTGAGTGTGGCAAGGGACCAGGTAATCTTCATTTCAGAAATCTGAAACAATTGGTGCATGAAATTGCAGTCTCAGGAACATTTATGCTTTAAAAAGACAGTGAAGTGATCTTGGTTCTTTCAGGCTCATTATTTTGACATCTGTAATATACAGCTCTGTGCAGGGGCCAATGCAGCCCTGACCTGAATGAAGGGCTGAGCATCTGTGCAACCACAAGGCATGTGATGTCCAGAAGCATTTTCCATGCCAGCCAGTGCTAATGGAGTGAGGAAATGAAAGAAATAAAAGGAAATAGAAAGGGATGCTAGCATCTAGATTTAATATCTTAATTTTTATAACTATTGTTTTGTGTATGCTATTATTTAAACAATATTAGAATTTTATAAAATCTCTGATTAGGAAACTTGTTAGCTAAGATGGAAAAGAGGAGAATCAATAAAAGTATTATGACACAGGAAAGGGCCTGATAAAAGGTCAATACTCAAGAGTCCTGGAAGAAAAAAATATTAGATTGAAATTAAGTTATTAATAAAGTTTGTGGCTTGTCAAGCACTGGTCTCCAATTCAGCAGATATTTGTTAATATTTTTATTAATTATTTTGGCACAGGAATCAGCAAAGTCCTAGAGAAGTTGCATGGCACTATTTGGTGCAGTGCAAACATACATTTATTGGTCTCATTTAGATATACCCAGGCTTTCAAATACCTGGAAGGAAACACATTAACAGCTGAACCTGACCCACATTATTAGCAGAGAAAAACAGCAGTTAACACTGATCTGTTTTGCAGACGTACCCATATGTCAGAAAAGCTGGAAAGATGATGGCACAGAGAATTTCGGTCTAGCGTTCAGACCATGTTTGCAGACTGTGACACCTCAGATCACATTGCAGTCTCTCAAAATAAGATCTCTTTTTCTCTCAGACATTGCCAAATGTACAGGACCTGAAACTTCCAGTCTGACATGTATGTTTGGTTCACTTTTTAAGCAAGGACAGAGAAGGTAGCTCATTTCCTGGACTGTGTCTGTTGGACACAATGTTTGAAGACAGTTATAATTTTAAAAAATCTTTAGAGAACAAACAGCGTTTCATATCTTCTATAATATTTTATCAATAAAGGTCATCATATTCTAGTTTTTCTAGAGTATTTTAACATTGGCCTTTGAGAAAATTCCTGGATTACATCACAGCCAATAATTAAGAGATTTCCAGTTTTGATTTTCTTGAAAATCTTACTACATGGAAGGCTCAATCTAAACTGTAGAACTTAGTTTCTGCTTGGATGCAATAAACTTCTTAATAATATTTTGCTTTAGCAGATAGCCATCTTTAATTTGTGATTCCAACAAAATATATCAATTATTAAGATTTCAAATTCCAAAGAATATTTCAAAAGGCATTTTCTGATACATGGAAACCATGTAATTTAATCCCTACAATGTCTAGAGGAAGCTTGGGAAACATGGGGTTTATCTTGACATTGTACTGAGATATTTGAATATCAGGTTTCTTCAAAAATGATGAAAAGGATCAACACTGTGTATTTTAATTACCTTTTCCTCAAAAATCAAAATGCATTCATTTAAAAATATAAGTTCAAAGTACTACTCAAGTAGCCAACAGGGAATGGGAGCCAGTACATCACAGACTCCAAATTCATGGATGGAGCAAAGGATACAGCTGGAGGATACCTGGTGTACTTGAGGTCATGGGTCAGAGCAAGGTAAGGGGCACAGCCTGGGCACAGTGAATACAGAATCTGTGTGGTAAAAGAGATCAAATCATGTGTTAAGAATGTAATACCTGATCAAGTTGAGTGAGAGCTGACCTTAGGAAATGGGTTCTTACTGGGAACAGGGAGACAGGTACATGCCCCTATGTGAGACAGGGAAGAGCAAGTGTTGTTTCAGTAAATCAAAGGGAAATGAAAACAAGGACATTGCTTCTGTATTCATTGAAAGACACTGCTTTCAGTTTTCAGCTCCCATCTAGTTCTATAAGGAACAGAAGTTGAGGTTCTGCTAAAAGATGACGAGATATTCATTTAAAGTCCTAGTGGTTCTATTCTTTCTTCCCTAGGTATTTATCATCACTTTTCCATATTTGAAGTTGTTACTTTTAACTTTCTTCTTTCATAATCTAGTTATTTGCTTAAAATCACATAATAAAAATCAGAATTTTTTAGATATTTATCCCATTCTTACTTGGATGCTGGCTGCACAGTGGAATATAATTGGATATACCAGCAAATATATTCACTCACTATTTGCTCTCTCAGTATTAATCAAAGCTATTCATATTCATTATTTTTTTACATTAATCTCTCACTCCTTTCTAGCTTTTTAATCTATATTTTGCTTTTCTTAAATGCCTCAAGTTTTTGTTGACAATGTCCTGAAACTGAAGAGTTTTTGTAATACATATTCCATCCAAGGGAGGAATTTCAAACGTGCCTGATGCATATAGTAGTCATGGAATTCTAGGAGCATTTGGATACAAACACCTGTGAAAATCCTAATTTAGGACTTTATGGGAATGACTTGTAATTCCATTGAAAGAATCTCTTTAACATATGGATGTCTCAGTGGGTGCAACTCTGATTGATTGCATTGTATTTCTTTCCTCTAAATGGCACTAAAAATGTAATTTCCAATTTGACTGGTTGGTTAGTTTGTTCATTTCCTGATGTTTCCTCCTGAAAGAATGAGGTTGCAGTTATCCAAGTTGAAAATCACATTATTACTTCTAGTACATATAATTAACTCTTTGCTTTTTCTATATATTCTTTCACGGTCCAAAACACCCCTTCATAGAATAGCTTCAATGAATCTATTACTACAATATTTACTGATTTCTCACTTTTACTTCAAAACTAAACACTGTAGACCCATGTATTAAGTAAGACCAAAGTTTGGCTTTATGTTCAATTCAAGATTATTGCCAGCCACAGAGATCGTGGTACAGATTCAAACCTACAGCTAGTGGGCACAATATGTTGATACTAATCCTTGTAACCAGTTTAGTGCTTAGCAGCATATAATTTAAAATTGTTTGGTTGCTGAGCCAAATCCTGAAATCCCTCCTGAGCTGCCATTACATTTTCTGAAGGCAAAATGTTGCAATCTTCTGATTTTTCTTTGTGGCCAAAATTGGCACCTTGTATAAGCAGGATTTTCATGCAATGCAAAGCTGCCCCTGTCCCTATGCAAACCACTGTTGGAGACTCGTAGTGTAAAAAACTAATTGTTTTATCACACCTTGCAATCTTTCTAAGCCCAAAAGTGGTATTTAACCCAAACATTATGCTACTTTGGGCCTAGTTCTACTTAAAATGGTTTATCATTTGTGTTTGGCATCTCGATCACTTTTGATCCAGGGAATAGTTTCACATAGGGTCTGGAAATGCCCCAGAAGACAGTAGCATCCAGGTATGGAGTGTCTGTGTGCTTGGGCAGATCTCAGCAGTCATGCTTAAAGCCTCCTGTGGAAAGGAGGAGATTTAGAACAGCCGCACTCTCCTGTGCCCAGCCAGCACAGCCACTCACACACTCACCTGCACGTAAGTCCTTCTGGAAAATAAATGCACTCTCTCAGCAATTTAAGTCACAGGTAACATTTACAATATTATTAGATGAGTGTAAAGGATAAGAAAGTAATAAACATGCTGCTTTTATTTTTTTTTACATGGTAGCTAGGCATGTACCTTGTAAGCCAATCTTTCCAGGTGTTATCTAAAAGAGACAACTTACAAACCCTTGAAATCCAAGGTTTGTAATACAAATGTTGACAGCTTTTTAACTAGAGCAGAACACCAGTTCATTCAATGTGTATGCACTGTCATTTTCAATGCTGCCGTGCCATCTGTTCATTCTGTGAATTGTAAATGGTTTTTCATATTTTGGTTTTAAAATCTGTTGGATAAATTGGATTGTAAAAGGTGAAGACATAAATGGATGACACCCTCTCTTTCTCTTCCCCTTAATTACACTATCTTTCATGCCAGTGTCCAAAGGCTGAGAATGGAAAGGTTATTGGAAATTGTGATGTGATCTTACAGCAAATCATTGTTATAGCTGTCACTAAGCAGGAAATACTATCATTAGGTTTGTAAAATATATTTTATAATCACACCCAGTTTTATGACAGTGATACCTTCTTGATAGTTTCCTTCTAGACTGAAAATTTCCATATTGATTCCTGGTCAAAGATGAGTTCTTCAAAGTAACTGAAGTTAAGTGCCTTCAGTAATTGTGGCGTTCTCCTAGAGTAAGAAAATTGCATGTCTCTGTATATGTATTTTTAAAAAATTATAAGGTAAGCAATAAAATCAGATTGACTCCGAAATGCAGAGCTTTGAAACTGGCAACATGGAATTTAAACATTTCTTTTAAGACTGGTTTTATGTTAACAAAATAAACGCTAAATGAAAAATTCATATATAAATATATACATATATATAGGGGAATCTGTTAAGATTTTGTACTGGACTGCTACCCTTAAACTGGCTGCTTGGATTTACTCATGTAAATTTTCATTGTCATGGAGCTCTTACATCTGAATAATTGAGAGATTCTCATGACGGGAGAGAAGCCCAATCTTGTAAGGCAGGAATGTCTATTGTTTCTGTCCTCCTGTTGCTCTTATACAGACTCTGATGTCTGGGATGTGGTTAGAAAAACTGACAAAACTGGAATTTGGGAAACTGGAACATGAGCACAACATGTCTAGCACAGCCATTCAGATGGACAAACTTGTGCCTTGGGCATGGATGAGGAATGCTGTGGGTAAGGCAAGATAAAAAGGTAGCTGTACACCTAATTTGTAATAGAATATGTGAAGCCCTTTCTTAATAGTTTATGTAGACATAATTGGTAGTGAAACAAATATACTCCAATTAAAATTTTTGGGAGAGGTTGGGGGTGGAATGAAGTGCAATAACTTATGCTGTGTGAGTTTCCCTGAAAACTTTTGACTTTTACCCACATTTTTAGGTCATTAAAAAGCTGACCAGTGCTTTTTTACTGTTCATAATGATGACATCTGGGGCAAGTTCAGTTCATACGGCTCTGTTTGTGGCATACATCACTCAGCTTTGTCAATTAATTAGTATCCCTCCAAACTACACAGGTAGGAGCTATTTTAGTAGGGAAACTAAAGCATTAGTTGAGTCCTTCTTGTGATACTAAAACATTGTGGATTTGATCTTTTTTGGTTGAAAAAAACCCATGAGCTATAAAAACCACTATATTTGGCTTTTCAGCATTCTAAACTCAACAGTCTAAAGTAAAATATCAATAAAGAAAACAAGAATCTGCTGTTCTTTTTGCTAAGGAAGTATTCTGATATTCTTTTCTGCACATTATTTTGTTCATCCTGAGGCTAGGGGTTTTTTTGTACATCTATTATTGCAGCGCAGAATTTACTTTTTAGCAAAATCTGAGTCAGCAAAATGATTATAAGCATTGTCACCCAGGGATAACCAATTGCAAAAAAGGAAGAGTTACAAAACCAGACCTCCTGCAGTAATTGTTATATGGTAGCCATCTATGAAAATGCATAGTTTGACATTAACATTTTTTTCTTGTACTATTTTTATTGCCTCAGCTGAGACATCAGACTAGACCCTCTGAGTTTAAAAAGAACCTAAAAATAATCCTCCCTGTGCAAGGCTGATGGCAAGTTTATCTTGTTGTTAAGTATCTATTTGTTCATATTACATCTCAAAACATGTTATGATGGGGTAACTGAGAGTAATGACACTAAATTAGGATAAGGAAAATTGATGTTAAATAGCATACTGATAATCTTCCTGACAGTAAGATCACTGAAATCACTGAATAATCTCCCATGGGAATAGAATGCAGCTACACTGCTTGATGCTTTGGAAAAGGCATATTGGAAAATAAGCACTAGGTGTTCACCCTAGGGAACAGCTTTTCACTAGCAAGAAATTAATAAGGTGGCTGAACAGGTGGCTTTTTTCCATCCTTCTATAATTTTGCATGTGGTTTTTGTTCTGTTTACAAAGATACCACTGCTCTCAATACTATCTTTTTAAGACTGTATTTTTAATAGCATTTTTTAATAAGTGACATAAATTTTTCACATACTGAAAACAATTTTTTTATGATAGTGGCTGTTTTTGAAGGGTAGAGTCTTATTAAAGCAGAAATGTTACTTTTCTCAAGAAGGTAGCACACAATGTTTGGTTAGTTCTCCAAACTACCTTCTTAATATTCAGCATGAAATGTACTTTTACTCAATAAGAACCTTAGAGAACTCCATATGTGTACACTATAAATAGTTATTTATGGTTTTGACAGTAATAGGAAAATGCTAAAAGTCCACCTGACTGAAAGGAAGGTTAAGGAATTTGGGTTTTTTTCATGGTACCTACTAGTAAGCTGAACATCTTAGCACAGCAATTACTGCAGTGATCCATGTGCTTCCTTTCTTAGTAGAAAATATATTTTAGTACATTTTATTTTTCTGAATGGTTTCTGATTGGGTTTTTGGTTGGTTGGGGTTTTTCCTGTTATAGACAGAAACGAAACCTGACATGAAGATCTTCCAGGGATCTTTTGGGGGTGGGGTTTTGTTTTTGGGTTTGGGTTTTTGTTTGTTTGTTTGGTTTGGTTTGTTTGTTTGTTTGTTTGAGGGTGAGTTGCTTGATTGTGTTTCTGATCTTTGTTTGTTTGATTGTTTGTTTGGGGAGGGTTGTTGGTTTTCTTTTTTAGTACCGAGTTTAAAGCCTTCTACATGCTTTCTTGAAAAAAAACACCATGTAACAATTTAATTCTAAAATTACATGTCTATTCCCAGGAACTGCTTTTTACACTGCCACAGACTGCTATGAAGTGTGAAAAGTCCCCCCACTGCTGACTAAGATCAACGTAACTCCTACAGGTGTCCAGTGTTGTCCTCTGTTGGATGCTACTCTTCAGTCAGTAACAAGGGTCTGATGAGGTTGAGCAGTAAGATGACAAAGCCCTTGATGTTGCTTTTTAGAAGGGTATGATGAAAAATGATAAATATACTGATAAATAGTGTCTGCCCATGTTCCTAAGATCCCAATAGTATGGAAGGACCTGACAATAAAGAAAGAGACTCAGGATCATTGTTCTGTATTTGCCCTATTCTGTGAGCAGATGAGAAAAGCAAACCTAAAATGTTTCTCTCAAGACAGAAGGGTCATTGGCCTGGCAGGAGATCAGGTAAGATTCTTTAAGGTATTACAAAAATTAACTTTTCATCATAAAGTGTTTCCATTTTGTCTGAGAGGCAAATTCTAACTCCTTTAGAAGCCCTCAGAACTCTGTCAAGCCATTCCTGAGACGAGACCCTTGATAGCTTTCAACCTAAGAATAAAGTGCAGGATGGAGAAGTCATGAGGAAAAACCCAAAGGCAAATATCACATATTTACAGCTAGAAGTGAAGCCCTCAATTTTACCTTCTTGGTTAAGTTGCAGAAAAACTGTGTGGGTTTGCTGGAGTTAAGAAGCAATGTATTAATCTATTTAGAGATAATAATTATAACCATGCTGTGTGAGATCAAGGCACCAGGATTTGGTTTCTAACAGAACTCATAAGAAAAAAAAACCCCACAATTGTACACATTTTGTCTGTATTTTTTTATTTGGCTATTTTAATTCCAGGAACTGAAATGGATATGTTTTCTTTTGCAGCATAGTGAACATGACTTTATTATTAGAAGAAGGCCATAAGTCTTTTATTAACCTGATAATGCAGGGTTCTCAGCACTGTTCTGAGCTTACCTACATGTGAGCTATTTCTAATTTGTTTCCACAGTGTGTTTCCCTAATCTCTAAACACACCAGACCTGTATGAAGTCTGAAAAGTCTGGCTTATCACTGCACAACAAACAAGAGCACTTTCTGTTAGTAATGATTGTAAAATGCTACTGCACAATTTTCAAACTTTACCTGGGAACCAGTGAAGTGGAAGCAGACCTTGCTAAACATAAAAGCAGGTCTAAGAGTGAGAAGAAATTACTCTTGCAAAACAGCACATTGTTCCTTGCACCAAAGAACTGGGAATGTCACTGATAGCCTTTTCCCTGCTGCTATGCTTCAGGAAAACTGTTGGTGTCAGCCTGAAGATCCACAGGGATTTTTGCAGAATGATCAAAATGAAAAAGGCAATAGGTAAACATTAATAAGTTTTCTTGTATAATAATTTTAGATGCATTATTAGTAATGCAGCTATTCTTTATTAATTTTCTCTATCAGGCTCACTATTATTTTAACTGAACAACTAACTTTTTGTTGCATTTTTGTTGACATTGTTAAGTTTTAATTAGGCTATCATTAAGTTCTTGGCTTCACATATACATCATATTTCCTCTTATTATAGTAATATTCTGAGTGCAAATTTACACATTAGGTAATCATCACTAAATAATTTTGAAGCATTTGCCCAGTTTTCCTTCAAGCCCCAGATTTAGCAGCCACAACACCCTGACAGGAGTGCCACACTTTCCATCAGCAAAAATCAGATCCTTTGGCTTTTAAACTGGCTAATAGAGGCATTACCATTAATTCTTGTGCTGGAAGAGAATGTGAACAATGATTTGTTCACCATGCTACTAGTTATTTTGTAGGCCTCACTTAAAACACATCTTTTCCATGCTGACAATTCCTACTTGAACTGCTTATTCCCCATACACAGGCTCTTCCACATATTTGATCAACTTTCTCTTCGAAGCTTAATAAGATCAAACATATCTTCCTTGAGATTAATGTACCAGAACATCACACTATGCATGCAAATTAGCCATGGCACTCTGCAGTGTCATGATGTAGGGACTTCAAGAGTTTCCTGTCTCAAATGGTCACATAATGATAAGGTTCTCCATTTACTTTTGTATTCCCTACATATCAATTTCATGGCATCAACCTAATTCTGAGCAGCAGTAAATAAAAGAAAGTATCTCATAGGAATCATCCAACATAAACCCAAGTCATACCTGAGTGATAATATCAGCTCCAAGGTATTCTGTGAGCACATGATTTATCTGTAGAATGAGTTTGTTGTTTGTCTTTGGCAAATGCATTGCTCAATGCTGAGCTCTTTCTGACATTTTAATTAGTCAGGGAATACCATAAGATCCTTCTTCAGCTATCTAGAATGGCCTTTTTCCTTAGAACAAGAAGTTAATGTCATCATTAAAATGTTTTTGCTCTCTTATATATTCTTCTGTAAGATAGTTTATGAATACAGCATACGTCCCAACAAAGATGCCTCTAGAATTCCAGTGTTCTCAATATTGTGAAAACTCTTCCTTTACTACCTTAGCCATGATTGTTTTATTTACTTAAAAGCCTTTGGTCTTGCAATATCAAAAGCCTTCCAGGAATTCAAGAAGACTGCAGAAACCAAATCACCCCTGTTCAACTGCTCAATAAATACCACTACTTTCATAAAAAAGGACTTACTTTTGTAAAAGTCACTTCAAACCTTTCATATTGATTATTTTTAAGCCAGTATCTACTAGTTATTTTCTTTCCTTAGAGTTTCTACTAATTTCCACTTAGAACAATGGGACTAGAGGGCTGCAGTTCCAGGAGAAATCCATAAACAACTCTTTAAACTAGAGAATCATATTTCCAACATTTAGTCAGAAGTATCAAGGCATCTTAAAAGAGAGGTTGTGTGCTCTATTGCTTTAGCTATCCACCTCTCAGGTCCTGCAGACCTCTTGTATTAATGACATTTGGCCTAAGCAGTTTTTTAGTGTAGCTTCATTTAAAATCTTCTACAGCTGCTTCAGTTTCAGACAGATCCTCTGCTGGTGGATCTCCTGAAGTGAACAGTGCTCAAAAGAATTGATTAACACTGCTTTTACACACTGATAAAAGATTCTCTGACAGGTTTTCTACTCTGGGGGTGTTTGAAAACAGATTTATTATTAATTTTTACTCATTTTGCTATTTAATTCTCAGACTGCCTCATTGCTTTTGCTGTCAATATTCAGAAATTTATGATTGTCTCTATCGCCTGTATTTAGACGGATTTTTTTTTTTCTAGATAATCTCTTCTTGCTTCTAATATCTTTATTCTTTTTTTTTCATGCTGGCTGCAGTTCTAACCTTTTTAATAGTGGTGTGCCCAGGGAGTAGTATTATTTATAGCCAGATATTTAAATAATGAATATTCCTCAAGAACCTCTATTAGGCTTTAATTCAGTAATACTCATGCCCAAGTTGCAACATTGTGAGTGGCCTCACTTACATCCTTAGAAGTGCTTATCTTCACATTATATTCATGTTTAACCAGTATTTTTGAACTGCAGCAAGAATGAAGATTGTTGAAAAGTTTATTAACAAGAAGTAGTAATCAGATTTTTTTTGTTGTTTTTTTATAATATGGTAAAAAATATGTCATTATTGTAACTTCCTCATGTAGTTTGTAGGTTTATTCTAGACATTTTTGCCCATAAGTAAATATTTGTTAATTAGATTGGATCTTTGTCATTATGAAGTGCAAAGGAAGTTGAACTTCATAAGATTGCTTATTAATAGAAAATGTATCAAAACTCATTTCAAGCAAAAGATAACTTCTTCTCAACAGCTGGTTCTGTGGATTTTTTCTATGGTGGAAAAGCACCAAATAATACTAGAATTGTCTTTGCAATTTTACCTTTAATAATTTTGAATAAATTATAAAAATTTATACAAAATATTAACTGAAATTAAAATGAAGAGTGGAGATTATATGCCTGGCTTATCATTCTCTGTTTATAGAGGAGGAGCAGTAATTTCAGTTAAAGTGTTAAATGACAGATATCTTTGAAACAGCAAATCCAGTAAACTATCCACTGGTCATTCTTAGAACAGCTTTTTTCATTTCTGTTCTATAGTTATAATAAAGCATTAGGTGTATACCTCCTCTTATGCTTCTGTATGAAGGATAACAGAAGAGGTGGAAATATACCCAGAACTGTATATAAACCTCATAACACTTTTCTGAGAATTCATTTTATAATCCCCTAACACTGCAGAGACTGACTGACTTGTGCAGATATAAATGAAATTTTACAGATTAATTTGCTGCACTCCCAGCATGATATGCTACACAGTTTCTTACTGTTAGGCTACACAGCTTCAAATTAATTCAGGTTAAAGAAAACTTTGTATTGCTCTTTACTAATTATAATAAAAAATGCCAGTTTATGGGAGCCTCTGTAGCCAACAATCACATATAGATTCATTTCTTAGTGCATCACAGCCTATTTTTTGGTAGAGCAGTCCTTTAAAAAAAAACATGCAGAAGTCCCCTCCTTTTAACTGAATAAGTCTTGGTGTCATCTTTAAACAAGTCTCTATATGTGGATATAAGATAAATGTAAGGAAAATAACTTCAGGGAAAAATAAAGTTGTACTTAGATAAAATTTGTTCATCATAAATAGATGATCTAGTAGGTTAGATTTTGAAAACTGATCTGTGATATGGTCTTTCAAAATTATTGATGCTTTGAATTTATAACTGGGCTGGTTTTTGTGGTTTTGGAGGCTTTTTGAACTCACAAACTGTTCTCTTTTCCTGCTTAGCAGTAAAGATTACAATTAACCTATATCAGCTAAGTCAGTGTAGGCACAAATATGTCGTTGGGTGAACTAAAACAGGTTTAAAATAATTTATTGAGAAAACAACAAAGTGTCATTTTATATTATAGTAATATCCTCAACATCTTGGATTGCACATGTTAATTATCCACAAGCTTTATTTCTGATAATACTACCTTATCTATCCAAAGCCTCTGCTTCCATGCCTTGTTTCTTAAAAGATGTTCATCCAGGTTCTGAATAATTGAAAATGTCTGCCTGACCTGGAAAATACAACTCTGAAAAGCAGCCTAGGTACTTCCTGTTTAAAATCCTGCTGGATTATGTAGGTTTGACCACCTGAAGTAAAGTATTTAAGTAGTGCCAATATAATATATATTTTGATTACTACTTGTTTCATCTCTTGTTTTTTGGTCGTTTGTGCTTGGTTTTTTTCTGCATAGATTCACATGAATGTCTCTATTATTTCAGCTCTTAAACTGTCAGGTTCTACAGTAGATTGGCTACTTCTGCCTGTTTATTATGCAATCAGTTTTTTTAAGATTGCTTTCTGCAGTAATTTGCATAAGCTCCTGTATCCAAAACAAACCACTGTGAGGAATTTTCTCTTGAGGTTTGGAAAATTATTTTCCAAAAAGATCAGAAGAATAGATCACTGATTCCCATTTTTTCTGTTTCTGTATGGATGTACATAGATGTGTGTATGTGCATGTGCCCTGTGCTTGGCACTGGTGAGGCCACTCCTCAAATCATGTGTCCAGTTTTGGGACACTCGCTACAAGAAAGACATTGAAGGGCTGGAGCGAGTCCAGAGAAGGGCAAGGAAGCTGGGGAAGGGTCTGGAGAGTCCTGTGAGCAGCAACTGAGGCAGCTGGGGATGTAAAGCCTAGAGAAAGGGAGGTTGAGAGGAGACCTTATCACTCTCTACAACTCCCTGAATACAGGGTGTAGCCAGGTGGGAGTTGGTCTCTTCTTCCAGGCAATCAGTGACAGAACAAGAGGAACTGGCCCCACCCTGTGTCAGGGGGGATTCAGGTTGGACATTGGGAAGAATTTTTTCACTGAAAAGGTGGTTAAACATTGGAACAAGCTGTCCAGGGAGGTGGTAGAGTCACCGTTCCTGGAAGTGTTCAGGAAACAACTGGATGTGGAACTCAGTGCCATGGCTTAGCTGACATGGTGGTGTTTGCTCAAAGGTTGGACCTGATTAACTTGGAAGTCTTTTCCAACCTAAAAGATTGTTGTGAGAGTACATAATTTTTTGGCATTTGATTAAAATTTCTTCTCTCTTTAGCACAACCATTGTCTTCTTATATATTACTTTTTCTAGTCTATTTTCCAATATGGACTAGAAAAAAAGATGTTTTAGTATTTTTTTATGTGTAACTAACATGCAACAATTGTGCTATCAACCATTATTTCTTCATATATTTCTTCTTGTTCACATAAAGAAATGTTATTAAATCAATAATATCACATAGAAATAATAATCATCATCTGAAATATTTTAAATTATGAAGAGAATCTTTTATGGCTATGAAAGGTCTTTGCTCTAGGACTGACTGTCACTCAGATCTAGTAACTGGAATTATTCACTCTCGGTCTTCCTGGGAATGTGTTCTTGGCAAAATGCTGATATTGGGGGGATATAAAACACATACCACAGTCATCTAAACATGCCCTTAGGTTGTAGGAAGCAGTTTCCTTCCTCTGATCAACACAAAGATAGTGGGTTTTTTGTAGTCCATTTTAAGTCCAATTGTCCCATAAAGTAATGACTCTATATAGACTTTGAGTCCCTTAAGGAACTGATCCCTTCTTAGACCATCAATAGTTATTTACCTGTGTTCAGCTTCTGCCAGTACTTCATCTGTTCTGAGGAAGTGCAAAAGGACAAATGAGAGAAGTAGTTTTAAAGAAACATCTAAATGTACCTCACTACATATTTTCTCTTGAAATGGGCCAATTGATCTCCGATGAGCTTTAGATTTAACAATCAGTAGTCAAAAGGGCTCACCAAAAGTGATTTTCTTTCTTGTAATACCAAGAGTTTCTTCAATGAGAGAACATCTTGGCTTGACCTTTTGTTTCATATCCTATAATTATTTGGAGCTTTGCTATAATAGCAGTGTTTTTCCCCTTTCAAATGTCATCTCAGGTAGTAGTATCTCTGCAAATTTTTGGCTCTCTGTCAAGTCATTTGACAGCTAAGCTCCTAATATATTCAGGCTACAAAATAGGAAGTATACATCTTCTGCATTTTAATATGAGAATAATATTAATTATTCAATTTAGATCAGCACAACTTTAATTTTAATGCCAACAAGTCATTATCATGTATCTTAACCAAAGAGAATATTGAATCTTTATGGTACTATTCATTTCCGTTAACTCTTTATTTCAGTTCTTTTTTCCCATCTGAGTGAGCAGGTAAACTTTATCTTACCATTTTCAGAAATCATGTATTTCTCAGTCTCAAAAATATTTGAAAGAAATGAAAAAATTGAAAACTTTTAAATCTCCATTTTTGCACACATTAATATTTGAGTGATTACAGGTCAGAGCAGCCTGCTGTAGCTGGTGCTGCCCTGAGCAAAGGGTTGGACCAGGTGATCTCCATGGCTGCCACGGTCACTCTGGGTCTGTGGTATAGGTAAATTCTAAAAAATCTGCTGTATTTCTAAGATACAGATGCTTAGATAAAATGTGTGGAGATTTGTGTATGTATGTATATATATGTGTATATATATGTATGTATGTTTGTGTGCATTTACATTAATTAAATTCCAACTACTAAAGGCAAGAATTCTAAGAATATCTAAGATTCAGCTGTAAATCTGAACCCTATTCGATACATTGTTATGAACTGCAGTATTGAACATTTAATTCTGTTTAAAAAATCCCTAAACTAGAAAAGGAAAATAACATAAAATTTTTCAATAGATTTTTTACACAAATCCTTAAAATCAGCTGCAATGAATGCAAGTGGATCACCTACCACACAAGAGAATTAGAGAAGAGAATAAAATTTAGTCGAGTGAAGACATCCTTTTAAATTACTAAGTTACCAACCTTAGAATTATCTTTTCTTCTCAGACTTCAGCTCCTTCCAGCAACTTGCACACTTCAGAATAGAGATGCAGAATGCCAGTGCTCTTCCAGAACTGACCACAGGTAGATCGTGGTTATTCCTCAGACTCTTGGAACAGATCTGCTCTGCATACCTTGACATCTGCACTTTTGTACATGGGATTTTATCATAAATCCTCAATGCTGCTCTAGTGTTACAAGTGGGCAGGCTATCTTTAAGGAAATCACTGGCAGAGGTTGTACACTGCAAGTGATTCCAGACCCACTGGCAAGGCAGAGAGGTTGTTTCCCATGATGGGATGGGGCTGAGGAGACAGAAGGGTGAATAAATTTTTTCCAGTAGAAATTTTTTCCAATAGTGTTTAGAATCCCACATTTTAGAAGCACAAACCAGCCTCAGGGTTTCCTATCTCAGCTTCACCTGTCACAAACCTGGATGAGTTTTGAATGTTTTCACTCTCTGGGAGAAACTAGAGAGAAACAAATTCTACAGAGAAGGAAGGGTTTGTCCTGTCCTGAACAGTCTGTGTTGGTTATGTGTAAACAGAGCTAGGTTACTGTGAAATCTTCATTAAGAGTTAAAGAATATGTACACTTAAAAGAAGTTTCCTAAGATCTATTACTGTAGTCACTACTAAACTCACTTCTGTAACTTAAGACCTGTAGTAAGGCTGTGAACATTTCTTCACAAGTGGTTGTTATTTCTGTGCTTAATGTTTTAAAGGTTCTGGTCTCTGGTATTTTCCTTCTGTTTTTCCCTTATTTATGGATATTGATAGAGGGAAATTTGAATGTAATTAATAGAGCTTTACTAAATTAATAGAGATACACCACTTTAAGACAGGGTTTAGGGTTTATTTTTTTTTTCAGAACACTTATATTCTTCAGTTTTAATATCCAGTACCTCTTATCTCTATAAACTTTTATGCTCTCTTTAAACAATGAATGTGTCAAAAAAGACACTGTGGGGGATTTTCAGAATTATGCCACTCAGAAGATTTCAATAACAAAGCGTGCTTTCTCTAAGGAGCATTAAGTTTTAAGTGAGTTATTTGGTTCTGGATAGCTCTTTCAACCAATATTTTAAAATCCTTTATAAGCTTCAGATGGTGTCTGAATTTATAGTGCTGGTAAGCCACAAAACAAGTCTTCAGAATATGGGCATGGTTCTGCAGTACAAACATGCAGGATGTTAATCACTAAAGCAGTTTCTGAGCTCCTGAATGAAATACTGCTGAAGGATGGAACACACACAGATTACTGATATTTATTAGCAAGCTCTGATTTATAAATTTCATGTCTCTTCCCAGACTCGATCACTTTATTTTTTTCCTGGCCTTCCATCCAGACCTCACAGAGATTTCACAATCCTCATGTCTTCCTGGTCCTGTCTGTTTAATGAGCATAAGCAATCAATGACATCATTCACCACAATTCAAAAGAGATTTTTTTTTCCTTGTATTTGAGGTAATTCTGCAGTCCTAAAACTTGTCTCATTTATAAGATAATGCTACAGACTAAAAAATATTGGTCTACAAGGTATTCTATCAGATGCAGGAAGAGCCTGCACGGGGCCTTGCTGTGAAGCCACAGGGTCTGCATCTCAGACTGAGGTGTTTGGAAAACCAAGTCACCAGGGTCTGCTGGTTCTTACTGTAATCAAATAACCAGATTTTAACACTTTAATAAATTTATATTCAAATAATTTTAATAATTGGTCTTATATTTAAAACTATTATAAGTGAAATATAAATAAATAATTTGCAACTGTAATATTTTAATGAATTCTTAAGAGAGCATTACTTTACACATCACATCAAATAAACAGCTGTAATCTCAAATTTTGTAAAATGTTCTGGGAAAGACTGCAAGATAATAATGTTCAATTATAAGGTTTTTTATTAATAAATAGTGAAGGAGTTCTAATGTGGATTTTTTAGAACAACATACCTAAGAATTAAGTGTTGCATATATATGGGATGCATAATTTCAACCTTAAAGAAGTTAAATATTGTAAGACTGTACTTTTTAATGTGATGTTCCAATTTGTTCAGCAAATTATAATTTTCACTTCTTTTAATAGAAGATGATCTAATTTTCAACTAGGAGGAAATACTGAGATGCTGACCAGTGCCAGATTTCATTGAAATACATTATTTTAATCAATGATGAAAGAGAGAAATAGAACAATTAAACCCTTTTCATATTCAGTGCCATTAAGTAATAATATTGTCATACTTTTGTCATATTGTGCCTTCAAATATTTAATTAACCATCTGGAGAAAGGATAAAATGTGCAGCCTATTGTGCATTTTGCATTAATTCACATTTTGCTAATGACCCATAGTTCACTAATTTATCTCAGTAGACCTTGGAGCTTTAGTTATATGACTGAAAAACCATTGAGAGTCATGAGGAATATTGTAGATAGTTTTTCTTTATAAAAATAAAAATGAAAAGTGCCATAAAAATCAAGGTCTGTAATGATTTTTATTAAATGGTTGAAAGACTAATAGATTTGTGTGTATTAGTAATATTTAGACTGATTAATACTGTACTGAGAATATAAAGTAGCTGAAATACCTCATTTATAACAACACTAAAGAGACAAAAATAGAAACAGCTTGGAAACAAAGTGAAATAAAGAGAAAATATATGGTCTCGAAACAGGAAACAAAACATCTTGATTTTTCTTTGAAATTGAGGATTTTGGAAAACACCTCTTTATATTTCAGAGTAAGAGTTTGTAAATAAGAAGACCTGTTTAAGAGCTTTTATTTCTCATATCTAGTAAGAATACATTGCTGGCTCAAGTTCATCTCGATGTCCACCAGGACCCCCATGGCTCCTTTTCTGCAGAGCATCACTGGGGGATCTCCAGCACTCACTGGTACATTGGTTTGTTCCTCTCCAGCATAACTTGAACTTCCCTCAGTTGAACTGTAAGAGGTTCCTGCCAGCTGACTTTTCCAGCCTGCCAAGATCCCTCTGGATGGCGCATGACCCTCTGACATATCAAGGAGGGAATATCCACTGCTCATCCACCCAGCTAGTCACTTTAGAAAGTGACTGGGTTCATTAAGCATGACTTTCCCTTTTTGAATCCATGCTGGGTACTCCAAATCACCTTCTTATCATTCATGTCTCTGAAAATGATCTACAGGATTAGCTGATCAGCCTGTATCCTTTTTGTTGCCTTTCTTGAAGACAAAAGTGACTTTTTTTTCCCCTCTGGCCCTCAGAATTGTCTCCCAGCCACCAGGTCATTTGAAGATAATTAAGAATAGCCTCTCAGTGACATCTGCCAGCTTCCCCAGCTCTCATGGCCCATGGGCTTCTGTATGACTGTCGTCACAGGCCCCCAGCTGGGTATAATTAGCATTGATTCCATGATTGCAGAAGGCTGATCAAGCGCTTTATTATACTACACTGTACTATATTTCTTATGAAACTCATCACCCTTGCAGACAGTCCAATACTGCTTTGACCAGATTGGTCAATTGAATCCAAACACCATCACCAGTGGCCAGTTAAAAAATCACCCTTTGGTAAACAAATCTCCATAACACATTCCACATGTGCACAACAACTGGTGCAGCAAGTGAAGCTAAGAATTGTTTATCATTTTTTTTCTCTGATCTTCTCACAGCCTTCCCCAGGATGATGCCTGGGGAAGTTGCTCTGTGGCCAGAGAGCTGCTGCCACATATGACCAGTTTGCTTAAGTATTATCTGGTCTGATTTTCTTCTATCAATGGTAGTTTTAACTGGCTCCAGACATTCCACCCTGGTCTCCATGGCCTGGGATTCCTGAAGGTTGGTCTTGCTAGTAAAGACTAAAGTGAAGAAGGTGCTCAGCACCTTTTTTGTGTGTCCTGTGCCTCTGGGGTCTCTTCCTAATTAAACAGTGGGGACGCATTTCCTCAGTCTTTCTTTTTCTGCTTATGAACTTGAGGAAGCTCTTCCTGATGTCTTGACATGCCTCTCCAGGTTCTACTCCAGGTAGGCTTTGACTTTCCTAACCACATCTTTGCATGCTCAGGCAGTGTCTCTACATCCTTCTTGTGACATCTATCCCTGATTCTACCTTTTGCATACTTCTTTTTTCAGTTGTTTCAGATTTGCTAGGATCTCCTGGTTTGTCTAATTTTCCCTGACTTCCTGTTTGTCGGGATGAACTGTCCCTCAGGCTGTAGTAATCGGTCCTTGAACAACAATTGGTTTTCTTGGATCCCTCTTCCCTCTAGGGTCCGTATGTTCCTGAGCACTTGAACCTCAATTATCTCTGCTGTTAAAATGCTGCCTCGCCATTGTCTTGTCTCTCTCAGAAACTCTTACCTGTGGGAATTGTATCAGGGAGCATTCCCAGTACACGGAATGGAAATGACTGTTGTATTTTAGAAGTTAACAGCTTACAGATATGTGCTCTTTCATAGAAGATGGCTTCCATGTCAGGGTTTTGTCTGCAGTGTACTTCTTAGTCAAGGCATAGCAAATCAGAACTGCAAGTCAGGAGCTAGTATTTATCTTCATTAGTTTCACAGAGTCATAGAATGGCTTGGGGTGGAAGGGACATCAAAGATCATCCAATCCCCTGCCTTTGGCAGAGTCACTTCTCGCTAGACCAGGTCACTCAGAGTCCCATACAACCTTTGAATAATGTAACCAGAAGTATCTAATGAGGCACAGAGGAAAGAATCTGAGAGATATGGGAGAACTATCTCTAGCTGTGGTGACAAACTTGCTGTCTTTCAGTTTGCACCAGATGTTGTCATGTTTTCTAAAAGCCTCTGAGAAGAACTACTTATCCTTATAGTAAAAAGCAAACTTCCACCTCAGCCAGTGTATATTGTCTTACATATTTATTAGCACTGTGCTTTTGATCTTCTGTTCCATCCACAGATGAAGTTCTGTGAATTTATACTGGGAGTGCCTGCAGATCCTGTAGGGCTGTATCTGAGTTGTCCCAGTTGCCTGGGTTCTGCAAATGGACAGATGATGCTGCATATTTCTGAGTTCCTCTCTCTCTGACAAACTATCAGGGCCCTAAATCCAGGTGGATAAGAGCTCTCCACTGAGCTCCTAAATGGAAAGGATGCAAGCTAACATTTATTAATCTATGTTAGAATTAATTTCTGTATACTTCCTATGAAGGTGTTATTACTTTTCAAAAACAAAATTTCTTTTTTTTTTCTCCTTCAACAAAGCATTTAGTATTTGACAATATGCCACTACCTATCCTTCAGTGAAAATTTAAGGAAGCTCAGCCTTAGGTAGTATTCTCTATATTGATCTGTTTCTGCACTGAAAAACAATTATGTCATCCAGAAAATAGTGAAGGACTTATGGATATTCATGAGGGGATCGTGGCTTGCTTTCCACCCCTGAAAGAGCAAATATTAAGTACAATAGTATCTACTATGCTGACATGTAATGTATTTGTAAATTTTACCTCTGTAAATGCAAATACAGTTTCCACTCACCACTGTATCAAGTAACTCAAGCAATAGTTAAACTCCCTGTCTCATAACACTTAAAGACGTGGTACTTAATTAAAGATTGCTTTGTTTTTAACATAAGTTCTAGTCAAATAACACAGAGCACAGCAATTATTGAAAACTGCATGTGATGTATAAGGTGATAAGAAAGGTGATCTAGGAATGCTCATATCTGGTACAAGATTTATGTATTCTGCAATCCAATTTTTAAAATCAAATTTTTATTCTTGATGATTATCAGACTACATGGTCTAATTAATCTTTTATTACTCCAGTATCAACTTACTTGCATCATTATTATCTTCCCAGTCACACTGGAATATTAAAAATTACTCACTCACAAGATAAAATATAAAACAAAAGTTAGTGTCCAACACTGAAATTAGAGTTCCATCAGTACATAAAAATAAATTTTAAAAATTTATTGTATACATATATTTACACAGTATAACAAACTAAAAATTATGATAAGCAGTAAATATTGTTCCAAGGAAACAGCCTTAAAAGTACTACTTATACCTTAGCTTTTTTTTCATTTCCAAGCATTTTCTAAAAACTACTCAATTAATAAATTCAGGTAGCTAATTCTCCCTGACTGCAAAAACACTCATTTGCATTTGCAGTAACAAATACACAAAATAGTCACTATGTATCTCTTTACAGGTTCCTATTTAAAAGGTATCTTTGATCTGCTCACCAGTTAAGGCTCTCAGATCCTCAAGTAAAAAGAGTATCATAACTCATCTACTTATATCAAGCAGTAATTTTTTTTAATCAGGTGCTGTATTTTTCTTCCTTGTTCTTGAGCAAAACTGATGAAGGTTTTGAGTATGCTGTGGAACACCACTGAATTCAAAGTAGAAGAATTTATTTCATCCAACAATCATTTTGGTGCAAAACCGATTTATTTAAAGTCCTAAAGTGATACTAAGAGCTTTCAATTCCCATTAAATTCAGCTTATTAAAATCCCTCAGGACTGGGTTTGTCTTACTCTGCCTTCAACATCTGTTGGCACAGATGTGTTTGTTAAAACTGTACCTGGCTTGCGCAGAAGCCCACCCACGTTTTCCATAGACACAGAAGCTTCCAAACCAGCATTAATCAAGGCAGCATATAACAAATACACAATCTGTGAGCAGAAAAAAAATCTGATGTGTCTGGGCTACAGGGGCAGAACTTTCATCTTAAATTATTCTCCATATCCAGCTCTTATTAGCTGTACATCTTATAGAATGTTTTTGCACTGGAGCAATTTGAGGGACTTCTGCCCATTGTTAGGAGTGTTATAGCATTTCTACACTATTTGATTGCATTGCAGGACTGCAGTGTGCTAGAAGTGTAGTCTTCCGTTTATTCTCCCACTAGAGACCTAATTGGTGACAGTGCTGACATGTGAATTCTGCCCCAATCAGCTGAGATCAGAATAAATATCCCCACTGTCAGCTTTCCATTGCCTTATTAGCATTGCCAGGCTGAATCTAGATTAATTTCAATGAGATCCTTAAAATATTAGGCATCTACTCATAATTCTGCAGCTTTCAGATCAACCTATTAATTTTTAAATTATCTGAGATTATTTTAATAAAACTAGATGAGATCACCACCTTTTATGACTTTTAAGACCCAACCACCATTGTTCAAGCCTTCAAGACTTATCACTGCACAGAGTAATAAAGCTCTGAAAGGATTTGTTTTCCATATATTCAAACATTTGTATCTGCACAAGCTATAACTGAACAACCTTTAACATACAATAATTCTGATATTTCTTTTTTTCATGTATATTTTAGTTTAAAAAGTTTCACTGCATTTTTACAGTACTAATGATACACTGAAACAGAGCTACCAGCTGCCATTTCAAGCACTGATCACCATTAGATAGAAAAATTTACATTGACTTCAAACAAAATAGGGAAATCTCAAAATATGGAACAGGTTAAACACAAACAATGGATGTATCTCACAGTGTTTTACTAGGTTTCACATTCCTTCATGTTTTCAAATTGATGCTGCCTGCAAATCTTTTTTTTTTCTCTCATTTCATGTTTTTTTTAATAGAGAAAACAGAGTCTTCATATTGATTCCAGTATCTGATCCCATAAAATATGAATTTCTAGTTATTAAAATTCTGCAACAATAATATCCAATAAATTTTCCTTAAATTTCACTCTTCTGTCTTAATATGTAAACCTGATCATTCAGAGAGCTATTTGTGGCCTGAATATCCTCACATAAGAAACTCTATCAGTCTCCTCCTATATTTTTATGCATCCATTTTCTGGATTTCCTGATATAAAACTTCCATTACAGACCAAATATACAAATTGAGGGAAAAACATAGTTCAAACCACCAAAGGAAGCTGCATGGTCTTTTGTCAGTGGTGGTCCATTGTCTGATATGACACTAATGAATCTTGTATCTTTCTATCCTGCAAAGCTACTATAAAAGTTTTTCTGGAAAGCTGAGGAAGTCAGAATTTCTAAGTGGTAAAACAAGAATGGGCTAACAATAGGACAAGAGAGAAGGAAACAAGAAGAAAATTAACATATCTGTTCTTTAGTGAGGCAATTCAGATGTAAAGAGAACAGTCTCCTACAGTTGTTTCTCCCATGCTGCCAATCAACACAAAAACAGGATATGAGTCAGAAACAAAGAATTAAAGGCAAATTACTTTGAATGCTCATTTAGTATCATTTAGTAATTGATAGGAATGATAGAATGGAATTAACAGAGTTACCGAAATGGAAGATGAAGAGCAAATTCTGTTCCAGTCAACCGTGGGTTTTGATATCAATGAAAAATTACATAGTGTATACTTAAGAACCAATAACCTAAACCAATTAAAATGCTATAAACTTCTGCTGTATTATTAGACATAGTAAGCAGATGATAAAATCAACTCCTATGCAAATCAGTCACAGAACCCAGATTCAGATGTATTCATTTTCAGTTTTTTTCTGGTGTCATTACACACACTAGTAAATTCAATATATCTCTATACATTATTTACTTCCAGACTATTATGTGGTCACTGTAAAGTTCTTCATTGCTTATAGAAGCTTTTACTTGTAGTAACTGCTACCTTTATTTTTGCTATAATTCCTTCACACTTTCAATAGGAAGAAGAGGCATGGGATAAATATTTTTTTTAACAGCTGAATTTGCGCTGATCTGATCAGGACAAATACTGCTAACATAATTTATTCTGAATGCATTTTCTTTTCAGAGAATTTAGTGGGCTATTAAAGCATTTTCTCATCATGTTCTGTGTTTGCTGAATAAAAATAAGTAGGAATAAGTTAGTATATTATTTTCTTATACCATAAGTAAAAGAAAAAACCTAAAAATATTTTAACATTTAACCATATATATATAATTATTTTAACTGCACACAGTATTAGTTGTTCCTTACATGGGAGTTGGATTGAATGGCTGAAAGCAATAAATAAAATTGCTATCTGCTTTAACTCCACTGACTTCAATAGAATTTAAGCAGGGTTTATTCTGGTCTTTGTATCCACATAGGATATTAAAAACTGAGAAAAATTATGCCAACAGAAGCTCTATAAATGGAAAAGAGAAAATTAAATCCTAAAGTTCTAACATTTACTTCAAGTGTGTGTGAGAGAGCATATGGGAACATCTCTGTGTTCCTGCATGTACTTACAGAGTTTATTGAAATTTTCTAAATCACAGATGCCCAAACAAATTTCTGGGTAGACTGTCAGGCACTTTAGTTTATCAGCAGTAAGTTTCAAATATGTGTATTTACACCCTGTATCTCCGCCTACCAAAGCAGAGCTCTCTCTTCCACCTTTCTCTACTGACTGTTACAAAAAATCGTTCCATTTTCCTGCATGTGCCACTTTGGTGGCTGGCTTTGTAAAATGGATCTGCAGAGTGGCTTGAGAAAGCAACTGACAGGTGAGATCAGAACTATTCTAGTTTTTACTGAAGAATGTAGTCCATAAATGAAAGGATGTGTGGGGTAGAGGCCATATATTGCTCAAGTCTGGTCCAGATTCTTGAAAGCATAATTAGAGTAAACTCCAACTGAAACTCCTGTGGAAATGTACACTTAACCTTCCTTCCTCTGAGCATTCTCTTTAATGATTTTTGTTAAGATATTTTATTAAAGGACCATAAATACAAAGTAAATTAAAAAATGAAAGAAATGCTCTTGCCAATTTAGGTCTTGGCAAAGGAGGCAATGAGATTGCACTCTGTGCATACATGTGGATGTGTATATTCTTTCTTCCCTAATACTGTTTCAACACCCAGGGCAAAGTCAGGCAGACTTGAAAGAGATAAAGGCTAAAAGGATATCAGACATTACCAACAGCAAGATAGAAGAGGGAGTTCCTATTTGTGTCCCTCTGTAGAAAAACCCTCATTGTGAAAGTATATCTTTGTTAGAAATAAGAGACTCTAGAGAGCCCTTCAGGTCCCAACACCAAGGACATGTTAATTCCACTCTTCACTTGTCATGAAGCCTTTTTCTCTATGTATCTTGCTGATAAGTTACTTTTTGATTACTTTAGCATTGTTGAGTTTGAGGCAAAGTGAAGCAAGTATAACAATTTCCTAAAGAGTGCTTTAACAGGACTTTGAAATTCACAAAAAATCAGTAAATTAAAGCAAAGCAGAAGTATCTCTTTGACTTGTCTGCTATTTGTTGTTATTTTCCTGAAACACTGGGGTAAAAGGGAAGAAACAAAACCCATTTTTAATAATTATAGGCAGCAAATGGAGAAAAACAGAATTTTGAAAGTGTGGTTCATGGAAAGATAGGGTAGCACAAATGGGAAGATAACTTTTTTTGTGGAATCATGCTGTGATACATTTTAAATATATTTGTAACAAGTCTACAACTGCAACAGTAACCTGATTCAAGTGGGTTTGCTTTGAAATTTACCA
This sequence comes from Vidua chalybeata, assembly GCF_026979565.1. NCBI lineage: Eukaryota > Metazoa > Chordata > Aves > Passeriformes > Viduidae > Vidua > Vidua chalybeata. The sequence continues at coordinate 12,628,920 of NC_071531.1, forward strand.
GTCTCTACTCGATATACAATTCTGTCTCACTGACACTTTTCAAAATAACTGGGATGAAATGCCCCCAGACTAACTCACAGGGAAAGAAAAAATTGTGGTTTTTATTAAAAAATTCAGTTGAAAAGGAGGAAACAAAAGCCACTCCCTTCAGTTCACAGCAAGATATTTAATGAATTGCTAGCTGTGGTAATATAGAAGCAACAGTTCTAAAAACTAATGAAAGTATCTCAGAGAAATATTGATTTGAATGATTTACTGAACTGCAAAAAAGTCACATTGAAGTAAATTAGTATTTGGAACTGTAATTACACATAAGAATCTGTAAATTTTACTGTCAGCAATAAAAACTGTTATAGTAATAAAATAAATTGCAATTTTAATTACAACAGTAATTTTCTATTTACACCTAGGCAAATATGCAGAACAAGCTATTCTTGGCCCAGCCACCCCATCCAACATTTGCACTAACTACAACACTCCATGTACACAGTCCTGAAATTATTTCTAATGTCAGTGTCTTCAGGAATACTGAATAATATGCCATACTATAGTGCAGTGCATTAATCTGCTTGAATTAAAGACTTTGTTGAATAATTATAGAGGAAGGTTTACAAAATTTAATTCTTCTTTAAGTGGTTTCCTCTCCAGTTGTAGTCAGTAGATTACATTTATGGAATTTCTCACACACAAGTTGCTTCAATTTAATGGAATTCTTTTATGTAATGGAAACCAGCAGCACATAAGGTTTTATATCTGATTTTCTTATTATCAGCAAATTCTGTTTCCTTTAAAATTTACAGTAGTTCTGAGAAGGCCATCAGAAGAATTTCAGGTTGAAAGTTTCTGCAGCTAAAGCATATTTTGCCATTCTAGTTCCCACTGATCATTAACATACACAAGAAATCTCCTTCCCTTTCCAGTCTCAAGCTGATTAACCATTTCAAATAGAAATCAGAAGACTTTTTATCCTGTTAAGCTTCAAGCAATAAAATCATGTTTCAGATGCTAGACAGTGTAACAGGCATTGTACAAGGTATTGCTTTTGCAGTATTAGATCTGTCATTTGTTCTATAAAGACGGGTTAAATTTGCTGTATATTCAATATTTTGTGTTAGCTCCAGTATGCAGTACTTAAATATAGTTAAATAGCCCAAAGATTCTTCATCAGATCGTTTACTGAAATTAAACTCACTGACCTAAGACTCTAAACCAACCCTCTACATTGTTTTCTGACAAATAAATAGATGCAAATACAGTAGTCTTTTGATGATCAGAAATGGCACAGAGGAAAAATTGAGTGTCTGAGCCCACACACCCACCTGTGGACAAAATTTTGTGCTTCACATTTTGGCACCATGTTCTTAATATACCTTTCAAATTTTTATTCAGAAAGAAAAAAATAGCATGGTGATATCTGTGGCCCTACATGATCAGAAATCTTTGTCATTCTTGGAGAGCATCTCTCCTGCTGTTTTCCATTACCTACCCACCACAGAGCCAAGTCTCATGAGTAGGGACCAATTCAAATATGCTGTTATGAATATATTGCTTCTGCAGTAGAGTAAACATAGATTTCCATTGATATTACTTTAATCTGGTTTATTTCTTTATCATTGTTTCCCTCAGACCATCCCTCAGGATGCAGATGCCTGAATGGAGGTAAGTCTGCTATTTTCTGGAGTCTCAAAACTATCAGAAAAAATACTTGGTCTTGCTAGTATGCGCAAGGTAAGATATTTTGTCTAACTTTTGGACTTGGGTGAAGTAGTGGTGGGGACTTGAGGCAACACAACTTCAGTATTTACAGAGCCTCCCAAATTTCCCAGTTAGTCTCACTGGGTCTCTATGCAGCAATAGGGAAACTATTTTAGATTGTTTAAGCTCCTTCTCCAAAATGCCTTCTGGGAAAGGTTCTTTCTAGAGAGACAAGTGTCATGGTTTGACAGGGAAATGAATTTTCTCAGGAAGTTAGGGTCAAACCAGTGGTCAGGTTTGGATATTGGCACGTGGAGTGACCACTGAAGGCATGGACACGCCTCTGAGAACACAGGGGGTTAAAAGCAAGAACTCCCGGGGAACTGGCTCTTTTTGGTTCTGGTCAGAGTGCAGTGCAGACTCTCCCCTGCCCAGCCACTGGCTGGGTGCGGGAGGGGAAGCCATGCGGCCTGGGAGAGGTAGGCCAGGGGTGAAGGGACTGGAACCGGGCCAGCTCCTGCAGATGGAAGGGAGGAGAGAAACTGAGATGCCTTTGTTCCCACCCCCCAGAGGGAAAGAGACAGAGAGCGTGACAGCACCTGGAATTTGCCAGCAGAGGAGAAGGAGAAGTGGTGGGGGGAAGGTGCCCAGCCGTGGGAGTTGGAGTTCTGGGCTGAGATTTCAGCCATCCAGGGAGTCCGAGACTTTTAACCCTTTCCTGGGAAATGAAGGCTTTGTGAAATACTACTCGATTTGAAAAGAGAAGAGAGACAGTCTGGGACCTGAGATGTTAGAAGAATAAATTCTAGGTGGGAGGAGATGACGGAGTGGCTTTTGGCTGGACTTTTCTTGTATAGCCATAGACTGAACCAAATTCTCCTGCAACAGAGACTGCACTTTAGGGGGATGTAATGGTGAACCAAAGAGACCTGCTTCAGCGACTACCAGCACAGGAATGGAGTGAACAGAGAAAAGCTGAGGAGGGTGTGGTGATGCCCTCTGTCTTCAGGAAGAAGATCTCTGTTCTTAAGACCCTCAGCCCCAGGGGAGGGAAAATGTGGGGGACTGTGGTCCCAAAATGAGAAGCTGAACTGTTGTCTCTTTTGGTCCGTGGCAAAGCATCCTTAAAGGAGCCCTATGAGCAGTCTGTCCATGCACGGTGGTGAGAGCACTGTGATATGGAAAGGAGAGTGTCACACTGGCAGATTTTCTCCGGGCGGTGCCATGTGTGACAGGGGAACACAAGAGGTGGCAACTGTGTTTCCTGGGGGTCTGTGGTGCAAGAGAGACTCCTCTCTCCCTTGAGGGACTGAGTATTGATTATTTGAAGGGTGATGACTTGATTGAGGGTCCAAGTTGCGTCTCACTATGGTTTGTTGGAGTTTGATTGGGGGGAGGAGAAATGTTTTGGAAGGTTTTCATTCTGGATTCTGTGTGTGTGTCTTTTATCATAGTAGTAGCTTAATAAAGTTCTTTCTCCTTTTTTTCTAAGCTTGGGCCTGCTCTGCTCTGTTCCCGATCACATCTCACAGCATTTATTTGGGGAAGGTGCATTTTCATGGGGGCGCTGGCATTGCGCCAGCGTCAAACCATGACAACAATTCAGACCAGAGACATTAGCACATAATGTTGCTACTGCAGGTCCAAAATAGAGTGGGAAGGAGATTTTGACAGACTTAAATGAGACATCAGTGTTGGCCTCACTTACTTTTACTAGCAAAAATCCCAGCTCAGCTCACTTCTTTCCAATGAGCAGGTAAAGGGGCTAAAGCAAAATACATGTCCCTCCTTTTATTCTTCTCTTGTCTCCACAGTTTAATCTCTTCCTTTTGCTAATTAAAAAACTTTCTGTGCTCACAGAGTGCAGAATCAAAATTAAGATAGTGAAATGTGGGCAAAGCACATTCATGATCTGTAGTGTTTGTCTTCTCTTGACCACTATGTGTTATGTAGGACTGCAGCTGTCTTGTGGACACTTCTAACATGTAGCTGCAGAGGAAATGGGTTGTTGGAGACTAATGGAAGGTGTTGACAGGGTAGGAACTGGGTATTACATTGAGGAAGTAATGATGTATAATTCAGAGATGAAAGAAAAACTTCAGGGTTGCAAATACATCTACAATATTTCAGTCTTTCCTGTGGTAAAGCAATATACCATAGGTATCCTTGACCCTATCACAGCCTTCATGTTTCTGTTTAGAGGAAAAAATAAATAAATGCCAGTTTCTGTCATTATCTTTTGCTTGGTGCATTGCTGTTATTTGAAAGATACATGGAAAAATTATGCAAGCATAAACCATTGTTTGTTTGTTTGTTTGTTTGCGATAGATCCTTCATCCACACATCTCTGCAGGATAACTCTTTCTTATTTAGGAAAATTCCCAATTCTGTGAGGAGTTGTTTTTACCCCAGAAACACTATTAATCAAAACTTTAATCTCAGATATATTACCTTGGATAGGGACTCCAGGTATCAGCAGGAATTGATGGCTGACCACACATTTTATAATTCCTTTAGCAAGAATCTCAGATTTGTAAAACTTTAGGTATAAAATTTTATGCATTGGTGCTTCATGGGCTGCATGAAGACAGCATTTTTTGCCATAGCAATAGATCAGATCCCTGATCTAGAGTTTCACTTTCAATATGAGTTGTTTGGTTTTGCTTTGGTTTTTAAATTTTTTGTGTGCCCATATGACAAAACCAGGAGTATATAAAAGTGAAAACTACTTTTCTTGCAAAATGGACAAACAAAAAGAACTGTATAAAATATTTGCTTAAGTCTCTAAACTTGGCAAAAACTTATATTTTGGTTTTTTTTAGTCACATTGTCTCAAAACAATAGGAGGTGCTGTAAATTAAAAGGCTGATTTCAGAATCAATACATTTATATGAAAATATTAGAGTATTATTGAAAATACCAGTTTCTCTTCCTCATATTATTCAAACATAATACCTTTCATGCATCTTTTGGAAAAACCTAAAAAGCCTGAAATACACTGACCTGCAAATTTGAAGGAGTAATCATTAGAAGTAACAATACAGGACACAGAACCATGTTTTGACTAATTGTTTAAGACTTTTCAAGTATAGTAGTAAGGTTCATTTTGCTAAATTATTTAATTAATTTTACTAGGTGAAATTATCACTCACAACAGAATATTTTATTAAAGTATTTCCTACAATTTAGTGTGAGGAAGGTAGAGATTATTCATTTGTGTAAATGTGAGAGTGATAAATTATTACTGACAAGTTGCTGCCAAGGTCAAAAACTTTCCTCTGTTTTGACAGGCAAATATACTGACCCTAAATGAGTGAGCTGGAAGCAAAATTGTGCAGTGTGTGTCCATCAAAATAATTAACCCATCAGTGTTTCCTCATGGTTTAAATTGGGAGTTTAAGTACTGCAGGGTCATGACACTCTACATACATTTAAAATTGTGCACAAATATCTCATGGGATCCTCCATATTCAGAACTGCTGCACCCCTCCTCTCCTCTACAGAAAATATCATCCCTTTGCCCAAATCTGCTCCTCCAGAAGGGTGCCAAGTCCTTCACAAGGGTCTGGCCAAGATACAACCAACTCCTCCAAGCATCTGACATCCCAAATCCCTGTGATGGGGAGCAGATGCCCTGTGGCCCATGTTACAGCAGCTCTGTGTTAGCCAGGTGTGGTGGAGAGTGACAGAGCAGGAGGGACTGGGTCTACCAGAACTGCAGCTGAGAGGATGGTGCAGTATCAGAAAGGGTGGTTCCATGGGAAAATGAGCATGTAAAGTAGCATGGAGAGCTAAACAGGGCTGGGAAGGAGGCTGAGGTGATGTGAGGCTGCAGTAAAAGCTGAGTTCTGGAGCAGCAGGCTGGATGTGAAGAAGTTAAAGTCTCAGAAAATAACAGATTCACAAACTAGAACTTGTCCCATTGTAGGCTAAAAAAGCATTAACAGGCATGGGAAGTGGGTATGTATGCCCAGGAGTTTTGTGTCTTTGCCCATGCTCAAAATCATGGATAACCTCACAGAAAGTGTCTTTGCTCAAATATCTCATGTCCTCTTCCCCAGAGAGGTCTGTGCCAAGACCTCCTGTAAGGTCTCAGTGTGATTCCTAGTCATTCCAGAAACAAAGTATGAATTCAGACAAAGATTTCTTCTAATTGGTATAGTGTAGAGACAGCTGAATAAGCTGATACATAAATTTTGTCTTCTGCAATTTTCTTCTGAGTTCACCCCAAATAGACATAAATAGCTATAAATTCTGTGAAACTACTTTAATTTTAATCTCTGTATTTGGCTTGTAAGAAATACAGCTTGAATATTTCATTATGTGTTTTTTAGTGTTTTGTTTTATTTTTGTTTTTTTTTTGTTGTTTGGTTGGTTTGTTTAGGTTTTTTGGGGGGTTTTGTTGGTTTTGAGAAATGAGGGTATACTGGCTATTCTGGATGTGAATTTTACTATTTTACTTTTATCATTGTTTTTTATAGCTGTTGTATGACATGCAAATATTAACAAAGAGTGTAAGCTTTATTCTCGAGGAAATTAGATTCTTAAAAGCATCTATTTTATGTCTACAAGTTGTCTTGCAAGTAGAGCCAATTGTGCACACCATACTTTTTTAGGATTTTGAATTTTTAAAGTCAGTCTTATTTGTTAAGAACACATACTACATTTCTACTTTTCAAAGTAAGCAAGCCTATTGAGACTTCTATTTTTACCCTTTCTTACCAGTAAATTTATATGTATTCCCATGATCTCAGAAGTTCAACTGAGTTCACAGTTATTTTTTTCTATAAGAACTATCTCATAACAATCTTGATAGATATTAATGTCTCATATTTCTCAATAGATATTAAATTTTATTTCTGTAATATCTATAACCCTTTCAGATTTTCCATGATATGTGTTAACAAATTTTCACCAGGTATATAAAGGTATTTTGATATTCTAATGATTATGAAACAAAGTTTTTAACAAAATAATTTCTTGTTTCCTTCTATTTTTTTAAAGATGGGGTGCTTTTGTTATGTTTACTTCTGGAAATAAGTGCATCAAACTAACAGCTAAATAACATATTTTTTCAGATAATTTCTTATGGCTAGAGTAAGTTTTATGAATAGTCTACTATTATGAAGTAGTCTTTTCACTTCAGAGAGAGTATAAATTTGACCTCTGCTCTGAGAAGAAATGTCCTTCCTACTCTGTAGATATTCTGGGAAGCCTGAAGAATTTATTTCTCTGCTTGTGTGTTTGTTTGAACAAGTCTCTTTGATCCAGCAGGATTAGTACTTTTAGCTCATATAAATGCCAAATTACACATCATTTCTACACTCCTTTATCTGAGATAAACGTCTAGCAGCAGCACCTGAGAGTTCAACAAAGTAAAAAACCCTAAGAGCAACTGCCTCTCAAGAGATGTTGCCAGTGGCTTAGCTGATGAAGAAAGACTGGAGTTTCTCTGAGAGTTTCAGTTTCGAAAGGTAGCCTGTAATGTGGTAGAGTTCAATTTCTTCTAAAATTTTTTTCAGTACTGAAGGCAACATTTACACTGTCCTGTTGTACTAGGTTTGGCTGGGCATTTGTTAGTGATGAGAATTTGGGTTTGTTTTTTTTTCCTTTGTCCCTTGTTTTTCTTTTTATTTTTTTGTTTTGTTGGTGGGTTTTTTTTCCTTTGTTGTTTTCTTTTGATGTTGTTGTTTCTGTTTATTACTAAACTGTCTTTATCTCAACCCATGAGTTTTGTCAGTTTTACGCTTCTAATTAATTTCCCTCTCTCTCTGTGAGATGAACAAGTGGTTATGTGGGGCTTAGCTGCCTACCAGGCTTACACTAGAACACCTACCAAAGTCCCTTAACAAAAGTGTTGCCCACAAAGATATATTTTGATACTGAATCCAATGGATACAGAGGATTTTCCAGGGCCCTGACTGAAAAAAAAGATTAGGTTTTCATAAACAGAAATACCATACTATAACTTCTGCAATATTTTCACATCTGAGGAAGAGATATGTTTTTAGAGAAGAACTTAAAGAGAGATGGTTCCTAAAGAATCTGACAGGCTTGCTATTACACCATGGGGTAAAATGCAGATATTAATAAAAAAGACAAAAGATATGGAGTACTTTATTTCATTAAACGTCTGTTTTCATGTGAGTTATGAGCTTTTCTAAGTTATACTGCACCAAGAACACCAGCCACTTAAAGAAGTTTGGCACTGATGTTTCTTCAGTCATCCCCCTTTCTTATTTTCTTTGCTAGAAGAATACACCACAACATTAATTTACCAGCCACCCTAGGTTTAGTCTTTCTTTTTGTGATTCTTTTCTGGACTCAAAAAATAGGCCTTGACATAAAGGTCCTGTTGACACTACAGCAAGTGTATGTAAAAGAAAATATCTAGACTCCTGTGATTAACATGAACATAACTTTAGTTGATGTGTGAATAATGAAAGAACACCCAAATTTGGAAACATGCTGTTATTCATTTTATTTCATTTTCTTTAACTAGTCTGAAGAGATGTAACTCTGTTGTCATTCATCACTTTCTCAGAGGATGCCTTTCTTCCCTGTCACTGCCTTGGAGCTGAAGTAAAATTGCCTGCTGTTTGATTCAGAAGCTTTGTCTACCTCTAGCAACAACAGTGTAACATAGATGGAAGATTATTACAGGAGGCATGTCTTCAAAGACAGTATTTTGTTAAGCAATCACAGAATCACAGAAAGGGTCAGGTTGGAGAGGACCACAATGGGTGCAACCTTCCTGTTCAAGCAGGGCCATCCCAGAGCACAAGGCACAGGGTTGTGTCTGCAAGGTCCTTGAGCATCTGCACTGAGGGAGACTGCACAGCCTGTCTGGGCAATCTGTTCCAGTGCATGGTCACCCACACAGTAAATATTCATGGTAAATATCCATATTCATCTCATATTCAGGTGGAATATTTCCAAACTCAGTATTTTATTTCTGAAGATGAACATTCTAATCCTGTTTCTCTAAGCTCTCTCTTCCCTGCTCCATTTTCCTTTCTCCCAACCTGACTACAGGTTGCAGTCATCTCCTCCATCTTCTGGCCTTTTACAGGATAGATGTTGCCTTCCAGTCTGTAGAAAGGCAGTGGCTGCCTTTCATGTTAAAGCTGCTGTGTCTTGAGAAAGCTTTATCACTCTATTTTGTATTCAATTCTGCCTTATTCTTGATAGCGTATATAGCCAGGCACACAGAAATGATCCCCTAGGAAACATTTTGGAGTCAGAACAGAAGACATCACCTTGTGGTCAATAGTAATGAATCCTCCCTTACAGACCATCATCTGTGCAGCAGCTGAAAAAGGATTTTTCAGGCTGATTTTTAAATTTAAACTTAGTTTCAGTTTTTGGACATTCTGCTTGCTTGACATAAAGGAATGTATATTACCAAACATCTCTATCTTCTGTCTTCTATTACTAGTACCAGTAGATAACTCTTGTTTGGCAGTGTTCCCCATGGAGTTTCAGTGTTCTGGCTTAGCAACAGAACTAGGAGGATTCCCATTTCTGTTAGGAACATTTTCAGATCAGTAATTATATTTCAATTATGACCCCTCACTTCTGAAATAAGCACTGCACTCAGGACTAGTCCACACTTGGATTGGTGTTTTATTTTAGCTGGCATACCAGACACAGTCAGCCTTTACGGATGATTAAAAGCAAATGGGAGAGAATAAGACAGAAAGACAAAGCCAAAGAACACAGATGTTTATTAGCCTTCTGGAAATTATCAGACCAGCAAGAAACATTATTAATCTCATGCATTGAGTGAATGAATATTTCAACTGTTGCTTTTGATCCACATCACTGATCATCTCCTGGAGAGACAAGATGAGATTAGTTACTTGTATTTAGAAATATTACAAGGCTCTTCTAACCAGGTTGCAGACTGTTTGTCTGAAGAAACCTGTTAAAAGATCTGGAACATCCTAAGCCTTGCTGTGTGCTTCGGCAGGAGGAAAATCAGGATTTCAGTAACATACACATTCACACGAAGGTTCACACTTAAGGGGAACTAGGTATCCCTAAAGCATTCTGCAACTAAAATGATAATAGCCCCAGAGCTTGACCAGTGCAACCAAGAGGAACTGGGTAAGCATACAGTGAATATAGGCTTCTGCATTTTTCATCTCTCAGCAGAATTATGTAGTCACATGACAACAAGAGAAAGCATATCAGCATTCATGTCTATATTTTTTCTTAAATGTAAAAATATGTAGAAATTCTATGTTGTCCTTTGCAGACAGATATTTAAAATCTGGAATGTAAATTAGATGGCTTGACTGTTCCATTGTTATATCTGAGTTTTCCTGATAATATGCACACTCAAATATAGATACTTTGATTCAAAAAATTATGTTTTGTTTGGCATTAAAAAAGGTGGAGGAGCAAGTTAATTCACATCTATTACAATATCTTGTCATCCAGACTTTCAACTTCTTCCCTTCAATGAAATGTGTTTAATTTATAGTAACCATATATTTGTCAGAAAGCAAAGAAGTTTTCATGTCCCTTAGATTTAATGTCTATACAATACAATATATTCAAAACAGTCAAACTGAAACTAAAAAAATATATAAATTGTAAATCTAAGTGTGGTGTGAAATCAAACGTAGAAGCTTGTTTCCTTATAGCTTTATAATTCATGTTCACTTCTGTGACTCTTTTCAACCCAAAAACTCTCAATTGTTAAGAAATTTAATGATGCCTCATAATTTACAGTGTGCTTATACTGTTAATGTTCACTGATTATTTTACTGGAAAAAACACAGCTTTAATTCATTTGATTTATCACCGTAATTTTTTAAAAATAAACATCCACAACTGATATTTTATGGGATACTGCAAGACAATACAGCCATTTTAAAGAGTGCTGTGTCTATAAAATACCTGTGTTTCTGTCTGGGTGACCCGAAAGTTTTATGACTCATGTCTAAGTGCCTTCAAATATTCCATGAATACTTATGGTGAGATATAGCTAGCAATAGTAGGACCACACACTCAGACAGTTTTTGTGATGTATTAAAAAAAGTCCTCGAGAAAAAATGTGCAACATAGTGGAATTTTTCCTGTGTCCTGAGAAATTAAAGCAGAAGGGCTTGGAAGAGATTAGCCAAAAACTCTTGCATCTCATCACTAAGCTGAATTCAAACCCAATTAAATTTGGCACTGAATCTGTGAAGAACTTCACATCAACACCAAATTTTAAAGTTTGAACCATAAATTCCCATGATTTTCCACAGATTTTAAATGTTTTTCTGTGATTAAAGTATGTAGTTGCTAATTCACAGGTGCGGGAGCAAGTTTGGGCACAGCTTGTCAAGACCTATTCAGTCACAAAAGGCAGTTTGGTACAGCCTTTTGTGAGACCTAAGGCATGATGAGAGGAATGAGAAGTTAACAGCTAGAGAGACTATGGGAAAAAAAAGAAATTGTTCACCCTCTTGGCAAAGTGGAAAGCAGTAGGCAGTGCAGGACAGACCTTGGAAAGTCTGCTGCAGCAAGGAATAAGGGAGTGGAGGGAAGGGAGGAAAAGATCACCTATACAAGGTAAATATGGAAACAGCAAAATCCTGTCAGAGGAAGTTATAGGTACATAGCTAGCAGGAAAAAGCTACATAAAACATGAAAAATGAGCTTATACATCTCTGGCAAGGAAAAGGAATGGCACCTGGAGAAGCAATACCATACTGAGCATGATACAAAACCTCAAAGCTGAGATGTCAACAAGAACAAACCATGCTTCCAAAAGTGATAGGTGAGAGGCATTTATTTTTCTGTCCCTCCACAGTTTGTGCAACTTGGTCATTTCAAAGGGACTATTGCTGAATACCTGGCAGTAGAAGACACACAGACGGCTAGAGAGAACAGAAGAGAGTGAAGCTGCTGTTTCCACTTTGGAATTGCAATAGCATCCCTTGAAAGAGCAGTAGTGTCACTTAGGAAATGAGCACTGTCAGCGCTGGAGCTGGTCAGCTGGAGAGCAGTAGAGTTTCTCCTCTGAAAGCTCATTGGACTGATGTCACCTGCAACTTTCCCAGTGCTCCTCATTAAAGAATCCAGATGCTGCTGCTGGGGTGAGAGCATGCTGCTGCTGAGATAAAATAGTCCACAGCTGTTATCTTTGAAGAATAGAACTCTGCTGAACAGGGAGGGGTAGTGGTTTTGGAGGATCATCTATAATAAAAAACATAAATGCCACTAGTGTACCAAAATTCCAACACAGAAATTTGCTCTCAACCCTTTTCTTTGTCAAATCTGGGGTGATGTTCTCAGGGGCCAACACAGGATAGTCTGTTTATTAAGTCCCTCTTCAGTCTTAGCCCACTCCTCAGAAGGATGTATTTAATGTACATCTCTTGAACCCACTGTCTCTTTCCAGATGCAAATCAAACAGAAGAGAGTGCAGCTGCTACAGTTTTCTGATTATGTACTTTTGCTCTCCTCTTCCACGGGGAACTCAGAGAATGAAAAAAAAAATATATAACTTAACATTTCTTGGTTATCAAAGAGAATACAAAACATAGAGTCCTGTAGCTAGTTGCTATTCCCCAGACACTTAAAATCATTTCAACAACAAAGATCTCAATAAGGCAGTGGGAATGTCTAGATTGGCTAGAATGTCTGGATTGGCTGGAATGTCAGAAGGACATAAGAAGTTCATCTCAGCGAAGGAAATATTCAGATGCTGAGAAGAACAATATGCAAAACTGGACCAACTGCTCCTAGCAGTGAGCTTCACTACTAGCTACAGGGTAAGCGTGATAGACACATGAGGCTGTAAACCCAGAATTCTCTTTATGTGTAAATGTTCTCTTCATGCAGGTTCTGTGCTCCCATGTGGTCCTTCCTCACTTCTCTCCATGCAGCACATGCTGCCAGTGTGACAGGATTGCACCTCTAAAACTATAAATCACTGCAAATTGAAATGAGGAGAGGGGAGGGAAGAGGAGGGGAGAGGAGATAGCCACCATATCATATTGTTGGACTGGAAGGTCCACAGGTATCCATGAGGACAAAGTGCTTCTGGCAGGTACAAAACAGCTTTTCAGATTAATATATAAGAGTGACTTATAGAAGGTACAGTGAAATTACACAACCTTACAAATTTTCAGTCAATTTAACTAAGTGCTTCCAATTTCCATTTTATATCAGGTGAAACAATGAATATTGAACAAAATGTTAATCTCTGTCTTGAGCTTTTTATTAATCTCTGTATTCAGAGCAGAGCATTTATTAAACAAAGGAGTCAGAAGAATGAAAAGCAATGTAGAGCCTTTGGCTTTGGACAGCTCTTGTCCATTTAATACTTTTCTCTTTTGAGTATAGTTCAAGATGCTGTTGGATATTAAGAAAACAAGTGTTTATCTTCATGTTCCCAGTTTTCTCATTTTAGCAGATGCTCTTCATCTCCTAAATGTAAGTTCCTCTTTTATGATCAATATATTTTCATCACATCATAGAGTATATCTTTGCAATTCTTTTTATAAAGTGCTCAAGTAGGAAAAAAAATCAAGGATGATAAATGTGGTGAAAGATGCAGGGTGAAGAAATGCTATGGTTCTGATTATTTGGCAGAGGGGAAATAAAATGGTCATATGCCACTTTCTCTCGCTTTTTTCCTGTAGTCTGGGTTTCAACCTGTGGGCTTTTTGCATCAGAAAATCTGCCCAGTTTGTCAGTAAACTTGATGGTACCTTGTAGCCAGGATGTTGCCCCTAAGCCAATCTGACTTGCAGGATTTGCAGACTGCCTGCTGGTGTGAACCAGCTCCAATGGAGCTATGTATTTCTCCATTTCAGCATTTGCTAAAATTTTCTCATTAGAAAAATTTGAATTCTGTGCAAAATTTCAATTCTGTATAACAAAGACAATGTTTCAGGCTTTGCAAAAGAATGCAGAGCAACATCACTGGGGGTACCATAATGGCTACATTCAAACAAGAGATGTGATTGTGGCAGCAGCTCTCTGGCCACAGATAGCAGCAGGCACAACTTTCCCAGGCATTTTCCTAGGGAAGGCTGTGAGAAGATCAGAGAAAAGAATAAGAAACAATTCTTACCTCCATTTGTTGTACCTGCTGTTGTGCACATGTGGAATGTGTTTTGGAGATTTGTTTACCAAAGGGTGATTTCCAGCTCCCCAACTCTGGATAACTGGGGGAAATCAGGAAGCACTGTAGAGCAAGTATAAAGCAAATGCTGAAATCTAAATCTAGAGCAAAATCTTCTGATTTATCCTCAGGGAACCAGTTCTTCCATATAATTTAAAGCAACTGCAGACTTACTGGAATAAGTTGGATGCATTAGATGGGCCAAGAGATCATGAGAATTTAGAGTATCACCTGCCAAATTCTGCCTGTTATCACCATCTTAGAGTATTTTTGGGTTTGTTCTTTTTTGCTGTTAATTTGCCAATAAAGCTGCAAAACCAAGGAAATGATCAGTCTCCCCAGGCATCTTCAGCCAACCATTAGAAACCCATACAAACCTGCATATAGTCAGGAGAAATCTGCAAAACAAATAAAGGAATAAAACCACATCTTGAAAACAGAAAATGTATGAAAATGCTACAATGCAAGACACTATGCAAAAAAACCACTCACAGAATAATGCAACAGATTATGAAACAAGTTAACAACCTTTTTTTTTTCTTCTTTTTTAATCTTTTCTTACTCTTCTATTAAGAAAATTAAACCTAACCCAGGAAATAAAGTGGTTTTCTCTAATTTCTGGTACATATGCACCAGCACGATGGAAGACAGATTCTCAAGCACCTGAATTAATTAATGGAATTCCTGACAACAACATTTATGTCATTTTAAGCACTCAGCACAGGTTCAGACTTAACATGTACACAAATGCAAAAGTGCATATAAAAATGCAGGAAAAAAAAGCAAAATTTTTGGAATGGGATTTCTTATCTGTGGAAATAGGCTGTCTGCATTTGCCTACTAATGGGTTTGATTCACATAATAGGTTACAGTTCTTTACATTTAGTAGAGCACTGCTATTTAAGGAGAGGAAAGGGGACAAAATTGAAACAGCTGAGATCTTCCTAATGTGACAACTGCCTCTGCTCATTACGAAATGTTTTCTCCATATAAGCCACTCTACATTATAAAATCTACAGCACAGATCTGAGGAAACATTTTGTCACAGATTTACATTTTCTGTTCTTCAGTTTCTGGTTAATATTGCAGAATTTACTTGAAAGCCAGCTGTTTCTGAGAGCTGCCCATAAAGCTCTCCTTCTCATTCTTTCTGGACGTTTTTGCAGAAGTTTCTTGTGCGAAGCACAACAACAGCTTATTCTTCATTGTTTTTCAAAGTCACTATAAATAATAGAAATCATAAATATAATCATGTGTATAACTCAAGTCTGTAAGCACAATAACTCTGGTGCCTTGCTGAAGCATCTGTCAATAAACATATTTGTCAGGTTTAAAGCCTATTCCAAAAGTAAATGCTGAAAAATACCCCATATTTGGCAGTTTAGATAATAATTCAATTTTCTGAATCTCCCTCTGGCACTTGTGGAGTCCATTCTGTGTCTTTCCAGTTAAAGCTTACTCGTTTTTATATCACTACCCAAATGATCAAAGCTGGAGGAAAAGCTTTTAGTCCTACAGAGTATAAGGAAGCTTGTATTTTATCTGACTCTTCATGATGGATCTCCATGCTCAAACTGATCTAATTTTCTCAGATATAGCAAGAAGGAAAATACCTCAGAATCAGAACTAAGAAGCTGTTGACATCACTGGTGAAGAAGAAAGTTAAATATTATTGTGATAAAGATTATTTATGATTTTAGGTATTTAATTCCTAATTTATTAATATTGTTACTTTTACAATTTGCAAGAATACACCATTAATGAGAAAGATTTGGGTAAAGAAAATATTCTATATTTTCTGGGACCCACAAAAGTGGGTTGTAATATTGTCTAGTTCTGAGTGAGAGTTTCTTTTTTAAACTTCACATTAAGGGATTTTTATGGAAGTGGAAACAGAGAGTTCAGCTGTCATTTGAAATAGTTTGGGTTTTTTTTAATATTACATGATAATTTACTAAAAAATATTTTAAACTATTTATTGTGTCAGATGGTCTTCATTTGAACAGGAATGTATCACTGGTTATAAGCAGTATGAAGCATATCACGGCCACTTCTACTGTCACATCCATACAATTTTTTTCATAGTAGCAGCTCACCATGTTGTATGAAAAGGAATTTCCATTGGTAAGTATAAGCTAGCTGTCTCTCTGCTCCACATATATTTGGAAATTAATTCTGTGAAAGTGTGCTTTATGATCTTTCCAGAAACTCAGGTGATGCTGACTGTCCTTTCTGATTTTACCCAAAGTATCAGGGCAATGTATGCCTATGATCTTTGCTGGTGCTTGTTCTCACATAATACATGCTCCCACTTTCCTCTTGAATTCAGAATCCTCTGACAAAATTCTAAGTGTTCCTCTACAGCAGGATAAATTTTTTTTTCCTAATCTTCAAATTAGTTTTTCTTAAAAAACAAACAGCTGTCCTGTGTACTTTTCGCCTTGGTCAGTTTCCCTGCAGGTAGTTTATCTAGCAGCCTCCAGCATGGCACAGAGTCTAATACCCCACAGCTTGGAGCCCTAACTCTGCTATTTACTGCCCACTTCTCCTCTGGGGCTTAAACACCACCATTTTCTGGCTGCTGCAATCTACCTCATCTGTGACCACATCTGTCATTCTTGTTTGGTTGTGAACACCAGGAAAAGAGAGTGTTACTCCTGTTCACCCCCTCTAGCCCCTTTTCATTAGGGAATGTCACCAATACAATCCAAAAGCTTCATAGATTGCTGCACAAAGCCTTGCTGCACTCTTGGAAGGTGGTTGAATGTCATCTCCCACAAAGACCCTTCCACTAACTGTTGGTGGGAACCCAAACCCACTGCAGGCAGCTTGCAGCATGTCCTAGCGATAACAACACTGAAATTGCTTCCTTCTAACCTTGGTCAGATCTTGACCCACATGTCTCCTGTTTGTCACTGGAGTTCGGTGCAGTCAAGTCCTGCCTTTCCACAGAGCACAACATTCCTTCCTCTTACTGCTCATCACTTTCAGAGACCCAGTACCCTGTAACCATCAGGTGCCCCATGGCACCTGTCACAGCATAACTCTGTGACTGCCCCTGGGCTTCCAGTTCTTTTTGTGTCCAGACATAGACACTTGAGACAAGCCTTCCTTCAGAGCAGAAACTAAAACTACCCAGTATAAGTTTTTATTTGAAAACACAGCATGTGCATCACTTATCCATAGGATGATAACTGACAAAAAAGATGAACTGCACATATTATTCAATCACAATAATCTTAAAAAATAGCAAAGACAATATGGATATTACTTTTTTCCAATTTTATTTTACCTCCCTCCATATTCTAATTCTGATATTTGTTTATAGTATCAATCTTATATCCAGAGTATGTGGAACCAGATTACATACTGATGAGATCTGAAAAAAAAATATATAATTTGGGGGTTTTTTTCTTTTTAAAAGATTTTTCTCAGCTTATAAAATAAATTTTTCAACTTCAATCTAGTACCTGGAAAACGTAAGTCATCCACAATCATTTACAACACAGACTATAAGTCAAGAAAGGAAAGGGGAAAATAAGGGATTCTTAAAAGTTTTTATAATGAGTTGCTGGAAAATGTCATGCCATTGCTAAAGGAAGGTGTTTTAAACTGGCTGCACTTACAGTGTTCCAGCTACAAATCAAAGGAAGCCAAAGGAAGCCTGTCCCTAAGTAGCAGCCCCAGTGCAAGCAAGGAGCAATATGGTGGCCTGGGGTCCCGGGGGTCCGTCTGGCCCCCGGGGCAGCAGCCGCCGTAGGTGTCCCAGGTAGCGCTGTGCTGGTGAGGCGCAGCCTGCCTGGGCCCCCCGGCTAGCTCCGAGCCGCTGGCTACTTTAGCGAGCACTTGTGGAGTGATTTCAGCTCTAGTGAGTTCAGCTCTCAGTGATTTCAGCTCTGTGCTCGCAAAGTGCCTCGGCAGACGCAGGGAAGGAGAGAGGTGAAGGCTGTGTGGAGTTCTGCGGAGATGTCTTTATTGGCAGCTTATGCAAAGGGTTCCAGTGACAGCTCTTCCACTGAACTGGGCAGAAGTGAGGGTTTAAGTAGGGTACTGGGGGATTGGAAATCCTCCAATGGCTAGGGTCGAGGAGCATACGACCTATAGCCTTATAGAAAGATAACAGGGGTCTGAGTGCAGAAGAGAGGCAGCTCTGGTCCATTCATCATGACTCTGCATTTCTTATCTTAGGCGAGTGACCGCCATGGAGGCCTTGCAGGGCCTCTGCCTGCTACAGAGCAACAACACTAATTTCAGGAGGATAATCTTGATATTTATTTTTTGTTTGATGGATGAGAAACAAAACTCAAAAGTGAAAAAAATAGTGCTCATAGCCTAAACAATTTTTCAGATTTTTTTTTTTTTTCTTCTTGGTATTCATCAGTAGAAGGCTGAATAAATGTACCTGCATGGGTTATTAACTGGGAATATTTAGAATGGTTGAATGCCCTAAGTCCTTACTGCTTTTAGCTCCTGTACCTTGTTTACTTCCTTTCTTCCATTGTCTTGTATTAAATGAAAAGAAAGAGAAAGCTAAGGAGATATTCTTCATCTTCTGTATTTGAATAGCCCACTACTTGTAAATAGGACAATTAGTGTTTTCTTTTCATATGTTTTACAATGCAAAAAGAACTATTAATATTTAGAAAATAGTGTATTTAAAATAATTGGTTATTTCCTTACTATTGATACTAATACTTGACATTACATTACATTGATTCCCATGGTAATCAGTTGTTACAGCAATATATGCAGGCAACATAATCTCAGAGGGGCAACCGGCAGAAGTCTAATCAGCTCATTTGCAGAGTGCAGAAATTGATTAAAAAAATAGAAGTTCAGCTTCTTGAATTATCAGTTAGGGAGAGCTATGTTTCTTAAACCTTAACAGATATATTAATAAAAAAATATATAAATCTGTGTACAACTGAACCATCAGATTTCTATGTAGAACAGCTCTGGTAATATAGCCAACAAGTGGCTTCACTGCATTTAAATGTGGCACTGCCAGAAACAGGATCTTAAAGTATAAATTTGAAGACATTGGAGAAATGTATGTTTTATTTGAATGGGAGCAGAATACAGATATACACTTAAAACCAATTGTTATTCTGTTTTCAAGTTCCCAAGTGTAGTAAGCAAAGTTGTGAACTGCCACACCTCATTTGCTGAAAGTGATTTTCACCAACTCTCTGTACTTGAGACATTTGGTTCTCTTGTCAATTAACTTGCTCATTCATATACCTTTGCCATCCAGACTGCATTTGCACAGTAAGTTCATATGTGAAGTTATAAACCTTTGCAAAACTCTATTTCTAAATACAGATTTCTTCAAAACACTGCAGATAGGAGGAGCCATCACTAGATCAAGGTTCAAGATATCAGTCTTGGCTTTCAAAGAATGAAACATCTTTATAGCTGGTTATCCATAAAATTCATCTAAAGTTTTAGGAACCAGATCTTGACTTCTAATTCCCAAGCATTACAAAGTTTATGATGCAAAAATTGTGTAAATGCCACTTCTCTGCCCCAAAATTGAGAAAATATGTTAAAACAAGTCAATTACATTTCTTTGATTTTACTCTCTTTCAAAATTTCATTTCTCTATGAAGCTGAAATTAAGTTTCAACATCCTGTTGGTTAACTTATTTATTTAAAGTATGGTGAGTCCACGGTGATCTCAAAGTAGGGAATGAATAAATGCAGATCAGTCTAATGTATTCTCTCAATGTTATTGATGGAGGTAGAAAAACTTATATACTTTTGTAGGCATAAAATTAATTTAGAGAACTGCTAATTCTTGCAGATCCTCTTTCTTAAAAGTGCAGCTTTGGATAATTTTAGGTATAACTGTTTTACACACATCCACTTCTATCAAATGCCCTCCTATCTACTCCTATCTACAATAATACAATAAATCAAAAACCATTTAGAAGAGACCAACATTTTGCTGCAGTCTAAAAGACAAGTGGCCATACACAGTAAAGAGCTGGAGTTTTGCATGCCTGCTACCTAGAGCGCTACATGTCCCACACAGTACAATTGCTATGCTGCTTTTAGGTTTTTATTAAAGAAAATACTACTTTTGATATTGCACATTTAAACATGCCCAGAATACACAGATTTTTTTTTTTTTTTATCTGTGGTGGGAATTAACTTTTCAACTTATTCCTACTCACATGGAGTCATAGTGGCAGCCTGCTTGTAGGGGAAGTGGAACATGGGAGCAGGAATAAGAGCAGATGCACTGGCCTCACTTCCCACCCACCAGCTCTCAGCAGAGTCAGCAGAGATTGGGGCTGCTGGGGCCAGCTTAAAGTCCAGAGCAAGTCTACAGTGTGTGCCAAGTCAGGCCACCATGGCACATCTGCAGGTCACCTGTACAGCCCAAATCAACAACAGACATGCCTAAGAATGTCATAGCTGCATCACAGTTGGAATGCAGCTCTAGTAGGTTCTGGGGGGAGAGCCATTGCTTAAAAGAAGCTCCTAAGTGAAGATGGAGAGCTCCTGCTGAGACCTTACCAGCAGAATTTTCTTGAGGAGCACTTGTCACAAAATGAGACTCCCACACCATCATTTAAGTCTGCCCTGAAACTCCTGGAGGGGGCATGAGCTCAGGGCTCTGACATCTGTCTCTGCTCTGCACAGTAGCAAAAGACAAAAATTCAGTGACTGCTTCTTCTTTCTTTCAGCTTTCCAGTTCTTCATGCTTTTCACACAACAGAGCATGGACTTCAGAAGATGTTGGTTTTCAGTCTACTGAAATAAAGTGAAGAAGAAATGCAACAAATTTTTAAATCTCTCTATGCACTACTAGTTTTCATCACACATACCTTTTCATATCTGCTCACTAATGCAGGACATTCATAAGTATTTGCTGAAAAAATCTGGCAACTTCCCACTTAGAGGGAAGTCTTTCTAATTAGGCATATGAAATAATTGCAAAAGAGATGGGAGAGCAAGAGATTCTTGGGAGAGATTGTTTGGCATTTTTGAAACTAGAGAAGTTTGTCAGTAGATTACATTAGCTTGGCAAAGGCAAAAAATGGGATGTAGGTTTAAAGGCTAACTGAAATGATTTACAGAAAATATTTGAAGTAAAATGGTGAAAATTGTAGAGCAAGCAACAAAAGCAAGAAAAGTGGATGGGTTGTTACTCTGCTTTCTTGTGTCCTAGGGAGAAAACTGGCTCAGGAGGAGGAATGACAGGAAGCAATGTGACTCTTCAGGTTCAGTGGTGGAGTACCAGATCCTGCAGAGTAATGCAAGGAACGTGAGTGCACACCGACAGGCCTGCAGCTGCTTCTCTCCCACAAAATCTCACATACCTTCAAGTGAGGGAAGATGTCTGTGGAGAATGCAGAACCTTGAGCAATGGCAGGGAAAACCAGCCAAATACTTAAGTTATAACAGTAACAATAATGGGTGTATAGGTTGTTTCTGAGCATCAACAATCACTCTTGCATCAACAGGATTTATAGGTTGATTTTTTTATATGGAACTTCTTCAAAAAGCTTTACTGTGGACTCCAGGCAATCAAGTCCTGTGATTCTTAGTTGGAAGGCTTATTGTCCAGCCTTTAAGTATATCAATTGCTTTTGGAAAGCTTTTCAAGAAGTATAAACACAGGCCCTAGAAATCTTTTTTCCCTCAAATCCAGGAACTTCATTTCTGGTTCATACAGTTTGTTAAGAGCAGCATAGCTTCTGATCTTATTTCTTATACAACTTAAAGTAACGCCAGACTCTTTAATGGGGTTACTTCAGATAGAAATTTCTGGCAGTAAGACTGAAAGGAAAATGTGTTATTATATTTCTTCCTTTGTAAGTCAAAAGGAAAATATGAAACTGTACTTACACTGAAGTTTGCAGGTTCTGTTAAAGCCCTCAAAACAAGATTGTGTGTCCATGATTCCAGTTAAAAGTATTATCTATCTTACTGCTGGGGGGAGGTAGTTGAGAAGGAAGCTAGCCACACTTAGCTATGTGAACATGAAATGAACGTCTTCGTAATTTTCTTCAATTATACGGGAAAAGTGTAAAGGGTTTAACTTTATAACAGCACATTCTTAAACAGTAAATTAAGAACTTTTCTCTCCAGATTTTGTGTGATCATCTTCATTACGGTATTTTTCAGAGAACTCAGCAGGCAGTCTATTTTAATGAGAATGGGTCTAAAAAATGTTAACAGAATTAGTATAGCTACAAGACAAGTTATTTAAGTGTCTAAAACATAGTAGATTTGTACAAATATTTGAAAGTCTTTTAAATATTAAAATATTAAAATACATATTAAGAGAAAAAATCTTTTTTCCTCTATATAGATAGAGTAAATTAATTTCTATGCTGAAGTCTATAAAAACTCCTAATCCAACACTGCACAAACAGCGTCAGTAGCAATTTTTCAAGGAAAAGGTAGGATAAGAGTTTTATACACAGGATTATTAGCAAGCAACTATTTTAAACCCTTTTTGTCCTATGTGGCCATGCATTACATCAGATTAATTCTTTTACAGTAACAGATAAGATTCTCCTATGTCTCTTTTTGGGGCAGTGTAACACTTTAGTGTTCAGGTCTTGTGACATTTCATTGTGACGTGAAGTTGCACCAGAGTGTCTATCAATTGTGTCAGTCAGGAACTCTGCTGTGCATTCCCAGCATTTTTATCCAACGGGTTTGGCTGAGAAGGACACCTGTGGTACTTCCATCATATGGTATATGCTCAGTTGCACATATAGATCATCTACCCAAAATACTTCAATGGAGAGTATTTTGGTTATTTCAAACTTAGTTTGGATAGCAATTTGCTGACTGTAGCACCTTGCTTTTGGAGTTGCTGGCTATGCATTGCCCTTTCTTGAATGGTAAAATTATGGACAAATTTATTCTAAAGATTATTCTTGCAGTTATTGAAAAAAACCTGCAAGACAATGTAGTCATCAGTCACAGACAGCAAAGTCTGTCAAACAAAGCTGCAATGATGGGGAAGGGTCTTTAGGGAAAGCCATATGAGGAGTGGCTGAGGTTACTTAGCCACTTCAGCCTGGAGGAGACTGAGGGGACACTCATTGCAGTTACAATTTCCTCATGAGGGGAAGAAAAGGGAAATGCACCGATCTCTTCTCTGGGGTGACCAGTGACAGGTGACAGAATTAGACAGAAAGGCACTAAGCTGTGTCTGGCAAGGTTTAGGTCAGAGAGTAGGAAAAGGTTCTTCACTCAGAGGGTGGTTGGGAAGTAGAACAGGCTCTCCTGGGAAGTAGTCACAGCACCAATCCTGACAGAGCTCAAGAAGTGTTTGGACAATGCTTTCAGGCATATGGTGTGACTCTTGGAGTGTTCTTGTGCAGAGCCAGGAGTTGAACTTCAAGGATCCTTGTGAGTCCCTTCAAACTCATGACATATTATGATTCAATGATTCTTTCCACCAAGCCATGTAGGATTTTAACTGTACACTTCTCACTGTAATTGAACCTGACAAAAAGCTATGTGCTGTGTAGAAACCATTTAATCAAAGCATACTGAGCAGAATCAATAACACAAACTAAACACAAAATACATAGAACAAATTGAGATTTTTTTTTCCAACCCTCTTTTGGTCAGTGACTTTTGATGAGGAAGCATTCTTGGACCACTGCAGGGATTCTTACTGAGTTTTCATGCATTCTATCAGCATTCTTCCCACAGAATAACTAATCTTCAGTAATTGTAAATGCTTGGAAAGAAAAAAATCCATGGATTACAGGGAAGAGGGTTTCTTAAGGGATAGAAGAACCACACAGCTAGAGAATTCATGTCTGAGCATCCCATATTCTTTTCTATCAAGAACAGTATTTGCATTAATGAAATATTTTGCCATCAGCAAAAGAGCTCCAGTTTTTGCCCCCTCAGCCTGCCTTTTCTACTCCAAGGGCAGGCCAGACTTTCCTACTACACCTCTGTGTCTGTCTCTGGCACTGTGCATCCCAGCTAACACAGAAGAGATGCAGCAATTGCTCACTGTACCAGAAGCCTCTCTGCTTGTCCCTTAATGTAAGGGTACAATGAACTATGATTACCATGTGGGAATCCTTTGGCTTATGGATTCAGATAATGCTTAACCAGAATAAAATTAAGTAGTGCTAGGGGCCAAACATGGAAAAGAAGAGAAGGTTATGTGATATATACAGATATTTTCCTTTCTTTAGAATATCATTTCATGATGTGAATAGGAAGATCAATGTGATCCACAAAATCCATTTATTGTTTAAAAGTAAGGATGAGTTACTTTGATTTACTATAGCACAGCAAACATCCACTAACTCAAAAAATGATAGAAATTCTAGGAAAGTCTCTTATAATGCAAAGGAGTTAAATGTATAATAAGCTGTATGTCATGGGTACAAATGTAACACACTGAAAAGTGAGCTTTATGGTGTGACTGCCATCAGAGTCATGATAACCTCTTAGATATACACAAATGTCAGTTTGTGGCATATGGATTTATACATTCTGATTTACACCAGAATGGTGTAATTCCTCTATATAATTCCTCTAACACTGAGGAATCAAAAGTCAACTTTTGTAAAATGTGATGTCATTGTATATTGAAAAGTTTGTCCATAGCTTTGATTAAAAACCTGTTTTCTAGAAGAATCAGAAACCAAGTTGTTACTTTGGAACAATTTGCCTCCCCTTTTCCAGCTTTTCCCCACAAATAAAGTGTCAGAAGAAATATTTAAATTCTTAGCAACCAAGCAGGAATAACAATTTCACCACAGTACCTCAACAGTAGATACAGTAGTTTTTCAGATTAACTCTAACTAGAATAATCAGAATAAGAATCCAGCTTAATTTTGATAATGCAGAAGTCCTTATTTAGTATGTCCAATTTGATTGATACAATGCCATCAAGATAAAATAAACATGTATGTAAATCTACATTCATATATTGCTATTCTGTTGTAATATATTTATATTTTCCATTTCACTCAGGGCAAATCAGTGGGATACTGGAGAAACTTTCTTGATGTGATGCCCAGTATTAAATTAGATCAAATACTCTCTATTTAAATTTATTGCAACAAATGACGTTGTCAGCTATCCAACTATTTTAGTACTATTTACCACAATGTAATTTTAAAAACAATAAACCCTTGTATGCAGGCAAGGCAGTTAATAATTGCCCAGCAAATTAAGCCTTTTAATGCAATACTCAAAGTCATGGGTATAAAAAAACATCCTCTTTCAGATCAGCATGACATTGCAGCAAATATCAAGTATTCTTTTCCTTGTTGATACCAGTGACTTATTTTTTCTTGGCATTCACCCTACTGCCTTGAAAATAGATTACATTCCTTCTGTACAATGCCATTGGCATTGCTTAACATCAGCTGTTTGAAAAACCAGGCACCACTTTTCTGTTAAAAATACATATTTAAGGTACCCAGTTGCCTGCACAGTAAGGGGAAAGTCCAGGAGACACTCAAAAAGCTAATGCTAGCATGGCCAATGCCTACAACTTGCCATGCTCCTCGTGCAGCAGGAAGTGAATTGGACAAGGCAGCAATTTTGTGGAAAATCTTAAAAACCATGCAGCCTACATAAACAGCTTCATGAACCTGAAAAGCTAAGAGGGGGAAATGTAGAATATAACAACCCCCACAGAAAAACTCTTCTTTGAAAAACATTGAGTCAGAGCTATCATAGCCTTCTTAAGCTACCATAAAAGTAATCAAATGCCTAGCAAAGAAAATAAATGCAAGAAAAATTGACTGTCCTGACAGTCAGCTGACAAATCAATATAGTATATGGACATAAAAAAATACCTTTCCATTTCAGGATGAAAGCAGAGATTTCTCAGATACCTTCTGAATAAGAAAGCAAGGCTCTCCAATACCAGAAATCATTTTGCTTGGAGACGTCTGCATGTTTAAAGAGATGAACTGTAAATAATTAGGAAGATATCTGTTGAAATGACCAAATTTCATCATCTGAAAAACAGTAACACCTGCAGTTGTGACCTCTGCTGTGGATGCAGGATGTAATTTTCCTACAGGATATCTAAAATGATATGTCTTAGCTCTAAGAAAGCATTAAGATGATATCCCAAAGCTAGTAATCAAAAGACCGTGTGCAGTGGTGTATTAAAAAGATACCTCTAAAACTTGTGATTAACTATTTCTTTAATTCTACAAGTGTTCCAAGAGGAATTTGGGGTGGAGAATATAACTTTATTAGTCATGTCCTACAGTTGAGTTCTATTTGTTAGACCAACTGTAACTGGGAACTACAGACAAAGCTAAGAGCTTATGATGAAATTTAATATCTGGTGATAAGCATCACAGGCTTTTCCTCCTAGGTAACAACCCAATTAGTTTCTTAATCATGTCCTAACAATAATTTTTCTGGAAGGTATGAATATGCATGCATGCCTACAGAAGCATTGGAGAACCTGACTGACATCAGACCATCCCTAGACAGCATGTCAAGAAAGATACAGTTACAAATAGGCTTAAAATTAGTATATTTTGTACTGTCAATGTAGTAATATTTGTGCTTATGTCTGTCCCATGGTGCTGCTACTCAATGTATTCACCAAGAATTTAGGAATTTATCTTTCCTTCCTGCATTTAGTAGAGATGGAAATTCACATTGCCAATTTTGTTGCATGCCATCCTGGCTGTCTATACAGAAGCACACATTGAGAAGGACCAGGGAAAATCTGAATACGCTCAAGTTATTCCGTTATTTTCTGTCCCATTTTCTTTCCACCACGTTTACTACTGAAGGGTGTGAGCACTATTTACAGTGTCCAGACTCAGTAGCGATCTCTTTCACATAAAGACCCACACAGCTAGATTGCATACCTCTGCTCTGTGAGAACCTGCTTATCCCCCAAATGGCCCTGTGCTGTGCCATCCAAATGCCCTGAGTTTGTATTAGGTCACTGTGACTTCTCTTTTTCAAGCCATTGTCATCATACAGCACAGATATTTATTTTAGGGAATCAATTTTCTCCTTAGTATAACATTAATAACACCCCTAAATCCCTTTTTTCTGCAAGTGTTTTGAAACTGCGACTGATTACAAGGGGTAAATCAAGCAACATTTTACTAAAGGTTCTTTCCTTTAGTCAAATGTCAGAATTCCTCAGGAGGAATCATAGTTTAAAATGTAGTTACCCATTTTGTTTTAGTTTGATTGTTCTCACAGGGGAAAACTAGAAAGTAAAAGTAAAGCACTAGAAAGATTTAACATCACCTTAGTGAAATTTCAAATGGCATTAAATTAGTAGGAATTGTAAAAAGTAATGAAAACTGACAAGTAGCAAGGTAGGTATTCCTGAAACTAAACACATTATTCTTTTTTGAATTATATTTGCTTTAGCTAAATGTGAACTACATCATGAATACTTTCCACTGATTTTACTTTTACTATATTGTTATATTTTATCACAGATAAATGTTGCACTATATATTGTACCACAGCACAGAAACTGCTGATCTATGCATGGTACATAAAATAATCTTAAATACTTAGGATGTAGAAAGTTTGAAAGCTACAGGATTGAAGGAGGCCTAGGAATGACATTGGACAAAAAATTAGGCATCAGTTTGCACTGCACTGTTGCACTATGACACGAAATAACTCACGCACACACACTAAGATCAAAAAAGTAAAAGGAAGTAAAAGGAGGGTACTTTATTTCTGACCTCGCAATATATAAAATTCCAAAAGTGGCAGTGGATTGGAGGATGAAATTGTTACCTCTCCAACTATACTGGTTAAACTAACAGTCTATAAACTCTCTCCTCCCACAAAGAAGAATGCAAAACAATCATTATTTACATGACAGTGCATGAGAAACTCCAGTAGAAATATGAAAACATCAGAAGGCATAGAAAACTTTTAGAAGAACAGGGCTACAATGCACTTTGGGTCCACTTATGTAAATGTTTTATGCCAGAAAAAACAGAGCTGAAATTCTCTTCCTAAATGACCATTATTTGGATTTTCAGCCTGATGAATCAGGCCTCTTTGCCCTTCCCTTTACCATAAATAAGCAGGAGAGAGCAGCTAGATGTACATACATGTAAGGGAGGTTCAGCATAGAAAGGACAATAGTGATACAGGAACAAAAATTAACATTGTTTTTCATTAATATGTATATGGAATATTCACAAAGTCATAGTGCCCAAACAACAAAAAAGAATGTAAAGCGTAAAAGTAACTGCAACTACTCTAAAATTTAGTCTATTATGGAATAATAGTTTTTTTTTAAAAAGTTAAAACTGAACCATCTACTGAGGGGAATATGATTGTTTTAGGATTTCTGAAGAGAAGGCTGAGTTCAAAGCATTATTCAGTGCTGGCCATGGCTGTCCAGGTGGGGTGTCAGCATGTGGCTCTGATGCCAGAGACATCACACAGACTGTGTGCCCCATCTGCAGTGCTGGCTCGGGCCAGCGGTGAGTGGGGCAGGCAAGAGGAGAGCTGGGCTGAGCAAGGGCCAGGCCAGAATGTGTTTCTGAGGCTGAGGGGAGGAAAGGGGCTCTGGGCAGTACCCTGGGCAGGGCAGGTGCTGCCCTCAGCTGGGTGGGAAGGTGTCTGGAGCTGTCAACCCTGGTGAGTGTCCAAGGGGCTTTGGGGATTTGGTCCCATTCCTACAGCACTCACTAACCTCAGCTGTGATACCTCTGAGCTCCCACATCCCCTCTCACTCACATTCCCAGGTCCTTGTGTCCCCTGTCCCCAGCCCAGCTGAGCCCCTTCCCTCCTCCATGACCATGGGAACATCACCCAAATCCTGATGGTGCTGAGCATCCTGCCATGAGTACTGGGGGTGGGTGACCAGAAAGAAAATGTCACACAAAAGCTCTTGCATAGCATGAGGAGCAGCAAACCCAGGAGATGGCTTGGATTGTGGAGGAGATGGAGCAGAGGGGTCAGGAGTCACCTAGACTCAGCCAGGGAAGCGTGCTCCTCTCTGCCTGCAAGCACTGGTGCTTCTGGGCCTCTGCCAAAATCCTCCTGGTACTTTTTAGCCCCTGCTGGCTGCCCAGGCAGAACAGCGCTGGCTCTGACAGCAGCAGCCAGGGGGGAACTTCCAGTAGTGCTGAGAAGGAGAGGGAGGAGGAAGAAAATGAAGAGCAGGGCACTTTCAGCTGGACAGTGGAATGGATCTGCTGAGGAGATGCTCCTACATCATGCCAGAGAACATGCTGTGATTCCTCCTCTCTCATGTCACAAACTCAACAGAAGTGAGATCCTGCTTCCTGCACAGTCTCTGCACATGCTCCAAGTTGACAGCCTTCATGCCAGGAGGTACAGGAAGGACCCACCTTTTTTAAATACATTAATGAATTTGTTTGGTTTTTAAAATCCTATTTCTGTGAGTATTTAGGCAAGACTTCATTGGGAAATGTTACCCCTTGGCTCCATCTCCCCCTGTAACAAAGAGATGAAGCTTGAGCTCAAATTTGCATTGGCAGTGGTTACACTGATGCTAAGATATTCAGCACCTCCTTCTTATGTTCCCTCTTTTCCCCATTTTTCACAGAAAGTGATATTCTTGGAATGAGGATCTTTGTTGAAGTGAGAGTAAGTTTTGACTTTCTTGACCTTTTCCTGCTTCATCATTATGAGTAACTGCTTAATTTTATAATGTCTGCAATATAAATTTAGAACTATTTGCAACTGCAAAATCCAAAAGTCTTGCAATCCTTGGAAATGACCAAAAGCCTCTTCACTCATGCTCAGATTTCCATCCAGGTGAGCAGAACCATTCCTAGTTGACAGGGCAGCTATCAGTTTTGTATAAAAGAGATGACCATGAAGCATCTCTACAGAGCATAGGCAAGAAAACCAGCAAAGAGCAGACATTGCCTCAGGAGGAAACTATTTTCTTCAGAGCAGCAGGAATGGTATCTTTACAGCTCCTGCTGAGTGCAGGAGAATTTCCCAGCCCCAGGAACTGCTGGGCACTGCCCCCCTGCCCCTCCTGCCACTGCCCTTTAGGCAGCAGCTTGTTGCCATCTCCAGAAGCAGTCACAGCCTCCTGGCTCCATCCCAAGGATCCAGTACAAGGCTGAAGGAGAGAGCATCCCCTGGGCTTGGGCCAGCCTGCTGGCCTTCTGTTGAACTAGGCTGCTTAAGGAATAATAAGTAGTAAGGCTAAAAAAGAAAATTAAACCAGCTTTAAATAATGTGTCCTGTTTTCTGTAGAATCTCTCCAAGCTAGAGAGGAAGAAAAGCATGCTTGATAGGCAGTGCAGTCTCTTCATAGGGAACTTCTAACCAAAAATTTTCTATTAGGGTAAGAGACCTTTGCTTTCCTGAAGTCATCCTGAATTGGGTTTGGAGACCTATCTAGTCAAGCATTATTTTTCTGGTTTAAGTAGCCAAGGATGATTACCATCCTGCTGCAATTTGCCTAACTTTTTTGAGGTTGTACTTCTATGTCAAAGGTTATGTCAGCTTATTTCTTCTGGTGACTACTTTTATTGAAAACTGTGTCTCATGGCATTAAGTGAAAAGTCATGCAGTAGAAGGAATATCAGCAACAGCATGGAGTATTAACTTCTAATATGGCATTGAGAAGCTTTTATGAAATACAGGCAGCTGATTCCAGATAATTATCCTGTTAATTATTCCTGTTTCAGATTAAATTAAAGCTAACAAAGTACCAATGTCATTTTGTAGCTGTAACAGGTAGAATGAAAATATCATTCTTTCCTAAAAGGTAACGAATGAACATGTGCAACAAGCAAACAGCACTGTTGAAGGAAACCCACTTAACCATTTTCTTTAAAAGTCACCTTTCATCTGCTTCCACTTCACAGCACTTAGATTTTTTTTTTTTTAGTCCACCATCTATATGATATTCTGATTTTCTGTACATTCTCCATTCCTGCTGCCTCAAGTTCATCATTACTAAGTTAACCTCTCTAGAGAAAATCTGCTTTTGTAGGATTATAACATAGATCCTGTCATATTCAAGTATAAAATAGCCTTGCATCTTACAGGATCAGTAGTCACTGAAATATTCTGTGAACATAGAAGAGACCTAAGAGGAGAGGGAGAAAGAAAAGAAAACAGAATGACACCTGAAAAATTTTACAGAAAAAGGCTTTTTCAAATGACTGAAGTCCAGAAAATATTAACTAGAAAAAAAAGTTTATTGCAGGAAAATAATAAACTACTCTACTTAAGATTTAGTAATTCCTTTGGTTTTCATTACATGGTACTAATTTAATTGGAAATGGACATGAATATAGCATGCATAAAATGATTTAAAATATTCTGCTGTAACTAAGCATTTTTGAATATACCTTGTCGAATGCTAATTTTCAGAAACTATTAATTTGTGATTCCAACAAAAATATATTAATATTATATTATTAACTGGTTATTATATTAATAACCAGTTGAATAGCAAATCTAGCTATGAATGATGAAATCTGGCACCACAGGACAAAATCCCTGGGGAAAAAAAAAAGAAAGAAAAGAAAATGCCACCTTTAGGAGACCTTTTATGGTATACAGTACACCACATAGTAAGTTCATGTTACTGCCATGGATTTATATTTTTAGTGAGTGTTAAGATGTTGCATGGAGATTTAAAACATCAATAAGAAATAAAATGCTTTGTGCAGGACATTTACAGTTCACTTTAAGATCCAATCTAAATAATTTTTTCCATAATATATTTTCCTGAAGCAAGTGCTCCTGCCTCTTGCTATTAATTGTTACATTCTTTAAGTTTATGGGTTTTTTATTGAAAAGTTTGTTTTGACAATCCAAATATAAAGTATTTTATTCACGAATAACCATAGAATGGAGTGAACAAAATCTCGATGCAACAGTTTCACTGAAAGAGATTTTGGCTATGTATTGTCTACTACAGTATATCTTTTGGGGTTGAATTTGCTCATTTAATACAAAGGAGGATCTGCCTTGAAAATTAGGGCAAGGATTCCATAATAATTTGAAACTTTCTTTGACTTTTTATGATCGATGCATCAGATTCTTAGGTACTTCAAGACTACGCCAACCTCAATGAATGTATCATAGGAGTGAATTAAGCTTGCAGCCAGGTTTTCTCCACCATGAATCATGAATATGTAGAAATGGGTTGTAAGTGCTTAACAAAGGAAAGTCCAAGAAGGCTATAGGATATTATCAACCTCTTTGATACATTAGTTTAGCAACAATTTGGAGGGGAAGAGAAGAAGTCAATTCAGCTATTGGAGGTTATCAGAAATTACTTAATGTAACTTCACAGAGTAGTAAGAACAGTTCTCATTAGATTTGTTTGGCTTTGTTTTTATTCAGTTCTAGTTTCTGCAAGATTCAAGATGATAAACTGTACTAGAAGTCTCAGATAACATTTCTCTCTGCTCTTCTTTCTTGTATGCACATGTTAATGTAGTCCAGGTTATAGTAGTAGTAATAGTAATAATAAATGGTGGAATGAAACTTTTATTAAAAATTATTTTCAAGGGCTTCAAAATTTAAAGGTATATACTTTTTACCTGAATACAGTTTATCTCCTCTCAGAAGACTTTTCTTCTTTTTTTTTTAATTATAATGACCAGTTCAACCTTTCTTACCCTGTGTATCTCTTTAAAAAGAAAACAACTGTTCCTTTTTATGTCTGTCAGTAATTATAAAATACAAGTGTATGCAATTACTATAGATTCTGATAAAATTATGCATAATTTCTGCATACTTTTAGACTATCTTAAGATTCTCTTCTTGTATCCTTCCATTTTTTGAAGAAAATGCAGTAAGTCCCTTACGTTATCTCCATGAGTATGAGAAGAGGATAACTCTTCTGCTGATAAAAGTGAAATGCTCACCATGCCCCAGGTGAGTGTTTATTTGACTCTCAAGCAAAGGGCCAAGTCTACTTCAGAGGCAGTAAGTTTTCCACAGAGAAACCTTGGGCTTTGGGATGAGTACTAACTG
This sequence comes from Vidua chalybeata, assembly GCF_026979565.1. Taxonomy (NCBI): domain Eukaryota; kingdom Metazoa; phylum Chordata; class Aves; order Passeriformes; family Viduidae; genus Vidua; species Vidua chalybeata. Next base: position 12,661,696 of record NC_071531.1, read on the forward strand.
TAATTCCTAAGATGGCAACTCAGACAGCCCAAACATACGAGCAAATACAAGAGGTTTGGAGTCAGAGGTACAACAGAATATTCAGGAACAGAATAACAAACACAGCACAAACAAAAATTAGATTAATTCAAATCTGGCTTGTGCCAAAAAAAAAGCCTTCTTGCTATTAATTTTGGTCATATCCTCTGTTATCTTTTTGTCTCATGACTGCATGTAGTTTAGAACAATTTTTTGTCCTTAAGGGTAATGTCACTGGTGTTACAAATCTGCCATGAATCACAGTGGCATTATACTTTCTTCTACAGACCTAAAATCAGAGCTCGAAATTTTACTGCCAGGGATCAACAGGATATGCAGTGCCATGAGTTTGTGCTTAATGAGCTTCCAATGCCCTTTCTTTTCTCCTCATGCATGCATGAGGGAATCATTATACTTCCCAAAAAGTTGGCCCAGAATTCCATATGGAGAAAGCATCCCAACTTCAAAAACTCTAGAGGCATCTTGCAAGCAGTGTACTAGAGAGAAAATCAGTCTGAACTCTGTGTAGACTGTACAAGAAAATCCAGTAAATGTGTACAAGCTGTGCATTAGCTGGGTTGCTATTTTTTTCATGCTCATTAGAATGGCTGATTTTACATTGTCATTGCTGTCTAGTTATTCAAGGTTCCACTTCTAAAATTGACATTACTTCTTTCATTAAACAGTCAGTTGATAAGCTAAGGAAAAACTGTCACAATTCTTCTCTCTAACTAATTAGAATTTTTTTAATAATTAAAAATTTTAATTAGAGCAGTCTCAGGTGCTTCAATGTCTTTGTCTCTTTGAGGGGAGGGGGGAGAGAGAGCATGATATGTTTCTAATAGTTAAAAATTAGGAAAGTGGGTTTGAGGAAAAGAAATTTCAAAGTGTACAGCATAACCCAAAGACCCAGTTCTGATTTGTCAAATTAAAATTAGCAGAGAACATGTTAATTTACATTTAATACCCTTTGGGGGCAATATTTCCAAGTGTGCCTCTACAGTAAGGAAGCACCAGTGGCATTCCTGTCAGGGCTGAACACTCTGCTCTTTACCCATCCATCTCTCTGGAAATGCTTTCTTTTTGTGAAAGAAAGCTTTAAAATATATTTGCAGTAATACAACCTACACATAATTTTTATGTCTGCAGTTGCCTTTTTTAATAGATTACCAGTCCTTCAGGGCAATCCTTCTATATGATATTGCAGTCAAATCCATTGCCATATCTATAATATCACTGCCTCTTTCACAGATATTCTAGGTTCTTCTGTGCCTCTTCCATTATTGCTCAGCCTTAAACCTGTTTCAACACCAGAATGAATTTATCCTTTTATTACTAGACAAAACTGCTGCTATTCTTCCCATTATTTGAACAGCCATTGAGCTGCACAAATGTCATCAACTATGGTTCAACCAATAAATCATGAACTTGAAAATATTAAGCACTGGTAAATATACTCTGGTACATTTGAAGGTACTGTTTCAGTAGTTCTGCCTTATTAAGCCTGAGAGCACCTTTTTATTGTTGCCTTGAATTTCTAGCAAATGTATAATCTCCCCAGTCCATCCAAGGCTCTTAATTCAGGATTTATTTCTAGAAAATCTTCAGAGCTGCATTCAACTACATGAGAACCAGTGTTTATTTAATTTTGTTTTCCATTTACTGTTTTAAAACCTAAACTTTCAATTTCTTAAGCACATTCACAAATACTAAAATAGTTATTTAGAAAGATAAGCCCACAATCTGCTGCTGAAAGGTGACCTTTCCAACATCAGTCCAAAATTGCCCACTCTCGTCCATCAGATCCCTGCCTCAGATGACTGAAATTTTAACAAAAGCAGACAAATATGACCTAAACCATTGAAAGGATTATTCTTGACCTTAACCTAAATCTGAGAATCTTTATTTAATATTAGTGCCACTCTTAATCCTTTGCTATTTTCCCTGTATTTTTCACTCAGTATATTCTTTAGAGAAGATGTTTGGTCTAGGTGTTTCAGAAGCATCAGTGAATATTATATGCCATTTTTCGAAGACCAAATTTAGATCTTCTCTTAGGAAAATTCTTACTAAATGATGCATGAATAAAATGCTTAATACAAAAATAAGGGTGTTCTTTTTACAGTTCAGATAAATAAACAAAATAAAACAAAACAAAACAAAACAAACAAAAAACCACAAACCAAACAAAAAAAAAAAAAACCAACGAACATTGGAAGAAACTCCTATAGCTATTAATTCTTATTTCAGTCTTCTGAATTAGGGCATGTTATAGAAGGAGTTAATGCTACCCACACAGAAATGTATTTGTACAGACCTGTAGCTGTGTAAGTAGAAGTGGTGGTGGATATGGGCAGCACTGGCAGCCACAGATTCCAGGCAGCCTTAGGCCATTAGAACACCCAGCTTTACTCAGCCTTCCTCATGTCTTTGCTTTCATCTGGCATCAAGTCCATCAGCCAGCTGAGTCAGGCAAACAAATTCAGTTCTCCTGGGTGGTGTTTCAGGAAAGTCCTGTGCTTTAGAGTAATTTCTTAGAGTGGGATGTTTGCACAGCTTAAGATAGCGAGGGAGAGGTCTCCACTTGCAGTCTTACCACTCTGCTCACCACCCTGCCACAGATCCCTTCTCCACCACCACAGCAAAAGTGAATATTGATCTAATCAGTCAAGAAACCAAAAGGTGTTTTGTTTCTTTAACAGCAAAATGTGCGACAGGTCACTTCAGTTTTGTCTAGCCTTTTAAGGTACTGTAAGCATCTTATGTTCTTTAAATTGTCTTCCTGCACAGAATATTTTGATATAAAAGGTCAGCAGTGACATTATCAATCAAGTTTCCTTAATGTGATCTCAGGATGGAATTACAGACCCTTGAACAATTGCAGCATTCTCCTACAAGGAGACACAATAATCAATGACTTGAGGACCTTACTGGCAACTATTTTTTAGGCATAGTTTCATTTAAAAGCCAAACTGTTCATTCCTATTCAAAGACTAATTTTTTTATATACAGTTTATAAGTTTATAAAAATTTTCTATGTAATGTTAGACGATTTCTCAAGCTTCATAGCAAATAATTTTTTCCCCAAGCCAAATAAGCATGAAATGAGATGACTGTAAGTGTTCAGACTTATATTTAAGTGTAAGTTGACATTTAAGTATTCTCCAATTATGCTGCTGAAAGGGCATGGACAAAAATGTATTCAACATCAAATATAAGTTTTGATTTGCCAGACACCATTATTCATATCAGCTATGAATAGTACATTTGTCATCAACAACTGATCCTATCAAAATACCTGTTTCTTTTGTGTAAAGCATTTTTAAAGCACTGAGCAATCAATGTATTTAATATTAAAAATGAAATTTTCTTTGCACAGACACCCACACCCAGTGCATTAACACAGCTGCCTTCATAATCTGCCATGTCCCATAGGTCTGAGTGTCATAATGATGTAGCACTCTAAGAACTGCAGTATAGTAATACTCTTCTATTCTGTTTCTCATGTAAAGGAATTTCATCTCTCTCTCTCATGAATAATCTGATCTAGGTTGTACGACATTCTTCTACCAGTCATAAGATGAGAATTCTGAACCATCAGCAAATTTTTGATGTAAATCAATGGTCAAAAGAGAATTAACTAGGAGGCAAAGGATAATAATGGAACAATCAGCTTATCAGAAACCTCACTTCTCAAAACCAGCTAACTTTTAGCAAAGCACTTCCTAATTCAACTGTCAAGAGTCAGCATTTATCAAAGGATACAGAAAAAGCTTTGAAACTGCTGTATGTGATAATTAATACATATTTGAGATGGAGCGGTATTAATACTAGATATTATTAATTTAGGAAGGGCAGTTGTACAGAACATTTCCAAATGGACTTAGTATCTTTAAAATATGAATGTGTCTTTTTTTTCCTTTTGAATTGTACCAAGAACAGAATAGAATTTGGTTTTCTGACCTTCATGATAGATGATTGTACAAGGACCATGGACAAATCCCAAGGCATATTTTCATATCAAAGTTTTCCCAAATGAGAATAAATTAGAGGAATTATTTTGCTAGGCTTAACAATTTTTGAATCATCATTTTCTTATATCATATGGCCTCAGATAATTTGGATGAAAAGGAAAATAAAACAACTGCAAGTTCAAAGTTACAAATTCTGTGTGAGAATGATTTATAGCACTAAATTAAACAAAGTATTGGAATTCATAATGATTGGAAAATCTATTTTTGGGCCTCCCAAAATTAGTTTTAAAGATGTTACCTCAGCTACATGGAGTCTTCATTATAAGCAGAAAGAAATTGTCCAATCAACATTCAAAATCCTCTCATATTTATGTATCTGAATACACTGAAGATTATTTTGCCTGAATTATAGACATTCTATAATTTATGGGTTTTTTTGTATAAACCTTTTTATATTATTTTTACTGTAAATTAAATATTTTAACATTATAGTACTAGACATCAGTGAAGTATTTAAATAAAGGCAATGCATATTGATTACAAACCAAGCCATATTTGTGCACTTCTCAAATACCAGCAGTACATGTGCATGCATGTGCAATTCTGTGTTTTCACAGTTCTCTGCCACCCCTGTATTTGTCAATCAGTAGATGCAGAATCTTATCAATCACATCATCGACCCAGACTTCTGATCCAGGTGAAAAATGTCCCTGCCCATATCATGGGTTTGGACCATAGAACCTTTAGAGCTCCCTTTCACTCAAAGCATTCTGTAATTCTGTGATTGTGTCAGGCCCTTAATATGTGCCCTGCTCTTCTTGTCTCATTCTGTCCCACTCCCCTCCCACTCCCAATCCCCTCATCCAGAACATTGATAAAGACGTTAAACAGGAGTGGCCCCAGAGCTGAGCCTTGGGGAGCAGCACTGGTGACCAGTCAGCAGCTGGATTAACCCCAATCCCCACAATTCTCTAGGCCCAGCCATCCAGACAGGTTTTTACCATGTGAAGAGTGCACCTTTCCAAGCCACGTGCAGCCAATTCCTCCAGGAGGATGCTGTAGGAAACATGTCAAAGCTTTACTAAAGGCAGACCACACCCACACCCTCTCCCTCATCCACTCAGTGGGTCATCTCCTAGCAGATCAGATTACACAAGCAGGACTGTCATTGAGTACCCAGCTTCTTCCTCCACCTCCTTTGTCACTGTTTGCTGTTACATCCAGCAAAGGATGAAGACTCTTCTTAGCCATTCTTTTGTCTCTATAATATTTATAGAAATATTTTTATTGTATTTACAGCACTAGTCCAAGTTTCTATTTGGACTTTAGCCTCTCTGTTTTTCTCCCTGTTTAAGCTTATGATATAATTTTAGTCCTCATGCATGCTCCTTCTTCCAAAGGTCATATACTCTCCTTTTATTCCTGAGTTCCAGTCAAAACTTTCTGACCAGCTGGGCCAGTCTTCCCCAACATCTTTCTTCCAGCCTGTGGGGATGGCCTATTCCTGAGCCTTTAAGATTTCCTTCTTGGAGAATATCCAGCCTTCCTGGACTCATCTTTTCTCTGAGACTGGTCAGAGAGGTTGGATCTCAAAAAGTGAAGATGTGAACATAAAATATACTTACCAGTAAAAGTAGGAAGTGGAACAAATTTAAATAAATACAATAAAACTGATCAAGTATATTTGTGATACACATTACAAACAAAGACAATGTACCAGTAAACAATATAAAGTATCTTATTCATAAGACATTAATAGCAAGCTAACATCACGTTAATTACATTTTAATCAAGCTTATTTGGAATAATGGATGCAATATGCCATAATGCAGTGTAGTGCAGATTGAATTGGCTTTGTCTTCTTTGTCCAAAATACCAAAGGGAAAAATAATTATTCTGCTGCAGCATGGCAGTTTCTATTTATGGACTGTCATTTTATTTTTCTAGCAGTTCATCTAAAGATGTGTCATATGAGACCCTCCCAGATGCATACTCATTCTTTCAAAAAATGTGTTGTCTCTTCCACAACATTTTTCCAAAAGATGTGGAGTGGTCCTAAATAACGTAACATATAAAGAAATGTTATTTGATTTAAACATTTTTAGCTACATTTTAACTTGGCAGTAAAGCCCAGTGCTTGTAGACAAAGATTTTTATTTGTTAACTTCAGTGTCCACTTAATCAGTCCTTTTAAAATTCTAAATTAGAATTGTATGTTTCATAAAGAATGTATTTATATACTAAGAATGAAATACTGTAATTATGATTAAATTCCAGGTTGGCTTTTGCAGAAATATCTTTGCTGTAAAACACTATGGTTTAATGATATAATGCACCACCGTATTTTTTTATAGGAAGTTATCCAAACACACCATTAAAATAAACTTACAGATTTTTTTTTGCACATTAATTCTTAAGAGGCAGCAAGAGACATCCAGTACTTTAACCCCTCCTGTATCTTTTTCAAGACTGTAATTACCTGCACTCAGACCTGACTTTGCAGAAATAACTAGATCATTCCTTTTACATATTTTGTATTTTTTACCATTTGCATACTCAATATTTTTTTAAATCGCTTTAAATATTCCATAAAATGTATTCTTTTGTCACAAGGTCTCAATGTAAATAGAAATACAATTTAAGTCTTCATGACATGTATCAAAATACTTTTTTTTAAGAACAAGCCTTAAATGAAGACAAAGGAGGGGTGGAGTACTCACTCATTGTAGCTCCACTGAAATAAGCCTTAAAAAAAAAAAAAAAAAAAAAAAAAAAAAAAAAAAGGAAGGGATGGAGATATCATAGAATCATTAAGGTTAGAAAAGACCTCCAATATTATTGAGTCCAACCTTTGGCCAAACACCTTCATGTCAACTAAACCATAGCACTGAGTGCCACATCCAGTCATTTCTTGAACACTTCCAGGAATAGTAGCTCTACCAGTTCCCAGGGCAGCCCATTCCAGTGCCTAACCACTCTTTCAGTGAAGAAATTATTTTTGATGTGCAGCCTGAGCTCCCCTGGTGTATCTTGATGCTATTTCCTCTTGTCTTGTTACAGTTTCCTGGAAAAAGTGTCCATTTCCTTCCTTGCTGCTGTTGCCTGGATTCAAAAGACAAAACTTGCAAAGTGCTAAAGTGGTAAGATAAAAAAGCAATTTTTTAATGAAAGCCTTCAGGTGCACAAATGTGTCTCTGCACATGCATGATAAAGGATTTTTATAGTTTTTTTAAGATCAATTAATTAGTATATCTGGAAAGTATATCCAATAGGAGATCAGTTGCCCCAGTAATCCACCCTTGAGTCTGCCCCTTGGAGTTGGTCCAGGGGCTTCTTTGCTCCATTTCTTGTTATATCTCTTAAGTTCGGGTGGAAAACAGTTGTTCTTGTCAGGAATTCTCTTCTTAAGAGCAAGACGAAACAGAATTTCAAGAATGTGTCAATAAGGGTTAGTTTACTGTGAGAAAGGGCAGGAAAAGCACTAGAAACCATAAAACTATGTTTTAAAAATCTACAAGGCTACAAATATATGAAAAATATGTAAAGAACTAAAAAAAAAATGTTTAGGCTTCACTATCACCACCTTTCAGTTAGTTGTTGAGGACAATGAGGTCTTCCTTGAGACTCCCAGCTCCCTCAGCTGCTCCTCCTCATAGTGAGAAGTTTCTGACCTAAAGTAGCTTTGGTAATATTTTTCTTTTATTTACCTTGTTTTTATAATCTAGAAGTTGGTTATTTTACATGCTTTGTCCTAAAATATATGGCATTGTTGACTAGTTTCTTGGCACTGCTCTCCACATTCTAACCATTTTTCCCACTGGGAATGAATTCCCATTAGGAACCAGCTGTCATCTGTGAAAGGAAATGTGTACATCTGCAGGGTATGGCCTTTTAATTTCCATTGGGTTCTGAAATATATATTTTGAAGAACTGAATTGCCTGTCCAAAAGTTCTCTACATTTCTCAGCAAAGTAATATACTCAACAGTCTCCATTTCCTTAGCCATGGCTCACTGTTGGCATATACATTAAAATAAAATTGTGTTTCATACTGTTCTGTGTTCTATCTGGCTTTCCTGTTTACTCTATGACACACACATACAGAAGGAGCTTTGTTCACAAAAGTAAGCAGGATTCACACCTCTGGGTCTTTTTACTCTTGACCTTCTAAAGCATTTAACATTTGGCCTTTTGAAACCTGAGTAAATGCCTTTAAACACCTTCATCGAAGCCTGGGCTTTCCTCTTTTACTCATAACTACTGTATGAGTAGGTCTGGTGTGGAAAGAGGGAAGAGAGTTCTTTGAACAGGAAGGTGATTCAAGTCCCACTGGGGAGATAGAAAAGGAGGAGGCATAGTCCAGGCCACCAGAGCCCAAAACTAGGAAGGGAGATGAACTCCAGAACCCCTTTTCCCACCTTCCTAAGGCAAGAAGGTTGGCTTTATATATATATATATATATATATATATATATATATATTTTTTTTTTTTTTTTTTTTTTTTTTTACTTTGCATTCAGTAAATATGTCTTTCTCTGGCAGGTAATCTCCAGACAGTCTACTCTTTGATTATTTCTAGAAAAATCAAAACAAAGATAAAGAAGACCATGCTGCAAGGCTGAAGTAAAATATATTGATGCAATGAAACTGAATAGAAGTAGTGTAATTTCTGATATCTGTGAAACTCTAATTCAGGGCATTTTTCTGTAACACAGACTATAGAGGACAGTTACAGGGAAAATCTGGTGGGGTCTAACAAGAAGGCAGAAAAAACAGAACTCAAAATAGCAGGAAAGTTGCTAACACAAAAAATGTTTGTCAGGAAAAAACTTCCTACAAGATACAAGCATTAGCTATCTTAACCCCATTATGTAAGTTTTTCATCTTCTTTATGAGATAGTTGCATATGCCTCAAACACCTGTGATTGCAAAGAGTGTGGTGGCACCTGGAATTAAAGCAAAAAAAATTAGAAAGATTGGAGGGAGCTTTTTCTTAAAAAAATGCTTGATTACAGAAAGGCTAAAGAATGATAGAACAAAATACATTATTTTTTATGAGTTTGTTTATGTAAGACTAATCTTCTGAGGAACATATAGATTCTTCATTATACATAAGAAATGAGGAATTCAAAAGGCTCTGGGAGATTGGAATCAGAAGTGGTACTGCCTTCAGGAAACACAAAGTAGAGGAAGTGTAGAGCTCTTACTCAGTCTTTGCTTGTTAAGTAGCTCCCAACAGCACATTCCTTAATCAGAGATATTTCTACTTCTTTCAACTCAGACAGATTTTATAAAAAACCTAATATTCCACTTGAAAATGGAAAATTCCACTTGAAAATGGAAAATAATGTGTGAAATTAAAATAGAGAAGAAACAATTCAGACATATTGCTTCAGCTATAAATTTGTGTTCTTGATATTTATACTATTGCACAGCTCATTATTAGCTTTGAAATTGACACTTGAGGGATCTTGCAAGCAATTATTCTCTGAATATTTCTAAAGACGAAGTGAGTAAATATTCAGGAAAAAAGCATCTTGCTATCCTTTAGCTGTGCATTGTTCATGCTATCAAAAACAGCAGCAAGTAATCTTATTAGAAGAGGATTATAGTTATTTCCCATACAGGCAAAAGAATTGGTAAATTTTTTTAGATCATGATTTGTGCATGATTGTCATTACAGCATGATTTATTCAAGTTTAAGAGGGTCTTGAAAAGTTTTTATATTGCAGTAGATGCTACAGCTGGATTAGTAGATAGTATCTGCTTGTTAGATTTTAATAGCTTGTTGCCAGAAACTGTAGCTTTTCTTCAATGTCCTAAGAGCTGCTGTATTTGTCTATTATTTATTTATATGAATGGAAGATCACAGAATCATAGAATCATAGAATGGTTTGGGTTGGAAAGGACCTTAAAGTTTATTTCATACTAACTTCCCTGCCATGGGGAGGCCAGGTTCTTAGACCTCCACCTAGTGTGACCTTGAATACCTCCAGGGATGCAGCACCCACAGCTTCTCTGGGCAACCTGTGTCAGTGTCTCTCCAACTACACTGCAAGGAAAGAACTGGCTTTCTCCAAATATCTCATCTAAACCTTTTAGGTTTAATCCCTTGTCCTGTGACTATATGTTCTTGTAAAAAGTAGCTCTTTGTCTTTTTCATAGTTTGCCTTTGGGTCCTGTATGGGTGTAATTAGGTCACCTTGAAGGTTCTTTTGCAGGCTTCATTATCTCAGCCTATCGTCATACAGGAGGTCTAAATATCTTGGTGACCCTCCTCTGGAATTGCTCCTACATGTTGGTGTCTTTCTTGTGCTGAGGATCTCAGAGCTGGATGCAGTACTCTAAATGAGGTCTCAGCTGAGAGGAGCATGTTGACCCTGGCTGGATGCCAGGCACCCACTAAAAATATTCTGTCATTCCCTTCCACAGCTGGACAGAGGAGAGAAAATGTAACAAAGGATTTGTGAGTTAAGGACTCAGAGAGATCACTCACCAAACACTATTGTGGGCAAAACAGATTCCAATTAGTGATATTAATTGAATTTATTACTCACAAAATCAGAGCAGGATAATGAGAAGTGAAATAAGACCTTAAAAACCACTTCCTTTTACCCCTCTCTCCTTCCTACCTCTACCTTCCATCCCAGCAGAGCAGGGAGATGGGAATGGAGGTTCATCACAGGTTGCTTCTTCCACTGCTCACAGAGAGGAGTCGTTCCCTTGCTCTAACATGAGTCCACTCCACAAGCAACAGTCCTCCACAAACTGCTGCAACTTGGATCACTCTTCCACAGAGTTCAGTCATTCAGGCACTGTCTGCTCCAGTGTGGGTCCTCCACACAGTCAGAAGTCCTACCAGGAAACATGCCAGGAGCCTGTTCCAGCATGGGACTCCCACAAGTTCACAGCCTCCCCTCAGGCACCCAGCTGCCCCAGCTTGGATCTCCTCCACGGGCTGTGGGTGGATCTCTGCATCCCCCTGCCCTCCATGGGCTGCAGGGGCACAGCTGCTTCACCATGGGCTTCACCTTGGCCTGCAGAGGAATCTTAGCTCTGGCACCTGCCCTTCCTTCTTCACTGACCTTGGTGTCTGCACAGTTGTTCCTCTCTCATGTTCTCACCCTGCTCTTCTCTGACCACAATTACATCTCTGCAGTAAATCTTTTTCCTTCCTCTCAAATCTGTTATCACAGAGGTGTTACCACCATCTCCAATTGGCCCAGCCTTGGCCAGCAGCATGTGTGTCTTAGAGCCATCTGGAATTGCCTCTGCCAGACAGGAGGAAGCTTCTGGCAGCTTCTCACAGAAGCCCCCCTGCAGCTCCACCATTACCAAAGCCTGGCCATGCAGAATCACCTCCCTCAACCTGCTGCCCACTCTACTTTGACAAAGCACAGGACAGATAAAAGATGATGTCTTCCTACTGAAGACAGCTTCAGGGATGAGCTAGGGCATGCAGTGAGGTTAAAAAAAAAAAAAAGAAAAAAAATGCTGTAGATTTGATCAATGGTAGCAGAAGACCTTAACTTCAGATTTATTTAGCAAAACCAAAGAAAGCTCCTGTTGTCAAGGCATGACAATTGTTCTACTCCTTCTTGCACAAGTGCCACTTCTGAAGTACTTTACCAGAATTACACAGACAGACATGAGCCCCGAGAGCTTGATGGATGATGGTGGACAAGCTTGGTTAGGACCTTGTTTCAGATGTGAATTTCAATGAAAAGTTAAGACTCCAGGGGAAGAAGAAAAGTTAGTCCGAAGTCACACTGAAATGCAGTACCCAAATTGCTGAACATTTGTGTGCTTTCCTTTTTTATATCTTTTGATTAAATTAGAAGAGTGATGATACTCTCATATGAAAAGCAGGAATAAGCAATCTCATGAGATTACTAAATCAGAGCCAATGCTGTTACTGTAAACCATGAGAAAAACGCTTCATGAAGTCTGCACACTCTTTAACTATTTCCAAAGACTTTCTCCTTTGCAAAGATCTCCAAATTTGTAATCTAATATTACCTAGCCTAACAACAATTATTTCTTCAAATTCAATGATGGCATTGATCCATGGTTGTAAATAGGCTAGTGCAATGAAGCTTATTTTTCGCTGCAGGTTGCATAATGTTTTTATAATTCAACATGTCACATTTGTTGTGCTTCTGCATGTCTTTAATATTTGCTGTTCAAGTTACAGAGAAGTTTCACTTTCATTAGAACAACAATAATTTTAAAACAAATATTTGCATGTTTAGCGTAGGTGGCAGTGTAGGTTGAGAGGCGTCTGTTATGTAATATAGGAATATAGTCTTTTGTGGTTCATTACAACACACTCTGCATCTACTTCCTACCTAATGAAATGTGTTTTCAGAATTTTGTTCAAGCATAATTGTACAGGGAATAGGCATAGAATAGAAAATATGTAAATTTTAAAAAGAGCTGTTTCACAGAGTATTTTATGTGCTTCACTAAACATTCTAAATATGGCAGCAGTCATATATGATAGAAAAGCAGAATATTCTGTATTTCCCTAATTACTTTTCTAGTCTGGTGTGAAACATGGTTTCTCAGAGTCAGTATGTATGTGACAGCTAGGGATGGGATTGATATTAATTCTGAAACTTAATCAATTTTGGTTGTCTCATCTTGATAAGGAGAGATCATGAAATAAAGTTACTCTGCTTTACTTGAGAGGCTTATATCATGTATCAATTTGCAATAAATATGTAACACTTGAATGAATCAATAAAAAATGCCGACTTAGAAAATAGATAAGAAAAAAATACTCATTTTTCCTTGTCTTTTCCTTTGGTTGGAAGGAGTCTGGCATACATGACAGAAAGTAGTATTAGAAACTTAAATACAATATCAATTAATTTAGGTGATCTAACAACTCTTTTATTTCCTTTTCTCAAGGAACTTCTGTCTATAGACAACTAATTCATGGGGATTAATCCAAGTGAATCCCAGCCTGGCTTTAGCCAGTACAGTGGCACAGCCTGCAGAAAATCTTCACAATTTTTTTTTTCAATTTAACCTACCTCTTTCTTTAAGGATTTAGATAGATTCAGATTTTTTTTTTTTTTTTTTGGGGGGGGGGTGAGGGAGAGGGAAACGAGTGTGTTTTAGTGAGTTTTCTGTTATGTATCTGTATTGGTGTGGCACGGCCAGGTTTTGGGTAGCGGGGGGCTACAGAGATGGCCCCTGTGAGGAGCTGCTGGAAGCTCCCACCATGGCCGGCAGAGTCAAACCCTGATGGCTCTGAACATGGACAAGCTGCTGGCCAAAGCTGGGCCAATGAGAGAGGCTGGTAACGCCTCTGTGATTATATATTTAAGAAGAAAATCAAAGCCACGGGGTTTTTGCATCTAGTCAGAGAAGAGGAGGAGATGAGAACATGCGAGGGATTAACACGGTGACACCAAGGTCAGGGGAGAAGGAGGAGCAGGAGGTGCTCCAGGCACTGGAGCCGAGATTGCTCTGCAGGCCGTGGTGAGACCGTGGTGAAGCAGCTGTGCCCCTGCAGCCCCTGGGGATCCACGGGGGATGCAGAGATCCACCCACAGCCCCTGGGGATCCACGGGGGATGCAGAGATCCACCCACAGCCCCTGGGGATCCACGGGGGATGCAGAGATCCACCCACAGCCCCTGGGGATCCACGGGGGATGCAGAGATCCACCCACAGCCCATGGAGGAGGTGCCCAGGCCGGAGCAGGTGGGTGCCTGGAGGAGGCTGTGATCCAGTGGGAGACCCGGGGGGAGAGGGGCCCTGCTCCCAGGCTGGAGCAGCCTGTCCTTGGAGGGCTGCACCCCGTGGGCCGAGCCCCAGGTCGCAGCAGTTTTGGGGGCACTGTCGGCCCTTGGGGCAGTTCACGCTACAGCAGGTGAGGTTTGGCTGCTGCTGATGAGAGCGGACCCACGCCGGGGCAGCTCACGGAGAGCTGTCTCCATGGGAGGGACCCCACGGCCCTCACAGGGCACGGGCTCCTCTCCCGGAGCAGCGGAAGAAAATCCTGGTGATGAACTGACCAAAGCCCCATGCCCTGTCTCCCTGCGCTGTCGGTGGGAAGGAGGGAGGGGCTGGTGGGGAGAAGTTTAAGGACTTATTTTATTTCTCATCATTGTCCTCTGATTCTTTTAGTAATTAATTTCATTTGTAACTAAAGTTGAATCTGTTTTGGCCTTGAAATATTTCTCCCAGTCCTTACCTTACTCATGAAGCATTCATTACCTTTTTTCCTTCCTTTTCCCTCCGTTGCCCAGCTGTGGCAAGGGAGGGTGAGCAAGCCATTCTCATGGGTGCCTGGTGTTGGTCCAGTGTTAAACCACAACAGTATCCAAAGCTTTTTTGTAGAAAGTAGAAAAAAACTTTTGATGCTGTAAATGAATTTTAGTCTGACGGGAAAGCCTCAGACCACACTATACAAGCTCTGAAGCTGCTTTTCTTCAACTGTGCTGAAATACATATGGGAGTCTCCAAATCTGTGGTACAAATGCCCACAGTAAATACAAAATTACTGCTTGTAGGCCAGAAATAGCATTTGAAACCATAATGTTGACTTTTGTTGATTCTACATCACTGAGCCCACTGCAGATCTCTCTCATTGGAATAAAAGTTATTTGCATTGGATTTTGGTCCTTATAAAATGAGATTGAAAGTGATGCCAAGTATGCACTTGCTAAACAAGCTGGAACATACAGCTTGTTTCACCTTTTTCTTCCTTTAGGTATCCTAAAAATCCATTCTTTCTCCCACTGTCAAGTGGTATTAAATGTGGGGGACTTTTTAATTATTTTACTTTTGAAGTTTAATGACCTTAAGTTCCACATCACCACCTGTCCTCATTTCATTTACATAGATGGGAAGATTCAGTGGGAGAGAAAAGGTAAATGCAGGGCAGGAAGACCTCTGCAGCATCACCTTGCAAAGCTGCACAACTGCCAGGCTTTCCACGAGACCTCAATATGGACACGATGTGTGGTGTGGACACACAGCTCAGATTCCTGAGCTCCCAGCAGTGATGTTCTGCCTGTTTGCCATTCCATTTCAGTAAGTGCCAAGAACAGCACACCTTTTGTGCTACAAGGCACTTGGGGTCAGATATTAAGGTCTGCTGAAATATAGGATATTTGTCAGACCATCTTCATAATGGGAAATGGACATAATTCAAGTGTTATAAATGGCAAAACTTAACCCATTTGGAAAATAAAAGGGTATAGAAAAAGAAGTGGTAGAAGGGAAAGAAGTTAAATGCTAGTCACTAAA
The DNA here is from genome assembly GCF_026979565.1 of Vidua chalybeata. Taxonomy (NCBI): domain Eukaryota; kingdom Metazoa; phylum Chordata; class Aves; order Passeriformes; family Viduidae; genus Vidua; species Vidua chalybeata. The sequence goes on from NC_071531.1 coordinate 12,676,950, forward strand.
TCCAGTTCATAGACTGGATATCTTTCATATTCCTTATTCATCTGTAGAGCTACTCTGCCATGTCTAAGTGAAGAATTTATGTACATAAGGTGGCGCTAGATAAAAGCAGGTAAGACTTACCTGTAATTGTTTCTTCCAAATTTGCTTATAAAGTCTGATGTTTAAATTTCTTCAATTATCTATGTCATGACTGTAAAAATATCTAATGGAGTTTGAAATCCCTATTTTCACATTCTATTTCTGAAGACATGCCTCAGCAAGACATAACTCCTTTGCATTTGCTCTTCTAAGACTAAAACTTGTCTGCAATAATGTCTTTATAGCCTTAACAATGTAATTTTGTCAAATATAACTACATCACACTGTGAAGTGTTCTGAAAAAATGCAACTTTTTTTCCTAGATGTTATTTTAACAGAAGACTCATGAATGTTAAAGAATGGAGCCTATAGAAAAGAAGAGGTTCTTTATGTTCTGTAACCTTATGTGCATGAAAATTCCTGAACACATGGACAATCCTTGATAGAGTCCAAAAGAAACAAAGTATGCCATGCAGTCCTGCGAAGTTCATTGAGCTGGAATGAACAAGTACGAGATCATAACAGTGTTAGTTGATCTCTGCTGTTGTAGAAAAGAGTGGAATAAGGTTGGAAACCTGAAACTGTGGGGAACTCAGTTTGTGTAGTGCTATGGTCATTGCTATTGGAAAAGAGCTACAAGAATATTTGAAGTGACCAAGGAAAAGAAAGCATTCCTATTTTTTTTTCTTTTCTCCTGCTCTAAACTACTGTAATAAGAAAATGTATACATTAGCCAGCCTTTTTAGAAAGCATTAAAATCAGCAGTAGATACCCCTTTTGACAGAACATATACTAGGATGCACCAGATTTAAGGTGCAGGGAAGATTTAAGGTCCCAATTTACAGGAAAGTCACTGAATATAAAATAAGTCAAAACCATCTAAAGGTACAAGGTAGGAAAGCAAACAGTGTGGCTGTTGGTGAGAACACAGATAGATACAATCTAAGTATCTCCCTCCTGATCCAAGCACATAATTCTGAACCTGCCACCCATTTCCAGCTGAAAGGCCAAGCTGCAAAGTAAGTATTTGATCCTTTGACCCTTGAAGTTGAAGAATCACTAAGCAGAATGTGATACTCACTTACATTCTTCTACATAATTTCTGAAACACTCTATGCCTTTACAGAGATAGGATAAGGGATCACTTGAGACCCCGGTGGTACCCTCATCTTCTGCAACAGTGTGAGGACAAAATGTTCAATTTATATGTCAATTTTATGTTACTTGAATTTTTGTAATTTTATGCAACGTGCAATGCACACACTAAAGCTTTCTATTAGTGTCCTCAGAAAGAAATATACTCTTACAGGACTTTGCTGATACTTCACATCTTTAGTGTTACTTTTGCTTAAATATCACTCCTTAATATTTAAAATAAGATATGCAGAAGGTGTTTATTTTATGTACAATTCAAGAATGTCGTTATTATCTTGCAGCCAATTCAAGAATATCATTATTATCTTGCAGCCAAAACTGGATAAAACTACAACAGCACCAAGAATTTTGCTCATAATTTTGAATCATGGGAAGGTAGTTATTTACTTTATTTTATCTTTGCTTCAGCTGAAAGTTGAGATTTCAGCTTCTGGCAAGAAGTTCTGTTTGCAGTTCTCATTATTGAATTCTGTATCAACCCAGTTTTAATACATTTAATACATTGGTGGGACCTGTGTTAATTCTCTCTTTCTCTGCCCTCAGCTGTATAATAGGAATAAAGTAGGTGGAATGGCAGGAAGAACCTAAAAGGAGGAAAAAGAAGATAGAGGAGGTAGTATGTGTGTCTGTGCATGAGGGAGGGGATGGGGAAAGAATAAGAAAAGAAAAAGAAAATTCTACACTCCTGTGTTCCCCATCACTATGTTCTAAGTGCTTTTAGTCACTCAACTCATTCCTCAAAGCTGTAAAGAAACAAATTCCTTTCAGAAGATCAGTATTTTCTCCTGTTCAAACATCATTTGGAGAGACAGACAGAGTGACTGCTCTTATCTTCCTTTCTTTTGTGCTTCATCTGACAGTTACAGTCTCTTTAACCATGTCTGCAAGCAAAACACATCACGTTACATTTCCGAAAGATCTCGTGTCACTGTCATGATGCATGGCATCCTCTTAAGGCCTTCACATTAAACACAGAACTGAAGGCAATCTCTACTCCTGGGGTGGCTACAAAGATTGAAATACTGAAGATTACTGAAAGCAATGAATCAAAATGACTACAAGCTGGCTGAGCAGAGGAGACATATGACTAAAATGTGCCAGATCTGCTTTGCATGCTCTGTATCCATTTACACCATTTCAAGATGGGACACAGTCATTTCTATTCAGGTTCAGTAATATTTGAACAATCTGGCCTCCTGAACTCTGTTGAAAAGCAGATACTCACCGTTTGCCCAATTAGAGACATTATTATCCTGTTACATGCCAGGAACATCAGATTCTATAGACCTATTCTGTAGATCTATTTGCTGTATACATCTTAAAGTTCCTATAGAACAAAGGATATAAAATGTATTGCAAAATGAGCCATTTGACCATATTTTGCTCATTAAATGTCTGGTATAGATGGAAGTAAAATTGTTTTAGATATATTAGTTTCTTTCTCTTGATCACTAAATGATTTAAGAGTTTTTTGCACCAACAGTGACATCGATATTTGACCACATCTGTTGTCACATTGACAGAATTAGTCAATATTCTTGTTAAAAACAAGTGATTAATCAAATGTCAGCACGAAGCTTAACAGATTCTTCATAAAAATTCCACAGCCTGAAATATCTCATGTAAATTAGTCAGTGAGTACTTTTAAAGAAAAAGCACTTTTACATGAGCTATATTGATTCATATCTTAAAGCAGAGATGCGGAAGAGCCCTAACATTTACCAGAAAAAGCGTATGGTAATTTAACCATATTTAGAAATGAAGAATTTCTAGGGAAAAAATTCTCCCTTGCTGAAGAAAATACAGAGAGGTCATTAATATTGTCTCTTTTTTTTTTTTAATTCAGTATTCACATTAAATATGTTCAGGAGTTTGTATTTTACCCTTTGATAAATAAGAAGTGTTAAGGACACAAAAGAGCCTCAGACACCAGGCATTTAGCAACCTGAAGAATTGTGCACAGGTTAGCATTGATTATCAGTTTTCTCTGACAAAGTAAAGCCTGTGACTCTGCATATGTTTGTATTTATACAAGTTTGATTCATGTTCCATAGGCATACTAGGTTTTAAAATGCTGGGCAAAACGTCTTTCTTTTTTTTTTTGTTTGCTTGAGGCTTTAGAAATGGCAAGAGAAATGGCCAGTTTCCCTATGCTTGTTTGCACCTGAATCACAGAATCATAGAATCTTTGGCTTGAAAAGTCCTCTTAAGATTACTATATTCAGTCATAAACCCAGATCTGCCAAGTCCAATAAACTATGTCCCTAAGAGCCACATCTACATGTAGCAATGCTACACGGGAGCGCTTCATTAGTCTAAGGTGGGGTAGTTTTGCAGGTGTTTCTAATATCTTTAAGGACCTGATCTTGAATTTTTGTAGGAGATTTAAAAACACCTCAGAACTCATCCATTTTCCTAAATCTCAGTCACTTTGGGCAGTGCCTTTTGGTGTGTAAAGCAGTCAGCACTGCTTTTGAAGAGAAATTTAAGCTCCTTACTCATTGTACCATCTTCCCAGCAGTTGTGACTCAGTAGCAGATCATCATCTTACTGCTTCCTCCTCATCCATGAGCAGAAAAGAGGAACAGTTTTCTACTGACATTTCAAACTCAGCCATGCACAGCAGCTTAACAAGTCAGTATTTCCTTTTGACAGCTGTCTTTTCAGCTTCAGCATTTAGATTTTGGCTAAAGATTGATTTCTTCTTCCTTTTCAAAACTCCTCAAAAGCCATAATGTCTAGGTCCAAGATAATAATCTGGTATAATAGGTGGGTATTGGATAAACATTATAAAAGCTTCTCATTTGTCATGAATCCCTTCTGAAGCCAATGTGAAGGGTATACTTGGGAATAGTCTGAACTCCTACAATCCCTTAGGGCAAGAGGAACAGGGTGTAGTTCAGAGCAGTCCTTGACTAGTTGTGCTCACAGAGATTGTTCTCGGGTTGACAGAAGGCAGATTTGTCTTAAGTGTGCTCTGAGGCACCCCAGGTGCTCAGTGGTACATTGAGCTCTCTCTCTCACTCTACATCTGTCTTCCCAGGTGGCTATCACCTTCTTGAAGATCATCTTTAACATAAGAACAGATGAAAGCTGGGGTCTGATTGTGTAGGCAGCTTGTCATCTGTGGGTTATTAAATACAGTTCTTTACTCCAGGAAGTACAAGCTCCTAACTCTAGCCAGAAAACTGTAAGCATGAATATGTGCTTACTCAGGTGCTCACACCATTCACAGAGGATATAATAATCAGGAATACCAGTGATAAGAGGCAACAAAGTTAATAAGCCAAAGTAATCTTTCCCCTTTTTTCCCCCTTCCACCATATTTAGCCTTTGCAGATGTACCCCAGTGACCTTTTATTCATAAAAATAAGCAGTGTGGAGCACTTGAGCATGGTATTTCTGTAGCCTTAGGTGTTATAAACATATGAGAATAGCAAATTACAGGGAGCTGAGTCATTTTGCTAAGGAAAATTCATTTGGCTAAGCCACACATCACAAAATCACAGCCGTTTTTCATCAGAAACAGTTTCTCAGGAAAGGTGTTACAGGTAAGAAATAAATGTTCCCTCCTAATCTCCTGGAGGGAGAGAGAGGCTTTCTGGGAGGTAGCAGTTAGGTTACAGTGCATAACCACTGCCAAGTTATCAGCTACCCTTCCTCGCCCTTTTTATGGTCTACCTACCCATGCCCGCACAAGTAGAGCTTTATATCCTTGTGTGAGTAAGCACTTAGGTTGAAGAAATCACAAAGTGCTTATAGAAATAGAATACAAATGCAGCCTCAGTGAATAGAGCACACTGGCTGTTGTGCTCATGAAGCAGAGGGTACATATTATGCTGCTTCAGAGTAAAATGAGAAACAATTTTATCTTCTAAGGGAGATGAAGTGAACATCAGAGCAAGTTAAACAGTACACGCTGTAAGTCTCTACAGAGGAAAAATAGTGTCAAAAACCTTAGCCAGAGGTTAATTGATAATCGGTTTAATTATTCATTTGTTATTAATGATTACTAATGAGAAACATTAGAATAATCAATGTTCCAGCCCAGTGCTTTGCCAGATGTCATGTTAATTGCAACTGAAGATAGCAGTAGCTTAGCAAAATGCAGAAACAATTAGCATGATTGACTCGAAGCCACCTCACGCCTCTCTGGAGCATTGTTCTAGCAGCACTACAGAGCAGTATAAAATTCTCTGGGTTTGCAGACTGGGAAAAGAAGGTCTCTAATAGCCTTTGCTATAAGCCAGATTTGTCTCATAAAAGGTAGAAATTACAGTAAGTCTCACACAAGGAAATATATTGGCTTGGAGAGATCACAATCACAGGCTAATATGAGAGGAAATACAAAATAACCTACAGTGAATAAAATGTTAACACCAGTAATGGCTAATTGAAATTAAAATCTACTCTTTCCCCCATGAAAAATTTGTTGAGCTTTAATATTCCCAATGAAATTACTCTTTTAAATTATGCTTTATGAACTGAAACAACCATAAACCACTAAAGTACCATGTTGTTATTCAAAATATGCAAAGCAGCTTCTTAAACTACAGGTATTGTAAAATGCTGAGAAATTAAATTTTATTCTATGCAGAGATAAGGTTTCATTCCATAGTTGAAACAGGAGATTTCATTTCGTTTAGACAAACTGCAGTACAGGATGAAACAGAAGTAGCATATGTACATCAAATACAACTTCCAATCACATAACAGAGCTCTCTCAGTGTCTCCATGCCCAGTTTGATCCTCAGCCACAAGATGAAAACTAGAATGTCTGTCTGCACATCAGGGAATCCAGGTGGCTCTGCTCTAACCCCAGACTTGCTTTTATTATTCGGTGGCTCCAGGACACAGCCTTTAGCATCAAAGAGTCCAAAGCAGTAGTGCCAGCAACCATCAAAGAAAGAATCAGCAACGGCACACGTAACACAAGTCCGAGGTTCCTGAAAGTTAAGAAAACACTGAGCCTACCTAATGTATGTGTCTGAGCTGCTTTTAATCAGCCGTGAGCAATGGGGTACCATACAATCTGGTGTAATCAGATTATAATTTTGAGTGATTGGGATATATATAACACAAAATTTTTCTTTAATTAACACTGACACTGAAAATAGGATGAAATTTTTGATTCTTATTGGAAAAGGTGGTTAAAAGCACACCCACCTTGATGATCATTGCATCCAATCCTGTGCACGAGCCACAGCTCCTTGTCACAAAATCCTGAATGACAATCAAAAATAGGCAGTGATTCTGTGTGCTGCATCTGATTAGCATGTGGTGAAGGTGAGAAGTTTCCTCACTGAAAGTTGGCTCGTGCCAGGGGGTCTATGCGAGACCCCTGGCCTGCTCTCACAGAGCTAGGGGAGCAAGGTAACGTGACGTGCACTGCAGCTGCAAGGAATGAAGGACATTGATCAAAGGGAAGATTCTGCTACAAATCCATTTCTGTGACGTCTTGGGTGCCTGCTGATGTAAAGCTGGTACCTGCTGCTGAAGTTTAGTCCTTAAGTTATAATATATTATTTATCTAGACAGAGGTAAGGTTTGGCAGTGCCTTATCCGTATATCAAACACTGCTGTGTTGCTTTCAGCAGAGGAACATGGGAAAAGGCTGCAGTGGTCTAGAACAAAAGGATTCTGACAGGTCTTTCTCCATGAGCTTTCTCACTGTTGTAATTGTGACATGCAGTCAAAATTCTTGGGCTTTAGGGCAAACTGCCCTAAAATTCATGAGGCTGAGCTGGCAAAGACAGAAGAGAGGCAGGAGTTTGCAAGAGTTTCTTTATGAGCACAAACCCATATTTTGGCTCTTTCTTTTTCATATATATAAATATATATGTGCAGTTTGTTGTATTATAAGTTATATCAGAAATATACGGGGATTGCTTTTTATAATCAGTCAGGATATCTGCAGTATAAGATACACATATGTTTTGATTTTAAAAATAACAAAATTAAATTGGTGAGTGGAGTCTTAAAATAATGTAGAAGCTGTTCTTCAAGCACTAACAGAAATCCCTTCAGGCATTTCCCTCTATCTTATAGAACATAGAAGCACTCATCTAAGAAATAAATAAAATAAAACAAAGCATGTTTACTTTTTTGACCCTTTCTTTGGCTTTTCTTCCATGATACATCTTCTTCTGGAATTTTCCGTACTAGTTCACTTTATGTTGAGAGTTTCATTTTTGCCTCTCGGTGATGTTTCTTGTGGGTTTGTTTGGGTTTTTTTAATCTGGAAATTTGATTGTGAAAATCTGCTCACTCCCTCCTTTGCAGCATACTGGCTTTCACATGAGAATCTCTACACTCAGCAAGAACCTTATCACTTTGATGGATTTGGTTGCATAATTATCAGTGTTTCACATGTTTATGGGAACAACCTGAAATAATTTAACAGTATTCCAATTCTTGCATATAGATTACAGCATTAAAATGTTACTGAGCATTTAATTTCCTTTTGATAGCAGCAAAAATCACAGAAATCAGCAAGTAGCAGCTATTAGTTAAAGGGGAAAAGAAAATAAGGAACTCTCACATGAACATGTCTTTGAAGATCAGAGTTCAACCATACCATTAAGTGAATTTCCAAATAAGACTAGAAAGACTGACTAATGTGCCGTGGATAGATAAGCTACATGTTTGTCTAATTTATTTTTAAAAGACCTTCAAAAGAAAGCAATTCACAATATCACTGTTCCACTTCTAGTACTTCTCCAAGAATTAGACAGGATTTTTTTCCACTTAAGAGACTTAAATTTCTTTTGATGATCACTGAGAAGATTTTTAGCACCTATTTTTATTATACATGGACAAAAAAACTTGATAATTTTTCTCTTCAGAAAAAAAACAGTAATAATAAAGAACTTCAAAACTTCCCTTTGATGAAGTCCTCACATATCCAAAATTCAATTTTCTTTTCCAGCAGCTGATCTAGCAGAAGACATTTTTATTTTCTAAAAATTTCACATTTCTTCAAGCGTTAGACGGTTATGCTGCTAGGTTTTCACCATTTTACACCAAATGATAAGTTTTCTTCACAATATCATAATGTAATCAGTAGACCTTCCAGGATTTTTGGTTCCTTTTCATTAATTGCAAATTCCTTCTGCATTCTCTTAACCATCATGTCTTCTTTTTCTTAACCACAATATTGCTTATCTCTCACACATTGTTCTGAGTCCCACTTCTTTACTACCTCCTGATACTTATGGTTTAGTAGATGTCATATTAAGACTCTTTTCAGCATGTATAATATCATGATTCTCAGGAACTTACCCAAAACCTCAGCAGCATGCTTTTATTTGGATTCAGGCTATGTCCACACTGTGCCTGGGAACACAAGGGATGGAGCAGATGAAGTTCATGCTATTTTCTGACTCAGCTGTATGCACGCCAGCACTGAGCTCAGAAGGCATGAGGCTTAGCACTGCATGGCTAAACTCCCATAAATGCAGGCTGAGCTCAGGCTGCTCACAGACCCTCTTCTCCCTCTGGCACTCTGTGTCAGGCCTTTCTGCAGGAGACCCTGTCAGCCTACATGCATCTGTGCACATTTTAAATACACCAGGAAAGAGCTTGTTGAACTAGATTCTCTGTTACTTTTTACATCAGAGAGCATTTGGCACTGCTTCCACATTTAATACATTTCCATGTGGATTCTTCACCAGCAAAACACCGTGAATGAGTTGCAGGGCTGGGAGATTCCCACAGAATCCAACTACCCATTTTTGTTGCTGACTTTGGTGAGACATTTTTGTGCTCTGCTTTTTTGAGGTCTATACCTTAATGGCTATTGATATGTTAACAGTTAGCTTGCAAACACAGCTAGCACAAGAAAATTACTTCAAGTAAAATACATTACAAAACATTTTCTATTTTAACACAATGAAGTATAGCAATAATGTTTGGTACACTTTGAGTAGCTGGGAATCATTAATATTAACGTTTCATCTTTTTAATATGTGTTGATAAAGTAAAAACAAGGTAGCTAAGAGTAGTATTTTCTCATTTTAAGAGCATTTTGTCTCACAATGTAGCTGAAAAATATGCCATAATAAATTAACATATGGCTGTTCTAAATTTTTTGTCCTGCACAGTTTCAAACACACAGACTAGAATAAATTACCACAGATAGTTTCTTACTTTAGTATTTTTATGGATTTTTCACCTTTCGGGCATAAATCAGAAATTACAGGCATTCATATGCCAATTTGAGAAGTTATCAAAACTTTCACATGTAGATTTGTCAAATCTCTTCAATGTAGGAATATGTATTGAAAATAAAAATTAATATAGTGCCAGAAATAAGGTTTGGAAAAGATTTTTTTTGACAACTTTATGACTTATGAACATGTTGGACTTCACCATCAGTGTTCATCTCAGTGTGTTAATGAGTCATTACTGGTTTAGCAGAAAATGTATGTCACTTCAAAGCAAAGACAGAGGTCATGATGTGGCCAACAGAGCATCTCCTTAATTTTCCATGTGATTTTGCCAGAGGGAAGAAGATACCACACGTGAAGTAAAGTAGAGGTTATTGGCAATTGAAAAAATTGTTACAAATTATGAGAGTAAATTTGTGATTTCATACCAAACTGTTGTCCTTAATATTCCTTCTTCTATTTAATCTGCTATGCATTTATATTACAGCAGGTCTTGGAGATACGTCAGCAGAGATGTGTCTTCCTTTCCCTTACCCATGGATGAGTAGCACAGAGTTTACACAAGGCAGTAGCAGGTACTGTGGTCCAGGTTTTACTAAAATGAAGGGTATTAATGAAAATTACCTTGATAGACACCCCTACCTGTGTGCAGCCATGGGAGTCAGTCCAGCTGGGCATATATTACCTGCAGGGGAGAAGTCAAACACATACTAGATCTCCTCTTGCCCTGCCAGCCCTCCTCCATCTCCCTTTCCAGGCTCAATGCAGGTTAGCCAACACACAGACGCAGAGGATAGCCAGGGATTTTAGCCTACAGCTAACATGAAAACTTAGCTCCAACAACTAAAGCGTGGGATTCAGGTTTTCTAACAGTGCATTCCTTAGGTGTAGCACAAAATTATAATTTTTTTTTTCTCATATCTCTTCATGTAGGAAGCACTTTGGCATAAAATTCACTCGTGGAATGCAACCTAAGATGAACTCACGTTGTTATTCTAGGATCCTTCCATATGGTTCAAACGGATTTGGTTTTGAGCGGAGCAAGAAGCACACACCACATACATTTTAAATCATAATAAATGTGGAGTAATGCTGTATGTGCTGAAAAGTCAGGGCACAGCAGGAAAAGGGTCAGTCTCTGTTCAACCTAATCACTCTGCTGGTTTCTGCTACAGAACAACACTGCAACTATAAGGGATTTTTTCCGTTTTAATACAAATAAGATGACACAATGAGAGAGAGGTAAAATATCTGCCTTTCTTTTCTCCTAGGCCTAATTGTAACAGCAGGTGAAAAAATATAAGGGGTTCAAGTCTAATTGGTAAATGAAAACTACCTACCAACAGAGCTGTTTTATTTATGAGAGATGGCAGGGTAGGTAAGAAATCCTGATATAAAAAATGGCAAGGAAATTTGTGAGCAACAACAGAAAGAGTAATTGTGTATGCAGTGGTATTTTTATGTGTGAATAGGAAACTGATACTTGGTTTGATATTGATTTTTCTCTATGCAGCATGCTGTTATTTACAACTGTGGATGTATTTTTCTCAGATATTCAGTGCTGCATGATTTATGCTGTGTCTCAACCACCACATTATGTTATGTAAGGTACCAGCTGAATCCTGAGATGAGTCAGATGCCAAATATTGTATTAAAAACTGTTGTCTCATAATGAATCAACAGACTTTGAAGTAATTAAATCCCTCATTGTTTAGCTTAATACAACCTATTTCAAAATGTAATAAAACATATTTTGGAAGTGAGTCTGACCAGGTTCCATTACAATAGCATTTAACTTCTTTCAGTCACCAGTATGACATAACTGTCAGTTTAATATGATTTATAACTATGAATGTTTGGTTTATTTATCAAGTAAGAGATAGCAAGGCTTATTCTGCATGTCAGCTATTTGTAATTGTAACCTGTAACTCAAATTTGCTTTTGTTTGACAGACTTGATGCTTCTTATCATTATTCACCACTTCCTTGTGCTGCCACAACTCTTTCAGGCTTTGAGACAGTGTGGCCTCATGAGTGTGGCCATGGTATAAGCCAGTACAGAAAAAACGCCAATCCCAAAAGAGCTCTTGCTCTATGTATAGACACTCATAAGCACTCTGTTTATGACAGCAATAACACTTCTGTGTCAAGTGATGACAGAGACAAGGTCTGCCTGGCCAGCTCACTGGGGAATGACAGAGTGACGCTGCATCTTTGTCCTTGTGGTGGAGAGCTTTACACCAGACTGTATAACTTGTATGACACTTGTTAATTCGCTTGGGACAACCCCATGTGCAGAATGACAGCTTGGATGGTTAGGATGTTTTGTGCTGGGGAAAAGTATTATTAATCTTTAATTTACATTTTGCAATGTATTTAGAGTAGAAAAGACAAATTCAAAGAGTAGTACCTTAGTCTGGGACCAAAGACTGCTGAATTTTGTGGTGATTCTAAGTTATGAGAAAAAAAATGTTCTACAGTCCTGCACCACAGTGATAGAAGATATAAAACTCTCAGCCAGAGTGTTTGTACTGGAGCTTTGAGGACTCCTTTAGGTATCTTCAGATTTGTCCATGAGTGCTACATAAGCATGGCTAGATTTTGATCTGAATTCCATATTCTCTGTCAATTTTGATGTGCTCTTGGCTACCACTGAGAAGATCTGCTGTCACAGCCTGTGATTGCTACAATCTCCTACTCATCTAAGCACTCATGACTTGGTAGGACACATCACTGTGGTCTGCTAAATGAGTCACCAGCCAGCATTAGGATGGATGTGTGCTAGCTGCTCTCAAACCCTGGCCAGCCCACCTACAGACATCAAACATGACAGAGAAAATGAGAATGGGTATTTGCATGTCACCACATTCCGTAGAAAGACAGAGTTACCATTTGTGTTCCTTCCTTGCATTACACAGTGGAGACTGGCAAATATCAGTGCAGTAGGATGTTTTGAACTTATTTATGCAGAAACTCACCAGTTTCTAAGAGTACTGGAATGCTACAGGTTCACAGGTGCTTACAAAATAGCTCCACTTTGGGTCTGATCTTCTCTAATCTCTTAATATCAATGTGTGGGATCTGTTAGAAAATCTGAAGACAGTGAGCCAGGAAGTTTTGGCTCATGATACATGGGCTGTACCAAGACCAATAAAGCATGTTTGTTTTTGACTGAGTTTAGGAAGACAGCAGTGAGGTCCTGTATTGATCTTTCTTCAGTAGTGAGAGCTAAAATAAGCAGTTTAGAACTTAGCATCAAATTTCATATTTCCATTGAACTGTGAAAAACTAATGCTTTAGCTTGCCATATCCCTGGCATGGCTTGTGGTTTGCAGAGAGATTAATGAACCCATGCCCTTCTGTGGTGAGTTTGAAGTCTGTAGAATGCAGGTCTGAAAGGGATGAATCTCTCCCTTTCACAGCCACAGTCTCTTCCATTCGTCCAGGTCTTGGTGTTACAAGCCAGCAAATGACTTACCAAATGGTGCCATAATATTTTACTCTGATTATGTCATAGATTTTACACTGACCATTTTCAATTTTACTGCAAGTCATTTGCACTATTTCCAGCCCATCTCTGGATAAGAGGTTGATGCTGTTTGCAATCTTATATCTTGTATTTCTTGTTTCTTGTAGTTTCTTGTATTTCCTACTTGCTTCTTTAAATAAATCCATCTTTCTCAGTTTGTGATGGATTACATGTTGGATTGCATCACAGAATACAGTGAGTGAGAGATAAATTTTCCGAGGTACACAGAAAAAAATGCTGAATGTATTCTCTGTCATGAACTTTGACTCAGGAATCTGAGACTATGAGATTATTTGCATAGTTAATTTTCATTCTACCATCCAAGAAAAATAATAACTCATGAAGTCTAATTTTGCAGTCACCAGCCAAGGCTTTTACCTTCATGACTGAAATTAATTAAGATCTCATCCTCTACTCTGCTGAGGACAAGAGTGGTTCCCTGGTACAGCTGGATTTTTTTGTTTTGTTTTTTTTTTTAAGAATAGCAGCATGATAGTCACACTAATTTTCTGCCACTACCTTAGTCTAGGTAGTGCAAAGCTCCAGCATAGATAAATACTCTAATGTTCTGTAAGTCAACACACCATGGATGAATGGAAATATCACCATTTGTTTAAACTAATAAAGTCATAATTCAAAATGTAATTATGTAAACAGCCTTCCAATATCCCTGGCTTTTTTTTAAACAAACAGCCTGTAGCACATGAAGAAGGCACCTAGGAAGTTGTGTAATCAAAGATGTTTAGTTTATTATTTCTTAGTGTATAATTATTTCATTTTTCTAGCTCTAAATCTTTGGTTTTTACTTTACAGGCAGTTTTGCACATACAACTCTGAGTTGAATGTGGTGTTTCCTGTCAATATTAGGTTTTTATCAAAAGCAAACAAGCATATAAAAACAATACAATATAATAAATGGCTAAGCAGTGCCATAAATTTTTAATTAAAAATGTCAGAATGTAACAAACCCAAAAAATTGGACAGTCTGTCCTGATTGGGTTTCAAAAGAATTAGAAACCTGTATGTGACAAAATGAAAAATTTAGTATCTAAGCCACTAATCAGTGAAGAGAAAAAAGTGGGTAACATTTTCATGAATGACACTTTTTTTGGTAGAAGATATAATTTGTGATATTTAAAATTTTTAAACTTTAAAAATAGTTTGGGCTGTCCACTTAGTATTAATGATAGATTTTAAGTTACTTCCTTGCCTTAAAAAAATACCATTAATTTTACCAGACCAGTTGCTCATTAATTAAATCTCTATATTTATTTATTTTATATTTTTTATCGTTTTAAAAACACCATACAATGCTATGTCTTACAGTCTATATCATGAGTTGCTTTAATCAGGCAAGTCCACACAGTCATTGAAATTATAGATGCATATCTAATAAAAATTACAAGTGTAGTTTAGAACCATCCTCAATAATTTGTGACTTTCACTTTTTGCTACTTGTTTCTGTTTTAAAGGAAATTATGTTATTAATCTGTTCGGCTTCCAGAGCTTAATGTACTGAATATATCTTTACTTAACAGCTTACAATTCTGCATGTCTGTAGAGAGCTAAGTGAAGTTGTTTTCTTTAGAAGATCTAAGAACAGGAATTGTTTATAAGTTTACTTAGACAGGGAAAGTGAACCACCTATCATTCTGTACTTCTAGGACTAAAATGACAAAAATAAATAAATAAATAAATAAATAAATAAATAAGCATAGTCAAAATATGCCAAAAAAAAAAAAATCCCCACAATTTTTTGTGACTAAGCATTCTGACCACAGGTGTGTTGCTCTGGTTAGTGACATCGGTGAAATTTCTGGGAAAAGAGGAAGCCCTCAAGATTCTAAGCCTACAGTATATGCACAGAAGTTTAAAAAGCTGATGCCAGAACAAACAAAATTTGATTCAAACTTTCTACAAACTTGCAAAGTCTTTTTCTTTCTCCAAATCAATTTATTTCACAAGTATTATAAAGGTGTACTTTTCCGAAGCTGATTTAATTTATACTTTGACTTTCCATTATTTCTTTTTATATATCCCCCTCTCTGCCCTTATACTATCTGTGACTCTTTTCAGAACATTTACCTCACTAGAGCTCTAGCTCTAAAGTTTATTTTTCTACAGTGTACCAACACTTCAGGGGCAGTCATTCCTTCCTTTCTAGATTTTTTGCTAAGGTTTTCCACAAAACAGTTTAGGTTTTAATACAAAATAAGGTTACTGTTATTCATGACCACTATTTGCATTGTGTGCTATGAACAATATAATGTCCTCCCATTTCCCTAGATTCTGATGCAAAGCAATAAAATTTTAAACACTTGAAATTTTAATCCAGACTTCCTAATAATTAAACTGTGCTTAAACATGTTTAAGTGTACAGTAATTCCTTGAATGCATTATTTAATTAATTATCAAAACACAGTAATGACTTGGGTCAAGACAGGTTCAGACATTATAGGTTTTGACTGCATCATGGTAGATTCAATGACAAAAAAACTACAGACTGATATCACACATTTGTATTTTCTTTTTTTTCTTAACATTCCTTTACTTAAATATTCACCTGTATAAATCCACACGTATTCACATATTCAACGTAAGAGTCATCTGCTGTAAGGTACACTGCAATTCCATGAGAATTCTCGTGCCTTTAGTTTGTTTACTCCATGATTCCCAAAACTGAACCAACACTGAGATGCAACAGACTTTCCATTATAAGTTAGTCACTTGTGATGTTAGGAAATGTTTTATTTAGAGAAACACACACACCAAAAAAACCCTACAACTTCTTTTCGGCTAAATCTATTGCTGTAGAATACAAACAAGGCAGTTTTTTTATTGTTGTTCCATGTAAGCATAACTGCTGCTGATTTTTCCAATTTGCATATCATTCCCATTCTGCTTTATGCTTTCTTTTGGAAATGCACCACCTACTTCAGGCACCCAATATGGTCTGCAGAGCTTTAGTTTCTGTGATACTAAAGGCACATTCCAGAGTTGTTCTTTTTATTGTCTTCGTGTGACCCCATTGATCAGAAATGGACTTTCTGGAATGAGGGAAAAACTGCAAAGTGGAATGAAAGCCGTTTTAAAGAACAGGATTTTCTTTGTATTGTCCTGTATTTAATTGCATTTACACAGATAGAGGAGGAAAAATTCAATTTCAGCAGACTTAATTTTAGCATTTGCATTGTTGTAGTTCTTGAGAAAGCCCTGTAAAAACTGAGACAACAAAACTACTGATAAAATCCATATGCACATGCTCAAGCACATAGCATTTTAATCCTAAACCTACTGTGTTCCTGTTAGAATTTCTGAAATCCTGATGATGAAAATGCCACAAGAAATATGAATCAGAAGTTAGAGAGAAAAATGTTTATTCTAGACCTTATGTTCAAGCTTATGTCTTGATTATCTTAAAATGTTTTTTTTTTCCTCAGGCCTTTATCACACCAGACTATCTAGGCATTCAAGTTTTGACAGGTGGAAGGATGTATACGTCAGATAAAAGAAGAAAAAAAAAGACTTGACATAGACTTGGACTATTCAGAAGAGTAAAGAAAAAAAACAAGTTAGGATGCCAAGTCTTGTAAACTCACAAAGGCTGAAGGGAGCAGAGATCAAAAATCCAAAATTCTGCCAAAAGTTTCTTTAACAAGTGTTGAGTAATTCGTGGCATGGTGTTTGTTTGGTGGGTTGGCTGGTGCATTTGGGAGTTTTGTTTGTTTGAGGGTTGTTTGTTTGTTTTTAACAGAGGATTGATTTCCTGATTTAGAGAGAGAATTCAGTCTCTTTCCAATTTACTGTTCTTTTCTTTGCAGACACTGTTTGCCTTTTTAAATATATTTTCAAATATTTATTTGTAAGTTCAGCACCTCTAATACACAAAAGTTTTCACTGAGAGAAGCAATGGAAAAAACAAAAAATGCCACTGAAGAAAATCTGACAAGTGTTAGTGAGATTGTGATTCATGCTTATTTTTTTTGCTGTACAGAATTAATGCAATAGATTA
The DNA here is from genome assembly GCF_026979565.1 of Vidua chalybeata. Taxonomy (NCBI): domain Eukaryota; kingdom Metazoa; phylum Chordata; class Aves; order Passeriformes; family Viduidae; genus Vidua; species Vidua chalybeata. The sequence goes on from NC_071531.1 coordinate 12,693,891, forward strand.
AAAGTGCAATGGATGTTTGACTTTACCAAGCATCTCCCAGACAAGTGCAGTCAAGGAAATCCCACATTACCCTCTAAAAGTTTAAATTAAGAAGTGGAAGGGAACATAATAACCAATGAAAGTTCAGATGTAAGAGGCAAAGTTTTGTTACCTCTCTCTAATACCTCTCATTCTATCATTTTTCTTCTTTTACGTATCTTTTACTTTTCCCTAATACTGAAATTTTGTCCCCATCCTTCCTCTTGCTCATATTTTTTTATCTTTCTGACATAAAATATAAAGAGAAAGCCTTCCAAAAAACAGGTTCATTCTTCCTCACCTCAGTGAATCAACTGCACAGAAATTTAATCAGAAACTAAATCCTTCTCTTTTCTGATATTTTTTGTTGATACTGTATTTGTTAACTTTACATGAAACTGCCCAAATTTTTTTTCAAAATCTAAGATATATGATGGACCAAAGCTTAAGGATGCAATGCAATCCTTTCATGAACCAAATTGATGCCATGCTACAGCGGCCATCAGCCAGTGAATGCCTTCAGCACACACACTGTTGAAGCAGAGTGTGCCAGCACAAACAGATTTAGACCAAGAAAAAGATCAAAAACTTTGGTTTTTCCTTTGAGAAAATAATTTATTTAGGATTTGTACAATTCCAGAGTTACCTACACTAGTGTATATACAGGTGTGCAGAAGCCACAAGGCACTCAGGGCATGTAGGAACTGAATTAGACACATCTTCCTATCCAAATCTCACTTATTAGAGCTAGATATGGACAACTCCATGAAGGACAGATTAGTTTCCTTTCCTTCAAACTCCAATGGTGACAGATATTATCAATACTTCATACTTTTCTATGTTTGCAAAAGAAATTATCCTTTAAGTCATGATACGAGGAAAGCAGAGATATGAGTGACAGCTCAGCCTTAGCTCTCTCCTGGCATTGAAGGTTTGCTGTCTCATCTGGATTCATGTGTACTTGGGCTCTTAGTGCCATACTATATACAGCATGACAGCAAAACAATCCATAAAACATGTGATGACAGTACTTTATACAATTCACAACATGCCCTTTCCCCCTCAAAACAGTAGCTCAAAACATTATGAAAGTTGCCCACAAGCTGGCTTTTGTATTCCATTGCAAATTTTTCTGTACAACAGGACAGTATCAGAGGGGAAAGAGACATGATAGAAAGTTACTGCTGCAGCCTGCAGCAAATATTGCAAATTTTAATGGTGATTTCTTTTTGTATGTGTTTCAGAAAGCAGGGAGCCAAGGTTACAGGAAATCAATAGTTCTCTTGAGAATTAAAACTTATGAGGAAAAAGATCTTACTTGGTAAAACTATTTTGCTCATGACTTCTATTTTTGTAGAGTAAAAACAATGTGCTTTGATACATTCACTGTAGTTCATATCTGATCCCCTATTACAGAAGAGAACAGCCCCTTTCGTAGCTATAGCACATCCTTAAAAAAATTTCACTTTTGATCTGCAATTGTATAGTTCAGAAGACTTATGAAACAACTCTCTAAAGCAACTATCATTTAAGGATTTTTTCATTGTTTCAATTACAATGTACGTCAAAAGTTCTGCTTTCAACTTATTTTCCATTTTATAGGTTAATGAAGGCTGAGCCAAAATCGAAAGTTTCTCCCTCAGGAAACTTCTGTTGTAGTTCTGCATAGTCTAGTACTGAGCTGGAACCCAATCACCAAAAGAGTTAGTACAGAGATGTCTGCAGAAAACTGGGAAATAATTCATCAAAACAAGATATTCTGCAGAACAGAGTATTTATTTAACTGTCAGCCTGTCATGGTGGTGTTTGCTTTCGTGCTTCTACTACAGACCTGTTACTCTTCCTGACTGAAGGTACTCTGTGTTTGTAAACCCAAACTTAGCATCAATTTTCTGCCAAAGGGCACCCAATGAACAAGGGAAACAAGAACTCCCCAGCCACCACCTTTAAACAATGACATTTTCAGAAAATGTGACCAAATGCACTGGTCATAGGATGACAATAACCTTCTTTCTTTCATGGGGATTCCTCCTAGTAAATAACAACATTTATATTAAAACTCAGCTTTTCATTACACAGATGTGTTAAATCTGTATTTTGTTTGGTAAATTACAACTTACATTAACACTCCTGATTTACTAATTCATATGTATTATTGAAAAATAATTATTAGGGTTTATTCACTGAACATTTACTTTCTAATTTCCATCAATTTAAAATCATCCTATGCTTTAGCTGTTCTGTATTTCACTGATCAAAACACAGAAATGCAGAAATATCTTAATTTTCAACATACTCTTTCTTTTCTGGAAATGGAGCATACAAAGATGGACTTTGCAATGATAAATGTTTATAAGTCAGTGGCTCTGAACTACAGAAGCCCTCAAAGTCTGGAAAAGTCCCATAGAGGAAGTTCAGCACTTCTCTCTCCTTTCTACCAAGAAACCTCTAGTCTAGCATTGCGTGCAGTATCAAAAAAGGATGTATGTTGCAGTATCAAAAAAGGATGGGGATAAACTCTGAAGAAAAAGTCTACATTTAGAAAAGCTGAATAAAATTTAAAATATTTAAATAGCTTCATGCCTTCAAAATTTCAAATATTGTAAATTATATAACAGCATTTACCTCCCTTTAAGTTAATGGTTCATGATACACTGTCATTAAGGGTTTACCAGGAAGTAAGATCAGACCCATTGAATCATTAACTTATAAAAAACTGGAGGCTAAACTTGATTCAGTGTATGCCTGAGTTCTGCCTATGCTTCAAGCTAGCTTTGATCCAGAGTTCCCCGGGAAGCTGCAGCGTTTCACTTTGTTCACAGTACTTAGCTCTGCCTCTCCAGTGGTCATAGGAGCACAGGCATGACTCTGTATTCATCCCACAACCTTGTGGCTCCTAGACATGACCTAGTTCACACCACTGTCATTCAGAATATAAGTGAGGGCTCTCAATATCTGCCTGTCTGCCTTCAATCCTTTACAGTTTTCCCTGAAGCTGGCCTCACACCTGATGTGATTTACCAAAGACTGCATAATTAACCAGTCACTTAGTTTGCATTGGAACAGCAAAAATACCATTTTCATTCTCTTGGTTTAGCTATCAATACTATAACTGAAGTTTCTGGTTCAGAAAAAGATAAATTTGAATGTACAAAATACAGTTGCCAAGCGGACCATAACAGGACTTGCCAACCACTTGACCATCAGCTTCCATAACAATTTCATGATTATCTGTTTGTTATATGTACTTCCCTGGGACTGCTATGAGGTGACATAAAGTACAGAACACTTATTGAAATATAACCATTAATTGCCTTGCATTTTCCACTGAAAGCATCATGAAGTGTGAATGCAGAGCTGCGGCTTCAGTGATGCAGAAATATCTTCTGCCTTAAATGGTTTCTCACAGGTGTTTAATAACATTAAGCTTCTTATCAATTTCCCATTGTTGTCTCTTCATCAATTAAAGCAGTGAGATTAACTGTCCCTCCTAAGCACTTGTAGCAGGACATGACTGTGACTTTATAGCAATGTGTCCTGTGAGTGGGACGTGGTCTGGGCACAGCAGAGTCACACACTGATGTGCCCCAACAGAGCTCAGACCCTCAGCAGGTCACTGAGCACCACAGGACAGAGCTGGGAGCTCTGCTGACAGTCTGCAAGGCCCTTGTTGGACCTTCACCTTCTGGAAGCCTCTTTCCTTTTCAAAACTAACTGTCTAAGCAACTCCTGTCTTCAGGAAATTCCCTGTCCTTTTTCTTAAATCCTGGTTGATTTTGCTTATCTCATCCTCATCTTTCCTAATCCAAAAACACTCCACATCACATGAACACTACAAAGGAAGTGGATAACAGGCTGAATAATATAGAAAATAACCTAGCCACAAACATAAGAAAATAGAAAAATATCCTTGATAATTCATTGGAGGGTTTTTAATCTATTCTTTATCCCCTAATCTATTTCTAAAATATAGGATTTTTAAATTCTCTGCTGCTTGCAGTTTGCACTGTGCACTGCAGAAATATCCTGACTTCCTCCAGGGATATTACTGAGCTCTCACACATCTCAAACTTCCATTTATATTGGTAGAAATCTGAGGAGTGCAGCTGAGAAGGGTCAGGTTCATCTGACCTACATCTACATCTACATCTACAACTGGGGGATCAGTTCCCTAAGCCTACCATAGAGTTTCATTTTCCACATTTCATAAAAATCATAAAGAATATAATGGTGAATGCAAGATTTGAGGTTAAAATAAACCAAAGGATTATATGTATTAAGTGTATGAGATTTACAGCATCTGCAGGATAATTTTGATCATAAATTACTGCAGCTGTAAAAATACAATTACTAAGAAGAGAACTTTAGCATGGTTCTCATAAATAAGGAAATGCACAACAAAGTGTGCAGACACTAGTGTCTTGGAGGAAGAATTAACCATCTGCTGAGTGAATATTAGCTGCTCAAGTGATTACTGGACAAAAAGCAGCAATGTTTACAAAGAATTAAGGCATACAGGTCCAAAATAAGGTGAGAAAACAGGAGAGAAGTAATTCTCTTGAATTTGAGATGAGGTAGACCTTACCTTTAGAAGGGTGTTCTGTTTTAATCACTGACATTTAAAATAGATGGGGAAAGTAAGGAGCATGTAGTGATCTTAGTAGAAAAATTTAAAATTTTTAATTTTAGAAAAATGTCTAAAATGAGACATGTGATATATAGGTGCTACATATAGAATCTTCTGAAAAAAATACTTTATTGAGCAGTATTTCTAATTTTGAAAAAAACCATTTTTTTTCCTTTGGAGATTATGAAATATTAATTTGACCAATATAAAAGATTATTTGGATTAAATATATGCAACTGGCTTATCTATAACAACAGTATTATTACTAAATATTGTAGGCATTGGGGTTTTAAAATATGAAGGAGAGCAATGGAAGGAGAAGAGTAAGAAAATTATGAGGGAAAACAATCACAGTAGGAGAGCAAAAAAAAAAAAAAAAAAGAAAGCATATTTTGAAGACCATTTATTCCTATGCTTTTTCTTCTTTCATCTCTAAAAATAAGTGGAAATGAAAACCAGGAATTAAGAGGATTTGAGAGCCATTTTCACAGAGAATTCACCTGTGTTATAGCACAACGCATGGATGAAAAACTAATCAATCCTTTTACAACAAAACACTGTGTTATTACTGGTAGCGTGATCTCTCAGATAATTCAGAATGCATATCTGCAGGGTATGGAATGCTTTAAGGTCACAAAAATAAAGAAATAAACCCCACACAACAGAAACATGTCAAGGGCAAGTGAAAATGCAGAAAGGAAATGTAGAGGAAGACGCAAGAAGTGTGAATAGTAAGAAAGCAATAAGGAAAGTGAGAAGAATCAAAGGAGCAGAGAAAGGACATTTACACAAAATGCAGAAAGCCTAAAAGATGGTGAGAGAAAGCGTGAACTCTCTGGAGAGAAGGTAACACAACTGACCTGCTGAACAGCATCTGATCTGCAGCAAAACTTTAGTTTCTGTGTTTATCCTGTCATGCATCAAATGACACAACAGGCAAAATATTTTTATTTTCAGTTTACTTCACAGAATTACAGAATATGCTGACTTGGAAGGGGTCCATCAGGATCTCTGAGTCCAACTCCTGGACCTGCATGGGACCATCCTTAAGAGTCACACCATGTGCCTGAGAAAGTTGTCCAAACACTTCTTGAATTCTGCCAAGGTTGGAGCTGCAACCATTTCCCTGGGGAGCCTGTTCTAGTGCCCAACCACCCTCTGGGTGAAGAACCTTTTCCTGACATCCAACCTAAACCTCCCCTGACTCAGCTTCAGGCCGTTCCCTTGGGTCCTGTCACTGGTCACAGACAGAAGACATCAGTGCCTGCCCTTCCTCTTGCCGTCATGAGGAAGTTGTGACTGCAGTGAGGTCTCCCCTCAGTCTCCTCCAGGCTGAACAGACCAAATGACCTCAGCCACTCGTCACATGTCTTCCCCTCAAGGCCCTTCACCATCTTTGCCACCCTCCTTTAGACACTCTTTAACAGGTGAATATTTTTCTTATATTGTGCTGCCCAAAACTGCCCACAATATTCAATATGAGGCCACTCCAGTGCAGAGCAGAGCAGGACAATCCCCTCCCTTGCCTGGCTGGCAATGCTGTATCTGATCTCCCCCAGGACATGGCTGGTCTCCTGGCTGCCAGGGCAAAGGAATATAACCCTTACCCACACTGTTTAGCAGGGACAAACACTCATCTGATCTCAGGCACCCCAGCTGCTTCTTCCTGGCCCTCAAGAACTTCCACTGTTTGCAGACCCTCTTTTCGACTTCTTTTTCCTTGACATCAGCCCAGCCCTGCTAAGCGAGACTCCCCTCTGAGCCCTGCAAAGAGTTAAGGTTAGAGTTAATGTTTGGGCCAGGGTTAGATCTGAAAGTTTCCTTCCTATGTAGCTTTTCCTCTTAGAATTATTCCTCCTAGTATCTCCCAGGTCAAGGCTGCCTCAGCTGGCTGAATGGCTGCTTAGAGAGTCTAAGAGATGTATTTAGAGTCTAAGGAGATGTATTTCCCCTTAAAGAGCAATTTTCAAGGGAAGGCCTTTTCAAACACTCTCAGATATATTACTCATTTGTTTGTAGCTCTTAGACTTTGAGTCTGTTCTGTATCTTTCATGCTGAGAGGCTTCTTAAAGCATAGAGGAAAAGGGAGGCAACACAAAACCCGAGTGAGTATCTAACAGCATTGTGACAGGAGCAGTCAAACTGTCATCTTCCCTCACCCATTGGGACTGTGTGAAAACAGTCCTCATTAAATTCTGAAATAGCACTGGATATTCATAATGACCTTTTTGCCTTTTAAAGAAAGGTCATTCTATCTTATTTCTGCCAGTGCTAGTTAATTGAGATGTAAATGTTGTGCCTGGGCTGAACCCACTAAAATAATTTCAAGAGGATCACTAAGCAGCCATCACCTTGTAATAACATTTAGCCTTTCTCACTGTGAAATTGTACACAAGTTTCAAGACATGTTTGAGAGGAAAGGCATTGCATGCCATTATCTTTTTTCCCAGATGCTAAAATTCCACACTGCTAATGCCTAGAAACACTACATTTTTGTATCAAAACCAGAGATTTACTGGTCATGTTCTAGAAAACATACAACTGTGGAAATAGTATAATGGACATAATAATATACTTGCCAGAGAACACAAATTTAAATCTGTTTCCCATACTGAAATAGGATTGGAATTTTTCACAATATTTCATGTATATTACTCTGACTGTATTTAGACACTGCTTAACTGGCAGAACTCCAGTGGAAATAAAAGAACATTTCAGATTTTGAAACTCAGAGACCCTATTTGAGATAAAACTGCTGTTATTTCTTGAACCCCTGTATAATCCAAGTGTTATACAGTGCTTAACAGCTGCAACAAAACAAGGAATTTGTATAAAGAGGGAAAGGGACAATAAACTGAGAAAGCAGTGGGGTGAACACCAAGTCATAGCCACTAGCAACAGTGATTAGGTTTGCTAGTGTCAGATGCACCAGTTTAATGCCTAAGTAACTTATTATCAAACTATTTCTTAGAAACACTGTTACAAACTGCATCAAATGATGTAGCATATTTAAAAGAAAATGCATCATTCAAACTGATTGTTAAAAGAAGTGGAATAGTTTTTGTAATGCCAAAATAGTTTTTGGTACTGCCATTCCAGTCTTGCCTTCTGTAGGGTTAACAGCATTTTGTACCCATGTTTTAAAGTTGAAAATTCATTTTAATAGTTCTTTTCTGAGAGGAAGTAAAGGAATAATGATTACTTCATGTAAATGTAGATTTACTTCTGTAAATTGCCCACATTTAATGATTTATTTGAGAAACTGACCTTAAATACTGAAAAAAAAAATCTGATTATAATATATAACTATATTTTCTTTTAGACTCCAGGCAAACTTTATTGATAATGCTGGAAATCACTGTCTTCATGAACAAAACTCATCAATTCTTGATTATTTCCAGTATAATGTGACCCACAAACAGCACTGTCCAAAGTTCTATTTCTTTTCCTGTATGGTATGTTATTCCCTTTGCTAGTATGTTTATCTTCAGTTTTATGAATTTGTTTTTGAAATCTGTTCACTTAGGCTGTGACATTAGAAGCAGGGCAACATTATCTATTGCCTATAAAAAAGTGCTTTCTCTGTTTTATTTAAATAAGTTGCATTAACAGCTGACAGAGTTCAAAAGGAACAAACCTTAAATATATCTCTTTATTATTGCTTTACTATGCTAGACTCTTTCTTGTTTTCTAAACTAAGATTTTTCTAGTCCATTTTAAGGTTTATTATTTTTGCTGATCCTACAAGCATTCAGGCTTTCTTGAATTCAAAAGTGACATATGATTTCAATGAGCTTAATTTTCAGTTCACATTAAAAATTAAGCCAATTGTTGAGAATCAAATGAAAAAAAAATAGTGTGGATTGTGGATGGAAGCCAGTTACTCACATGCATATTTGCAGTACTAAAACTACACTGCAGGTGCCTTCTACCTCTGGTGATACCAACAATCAATAAACAGGATGCTATTATTTGAGGGCATTTACTGTAATATTCTTTACTCAGCATTTTTTTCTGCTTCTGGTCTTCTGCACAAACACCTCAGCTGAGATTATTGCTGAGCAGCTCACAGCCTGCTTGCAAGCAAATACATTTCTACCCAGGTTTCCCAGGGAAGGATGTGTGTCACTCCACAGTTCGTTAGGTGTTCTGTAACACACCACCTCCACACTGTGCCAGCTTTAAATATGAAAGCTAGGACTGCTTCTTTGTATTTCTTTTAAGGTTAAGAGCAAGTATCCAGGGTATCTTACATCATCAGCATACTCCAAGGAAAATATCTTAGCTCTTGTTTTAAAATTTTGGGTGCATTACTCCCTATCACTCCTTTTCTTGCAGAAAATGGGCATGCTTATTCTATTTGTTTAGATATGCCTGTGAACTGAGAGAAGTGAACTGGGTGAACTGAGCCTCATGTCTCTCCAATCACTACAGGGACATCCTAAGTGATTAATTTAGTGTATTTAATATTGAGACAGATAAACAGCAGTAATATAGGGATTTAATATACAGACAGATAAAGGGCAGTGCTGCTTCTTCTTTCTCAAATTTTGTCAGGTCCCTCTGGACATGAAACTGCAAAGTCATGGGCTCCTCTCTTCTTGAGCACCATTGTTTCTCCAGAGGAAGGAGAAGAGAAGGAGGGCATTCTATTCCCCAGTCATCATTGTCTCTCCTTCACACACTCAGGACCACAAACAGCATTCCCAATTTCTTTTTCTGCCAACTGTAAAGCCTTCCCCACTCTCTGTCTGCTCTGTCCCCAGCCAAAGATGCAAGAACTGGGCAGCCATGAGCTGGTTGTCCAGTGAACCCAGCCCACAGGAGGAACCTTTCCCTGCAGTGCTGGGAGGGTTTCTGAGGCAGCTCAGAGGCAGCTGCTGCTGTCCCTGATCAATGTGTGCCAAAGCCAAGAGACTGCAGCAAATCCCTCACTTGTGCTATGATGCAGGTCACAAGTTTTGCTCCTTGGGTTCAACCCAGCCTCTAAATTGCCCTATATTGCACAAACCTGGCCAAAGAATAGGGTGCTGTTGCATCCCGGAGTTTGGGTTTAGATTAGGGTTTTTAATTTATGTTAAAATAAGTCAAGTGCTGTAATCCCGCGTTTCCCCCGCGTTGTTTCCCCCCCGCGGTTTCTGCCCCCATGTTGCCTGCTGCCGGCTCTTACCCCTCTGCCGCTCCTGTAAGCACCCTGCCGTCCGGCCCCGGGAAACCCCGTGCTGGCCGCCCCGAGCCACACGGTCCCGCTCAGCCCGCTCTGGCTCGGTGCCCGCCCCTGCGGGGTTCTCTGGTTGGTCGCTGTTGCTGACGTCACCGCCACGGCAGCCGCCCCTATTGGCCGGCAGGCCGTGGATCCTGTCGCCCCCGCCCCTCTATAAAGCCCTATCCCGCCGGCAGTCAGACGCCATTTGCTCCCATGCGAGTGCCGGGACCGGTCGCGTCTTTCCATCGATCCGCGCCACGTGACCAATAAACCGTTCCTGCCAAGCACGGAGTAAATGGACAAATTCCTTCCTCTTTACCGGGTCCCTAGCGCACGGCAACAGAGGCTGGCCAGCCCACGCGCCTGAGACACGGAGCCGTGTCCGGGAACCCGCGGCAGCAAACCCCGGCAGCACGTGGAAGCTACGCCACAGCCGGGCTCCCAAGAGCTGCGTGCAGCCGGGGAGAGCAAAAACCCACGCCGCAGGGTGCAACTGGGGTAAGGAGCTGTACTCCAAAATGTCGAATGGCAGAACAATGTGGAAAGTGATTTTTCTGTACAAATTTTTCTGAAAATGGATATTGATAATTAATCCTGTTCCTACTGCAACTAATGGGAATAAGGTCCAAAGATCTCTCCAATTTCACTTTTTACTTTACATTGCACCTTTAACTCAAACTGATGCAGAATGAGCATTAAAATGAAGGTGGCAACTGATTACTTAATGCTATTCTAGATAAAGCAAAAACAAAATACAAAAAATTATGCCCAGCAGTGAAAAATAAAGGGAGGCACAAATTGTTGATTCTGTGTATGAATACTGTAAATAGATGATAACAGTCATGTTAAGAGTTAGTTAATGCTGGAATAACATATAGGTATGTGTTACTGTTGCTTTCATAAAGTGCAATTAACATATATTTTTGAATATTACTACATTTGTGCCCAAATTTTAGTATTAAAAATATGAAAATATATATTTGTTATCCTGAAATAACCATGTGGGGATTTATTTGAAAGAACTAAAGTAACTTTCTTCCTTTATTTTTAATTACACTTGTAACATCTTCTTTGAAGATATAGGAAAAATATTTTTAGCTTCATCCAAACCTTGCTGAAGTTGACAAAAAGTCTCCCACTGAGTTCAATGGGATTTGGATCAAATGCTTGGCAACCTCAAGCATGATTTCTCTGGTCCACTCTGGTCTAGTCATGTTTTGAGAGAGGTATACCTCATTTTCCTATTTTAGTTAATAGCAAAAAAATATCAGAAAACATATTTGGGAGGGTTTCCCTTTAGTTAAAATGAAAATATGATCTAATTGTTAAACACCTTGTGATTCACTAATTTAAATAATATGTATATGTATACCTCCATGTCTCATCACTATTTCTCCTTATTTCTGTATCTTCTTATCCATCAGCAAAGACACTGGTTAGGAGAGTTTTTAACAAATTTAATAAATAGATAAAAGTTTGCATCATGCAACTCATCCTACCAATTGTGCCACAGAAAACACATTTATTCATATAGTTTATAGAACCAGACTGGACATTACTGAGTTACAAAAATTAAAAAGTTGAAGAGAAGTTTAATGGCAGCAAGTTTGGAGATGCATCCAAAGTGTCAGGACTTGTCATTTCAGAACAAGTGTCCCCCAACATTTCTTTGTTTTCTTTGATGTCTTTTGATTCAAAACCAGAATCAAGAGTCTGTCAAATGCTTGCAGAGCAGCTTCTTTAATAGCCAGGCTGCCAAACTGGCTGACTTTTTAATAGCTCACACCACAACTCAATTATTGCTTTAATTGAGTAAATTGATTGTTTAATATTCATTACATTATTGACCAAGTTACTTACTAATATTCTAACAATATTTTACGGGATTTTATTTTCATGATTCATACTGACAATTTTTCAGCAAAATTTCCACTGTGCCTTCTGGTTCCCGCTGTGAAAAGCAGATTCATTAATTTAACATGTTCTAAAAGAGGTAGATATCCCTGCCTGTGATGAAAGTTCATATGATAGAAAGCAGAATCCTTAATATATACTTAATATATACTTATATACTTGCAGGCATATCATAGATACTTCACAATTTTTGCTCTGCTCCTCCTACAAAACTGTTCTGCATCATTGACCTCCTACAAAACTGTGTTACCTCGTTGATTTTCAATTACTCTAAAAATGCTCTTTTGTAATGACTGGTCAGGATTGTACATAATTGGCTAGGGATTTAGATTCAGAGAATTCAATGCATTTGCTTAAAGACTAAACACAATATATCTAGTTCTTTGAAACAATAATCTGTAACAAAGTATAGCATTGAACTCCGATATAAAAAGCAATACTTGGTGAGATGATGACATATATGGAGCAGCTGTTTTATTAATCAGTTCATGTCACGGTGCTCCTTCTAAACTTCAATGGTTTTGTTTTTCCAATGATTTATTTGCTATATTGTAATCACCAACAGAAAAGAAACCCAGATATTCAAAACCAGAAAATGTTTAGATTATATAGTTTTGAATACAGTATATTCTTTCAAAAGTAAAGATAAAAGGTGAAGACAAAATATGGTAGTAGAAACCAAGTACTTCAGAGATCTTTCTCTGACTTTTTTTCTGTCCATCCTTAACTATAATCATTTAGATAGTAGTTTGCATCTGCCAGTACTGTGGTTCAACTTGTGAAACTGTCAAGATCTGTCATTATAAAGTATAAGCTTTCATCCATATTTCTCCAAGAACTTCACAGAGAGACCTCCAGTTGTGACTACTTCCAATTTTCATCTGATAATCCATAGACTTATTTTACAAAGGAGGAAAAACAGAAGATGATGATATAAAGTAGTCAGAAAGATATTTTCCTAAGACCAAATTAGGCAATGTTTTTTAGCAAATAAGGAGTTTAGACCACATTCTGACACTGGCAAAGGTCACATATCTGTCCTAATGTGCAGTAGCACTATATATAGGGATAGATATCCCTATATACCTATTCAGGTTCTTCTTGTTAAAGACAAAGGACATTAAGCATCTAATTCTCTAATATCCTTTGTCAAAATCCTTTAATTAACCTTCAAAATATTACTATTATTCAGTAAGAGAAATTAAAGTAATGTACTTTGCCTACTTTTTTATTCTAAGAGTCAGCAGCTCACATGGGAATAATGTGTTTTTCTTAATATTTACCAAATGATTAAAGGATTGTGGCTTGGGGAAATATTCCATGAGTGCATCGTAAACCTGAACAATTAAAGAAGGCTCAACAGTGCCCCCTGTGCTATTAAGATCACAGTTTTAGGATGTGTTTTGTAGTTGACATCGTTTGTCACAAAATAAATGTCCATCTCTCTGAAGTGAGACTCTGCCTGCTGGCTCAGTAGCCCTCTGTCTTGTGATAGAGAGTTGGTTGCTTTGTGATACATACTGGGTTCACCCTAATCAGAAATCAATTTCTTTTCATCTAGCACATATGCCCATGTTCACGCCCAATTATAAAGCAGATAGATACAGATAAAGGAGCTGCAAGTTGTCATAATTTGGATAATTTTTATTTCTACACGAAAGTTGATGCAAATGCCAGGAGTTTTATTGTTATTTTTTTTTTTATTTTAAATAAATTTTTGAGGAAGCTTTAGGGTTGAACCCCAGAAATTCTAGAGACACATTAAACTGCCATAAATTCATAGCTGTGAGCACATAACTACTTCCTTGCACAAAAAAAAATAATAGTTGAGATGCTGGATTAAGCCTACAAGTTCTCTGAGTGACCACAATTTTGGAGTTTTCATTCCAGATCCTGGTTTGAGACCACACAATATTTGATCCCATCATTCTAATTATTCTCAGATTAAGTCTGCATATTGTAAGATTAGCTTACTAAATCAATGTCAAAAGTGCTGAGCAAGAATGATCTGGATAAGTTATAATATCCTTACTTTCTTGATGCAGAGAAACTACCCATTCACTTGGCCTTTGTGTGGAATTGAAATACGAATCTTGTTTTAAGGCCCCAGGGGAACATCATCTGATTGCAGTAAGACAGTATTTTTTTATCATTGTTGTAATTACCCTGACATCAGTGGGAAATAATTTTGGTGACCTCAGAGGATTCTCTATATTGCTGTGTTTCAAACAAAATCTTGCTCGGATTTTGCTTTAAAGTGAACAAAGATGGTCCTATTCCTTATACAGCAAGAACTTCAGAATATGCTTGAAGGGGAAAACAAAGTATGGTTTATACAGAAAATTTGAACACTCAGGTTTTTTTTCACAGGGATTCCAGAGGCATTAAGCTGGGCTGACTACTCTGTGATCTTTGCTGCATTTCTGGTACGTTCTGCAGAGCTTCTACCTCCATTCACATTTAACAATCAGTAAAGCAATTCTGGACCAGGTGTCAGAGTCATGTAAACACCAGAACCCTGTGTTTTACAGCAGCTGAGAATATTACCTGTACACAAAGTCCCACAGATGTCAATGACAAGGCAGAGGATACTTCATGCTGTTCCCAGGTGGAGGTTTATGCTGTCAAACCTCAGTGCTCAGTTTTCGAGACACCAGCATGAGATACTCCTGTTAACACTAATAAAAATGTCAAAGAGGGGAAAATAAAAGTGAGAAACTTCATTAATTTTAAAGGAATAAAACCAAGGATGACTTCATTATTAAGTTTACTCTCACCTTTTGGAAAGGATTGAATAAAAATTATTTTTAGTGTTGCAAAGCCAGAATCTGGGCTCCCTTTAAAATTCCTGACTGTGAGGCAATCTTGACTCACAGTTTGCTGACATAAATGAAAGATGGGATGGAAATAACTCTCAGCTAATCTGACTTCCTCTAACCTGTGTTTTGAATGTGAGTTTCCTCCATGAGATTCAGGATTGTTTATGCTCTTTCAAGAAAAAAGAAAAAAGAGAAAAAAAAAAAAGATTATGTGATTGTGTGGATTGCATTGCTTGTAGAATGCCAATGAGATGAGTCAGGCCAAATTTCTCCTGTAATTATTGTTTAGGTTTCATGCCAGTATTTGTACATACCTGTTCAGCCAACTGTCCCTGACAGTCAGGAACTGAATGTATTAATAAAGTTCATGCCTTTCCTAAGACAAGGAGCCACAAGAGTGATTTCTCTGTTCCTCAGAGATGGAACCATCAAAAAAGATGCTTCTAATAAATAATTGTCAAGGAAGAAATAAGTATAATACAATTTAATATCTTTTCCAAGAGCTTTTTCATTACAATGCATTAAAAGAATGCAATACAAAAACAGTACTGAAATAAGATTAATTTAAATGAAAACACATATCTGGAATCTGTATTGTTTTAGTTGAGTACAATTTTAAAAGAATGTTGCTGCAGATAGAAAATGTTATAAATACATACAAAACTCCTCTGGACCAGGAAACAGTACAGGAATTCTAAAGTGTGCTTTAAACAACCTAGGCTTTTCTCTAGAAACATCAGACAAGGTACCTTCAGGTTATAAATTAGTCCTTCTTCCTTACACATTGTAAATGTATTGGATTGCTAAATATGTAAATAAATTGAAAACATCCATGACTTACAATAGCAAAATTGCAGTAACAGAGCAGCAGAAATGTTAGCCAAGAGAAAAAAAACTTTAAAGGAGAAAGAGGTGGGAGAAGAAGAGGAGGTGAGTCACAGATAGAGAGCAAACAGATAACCTGCCACACGCATTGCTTTACCTGGAAGAAGCCACAAGTCAAGAGCTAGTCCAAGGCACATGTGGTCGGTAGAGTTTATAATCAGTGCTGGCATTGAAAGCTTTTGTAAGACATGCATGGAGGTACTCCAGCAACACAAGGAATACATATCCTTGAAAAATGCAAGTGAATTTAAGACATTATAAGCAGTCCTAAAATAAGTATTTTTTTGAATTAAAGAGATATACACAGCTATTTTGGACCTATTTCACTTCATGTTATGATGGTTTAATTGAATAATTCAGATTATTAGATCTGAAAAGGAAATACCAAAATCATGGCTTTGCTAGCAATAATCAACAAAAATATCACTTAAACAATAGTAATTGTATTAAGTATTTCTTTCTTTGGATATCAAAAAGAAGTATCTAAGGTATAGATTGCCAAAAACAATTTGTTTTTCTGCTAATGAATACTTCTGGCACCATTGAGTATTAGATTATCAGAGGGTTGAAGGACAGCACTTAAAGTCATATTTCACTTAGGATTTTTCTTGCCTAAATTTAAACTATAGTTCAGAAATTTCTTATCTGCTAAAAACCGAAAGCTCATCAATGTGACCCAGGCAGAAATATCTGATGTGTTAACCTTTGAGGCCTTCTGGGACCGCTCAAGAAAAGGAAAAAAACAAAACAAAACAAGACAAACAAACAACAACAACAAGGAAATAAATAAACACCACCAACACCATATTTACATCCTTTCTTTTCACAAACGTACACCCTAAACAAATTTTTCCCTTCTCTGAGAGGCTCTTTTTTTGAGTAAATAAAATGAGGTTGAACAGAGGGGTCAACTGCATTTGGGAGATGGTTCTGGGTTTGTGCTCCTCTTCAGTGACGCCTGTGCAGTCTTGGCTCTTGTTGTCCACTGTGGCTGTGACAGCCTGGTCAGAGAGCGAGAAAGAGAAATAAGTTTTCCCAGAATCGGCCTGGGAGACTTTAGGGAGCTGGAGATAAACAGTGATAGCCAATTATTAAAAACAGCCTGCAGGTGGTGTTTTTCTAATATCTGTTTTCTTGTTATTCTCATAGGATTGTTTACAAATGAGCGTCTTGTTACTTAGCCAGTCATGTGAAATGTATTGATTAAATGACCAATCAGGCCCACCTCTATTGGACCAGTGTGTAAAAGAAGCAGTTTCAGTAAAGATGAGGCGCTTATGCCACTTAGCCTTCTAACTGACTCTGTGTCATTTGTGACTAAACAGTGACAGTCCACTGCAAGGGCTGTTCACACAGACAGGGAGCACACTGTGACAATGACAGAGTGGCTGGGCCCGGAGCAGAGTCTGCGACAAGCTCTGCTCACAGCTGCCAGGTGTGCAGAGGTGAGATGTAGGCTGGCATTTCATGGCAGAACCTCCTCTGGTCATTAGAAGACAGCATCCAGTAAGGAAGGACCTTCAATTAGGGTGCAACTGCAGAGGCTTTGGGCTTTTTTGGGGGTTTCTACATCCTGCAAGTCTTACAGAGCTACAGTCCAAGTTGCCGGGTACTCCTATGGTGAGAGTCTGAGCAAGAGTGAGTGTCTGAACTAATTATTTAGTCAGGGCCTACAGTATCCACCTTGTAAATGTTCTACTGAGGTATCAGGCTTTATTTTTGTTTATTCTTTGACATTCTTAGACTTAATGACCCTTAGGGGTCCCTTTCAACTTGAATTATTCTATAATTTAATGGCTCCCACCTAACTCCTTGTGAACTTTTTGCTGAATTTATTACAAGTAGAATTGTTGTAGAAAGTTTCTCTGGACACATTAGAAGCTGCCAACAATTTCAATTTTGTATTTTTTTATTTTAATTAAATATTATATTCATAGAAGTAAATAATGGAGGACACTTGTTAGGCTGTCACAGGTACTGGAAATCTATAAGGAACTTTTATTCCAACAATCAAGAGGACTCCCATAAGGATATCAAAGGAAATTAGCTTGCAGATGTAATCTGCCTTGTAAGATAGTAAAAGACCTTGTTGCAAGAGAAAAAAAAAAAAAAGAAAGTTTGAAAGTCAAGAAGAATCTGAATCAATAGTGAAAAAAATTGCTAAGCATAGTTAGAATGGTAAAGCTGAAGCTCACTTTTATGTTTTATTAAACATAACTCAATTGTACATTGTGTGAACTGCACATCAAATTTGAAATAACAGACCCATTAATCACAGATGAAAAGTTAGCAATAGATTTAGAATACCTACCACATGTGATGATGAACTCAGAATTTCCTGTAACAGGCGTATACTGTTCTGAGACAATTTGCAAATGTCACGAAGACCAAATATGACAAGTTCAGGATAGATTTATTGTAGAAAACAATGTTTAAAGCCTCATATTTTCTTCTTATGGTGTATAACCTGCTCCTTTTTAAACCTTTATATTTAATAGATGTTGCGAATTTTAGAATTATGCCTAGCTATTGTTAAGTAATTCATCTAAATCAGACATGGTGTCTAAAACTAGAAACAGAAAGGAGCTCTTTTTCCAGTGGATGGATGAACTGTTAAAACTTGCTACATGATGATTTTCTTTTAACTTCACAGAATCACAGAATATGTGGAGTTGGATGGGACCCACAAGGATCAAGCCCAATCCTTGGCCCTGCACAGGATGCCCCAAAAATCACACCATGGGCCTGAGAGCATTGTTCAAATGCTTTGTTTACTCTGTCAGTCTTGGTGCTGTGACCACTTCCCAACCCCAGCTGGCTCAAAAAAATTTCCTGATATGTGGTTTTTCCTGATATAGGTTTTCCAGCCTAAACCTCCCATGACATGCCTTCGGGCCATTCCCTCAGGTCCTGTTGCTGATCACCACAGAGAAGAGATCACAATCAAACCCTCTTCAAATTCTACTTCCACAAAAAAGGTATTTATTTAGAATTAGAGAATCATGATCATTACCAAACTTGTGTTCTGTGAATGTATAAACCTGGAGCAGTGATATGCCATTATGTTAACCATATCATAAAGGAATCAATTCAACACCATCTCCTCTCTAGTGACAAGGTTAAGGAAGTTGTCTATATACTAAAAATTACAGTTGTAAATATATGTATATTTAGGGCATTTGAGACATCAGCAGATCTCAGTCTATCCCTACTGGCAGTTGGCTATTGAGTAGGATATTGTGGACTCAGTAATCAAAGGTATTTATGCATTTCAGTCCTCTGAGCAACTAGCTGAAAGGAAGTGAAATAAGGGAGAATAAAACCAAATGCCATGAAGATGTGATGGTATATATAAAAAAATACAGATCAGTGAAACACTTTTATTTTTCTTTGCACTTTCAGTCAATTGAATGTCTTTGGAATTTCTGTCTCCCAAATTCATCCTTTCTGAGTCACCATTTTCAGACTGTTATCCTGCCTCTGTAGTTGTGCTGAGGGGAAGATCTGGTAACTAACATTTTTTTCTCCTAAATATCTTCTGCAATTTCAGTAATGCCACTGTGAAGTCAGTGAAGGAAGAAGGAAGATGAGGAAAATATCAGGGAATGTCACCTTCATGCACAAACACTTCTTTTTTAGGAAACATAGTATATGAAGAAAGCATTTCTTTCCTCAAGTTGCTTTCCATGATGATAAGCAGAATGTTCCTGCAGTAGTCACAATGAACAAAACCCTTCAACATTCCTATCTTAAAAATGACTTTTCTAATATGCAAATTTTCCCTATGGTATATTTTATTTCTTAAGACCACTGGCAAGTCTTGTGTTTTTAAAAACATCCTTCTCTAACTATTCTATACATCAAATATATGCATAGGTTGGCAGCACTTAATGGTGGAGACTGGGGACAGAAACATGTTATGCAAAGGAATTCCTCTTGGGCATTTATTTAAAATGTATTTGCAATACTTCCTTCACCTATTTATATTTTGCTTTCTAGAACTGAATTAACATAACCAAAATCTTCAGAAATCTCTGCAGAAAATAAAAATATGCTATAAATAACTAGGAAATACATAAGAAAAAAATATATATCTCCTAGGGACTTAGCTGTGCAAGTGTAAGTACTGCTGTTGTGGAATAACCCAAAGGGTAGTTTGCAGCTCATTAATAAAAATGGTACAAACAGAATGAAAAAGAGAAACACTGCACCATATAAAATAATTTTTAAATAAATGCAACTCTCCTTTAATTCATTTTTCTCACTCGTTTTCGCTGTTGTTTAGCACAACTACAGATCTGTAAAGAATACATTGTTTTCCAGGGGCATAGCACAAGACTGCACAACACTGGGAGAACTTAGCCTGGTACAGATGAAAAAATATAGAGAATCTGGACCTCCATAATGAACAAAACCTGTCTGATTTTAATCAGATAAAATTTCTGAATGGCTTTGGAGTAGTAAATGTAAATTATCTGTACAGAATAGCAGTCACCTCTTTCATTCTGAGGAAAGCTTAGTTCCATTTTCCTTTGATAGAATGTCATTATTTTCTTTCATTCCACTGTTACTCCTCCACATTTGCTTCTGTCTAGTTTAATCTTTCTTCCTATTTCAAATCTGCTTCAGCTCTTTTGTTTTTCTTTTCTTATTTTTTCCCATCTCTGTCTTGCTCCCAGAGATAAAGCACTACAAGACATATCTGACTTTCCTTTATATTCAGTTCTGCTTACTTTTGCCTTTGAAAGACGGTTGAGCTTTGATCTGAATTCTTTGTTTCTCTCTGTATCAACAACATGTTAACCTGTGCTGATGTTTTAGTTCTGTATTTTCTCCTTTCAGCATGTGATGAAGTGTTTATTCGGCTTGCGGTGTTTTTTCAACAATTTTTGTCTATTTTGTGCACATATTATAGCAGTAGTACAAGAATAGTGGTGTGCATAGTACACATTGCTGTGCACTATTACTTTGATATTTGTACATTATTAGAAAATGTTTGCGATATAGGTACTGAAAATAATTATTATAAGCCTGAAGAAAATGAACAACGTGAAAATTTCCAATTCCTTGGACAATAAAAATAGACCTATGTACTTGTCTGAATTCATTTGACTAACAGAGAAAATGACTGTTTACATAGAATAAAGGTGAAATTCACTTGTTTATCCCACTGGATATTCAAATAACATATCATTATGGGAAGTTCTTTCCAAGCAGGTTTCTGGATGATCCCATCAGTCTAACTGAAGCTAAACACAATGCAGCAAACCCAATACTGTATCAATAAAAGCAAACATACCTACATCTCTGAGGAAGCTGGAAAGAAAACAGGTGAGATAATCTCCTACAAATTATGAAAACCATTGTTGCTGTTTGTTTCTAGCTGTATAATTGAAGCACATAAACTTCCACATTACTCCATGCTAACTTCTAATATTCTATATATATATTTGGATTTTCAGTCTGACATGTACTGGCTTGTTTTGTGTAATCCCTAGTCAACAAAGACAGTTATTTACTTCCAAACCCTGAAATTCAGGAACGTATTTCCAGTGAAATGAGGACATTATTGAGGATGAAGTACTGTGTTCAATTTTAGTCACCCACACCAAAAAATTACCTCATACTGTAGGAGCTACACAGAACAGCCACTAGAAAAAGTCAAGAAATGCATCACCTCTTGTATAAGAGGAGACTGAAAAACTCTCTACTGTTCAGTCTAACAAAAATAAGGCAACTGGGAATATTATTGAGCTCTGCAAATATAGCTGATAGGGTAGCTAAACACCAGGGGAAAAAAGGAAGGGCTGAGTAAGCTAAAAAAACAGTGCTGACTTGAGAATCCAAACATGTAACTGTGTGTGAATAAATTTAGGCTGTAAGTGTGTCACAGCCCTAAGCACCTTCCAGCTCCTCATTCAGCTGCCTGAGCACAGGACGGCACCGTGCTGGCAGGAGCAGCTCCAAGGAGACCTGTGACCATGACCTGTCCCTTCTGCCCTCCAGAGCTGGGGCAAGCTCAGTCTCTCCTGCTGACCTTTGTCAGAGCTGCTCAGCACTGCTGCTGTGCCTCCCCACTGCAAATATCCCTGCAGCACCTCCCAGCTGGAGTCACCAAGGAAGGGAAGGGAGCGTTTTCATGGTGAAGTTTTTGTTGAGCTGTGTCAGTAGAAAGTGAAGTCCCAATGGCCTGGCAGGGTCCGTCCAGCAAGTTGTCCCTGTGACAGATAACAGAGCAATGACAAATACCATAACCAGTGCTGCTGGCAGATATTCCCAAGAAGCCCACAGGGACACTGAGAGAGATGTGCTCAGAAGGGAGTCCTGTCAACAGGCAAGCAATTGCTCAGTGTGCCCATTTAACATTTTCTGCAAGCATCCAAATAATTCATACATTTCCTGTATTTTTTATGAGTGCTTATACCTTCTACAAAAGGGGGATGATTGGCATTGCAGGAATACAATCTCCATTTATAACCGATCCCCTGACCCCAATTAATCAAGAATAAACTGTCCTAGTTCTTAAAAACAGCAAAGCTCAGGCACAGGATAGCAGAGACTAAGCATACACTACCCTCCTGCTCCCAAACCCATCTGCAATTTTCCTTCTCTCTGGATACCGTTGTAACAAGCGCCCAGCAGGTCAGAGAACTTAGTTGTTGGTACATAGATTTCAGCACTGACAATGGAATACAAGTTTTTTGCATACTTGAACTATGAACAAATATTTGCATTTTGTGCTGAGAAGAGAACAATGTCCTCTAGAGGTAAATGTTATCAATTCCAAGATCACATACACTAGGCCAGAGCCTTCTGCTTTCACTCTGGGTTTTGTACTTTAGGAGGAAGATAATTTCATTTTCTTTATATGTTCACTTTCTTTTTACTTCATCCTAGTGATTTTTCCTAATCCCATTCTGTGGCAGCTGCCAATATTGTCTTGAGCCAAGTCACAACGAGACTTGTGAAGTTGACAGACAATGGGAATAGCTGCAATTTACAGCTGTGAGAGGTGGCAGCAAATATCTGGGGAACTAATGGGAAAGTGAGAAGTTGTTTTCAACCCCCTCTGTCAATGTATAAAATCACTAAGACAAGGATGTGCTATTCTAGTTTCATCATGGTATTTGGGCTGAAACACTATCTTCTGATAACTGAGCCAAATTCCTTCATAACTGTACAATTTATGTCTATCCTTTGCAACCCTTTCAACATTTTTCTCAATCCATGATGTCAGTAGGGGATCTCTACTGCCTCACAACTCTTAACTAGATCATGGGGGAAAACAGGGGAGTAGAGCTCTGTCAGGAAGAGTGCTGCATGAATTTTACACACAAATGTAAGGTCAGGCCAAAAGGATGCATAGGTATGACAGGGTGGAGAATTCAGAAGTGACAGTATCGTATACCATTATGTGGAAAGTGCAAATAATTACGCTACCATAATGGAAAAACACAAGGAAATTTGATTCAAGGGAGTAGTCCCCAAAAGTTTGTATTCTTAGTCTCTAGATCTAAATGAAATATAGGTTATACCCGTGGCTAATGGTAGAAGGGTGTGGGAGGGGAAAGAAAGAATAAAATAATGACAATTAATTATAAAAATTGCTCATTGAGGGTATTTTTTAACAAAATACACTGATGTGCTGAGTTTTGATGGTCTAATTCAGATTTCAGTTTTCATTAATCAAAAGTGTGAAGCATGTTGTAGAGTTCTGTTCCAGCAGCCTTCAATTAATTATTTTTACGGCTGTGTGATTTTTACTGTCACTGTTGCCTATCCCATAAACATCTGACTCTGTAGGATAATGTATTGAGCAGTTCACAACCCTTCCTCTAATATGAATTCAATTTCTTCAAATTGCATGAGACCTCCTTTGTTTCCTTCTGTTTCAGCTCCTCAAAGCTGTGAAGAGAAAAAAACATTTGTCTCAGAATTATGCAGTTGTAATATCAGCTTTTGAAAAATAAAACAGTGAAAAGGCACTTATAAACAAAATACTTTTGGAAGGAAGAAATGTCACAAAGGTTTTTGATTAATATTTACCTTTGTTCATAGTGATAAAAATGGATTTTCGGATGGTTTTAATGTCTTTTTTTTTCCTTAAGATATAAATATTGCAAAGAAAGCAAAATGCAACAAAATGAACTCTATAGTATAAGGAGGACCACAATCAAATGGACCAAACACTTTCAACTGCTGTAATAAAGCAACATTAAAACTGAGGGGGGAAAAGCTTACTTTAGCAATCTGGATTAACTCCTAGATTTTCCAGAACTGTCACATGTTGCTAGTACATCACTTGTTTATAAATCAAACTTAATCTCACTCTGTGTTTATAGATCAGAAGGCTGGGGTTAGCCATGCACACACTCAGTCCAGCCAAGCACATCTCCCCCTACAGCGCAGAGAAATGGGATACTCCATGGATGTAAATATCATCATCAACCCAAGAGGAAGGAACAGGTATTCTGAACAGGAGAGAAAAGTTTTCTTGTCACTCTGACTGATTGGTAAGCAAAAGAGTGAGAGCTGGTGAAGGTTTTTTTTTCTGAATACTAAAGATGTTTTTAACTGATCTTTTCTTTTTGCACCTGATACATATCCCAAGGTAAAGTCAAAATTTAACAGAAGATAAGTGTCTACTTCTGAGAATGAAAGGATGAACCCATTGTGAGACCCCCTTTCTTTCTTGTCAAACATTAACAATAGCATTGACTAGCTTAATTCTCAAGACATCTCATTGTAACCAAAAAAACAACCCCAAGGGCTGGTATATGCTGGAGACCACCCAGCTGCAAAACAGCTTGATAGGAGAAACCTTGAGCATTCTGGTGGAGAGCAAATCGAGCATGAGCCAGCAATGTGCCCCTGCAAAAACAGAAGGCAAGTGTTATCCTGCACTGCATTAGGCAAAGTCTTGGCAGCAGGCTAAGGGAAGAGATTCTTTCTTGTGCCACACCTGGAGTGCTGTATCCAGGTTTGGGGTCCCCAGTACAAGAGAGGCATGGGAATACTGGAAGGAGCCCAAGAAAGGGCCACAACAATAATTAAGGGACTAGAAAATCTCCTATGAGAGGAATCCTATAAGGAAAGGCTGAGAAAACTGGGTTTGTTGAGCCTCAAGAGAAGGTTCAGGGAGATTTTACTAATTCAAGTAAATACTGGAGGAATGCTGTAAAGAGGATGGAGCCAGGCTGTTATCAGTGGTGCCCAAAAACATGATGAGAGACAAAGGGCACAAACTGAGACACAGGAGGGTCTGTGCAGCACTTGGAACATCAGGAACCACTTTCTCTGTGACTAAGGGTGACTAAGCCCTGACACACTTTCCCCAGGAAAGTTATGGAATCTCCTCCTTGGAGATATTAAAAAATCATCTAGACATAGTGCTGGGCAAGTGGCTTTAGGTGGCCCTTCTTGGGCAAAGGGGTTGGACCAGACAACTTCCAAAAGTCCTTTCCAATTTCAAACCTTTTGTGGTTCTGTGATTCTATGAATGTTTTACCTCATTCACTTCCCCCATGACACAAAAATTATACTGTCCTCTAGCCTTTCATGGCACATTCCATGACCAATAGATCCATCTGTTCATAGATCCTGTGAGCAGAAAAGCGTATTTTATTTACGAGGTAGAGTTTCTGGATGGCAATCAATTCTCTAGGTGAACTGAAACAGTGCATCATCCTTTTATCATCACACATAATCTGACATGATGTTCATAGTAACTGAATTCTTTCTGCAGAGTAGAAGAGGAATCTGACTTTCCATCTTGCTCTAACTTTGAATATTTCTGTTATTTGCCCATCTCCTGTTTTGTACTTTTGCCATCTTTAGCACAGCATAAAAAGAAAAATATAATGTGAGAATATGTAAAGGAAAATGTATTGGATTAATTTGAAACACCTTGTTTCAATCATTGACTGTTTCATTTTTATTGTGGATTTTTGAACCATTTCATGTTTTAAAACTTATTCCACTGTAGAACTGAACAGATTTAATTTTTTTATTTGTCAAAGAAGGATGTGGACAGTTTTACAAGACAAGAAATTTGACACAACAGGCACAGTCTTCCTGAAAGAAATTTATTACCACTAAAATGGAAAAAAAAAAAGTATTTATATACTGTGAAATTCAATAGTTCTAGCTCTGAGCTTAAGGGATGGGTACTTTTCCCCAGTAATAACATGGGATTTGATTTTAGTAAATTAAGACAACTTGGAAAATAATGATGATCTTAGGAATGTACCTACACTTTTCATTCTTAAATGAGCTAGAAATTCTTCTTGATATAATGCTCATTCCAACGCAGACAAAATGCAAAGTTTACCAGAGACCAAGCAACTAAATGACTTTTCAGCTGGCATCAGTGGGAGCAGTTTATCTTGTGACAATTCCCTGAAAGCAAGGCAGAGAACATTTCTAGTTTATATTTATAACATGAACAAAAGCTTCATTCTTTTTGTTGTTGCTGCTCTCAGGAACTGTACCCTTCAGCTTTCCCTTTCCTAAAAAAAAAAAAAAAAACATTTCAGCTGTAATTTTCTTCTGTGTCATTCAGTCTTTCATTACTTGAGTCTTGTGGATGTCATAGGCACTTCTGAAACTGAAGAAGCAGAGTTCAGTTCAAAGGAGGAAATTCATGTTTTGATGTCTGTTTGAATCTTACATAAACTATCCAGATTTCTCAGCTCTCAATTTTGCTAGGGAGATTTCAGAAGAAAAATCTTTTCTTCTCTGTCAAACTGCTCCTTCTCATATGACAAACATTCAAGGTTATGTGAGCAAATTTCCAGCATTTTGAATCTGAGAAATATTGCATTTAATTTGAATGATTCTGCTTTTAAGCAGAGCTCGTTAAAATTCCAAAGTTAATGAAAACCACTTTTTTTTTTCCCCCAGTGCTTTTAAATCACTGAAGTTGGACTCAAAAGTGGAAATAGATAGTGTCATGCATCTTTTTTTTTACTCCATGTTCACATATTTACACCTTTTTTATCTGGGCCTCTCAGCACATACTTTTCTTCACACTGCACTACACAAGGAGAACCTCCTCTGCATTTGTGGCAGTGTTTCGTTGTCTGAAATCAACAGAATAATTTACTTTGTGAAACTCCATACCCCCATCCCAAAAGCAGAAGTTCTCTAACAGGCACAGCACAACCACCATTTGCCTTTTTTTACAAAAGTCAGGTATTGCTAGTTATTCTAAAACCCACATTTCATTTTGCTTTTGTTTTAGAAACACACATGCTCTAGAAAAAAAGAATTTTTCCTCTTAAGAGAGTTCTGTGCAATCTAAGATGTGCTGGTACTCAAGCTTTTTCACATGTAGCCTCATATTGCAATTTTTTCCTTGTTTTTCATCTATGCTGTGCACTACAGATGATGAAGAACTGGACCAACAACAGCCTGTTATGAGAAGAGCAAGTGTCAGTCAAGCAAATGAAAAAGAGCTATCAATATGTCAAACCTATCCAAGGTAAAGCTCTTAATGCTTCTCAAAGCTTAAGGATTATGCTGAATTAATGGTAAGGTCACCACTTTTTCTAAGTTCTGTGTATTTATTTGCCTTTCAGTTTTAAAAAGCAAGTTGCAAAATCCACCCTTCACAAGTGACAATTCCTTGTGTCTGTTGGGAGTGAGTTCTGTAGTTACTGAGAGTGCTTTCCAGCACTGCTGAAAACTTTGGGCCAGATTCAGCAGCATAGTTGGACACTCTTGAAATAAGCATTAAAAAAGAAAAAGGCCAGAAAACAAATGCATTCCTACTCTTCTTTTTAATTTTCATTTAAAATTTAATTTAAAATCAGAGAAAATAAGGAGGGAAAACAATAGAAAGTATCATGACTGCGTAGCATTTTCACATATTGCACTAATATCCCTGCACGTGGCCATTAAAGTGACTGTCGTGAATGGTTGATAGCAGTAGCAAGGACTGATCTCGTAACAGTTATGGAGCAAGCTTTGAAAATTATATAAACAGCATGAAATCATCCAGGAGCTGGATAAAAGCTGAAAACAGGTTTATAAAGTATACCTTGTTAGCCTATCCAGAGACTTTTACTGAAATGTTTAGCTGTCTATGCTGAGTTTAGAGTTTCAGCCTCTCATGCAATCTGGCTAAACTGAGTATGGTTATATTGCACACCTCTCTGTGGTATCTGTAAACTGAGAAGTCCTACTGCCTTTATACATTATGGAATCTAAGGAAATCCAGGACCTAATTAAGTTTTAGTGACATCCATGTATTATTACAGTCAAGTGGAGTAGGTACATGGAGTAGTTATTAGCTATTGTGCTAAAAAAAGTAACTTTCTGCTGTCTTTTCTTGTTTGCCCTAATGCTTTGCAAGCACTGAGTGTACAACCCACCCAGGGGCTGGTCTGCTCATCACCAAATAAGGTCTCTGCCACAAGGGTTTTCCTGATGCTGGCTTAGCAAATAATCATTAGTCTCAAACTAACTAGGTGGATTATCAGAAGTTCCTTCAAGAGTGCCAGACAGAAGGGAAAAGCTCCCAACAGAGGCTCAAAAGGCCTCTGAGGACAAAGAGAAATAGTGACAATGTTTTCTCCTACATGAACACTCTCAGAATAAGCTTAAATTGCAGTCTCCAAGCACAGAAGGAAGCACCTTCAGGGAATTGAGTTTTGAGTTCAAAGCTGGATGGAATGTGTGGATTTCCATGGTAAAAAAGAGAGGCAGAATTACCTGCAATTGCTTAGCGTAAAAAAAAAAAAAAAAAAAAGGGGGGGATTGCACACAGTCAAAATAAATGCAAAAAGGACATGAGCTCTCTCCCTGTTCCCAAATAAGTGTCTGATGCACTAGTAGTGAGAGATCTCTCGTTTTCAATTTTTTGGGTTTTTTTTAACAAAGTTTGTGGTAGTGGCTATCTGGACTGGCAGAGAGCAAGGCTGGCCTAAACGATGTAAGAGGCAGCTATATTCATCTGTATTTTCAAATGCTGTTAATTACAGCCCAGAGAGATTAGAGATGAGTCATCATACCTTTCATTCACACTCACCTTTCCTGTCTCAGCGTTCTTAGGAGCTTAGGAACAAATTATAGACTTCAGTTTAGTCCATCTTCTTAGCAAAATACTCTGTAAAGTTGCCAGGGGAAGAAAGTCCTCTCCATTCCTCATCTGTTATTACTGTGATGAGATGTTTGTTCCTAATTCAACTTTGAGTTTACTATGGAATCACCTACAATCATCTGCCACTTAAAGTCAGCTGAGATGTCTTAACACTGGACTCTGAAACTGTTAGAAAGACAGATCTGGAAGAAATATAATGGTCCCTCTTCAAGAGATGGCAGCCATTTATGAAAACATGAAATAGGTTTGGGGTTTTTTTAAAAAAAAAAGAATTTGCTCTGACTAAAAGCAGGTTTTATTTCACAGTCATCCTCTTTGGAGGCTGTGGATATTCATCAAAATTTTCTATTATTTTTTGCAAATATATTGTTTGAAGAGCTTAAAAAATTATCCCAAGGGAAGGATGAAAAAAGACTTCCCAGATTTGTTTATCCAGAAAATACATAGAAAAAATACTGGATTTTTTTAAACAAAATGGGTTAAAAGGACAGGAGAGTTGAAATCAGTTTTCCTATCACCAAGAGATATCCCATTCATGTAGGGAACCCATGTTGATGTTTTTTTTTTTTTTGTTCTGGTGAAGTTAGTCTGATTTATACAGTTGAAATCCAACCCACAGTTTGTTTGGTTTGGGTTATTTTTAATTTACATTCAGGAAAAATATTTCCCAAAGCCTCTAAGAGACAGTACAAAGAAAAGAACCACCAAAAAGGAAATGAGAAATTCCCTGGAAGAATAGTAAAGTTTCTTAAATCTTTAATTTCACACTGAGTAGTCTTGAAATAGGTCTGATTCTAGCAAGATATGTAAATTGAATACCTATCCTTTTAGAACAATCTAAATTCAACTAGTCTAATACTGGTACAGTATAGTATTTGGGATTCCTTAGCTGAATGCATGAATTTTATTTCTAAAAAATTAAAACAAATACACAAAATTTTAAATGTATTAATTATAAATGGATGTAACATTAAGAAGTTTACACAGGATTCAAACAGATTTACAGAATAGGTCACAGCCACCAGCTCTCCACCAATGCACAGAATCTACATTTGATCTGCTGGAGGTCCTGTTTCAGTGGGTCATCCTTTGACCAAAATCCAGCAATTTAAACCAAATATTTGAAGTATTTCATTTAATCCAAATTGATTTATCCTGACAGAGGTCAGGATGGGTGTCCCCACTCTTCTGCTGAGCATGCACACATACAATGGTGAGCCTCTTTCTAGTACAGGGCACATTTTTCACTGGAACTGCCAAGCTAAAAGATTACTTCCATCTACATCCTAGCAAGAGAGTTTATGAAATTGTGAGGTTAGTGACATGCAGCAAAGCATTTTACTGAAATGGCTTTGGACTTCTGTGTGTTTTTCTAATGCTGTATAATTTCACAGATAAACTTCACTTTGCACCATTTTTACCTGCAGTCAAGCCAGTTTTCCCTTGCTGAAGAAAATTCAAACACATAATTAACAGTCAAGCCAAAAGTCTACAGTTACTCAGAAGAGGCATAGAAGATTTTACATGAATTGTTGTCAAATGCAATGGACCCTCAGAATTTCCTAACTAATGCCTAATTTCCCTCAAGGGGTTCAGGTTTCTTAAAGACATAAGTCTTAAATTAACATTTGCAAAAAAATCAGAGATTGGTAGGCTCAACCTATACTGTTGAATATAAACTTTGATTATTCTCCAGAAGTAAGAAGGGCTTGTGAAGGAATACATATGACTTATAAGCCCCAGTTATGATCAGAACAGTGTGAATAGACGGAATAGAATGAAACTGAGTCATGAGTTTCATGTATGTTTTAATTCTGTCATAACAGAATCATAAAGGAGATGTAATTCTGTCATATCTGTAAATCAACTCTTCATAAAGAGAAGACCAGAATCATAGAAACACTTGAATGAATGACAATTTATCACTGTTAGCATTATTTTGTTGTTGAAACCAAAAGTCTATAAGTCAGACTTGACAGAATCAAATAATGTGGCTTTGTCTACTACTTCACAGTGGTTCATGCTCTTTGTGTATTACTTCAAGAACTATTCAGAAACTTTTCAAGTTGGAAATCATAAGAAGACTCTAGATTTTTGTATAAATGCTTACAGAGAGAAGAAGTCACAGAACCTGTCCACTTGTGAGCTAAGGAAAGCTTTTAGCCTTTAGGAAACAACACCGTGTTCCCACTCCATCTATGAACAGACTGAGCTAAATTCTGTCTTGTGTCATTGGTGAATTCCTTCTTTGCCTAAAATCAAACTGAAGTCCAATTTTTTCACAAGTCCTAAGATGATCAGTACATTTTCAAAAGCTTTAAGAAGAAAAAGTTTATCAACTTCTGGCTGATGAGTGTCTGTTTAGGAGAATATAGAAGGTATATCTCTGTATAGTTTTATAATCTTCATGTGGAATCTTCTAATACAAATAGATACTAGAATAGTTAAACAGAATTGGAAGAGTCTTTTCTTAAATCTGCTTTTTCTTTTTATATTTTTTCGTGGCATGTCGCATGTTAAGGAAAACATGCTGTTCAGATCTTTTTTCCTTGCATTATTCTCATGAACTTTTATAGTTTTACTGAAAAGATGAAGACATTTTTAAAAAATTCTCAAGCACCAAAATACATAATAAAATCCATTCTAGCAAATTCTCTTACATCTACTATGGCTTCTCTTTAAATCAAATGCAAAGACTT
Organism: Vidua chalybeata; assembly: GCF_026979565.1. Taxonomy (NCBI): domain Eukaryota; kingdom Metazoa; phylum Chordata; class Aves; order Passeriformes; family Viduidae; genus Vidua; species Vidua chalybeata. Next base: position 12,725,161 of record NC_071531.1, read on the forward strand.
GTTCAAAGAATAATCACCTACATTTGGTGACAAAAAGCAATTTGGTCCTGCCATCATTCAGATAGTGTAGAAACAAAATTCTTACTACATTTTCATCTTCCTTAGGATTCACTAAGGATTCCTTAGGATTCCTAGACGTTCCCACAGTCTACCAGGATAATGTCTGTATTTGTGTCTAATGTACTGAAATCTACTGCAGGATGGATGTGTACATTTAAGACCAACAGGAGAATATAGGTTAGTGGGTTTGCACTTTACAATGATATTCTGTGAATATGAAGCCAGAACATACTGGGTTTTTTTCTTATCTCAGTTTCAGAGTTTCAGCCCCATTTTTTCCTGAACCACCACGGGGATGGCTTCTCAGGCCAGACAAGGACAACATCCAGATGGACAACAACAGGGCTGGAATAAATAAGGCTGCTTTATTGGAGTGCAGCCCTAAGGCTACTCAGCCCTTCACCTCAGGACAGGCAGCTGGGCAAGCTGACCCTGGCACGGTGACACCAGCAGCAGTTCCATCAGAACTCACTTGGGATCCCTGAATCCCTCTGTGCTGAGATGTCAAGGCACATGGGACTGACAAAAAAAAAAAAAAAAAAAAAAAAAAAAGTGTTCTGTTTGTCTGGCTGAGAACATGACAAATATAAAACTATCACCATACCTATGGGAAGGAAGAGGACTAGGGAAGGCAAGCAAGTGAATTTCAAATGAGTGGTATCTTGGAAAGAGTCACCAGAGCTTAAAAATACTTGCTTAAAGCTTTGGGAGAATTAAGTAAAGGTAAAATCCCTAAGGCCCAGAACAAACACACCAGTGAGTGCTGTAAAGGCAGGGTGTCTGTGCAAAAAGTCAATGTTCAAAGTCTGGCAATTATCACAGGAAATTCTTAAGACTCATTTAAAGGCTTGGGGTGTTTCTAGAACTCCTCTTGTGAACCTGATTGTTTTTTCAGAAGTGTCAAAGATGAGAATTTGTTTATTTTACATGACTTTAATTAAACTGTAGGTATTTCTGATCAACATAGAACTTCCACATTTAAATACACATGCTGAAGAACAGGACTTACCTTGTTACCACAGTTTCTCAGCCAGCCTTGAAAGCATAATAAATACTTTGATGCCTGGGGTACAAACTCTTCCTTCCAGCTCTGCAGCTGTTTTTATTTTCACAGGCATTTTTGTAAAAAATTGTAAGGAAAAATATGGACATTATTAAAATTCAACGCTTGCTATTATATTTAAAGTGTTTCCTTGAAAGAAGTAATAAGATTAAATCTTGAGATGACAAGCCAACAGACATAGGGAAAAAAAAGCATGTCCAACAAGATGGTCACTGCAGAGTTCCAGGTTTTTTAATATTTTCCTCTGTTGTCTGAAGCACTGATAGCTGCTCCCTTGTCAAAGACAGGATAACAGAACAAATGAATTACTGATTTAATTTGTTGTGGCAGCTCCTATGTTCCTGACCAAGCTTGCCCTGCTTTTTCTCATCAGATTAGACTTCTGATGTCAGTACCATTGTGTTTTCTCTGGTGATTTCTCCATACCAACATGCTGGTAAATTGCAGGCTTTGCAAGCTGTCTGTTTTTGTCTGGGATACATTCATGCTTAAAGGTCTGGGACACATTCACGTCCCTTTGTATATTCTTCTTTTATAATTGACACAACTCAGTTTTCTTCTTCAATTTCTCTGTTCCTTCACTTTTACTTAGGTAGGAATACAGGATTTGAAATATGACAATGGTAGGATTTTATTATTCTTATTTTCAGTACTCTTTCTACTTAATGAAATTTGAAGGACTATGTAATAAGCATTCTGATCCATTACTAGTCTGTAGATATGGTAATTTTATTTCTCTTTGGAATTTCTTATCAGTCAGCAATGGAACAAGCAGTCTTTGTTGCCACTCCATTTTTTATCTGCTCTGAGAATGGATTGAGTGCAGCCCTAAGGGGAAGGACTTTGGGGTGTTTATTGATGAAAAGTTCAACATGAGTGTTCACAGCCCAGAAAACCAAAAGTGTCCTGGGCTTCACCCAAAGCAGCATGGCCAGCAGAGCAAGGAAGGGGATTCTGTCCCCCTGCTCTGCTCTGGTGAGACTTCACCTGCAGAGCTGCATCTAGCCCTGGAGTCCCAGCACAGGAAGGACAGTCCAGAGGAGGCCACGAAGATGATCAGGAGAACCTCTGCTATGGAAACAAGACTGTCGTGGTTTGACATGGAAGTGAATTTTTTTCCAGGAAGTTGGGTCAAACCAATCAGTGGTCAGGTTTGGATACTGGCACCTGGAGTGACCACTGAAAGTATGGACATGCCTCTGAGAACACAGCAGGTTAAAAGCAAGAACTCCCAGGAGAACGGTCTCTTTGGTTCTGGTCGTCAGAGAGTGCAGACGCTCCCCTGCCCAGCCATGGGCTGGGTGGGGCAGGGGAAGCCACGCGGCCTTGTCCAGGTAGGCCGAGGGGCTGAGGGTCTGGAACCGAGCCAGCTCCTGGACAGAAGGGTGGAGAGAAGCGGAGATGCCTTTGTTCCCCCCCCACAGAGGGAAAGTGACAGAGAGCCTGGCGGCACCTGGAAATTTGCCAGCAGAGGAGAAGGAGAAGGTGGGGGGGGGGGGGGGTGGATGGTGCCCAGCGTGGGAGACGGGATGCTGGACTGAGATATCAGCCATCCAGGGAGTCTGAACTTTTAACCCTTTCCAGGAAATGAGGGCTTTGTAAAATATTACTCCTCCTTGATTTGTAGTGGAAGAGAGACAGTCCGGGACCTGACATGTTAGAAGAAGAAATATTTAGGTGGGAGGAGATGATGAAGTAGCTTTTGGCTGGACTTTTCTTGTTAGCCATGGACTGAACCAAAATCTCCTGCAATAGAGACTGCATTTTAGGGGGATGCAGTGGTGACCCAAGGAGACCTGCTTCAGCTTCTAACGGCACAGGAATGGCAAGAACAGAAGAAAGCTGAGGAGGGAATGGTGATGCCCTCTGTCTTTGGGAAAGAAGATGATCTCTGTTCTTGGACCCTTGGCCCCAGGGGAAAATGGGGGGGACTGTAGTCCCAAGATGAGAAGCTGAACTGTTGTCTCTTTTGGTCCATGGCAAAGCATCCTTAAAGGAGCCCTATGAGCAGTCTGTCCATGCACGGTGGTGAGAGCACTGTGACATGGAATAGAGAGTGTCACACTGGCAGATTTTCTCCGGGCGGTTGCCATGTGTGACAGGGAAACACAGGAGGTGGCAACTGTGTTTCCTGGGGGGTCTGTGGTGCAAGAGAGACTTCTCTCTCCCTTGATAGCTTGAGTATTGATTATCTGAAGGGTGGTAATTTGATCAGGAATCCCAGGTGATGTTTCATGGTGGGTGTTTTAGGAATTGGGAGGAGGAGGGGTGCTTTAAAAGGTCTTCATCCTGGATTTAGTTTATGTGTTTTCTGTAGTAGTAGTAGTTTAATAAAGTTTTTTTTCCCTTTGTTATTAAGCTTGGGCCTGCTCTGCTCTGTTCCTGATAACATCTCACAGCATTTATTTGGGGAAGGTGCATTTTCATGGGGGCGCTGGCATTGCGCCAGTGTCAAACCATGACAAAGACTGAGAGAGTTGGGGTTGCTCAGCCCAGGGAAGGCTTCAGGTTGACCTTAGAGCAGCCTCCAGTACCTAAAGAGGATCCACAGGAAGGCTGGATAGGGACTTCTGACAAGAACACGCAGCGATAGGACAAGGGAGAATGGCTTTAAACAAAAAGAGAGTAGGTTTAGATTTTCTATTAGGAAGAAATTCTGCTGTGGGGATTTGAGGCACTGACACAGGTTTTCCAGAGAACCTATGAGTGTATCATCCCTGTGTGTTCAAATCCAGGCTGCTTGGAGTTCTGGGCAACCTGGAGGAGGTTGAAATCTGTCCCTGCCTGTGGAAGGGAGGTTGGAGGTAGATAATCTTTAAGGTCCCATCTAACTCAAACAATTCTATGGTCCCATCTAACTCAAACAATTCTATGGTGATAGAAATTCATCTGAATGATCAATCTTTTTATATTTATATGTGTCAAAGTGTCCTTTTTATCCATTATTCTTGCAATGTTCTTCTTCTATCTTTATTTATCTTCTACCTTATTATTTACTGTTACTTTTCATTTCAACCTCCAGTTCATTTTTTTTTCTTTTTAGTCCTGATACTTTAAGACCAACCATCAATTATTATTGCCATTTATTGCTAGTAAGAATTTACAGGCTAAGATACACAGGTATAATGAGTTTAAAAGCCAGGAATGTCTGTATCTTTGTGAATGTTATTGTAGCTCTTCAATTATTGCAAAGGGTATTTCTGGGGTTTCAAAAATGCTTTTCTGGACAGTTTCCTGGCAGTATCTTTGCAAGCATTACAGAGTATACTATTGTATTTAATATCTCTTATACACCTTTTCAATAATTCCTTTAGAATAAAACATGGTTTTGTTGAACTCAGTTTTGATCTGTTGTTTTCTTCTTTACACTGAAAAGGGGCAGGAAGTTCAGGACTCTAGGGACTTTTTAAGATCCTTTTATCTGTGATGGCTTTACTTTCACGACAATAATGTGTCAGCTTTTTGGGCTTTATCCTTGTGTATCTTTTACAAAAAAAAACATCTGTGGTGACCACACAAGTTCATTTACATCATACACTTAAAATACAGTCTTTCAGTAGGACTTTTTAATTTTTAACAAATATTTAACAAAACTATGTTAGATCTTCATTAAATCTCATTATTTCTAAATGTTACCAAAAAGCCAAGGTATTTCAGCACAGAATTTTCAGAATTTTCTGTGATGTTTAGACAGCCACTTGTGTCTACAAGAAAGAATCTTCCTGCTCTCTGTCAATGATATTCTCATGTCTTTCTTCAGTGAGAGTGATTTCTATCTACTCAAATTAATAGCAGCTCACTTTTAAACCTCTACCTTTATTTTGTTTATCCATCTAACCAGTGCACAATATCTCTTCAGTCATGTGTTTAAAATTATTAAATAGCCCCTCAATGATTACACATTTTCTTTTTATTATAAAGCCATGTGAGTCCTGCTCAATAGGATAGCTCTCAGTCCATGGACTCCCTTTATTTTCTTCCCTGTTTTCTTAATTACTTTTCAAAAGATTTTTCTCATGCAAGAGAATTCTGGCAGGTGCTAGCCAACACAGTCCATTGATGTGAAAGGAAAGTGAGGGTGTAGAAGAGTGAGATTTTTATGTATTTATAGAAACCCCAGTATATATTCAGCACCATTAAGATGGTTAGTACAATTTTTAGTAAATTATTCAAATTTATCTCTCAGACAGTATGAACTGTTTAAAGCATGAAACTAGACCAATGCAACCCATCTGGATGCCATTCTGGAGTTTCTTTTCCCTGTTCTCTGCATGGAAATCCTACAGACCCCCAGTGTTTCCAATCTCTGTAATGTCACACTGTCACTTAGGATGAGACAAGGATTCTCTGGTTTACAGGACAGGATGTTCCTGGTTTTGACACAAATTTTAAGACAACAGAAAACAGAAATTGTAAAATATTACAGCCCTTTCTGAAAGTTCTCAGAACAAGGAGAGGTTAACATTCAGTGAAGAAGATACTTTGAGTTGACAAGTCTGTTAGCAACAGCTTTTGCTCTGGATCCTGGCTGCCTTCTCAAGTTTGAAGATTGCACATTTCTCAGCAGTCAGAGACAATCCTTTTCATTGCAGCAAAACTTTTGTTTTAAGGAACCAAGGTGATCATAAAAGACAAGCACAATGACTTCAGAAGTCCTTGCTAGTGACCATGACTTGAGTACACCAGAACACAATGAGCTACAGGCAGTTCCATACCTCACATCAGTGACTAAAAGAGCCACTCCTCAACCTGCCCAAACCAAACAGGTCATGAGCCAGATACATTGTTCTTTAATATGAGAGATGGGGTCTTGGACAGTTTACTTTCTCTCTTCTTTAGGGGACTGCCATCATTCCAGTGTTGCCATCAACCTACCTACACATTCACCCTCCTGATCTTCCTGTGAATGGTCACAGCCGAGCAGCCTGGTTAGGCCGTATCAAAGCTGCTCGTATCAACTACAGTTTCATTTCAACAAGCTAATAAAATCCTCTAAAATCCTACATATCAGCAAGAAGTATTTCCCACAGCTGCAGCTATTGCCAAAACAAGCAATTTAAGAGTTTATGGTACACACAACTGAGAGATGAGAAAGTGTGCACTGGTTCATACTAATGCATAGGCCTGTGTTAGACTAAGTAAGCTTCTGACAAGGATTTGGCCTCATTATAGCTGGGTTTTGTCAGTGTTTGTGGATGAGGTATAATTTCAAAGTGAAAAGACTGGATGGACAATTTTACCTCATCACATTGATGTTGTACAGAGGTATTGGTCTCACTATCAGTCAAAAACCTTCCAAAAAAAAGAGAATGGAGACAGAAAAGCAGAAAAAATAATATTTCAAATGAAACAAAATCATTTTTCACATTACTCCTGAGCTCACTTTAAAAAAAAAGAAAATATAAAAAGGAACTAATCATCTTAACAGTATTCATTCAAAGTTAGTCCTAATTTCGAATATATGAGCTTTGGTCCATTCATTTCCTGTTTTATTTATGGGCTTTCTTAACTGATTTCCATTTTGCTATAGTTCTCAGATGACATCAATAGACCTCTGTCTGAAGTACTGCCATTATCCATGACTCCTTTTTTAATCTCTTGCCAACATTCTTTATCTTCAACAATTGTTTATGTCCTTTCAGTATATTTTTCAATTGAGTTCACGATCAGAAAACCAGGAGGCAGCATCATTGCTCTGCCTGTATCTCAGAAACATAAGCATGTGCTGATGGAATACACTAATTGCTAGAAGGGCAGACCATATCATGTCCCTGTGACTGCAGCTCTGTATCTAATGTGTAAATGCTGTGGGAAAAAAGCATGAGTGTATGTGCCTCAACAATAAATTCAATTTTTCTGTCACTGAGAGAAAGCATTACGTACATCATTACTTGGTGATTTTAAACACAACACAGTGACTGTGGCATGTATGCAAGCCCTGATTGAGTTGCCACTCTGAATTTGCAAAAGTTTTCAATTCTTGTGAAATTATACTGCCATTTTAAATAGGATTGTTTGGAAGTACTTCTACTGTATCCACTCAAGAAAAAAAGGGGGAATATTTGCTAGAACATTTCACATATTTACAAGGTGAAAAACAAAATCTTAAAAATAACAGTATATATTCCAAACCAAGGAAGAACCTTGTTTTCTTTTTGTTGGAATATATTATCTATATATCTGAGAGAGGTTTCCTTCTTATTGTAAATAATATAGTATATTTATTAATATATATAATTTAGTAGATAGATTTGTTTTTTTGAGTCCAACAACAGAGTTGAAGTAGATGAATGTAAAAAGAGGTTTCAGCTTTAAAGAGGCTGAATAATAATCATATATAGGGCAAAATAAAGCCATCATAAATTTTTAACTGCAGCAATTCATATATTCAGTTCATCTTGCCAAGGCAGCAAGCCCATGTTCCATGTTTTGCCAAAAGAGGAAAGTGTTTAAGTAATGGAACCTCAGCAAGTTCCTCTAAGAAAGATCAGCTTGAAACCAGCATTCCAGACTGAAGAATAACACAAAATGAGTAAACTACATTATCCCTTTCTAGCTTCTCCCCGGACAACACATCCGTCTTTAGATCTGTGCTGCTTCTTGGGTAAAAGTTCATCACCACAACGGCCATTGTAGGCTATTTTACCTGTGCAAAATTTCAGTCCTTGAGTAATAAATAATTGAAGGTTGAATTAAGATTCATAAACTAGATATTTTGAATTATGCTATGCTCATATTTGTAGGGGCACCACCCCAAAAGACATGAAGACAGTTGACTAGAAATATACAGATTTTCCAATCAATTTATTTCTTTGCACAAGATACTTAACATTCATCCTGTGCATTACTATAGAGACACACTAAACAGAAAATATTCACTAAAAAAAGAAGTAAAATGAAAAAAAAAAGTCATCCTTTTCCAGAATCTACAGCTTTCTCAAAGTTACTTTCCTGTTGTTTTATGGGCAATAAAATCGTTAACACTCCATTCTTCTACAGATTGCTCTTTAAGTTTAAGTATGAGCTCATAACAATGAAATATTTAACAACAAACTGTTTGTTAATGGACCAGCTCTGTGGTAGACCTGAAGCTTGTAGCATATCTAATGAGAGAAGCCACTTGTGTAAAACTGTGAGATTGGTAAAGAGGGAGAAGGGTCTTTTCAGGGTTTTGTACTAACCTGCCACAAGAACAGTCTGTATTTGCAGAAGTGTTTCTTAATGTGAATTTGCATAGTGGGTTTATTTTAATTAGCAAATTCATTGTCTTTCTTCTCTTAAATTTTTTATGTTCTGGATTTTGTAGCACATTAGAAACCATGAAAAAAAAAAACAGATTAGTCTGGTGTTTTATTAATACATTTTTTCTAGTGGTGGTTGAAAAATGTCAGTACTTTTCTGAGCAATTAAACATTGCGAATAAATGCATTATATCATGCTATTATTTACTCACCTGTTTTGTTATAGGAAATCTCTATTCCATCTAATATTTAGTTTATTTCTGGTACATTCTTTCAAGAAAAAAACTAAATGCTTTTGAACTTCTTCTTTCTGTAATTTTTTTCTTTACAACCTTTTAACCTCCATATTTACAAAGAAGTAACTTTCAAATTCATAGCTTTTTTAGGATGGCTTCTTGCCAAATTCTTCTTGCAATAATAATGACATGAATCTAAAATGATTAAGAGTAGAAAAAGATGTGCGAAAAGCACTTAAACTGTGTACTTTGAATATGCATTTTTTAGGTGCTATCTAATAGCTTAAAATACTCAGAACTAAGGTAGGCATTTTACATTTATTTACAGAAAAGATTTTTCTTGGTTTGTGTATAGCAATCCTCCAAAGTTTATTTCCTCTAATGTAGTTTTCCATTTACATGACTCAACTTGAGCCACACCCTGATTTTAGTAATTTACTTTGCATAGAAGTATTTTAAAAGCTGAAGTACTTTGAGCAATGGAAGAAAATATAAATACTTTTTTTTCACCAAAAAGACAGTGTTGATATTCATGTAGTAGTGTCCTCAGATATTGCAGACACCTAAGCTACAATATTAAACTCATACATCAAAATACATTGTAGGTAATGCTAGCACTGCTTAGACAGCCAATATGAAGCTAGCAGAAGTAAATACCAGATGCTGAACTACATTTAGAATTAAGGATGTGCACTAGATCCTTTCATGTCTGTTCCTTATTATGTCTCACCCTGCTACATTCATTTTTAACTTCTTATTTTCCTGTATAAAATATGGTTCCTCAGACTATATGGTTTATAGATAATGATAACAGATAGTGGACTGCTGTACTATTGGTAGGCATTTAGAAAAGAGGCACTATTAAATTATGTTCTGTGCACACCATGAAGCCCTATTATTGTAGGGTAATTTTTTCAATTTCCTTTATCTGATCTCTCCAGGACCCATATAATGTAAGTATGAAATAGCTACAATAATTTCTTCTGTTATAAAGAAACATTTTAACATTTTAAACCACAAAATCTTCTAAAAGTGTGCAGCATTACTGTATCTCACACACACAAACACACTACTGATAAACAGTGCTGGAAAACTGGTAACAGCAGGTGAGGAGAAGACTTTTTTGTTTCAGTCTTCAATGGCAACCTCTCTTCCCACACCTTGAGTGAATGGAAATCAGGATGGGGTCTGGGAGGGCAAAGTCCCTCCCTCTGTAAGTAAAGATCAAGTTTGTGACCACTTGAGGAACCTGAATGGATGCAAGTCTATGGGAGTGATGAGCTGCATCCCAGAGTCCTGAGGGAATTGACTGAGGTAGTTGCCAAGCCTCTCTCCATGATATTTGAAAAGTCATGAAAATAAAGTCAGGTAAAGTCCCTGACGACTGGAAAAGAGGAACCATTGTACTTATCTCCAAAAAGGGTCAAAAGGAGGACCCTGGGAACTACAGACCTGTCAGTGTCACCTTAGGGAAGATCATGGAACAGATCCTCCCTGAAGCCATGCTAGGGCACATGGAGAACAGGGAGGTGATTGGGGCTTCACCAAGGGCAAGTCCTGCCTGTCCAATCCAGTGGCCTTCTATAATGGAGTGGCTACATCAGTGAGCAAGGGAAGGGAAACAGATGTCATTTATCTGGACTTCTGCAAAGACACAGTCCCCTATAACAGCCTTCTCTCTAAGAGAAGAGGACACATACACAATAAGAAGAGTATATTTATCTAAAATTCTAGACTTTTAAAATGTAGAGCCCTTTCAGCCATCCTTTATTTTCCCTTATCATCTTTTCACCTTTTAAAACCTATGGTATAAAGATTTACTTTCCCCAAGATAGAAAGATTGCAGCCTCTTAGGTAAAAAACATATAGACATTCATAGAAAATAAAAAGTTTTATACCAGTAAAAGCACTGCTATGACAAGTGAAAACAGTACAGATCTCAGTGCAAACTAATCTTTGGTCTGTCTCCCAGAGGAGATATGTATGCATGCTTGATGCATCTGCATTAACATTTTAGTTCAGTTCTAATACAGATTTTGAATCCAATCTTCTGAACAACCCTTCAAATGTGCTTTGATTCACATTTCAAAGCAGTCTCTGGGACGACAATTAGAATCTTTTGTATGGATCTAAAATGAAATATGCACTCTAATGATCTCTTAACTACTCCCAGGCATTGAATCCATGGGCTTGGTTTAGAGACCACCTGAAGTAATAATCCTTCTAAATTCTTATGGAATGAATGTCAGCTCCTGAGTGCCATCTGTTTCTCTGTAGATACAGTCCTTTTGACCTGCATTACTTGTTAATGTAGACATCATTATACTTCCATCCTAGTCAAGCTCATTTGTCTCTGTGGCCTGAGCTACTTTAAACATGTCCCATGTCTCTTTTGTGTAGTGATTTAGAACTGGCACTTAACAGAAACCACAAAAAAAAAAGCCTAGATTAACTACTTTCTTGGTCAGTCATTGATAATAGTTATGTGGCAAATGGGGATATTTTCTTACTAACTTACATGAAGTTTTTTTTAATTATTCTGAATAATGAAAATAGGCATAGAATTCCATGCCTTCATCTTTGTTTTTATTTTTATCCTAATATTATATAGTTGTCACCTAATCGTGTCTGAACAATCTTCCTTCTCCTAGTCATTACACAGAATCATAGAATTGGAAAAGACCACTGAGATCATTGAGTCAAACTGTTAACTCAGCACTATCTTGTTCCCTACTAAACCAATGCCACATTCACATGCCTTTTGAATACTTCCAAGGATGATGATTCCACCACTTCCCTGGGCAATGCCTGAACACCCTTTCATTGCAGAAATTTTTCCTAATATCTCATCCAAACCTCCCCTGGCACAACTTGCTGTCATTTCCTCTCTTCCTGTTGCATTACTTGAGAGAAGAAAACAATACCCCTCTCACCAGAAACTCCTTTCAGGCATTTGTAGAGAGCGATAAGGTATCTCTTTTTCTTCAGGCTAAACACCCCCATCTTTCTCAGCTGCTCCTCATCAGACTTCTGCTCCAAACCTTTCCCCAGCTCTGCTGCCCTTCTCTGGACTCACTCCAGCACCTCCATGCCTTTCTTGTAATGAGGGGCACAAAACTGAACACAGGATTTGAGATGTGGCCTCACCAGTGCCACTGTGCATGCACTGTGCCTGTTTCACACTGCTGTCTGTCATTACAGCTCATAAAATTTACCTCCTTATTTTTGTGTTACCTTTGTTTCATTGGTCTTGAAACTGTGGAGTCTGCAGTACTTTCTTGCATGCTTCCTTGTGAGTTGCAACCATCGCAGGTTTCTTTTATTGTTTTTTAACCCAGTGTCCTTTTCTATTAGTCTGCTTGTCATGATATGCTCTACTCACATTACTTATACAGTAACAAATCATGATCTTTCCAATAATTGGAGACTTGCAAAGTAGCACCTTTTATCTCTACATAATGAGAAAAAAAAATTACTTGCTTTTTGTTTTGTCTGTTTTGAGTTGAACCTAAATAGGTAATGCCAATTTTGCTGCTATCATAGAAATTACTTAGAATAAAGAAACCCTTCAGATTTACATTCAGGATTGTGCATGTGTTCTTAAAATCTTGACAAAGAATCACATTACTCTGCTAGGTCACCATATTTGCCATAAATCAAAGCATCCAACTGATTGTTCCATAACCAAAGTCAGAACTTCCATATTTTCCCAAAATCACAAGTGGGATAATATAACTACAAAGTGATTTTTAGAAGGGTTTATAAGTGTGTGACACCTTATCAAAATTAGAATACATGTTTTGTTCAGGTGCAATTGTTGCTTTTATTTAAAGGGAAGGTACAAAGTAAAGGAAAACAAGAAATTAAATTTGATTTCATCTGAGTTCTCCACACTTTTTCTCAGATTTAAAGGACATATTGTTTGCTATGTCATTAGAGAATGTAGTTCAATCTTAATGTCTAAAAACATTTTTATAAGTACTTAGCTTCCTAGAGGACTTACACACCTATCTTGTAGAGACAGTGGGCCAAAGCCTTGTCAAAGTTTGTACAGACAACAAACTTGGATAAGAACTTCCATGCTCTATAAAAAGTTCTGATGACAGGCATTGAAATATCCTGGGTCTGCCTGAAATTACTTTCCATTCTTTTAGAAGTGGGCTTTTCATTTATTCATGTACATTTTCAGGATTATCTAGTTTCACTCTTCACAGGCTGTGAACCATGCTGATGGAATCAGTGCATTCAGCTTTTAGCAGTTAGCAGTGGAGCATGAACCTCTACTGGAAAGAGGGGAATACAAGCAGCTTTTTCTTTTTTATATCCATTTGCTGTGGAGAGGGAGGTTATACTTACCAGGTATTGCTGAAGAAGACAAAGAATGTTAAGTCATGAACCAAAACAAACTGACTTGAAAATTAAGTGTGATTAACTATAGAGGAGAAATCACATCACCTCTATAAAATCATAAATAAGGTTTCAATGTATCCTGATGGGGAAAAAATTGACACAGACACCAAAGACATAATTGTGTGTACACTTTTGTGCCGATTTTGGCTGGGGTAGAGTTGATTTCCTTCATAGCAGCTAATGTGGAGCTACATTTTGGATTTGTGCTGGAAATAGTGTTGATAACACTGGGGTGTTTTAGTTACTGCTGAGCAGTGTTAGCACAGAATTAAGCTTTTCTCTGACACTCATCCCACCTCACCAGCGAGCAGGCTGGAAGAGCACAAGAGCTGGGAGGAGGACACAACCAGGACAGCTGATGCCAGCTGATCAAACAGATATCCCACACCACACAGCATCATGCTCAGCAATAAATCTGGGGTAAGTCGTAGAAAGGGTGAACATTCTGAATGATGGTATTTGTATTCTAAAGTCACTGTTGCATGTGATGAAATACAGCTTTCCTAGGGATGGCCAAATACCTGATTGCTCATGGGAAGCACTTTTAAAAGATCGCTTAAAGAGCACAGTTGCTTGTCTCAAAAACTCTTAAGGCCACAGGATGACTTTGCCATGAGATGAGTACAGAATGGAGTGACAGAATGGCACAAACTCCAGGCCTAGTGGAAGCAAGATATCTGGTTAGCACATCCTGGTTAATGCATCAGGACAAAAATTCCCACTGTGGCAAACTGTGTAGACAAGCAACTGCTTGTATGCATATCACCCATCAAACAAAGATCACCCCAAGTTATGGGACTGATGGCATCTGTGGCCACCAACGACACCAAAGCCCCTCCAAATATGCCTCTGTAAATACCTGGAACTTGGACTGTAAGTTAAGCCACCACAGCAGGAACTTCAAATAAGATAAAGGTGGACTATTTGTTTGGGTATTATCTCAGACCTAGGGGGAAGCTAACAAGTCTTGGGGAGAAGAATGTATTGGACAAAAAAAATTCAGAATTTTTGGGCCACAAAGAAAGGCAATTCAGCAAATATGCTGAAATCAGCCCCAGCTGCGTAGAAGGTAGTTCTGTCAAAGGGGAGATCATGGCCACCTACTCAGGGCCACTGACCCAAGAAACCCACCCCAACAGACTGAAGAGAAAGACTGAGCATGAGGATTAATGAGCATTAGAAGCAAGGGATTCATTTAATCAATAGAACTGCATAGCCAAAGAGCATTTATTCCTCTGGTTACTAAAATGCATAAATAGTGAACATTTTGAACAACCTCAGCACCCACCAAAAGGTGGTGAAGATGGACCAATGGGATGCTGTTGGATACACAGGTGGTGAATATCTTCTGCTTGATCAGTCTCTCTCACTTCTGCAACCTCTCTCTCCTGTCTTTTCTATTTCTTTCTTTCTGTCTACCATCACGTTTTATTGTTACAAAATTCATACTATTGACTTCAGCATATGGTGTTACTTGCACCTTAATTCAAGTAGAGGTATCTCTCAATAATAGGATCATAACAGTGATGAATGAATTCCTTGTCTTACTTTGCTCGCATGTGCAGTTTTTGCTCTACCTATTAAATAGTCTTTATCTCAGCCCACAAGGTTTTTTTCAGTTTTACCTTTCTGATTCTCTCCCCCATTCCAGCAGGGGAAAGCAGTCAAGCAGATGTGTGTGGCTGCATTGTTGGCTGGGTTTAAACTGCTGCAAACCCTCAAACTCTTCTCCACAGACAAGATGTAGTGTGGAAGCTAACTAGAAACAATCTGGTTTTTTTGAGGAATAACTATTTCAGCTCAGGCTGTGAACTGTAATAGCTCAGTCTGGACATTTTGCACAGATGAGTGCTGCAATGATTTCCAAAGTTCTCCACAAAACCAGATCAAATTGATGACTTTTTCCTTTTCCCCTTCAGACTCCATGAGTCTCTGTATATCAGAAAATGAAAACCTGTGAAACTACTGACAGAGCACTAGAAGAATTCCTGAGACAGTGCAAGAAAAACGAAGTTTCAACCCACTCTAAGGATAGTTTTTCATTTCTTTTCTTACCAATACAATCAGAGCAAAAATGTTCTTAATATTTCGCTAAGACATTAAATATAAATAAATATATATGTATGTCTGGACCATTCCATCTTATACTGTGATGACAAGCATGGATTTGTTTTCATCCTTCAGTCTGTGTGAATCTTGTTCTGTTGCTCCTTGTTTTATTCATTTACATAGCCAAGAGATAAAAGTAGGAAAGATTTTCTTTTAAAACCTTCATATTTGTGTATCCTGTTAGGATTGTTTTTTAGATAAACATAGCTGTTAACTAAACTTTGTTTCCTAAGAAAATGATGGCCCTGATTTTAAACCTCCACATGAATGATTTGTTTTTTAGTTTACAGGAATAGACCTGTCACACAGTTGCAAGCAAAAGCTTTTCCTAGCTAATTAGGAATATACAAAAACATGAGGCAGACCTCCAGGAAAAACTAAATGCACAAGCCAAGGGAGTGATTATGGGGATGCTAAATATGAGAAAAGTCACGAATTCAGTGTGGTATATTCCTTTGGTGACATAAATACATTTTTTAAAAATGTTTGCCATGTACCAATGCAATTTATTATCTCTTTTTTGTTTAAAAAAAACTCTTACTTGTCCGTGGAAAACTTTGAAAGACTTTGTATTTCAAAAGAGTTTTGCTTTCACATCATATTTGATGTAAAACTATTTTAATAAGGCATTGTAGGTAAGCACACAGATAACAGATACACAAGCCTTTTATTTCTCTGATTCTATTTGATTTAAATCATATGTAGGCATATCTTAATAGAGTATTTTGTTTCGAACTTTCAGGACATTGCCTCTATAAGATTCAGCATATAAACTTTGTAGTCTTGAAAATGACACATGGTATTTACAGAAAAATAAATATTTCATTACATTATTTAACACTAAATGATTCTGTTTCTAAAGTGATTCAAGTATCTTAACTCTCCAATCAGACATAATGACTAACATGTCTTCTGTGAAATATATGTGGGGTATTTCTGGGAAATCCTGAAAAAAATTTATATTTATACATGAAGGCAAAGCTTTTCCTTGCTTCACTTTTCCTCATCCCCTAAGCTGGACTAGTAAAAAGGGAATGAAGTAAACTACTTTTTATTTCAACAAGAGTTTGCAAGGGGTTCTTTGTCCACCAGAGCAGCAGTGTGGGAAACAGTCATGTTGTCAGCTCTTTTAAAATCAAAGAATGGCACCCTTCTCCTGCTCCTGCCTTGTCCCACGATGTGCTGGGCTCTGACAACACAAGCAGCACTCTCCCTCTACACCCCCCAGGGCCAGGCTGTGGCATCTGTCCCTCTGAGGCTGCCCACCACACAGAAGCCTCTGTTACTAACCAGCAAGGTGTGGCTCCATAGGGCTTTCTGGGGAGGGTAGCCTAGAAGAAAATATCTTGCTTAATAATGAGAGCTGATATTCCAGCTGGAGAATAACATAATGTCAAGAGCTGAACTGAAATCCAACACAAGCCTGTTGGATCCACGACCGAGTCCAGTTTCCACCTGGTATCTGATAAATTTACTGCAAAACTGAAATATTAGGCCGATATGTGTAATCAGTCATCTGTAGGTAAATATTCCACAGCTTTACAGTAAGTTTTTGCCTTGAAAGATGCTTTTTCAAATAACCTTAACATAGTGAAATCAAAGCTAATTTCCATTACGATTAGGCCATCCATTTACCCCTCAGTGAAGTTCACAGTATTTTCATGGTAAATTTCACATTTCAAACTTAATCTTTTACAGCTCTGGGGCTGGTCAGGGAGAGGTCAATCACAGCTGTTCTGTTGTAAAACAGGAAAAGCATTCTTAATTGCTTTGTGTTCCAGTATCTCTGACCAGCAGAGACACTGAAACTTTCCTCAAATTTACCAGTATCCCAGTGCAGGAGGGGAAGGCTTTACCCCCCTAGATAACTCTTCCTTAGATGTGTGACAATCTGAGAAACATGGTGTTACAGAAAAACATCTAGCCACAGGGGCAGCTAGCAGCCCTCCTAACTTTTGTCCATCTTGGTGCATGCATATTATTGTGCACACCAGCATGAAAATATTGCTTTATTTGCCTGAGTGAGTACCTGAAAGTATTCACATATTTCAAATTTATTACAAGCTACTATTATTATTATTATTATTATTATTATTATTGTTGTTGTTGTTGTTGTTACATATAACAGAAATAAACCAGGACATCATAAAACAGAGGAAAATATCAGTTGTTACTAAGAATGTACAGATGAAATAAATCTGATTCTCTAATAGTAGCTAATAATGTGAGGGGAGAAGGGAGACGAAAAATTCTATACTAAAAGTAAGAGGAAAAAGAACATGGGCTGTGTGAGGAAGACAACCATGAACCATATTATTTGCTTAGAAAAACTATGCTAGAACATTTATGCTCTTTCAGAAACATGTATATACAGGATAAGAACTCTTGTCTGCAGTGGGAGCATCAGAGTTACCATAAAATAGTTTAATTATCAGAACTTGTAAGTGTATATTTATGTTGCTCTGGTAGTGTCTTCTAGACCCACAAAGTGTTCTGCTCTTTACTAACCTCAAACCTTGGAAGAGAAAAGACAGTCTCTACTTCCCTGTAAGACACAAGCAAGACCCACCTTTACCTGGAGCTAAGGGGTAAAGAGGGAAGAAAACTGTGTATCAAATATACTGATATGTATTATAAAACAGATTTCACACTCACAGTGCATAAACTGCCTTTCTGTCTCATCTTCATACAGCACCTTGTGTCATGGGCTCTGCTCCAGTAGGGTCCTGACTTCTGCTATTGTTTGAATAAGCAGCAGCAACAGCTAAAATTATTTACAACCATCCTGCACCTTTTTCATGACAGAGGTTACAAAGCAATTTGGAGGCTTTGAAGTGGCATCAAGCAGGGCTTAAAATTATTTTGAGCATGATGATTTTTTACCTGTAGGTTAAAGAACATAGTGCTAAGGTTTAGCTTTAGAAATTCCAGACAACATTTATAACTGA
This sequence comes from Vidua chalybeata, assembly GCF_026979565.1. Taxonomy (NCBI): domain Eukaryota; kingdom Metazoa; phylum Chordata; class Aves; order Passeriformes; family Viduidae; genus Vidua; species Vidua chalybeata. Next base: position 12,743,228 of record NC_071531.1, read on the forward strand.
TGTCAGGAGCTCTATAATACTCCATATTTACTCCATAATACTCCATTATTATAATACTCCATAATTATAATACTATAATACTCCATATATGTGTGTCCCTGTGTGTGTGCACACATGCACACTCATGTAGATATACATGCATGTTTATATTTGTATATCTTCCATAAAAATGTACTCAAAAACAGCTGATAAATTGGAACAGTAAGCTCAGCAAAAGAGAAATGAGCAGTCATTCCTCTTCTGTCAAAACAGTGTACTTTCCACTACATTCTCCTTTTAAAGTATTTTTAAAAGCAGTTCTTTAGGAATTGGAAGTATCTGTCAAAACTCCTTTGACATTTTGATTTCTATGTCACTTACCTGACCCTAGGCTCGGAATAAACCATAATATAATGGGAATAAACCATAATATAATTTCTTAAATTGGACTGACATATGGCATTCAATGATTTCTGGTCATTATTGCTACAAAAATACATTGACTGCATTGTGGTTTTAATGCATAAATAACAAAAATGAGTGCAATACTGGCATCAACAGAGTTGTGTTCTCATTTGATCCTGGAGCCTGTAAAACCCTGAGAATCTGATGGGCACACCCACCTGTCCTATGCCAGCCTTCTTTGCTTCATCTCAGTAACACTGGCCCGAAGAATAAATCCATGCTTGCCATTACAGTGTGTTTGCACTGTACACAGGAAAGCTCAGAAGAGCTTTGCTTCCACTGGCAGTCTACCTGTTCAATATTCCAATAAAATCTTATTTTTTTGAAAAGCACATCTTGAGTCATAAATGCATTCAGAGAAAGAGTAATAAAGGTACACCAACAAATAGCCTAGTTAATAAACCAGATTAGCAAGTGAATATTGTGGGGACGCCCAGGGGGAGAACAGCTCTGGGATGCCTTGGGAGAACACTTTTGTTTAAGCAAGAGTGAGGAAGTGAGGCAATTTCCCAGGACTCCCTGCGTCTCCTTGCAAATAAGGCTCTGTCTGTCAACTATTGTACACTCCGCAGATCTGGAAGGTTCTAAGTTCTCGGTCCCCCCATTGGTTTCCCTGAAAGATCATTCCCTCCCCTCTCCCTCACTGGCTCTGCCTGTGTCACCCCATCCCAGCTCCTCCCCTGAAGCCTCTCCCTATTGGACTGTTTGTACCCCAACCCCTCCTACCAGTCCCCTGTTATATACCTGGACACTCCCTCAACTGTTGCTCTCCAGCCTTGGTTCCCTTCACTAGTCTTTGCGTTTCCTGTTGCTCTCCACCCTTGGATCCTGCCTCCTTCCTCCCAGTCCCTCAGATCTTTCTACAATAAACCCTGGTGGATTTACCCTAGCTTAGAGTCCTCTTGTCTGTGGAGGACGAGAGGGAGGAGCCTGTGGAGGAGCATTTATTACTACATCCGCGCACCAGTGACTGGCCAGCAGCGGGTTACCCTGCAGGACACAGTCTGGGGCAGCCCGCAGAATATGCCCTGCATTTAGATGAACTGCAACCATTCTGGTTCATAGAATCACAGAATGTGCTGTGGAAGGGACTCATCAGAAACATCAAATCCAAGTCCAGGTGTCATGCTTTAAGCCCAGATGGACACCCCAAGAACCCCACCATGCTCCTGAGAGCATTGTCCAAATACTTCTTGAGCTCTGTCAGGCTTGGTGCTGTAACCACTTCTCTGGGAGCCTATTCCAGTGCCCAACCACCCTCTTTGGTGAAAAACTTTTTCTTGATACCCAACCTAAACATCCCCCTACTCAGCTTCACGCCATTTCCTCAAGTCCTCTCACTGATCACAAGAATGAAGAGATCAGTTCTTGCACCTCAGCTTTCCTCCATGAGGTTATCCAGTTTTTATAGAGTTAGGAAAACCATTTCTAGGAGCACCAAGTTAAAACTTATTTTCTTATGCCTGCCTCATTTCTTGTTGCATTAATGTATGTAATCTCTTCCTAGAGCTTTTCTCAAGTGTTCATTGTAGCTGCTCCTTATGCTACGTCTCTGTGTCCAGCAAGATCAGCCATCCCTTCATTCAGAACAGCTGTGTATTGAATTTCTATTTCATTACATATTTTCATGAACAAACCAGATTTTAATACCTTTTGAATCCTATTCTGATTAATTTTCTTGACATTTTCAACTGGATTTCATTCTTCTTCAGTGTGGTAAACACACAGGTTCATATAGGAATCACAGAGGAAATTGAGAGAAAAATTGAACAGAAAAATGCCTGTATCTCAGTGATATAATTATAAATTATCTTTACTGTGACTTCTAAGTGGAACTAAGGTAGTGAAGGTCAAGTAGGAGGCATGCATATAGGCAGGACCAGACAGAAGCATTGAGACCCTTAAAAAGTCATGTGAATCTGTTATTATCATGTGTCTGTGTTATTAATGATCAACAAAACAGAGCCCTGTTCTCCTCCTACAGTGTTGCCATTGACATCTGCTGTTCAACAACTCATCATATTAGAGTCTGAGTGCCATTTTGGGAGGAACTGACTTCCAGAAGGAGGGGTGGACCCTGGGTGAAACAAAGCAGGATGTTTTCCATTGCCAAACCACAGAACAGAATTTAATGTCATTAACAAGCAATATAATCTGCTGTGTACAATTGAGGAGGAGTTCTTCCTCCTACTCTTTGGATGGACTCTCTTTTTGTATTCTAAGGTCTGCAGGAGAAAAATGTCTTTCTGTTTGCTTTGTGTAAAGCCCTGAGATGCCTGATTTGAGCTGGGACTAAATGTTGCCAAAATACAAATATGTTCTTTGCTGTAATATTCAAGTTATCCATTTCTAGCATCTGTTTGATCCATGAAGAGCTGTGGAGCCATGTCCATCTGTATCAGGGCTGAAGTGCCAAGAGGGGCTTGCTTTCCCTGGTCAGCAGCACTTGCTCAGGCACTTTTCCATTTCCTCCCATGTAATTTCCTGTCATTTCATCTGATATTTCTTTGCTATCCCCAGCCATTTAAAAACATTCATGTTCATCATATTAACCTACACTTGTACCCACCTCACAATAGTATTGTATTTCCCAAAGGGGAAAGACAAGCCTGTTGCTGTTTTTGGAGCCAGCACTGGCACCACAAGTCTTCAAGAACTCCATGTTCTTCCTAAAAGTGAGATCTTTCTGATCAGAAATCACTGGGGAAGTATTTGTGTCATCAACCTTATAGAAACTTCTAAGTTTAAATTAAATTCTTTGCTACTAGTTAGATGGCAGGTGGTGCTTTCATAGTTGACATCCTCAGTGATGATGTGCAAACAAAGTGAATATAACTATTACCAATTTTAATCTCTGTAGCAAACCAAGAGGAAATAACTGAAATATACCATGAGGTAAGAAAGACAAAAAAAACTTTTTCCAAGGTACTTTTTTTCCTATTTCTAAGCCACAGAGGAAAAGGAAAGAAATAAGTATTGGTGATGTAGTGGTCTCTTAAATGAAATGTGTATTTACTTGTTATCTTCCTTCCTTGTCTCTGTTTCGTGAATTTTATTATTCTGATACTAAAGCATAGATATCTAAAAATGAAATATTGAATTTATTCAGAGAAGTCTTCATTTGAGACACAATAAATGTTGCTTTCAGGATTCACAGGCTCTGGTTTTCTTAGTATAAGTTTTTATTTTTACAATAGCTCACAGATATACAACTTTCACAGAACAGGCTCAGCAGTTCTGTGTGAAATGTAAGCTCAGCAGTGCCTTTAAGTCCTCAGTCCTTGGTAGGCAGCATATGAATAAGCTATGAGAAGAGAATGCTCAGACCTTGAAAATGATACAAGTAGTTTGATGATGAAGATATTAAGTAGAAAAGAAGGAAACCCAAGTGTAAAGATGACTTGAAATGCTAATAACTCAATAAAATTATTTATTGAGTATAATTTTAACCCTCATCCCTAGGCTGAAAGAAATATAAGGGAAAAGTACCCAAAGAAAAATTCCATATGCTATGCCTAGTCTTCTTTCTGTTGATTTCCATTATTTAGTCATCACATATATCATAGAATGTCTGTAAAGATTTGGAGAGCACAGCAATCACACTATGCAGAGACCTGGCATATATAAATGATACATTTGCCACTAGGGCTACAGCTCATCTCCATAATCCTCATAAATTTTGGGAAGAAAGAGCAAGAGAGGCTCCTATCTGATGTAAATTGGCAAAGATCTATTAACGTCAGTGGTGCTGGGCTGATTTACACCATCTCAGGAATCAGCCTTGCTCAGCCATTGACTAAATACTGCCACTAGTGAACAGACTGAGCCAAATAAACTGCAGGTAGCACTCACCACAATTCACTGGGTTCCTTAAGAAGTCATGATTCTAATGCATAGTACTATTACAGATAAATTTAAAGGTAGATTTATCTAGGAAATGCCAGCAAGCTTCAGATATATAGGTGTCCAGCAAGCTTCAGATATATAGGTGTAGATAGCTATAGATACAGACAAAACTTCTCAATCTAATCTTAGTTACACTGCTGGAAACCCAGGTGGATTCTGCTGACATGGAGCTATCAGAAACTAGAAAGAAACACTGGAAATAGCTGGTGGAGAAAAAGTGGTTTTCATTCATGTTCTCCTATTTTCTTCTGGAAAGACTTGTTCTCTCAGTATGCTCCCCATGCTCAAGCCTTAAGTACCACATACATATCCACAGGGCCGAGGCAGCCCTGCCATCATGACTGCTTTTCCTGTGGGAATGATGCCTTGTAGAGACACGACAGATTTCCAGCACAGGGAATAGTCTGCCCTTATCTTCTCTCTAAATGTGCAGGCAAGCTCAGAGTACATTCCATTGCCTTCAACTCACTTCTTCAGACATTTAGCCTCAGGCTTTACAAAGAAAATCTCCCTGGCTTCTTCATTCTCTGTTCCACAGGCGTCTCCAAGCACCCATGGGTATCTCATCCTTTTCTCCCTAATCTCTCTGCAGGCTATAATCGCCTCCTAAAATACAAGAAATTTCGCAGAGGATTCCTCACAACAGTGACTGTTACCAAAGCAATGCATGTTCCAGGTCACACCAAATTTCTTCATTTCTTATCATACTATTTCAGCAAATAGCTATGAAATAAACAGCACATGTTTATGCAACCACAGTAATCTCACTTTAAAAATTCAGGGAGTTTATCTGTTTATTTTTTCAGGGTAACCTGTTTTTCCCTGGCAGACTACTGATCCTCTCAAGGCCTTCAACCAGGTTCTAGCTCCAGAAAACATTAGTTTCTAAATCTTTATACACCATTAAATCTTCACCGCTTAACTCTTTCAAAGTTTTGATTTTATCAGACATATTTGCTTGATCACAACTGTTTCTGGGTAATATTTTCTAGTTTGGGAACATATTAGACTTAAACACAACCCAGCTCTCACCTAGTTACTTATCAAAAATAGATTTATTATGTCTGAGATATAAGTTACTCAGGCTTCCTATCCACCTGTCTCATTTCTGCTTGGTTGAGCAGACTTTTGAGCATGTGGTGGAGTGTGTTAAAGTGTCAGCAGCACTGAGGTAATGCACAACATTAGGATATCCTTGTGTGAGGATAGGATGTGACCCTATCCTCACACAAGGAAGCCTTTTTGCAGTCCACATATGGAATTACCTTTCCTGCATGATCCTAATTCTGGTTCATGTCTCCTCTGGGTCCAAGACAGTACTTTCACATTTTAGAAGACAGCAGAGCCAATGGACCAGCAGATACAATTCCCTTTAACTTATTCCACTCTACTGAGCGGTTACATAAAAGCAGCATTTCACACAAACCTGCCCACCAAAAACCCACCTGTGATGGGCTTGCACACCAACAGCTGACCAAGACCTGAAGACTAATAGCTGTATGGGAAAGCTGAAGGATTGAATGATTTTCCAGGAAGCAAAGAAGGGTTGATTGGTTTTCACTATTTCTGTACTTCCTCTATCACTTATGGCTTTTGGACTCTGAAGCTGAGCTTTGTTTATTTGATATCTATCATGACCAACATTTAAGTTTACTTGCTGTCCCATAAACATGCATTGGATTTGGGATGTGCAGCCAAACATTTAGCCTCTTCTCCAGTATCTTCAGCCAGGAATATGTCTCAGGTGTCAACCATGCTGGTGACAGGCATTAGGAACAGCTGTGCTGTTCTTCAGGTGTCTGAGATTGAGAAGGAAGATGTATTCCATTTGCCATCTGTATGGCAGTTGTCTTCTGTTAAGTGGGTAGTTTTCCTTATCTCTTTCACAACCAATCCTCTCTCTCAGGGAAGACATCTGCTGATAATGGGCTATTGAATGTCACTGCATGACTGATAAGAACTATAATATCCCACTGGGAGATGCTCTGCCCAGAGGGAGGAGCCAAGCATTCCTAACTGGATATAATCTGAGTTTTGGAGACATCAGAGGCAGCCTTTCCACTGGTTCCCAAGAGGAACAGCTGGCGTTTTTCACTAGACCTTCAGAGGAAGACTACATCCTTTTACAAGATCACTGCTCTGACAAAACCACATCTGCCACTCCAATTTGGACTGCTGCCAACACGCTAGCCAAAGGGGTGTCAAGATACATTCTGACTCTGTCAGTGTTTTTTCTTTTGTATTATTCCATTTATTTTGTTTCTTTTCCCTTTTCCTAATAAATTGTATTTCTGACTTGGAGTCTCTCACTGGTTATGCTTTCAAACCAGAACATCAAGGCTTAATCTACATATTGTGCTGAAAGGCCTTCCATCAGTAGTTACAAGTATATGGTGTATGCCTACACTGCACACTACATAAAACTGTATCTACATAACTTTAAATTTATAGAGATAAAAATATGTGAGTGTAACTCATAAAATACATTAAAAAATTATGAAATGCCAAGATACAACACCTGAATCCCCCTAAAAATTGCTTTTAACTGTTAAAAAGCAAAATATGCTATGATCTTCTGGGAAACTTATAGCCTAGACAGATATTATATTAGTTTTAATAAATCTCAGATCAAATTTAGATAGGCATAGTAAGAAATAAATGTTAACTATCACAGTTGAGTATAAAAAGAATAATAATGCAAGGGGGGAAAAGGCAATGACCTGATATGATATAGTTCAGGCTAGTTATGGTGCCAAGAACAGTTTGAAAGTATTTAATTAGTGAGCTTCATAAAATATGTCCAAATATTTTTTTTTATTCTATTTGTTATATGTCTAGCTTATTAAGAATAATCCAACAATTTTTTTTTTCATTTATAAAATCCTAGATGGCAAAAAAAATATATTAGGAGATTGGAAATATTCTGCATTCTTTATACAGGAAAAATTTCCATTTTTAGAGAAAAATAATTCCAACTTTCACCATTTTATCCAGTGCCAGTGGGGTTTAAAGGTATTCAGCCATGTGCATCTAATATATTGGAGTTTTAGCAGAAAGCTGGACAGCTCACAAAGGAACAACCTCTTGTCTGCAAACACAAGATTTAAAGGGAAAATTAGGTGTATATTTTGTATCTCAAGTAAAAGGCGTGAAGACAGACGCAGTATAGAAGAAAATACATTGTTATCCAAAGCTGTAAAAATCTGTCCTGCTCAGTCAGTCATTAAACTGAGATTCTGTATGTATAAACTTTGTATTCTTGCCAGCAGATCAAAGGCAAGTTGGTGAACGCAGAATTGCCTACCTACTTTATCTTCATACAAATGAGCTGAGGTGCCCTTGGCAGAGAATGCAAAGTCATGCCAACAGAATACAGATTTAATACTGCTGTAACAAGGTATTTTATTAAAGCTGCAGTGGAGTGTCTGCACAGACAGAAAATTTTGATGACCAGCATTTCAAACAACAAGTGCTACCTATTGTTCGTCCAGTAAATTATTTTAATGAGGAAAGACCTAGAAGAACACTAGGAAAAGTAATTTTCTTTAAAAAATCCACTGAAAATATGTATTTGTAGGGAGATATGAGACATAATTCATTAAAATTTTGTATCTGAGAAATTCTTAATAGGGAGAAATATCTAGCAGACAGGAGAGTCTTTTATGCTTTGTTCTCATCATTATATAAAACAGTAAGACTAAAAGAGCTGCCAGACTTAAAAAAAATAGAGAGCTCTTTGTCTCCAAGACAAATGTCACTCTTATTTTAAAAATCCTCTCTAGTCTATAAATACGAATTAAAATCAGATTGGAGGAAAACAGAATTTTTTTTTTTTTCATTTTAATTTCTATTACATCCAGGTTATCACTTTTTTTCTGCTAGACATTTTCTTCTATTAGACATACATTTAATTTGTTTTCTAATTACAATTTTCAAATGGGTTTAGAAAAGTAGGTATTTAGTATTTTATTTTCAGAATACAAGATCTGAATTTGTCTTTAAAGGAGAAGTAACATTGATGGAAAATCCTATTCAGCTTTATTAATAAGTAGTGTAGTCCAAAGTCACAGTATATATTTTGATCAATATATGGAAAAAGAAATAGCAATCAAAATGCCAAATTTCTTTGTGTGCTCTTTTCAGCTTCTTTCAAAAGACATGAAAACTTGCTTGATTAGGTAGGTTGGGCAATTTTACTGTCTCAAAAAGTATTTTGTACTGTAGGTCTTTAGCCCCCATACTCTGAATGTTATATGAGGGTTATCTTTGCATGTTTTATCAGGGGATTTCTCTGTATAACTTTTGGGTTACCTATCATAAAAAATAAAAACAAAAAATAATTAAAGTAATGGTAATAATAAAAAAATAAAATCAAGAAAGCATAGCCTGTGGCTCAGTAACAGACTATATATGTGCATATACCCAAAGAGGAAAATTATCTTAGAGCTTCCTTGTTTCCAAGAACTTGCCCTCTCTGGCCCTCATAACCTACTCATTTTCCTTCAAACCCCTGATTCCGCACTTCTGAAATGACCTCACTTTCCTCAGGCCCTATCATGGGTACAAGACTTTTGCAAGGATTAAAGATATCTGAGGTGCAGGCTGTACATGTGAAAATCTACCAATATAAATGAGATTTAAGAGATTAATCCCTGCAGGCATTCAGAGCTGCCTGCCACATGATTGTTGGTCTTACTATTCTCACCTGAACTTTCTAGTGTACAGTAATTGCTTACTGTGCTACTATATAAATAGCACTAGACAGATAGCTTTAGACAAATATATCTCTTTTTGCTTTGGTGACAACTATAGTAATCATTAACAGTGCCTAGCTCTCTATTACTGTGAAGCACTTGAACAAGAAAAATAATGGTGTGGGACAAAAATAGTCTTTAATTATCTCTAAAATGAATTTGCTGCCCCATAAACCATGATGGCCTTTTACACTGACCAATTACCCTGGAGTACTGCTGTGAGTATCTGTACAAATTTTGGAAAGTCAGGATACAGAAGCTATTATAGAAAGAATCAAGGAGCAGATACAAGGTAACCTTTCAGTACTTTGGATAAAAACAGATGAAAAAATAGGGGGGGGACCTTGAGAAGACTCTCAGTGGATTTATTTTAGTATTTGTGATTATCTCTATTCATAAGGAAAGCTGGATTGTCACTCCTCTCTATGTGTATGTGGAAAGCTCAGCATCACTCGTGTTTCTGTACAAGTATTGCTTGCATTTTGTCCCTGTTTTTTCAGAAATATCTGAGAACAAGAAAAAGGTTCTAAAATGTTGCCTCAGCTATAGATGTTTCAAATTTTTGAAATTAATTTTTAGGATTTTTTTTCTTAAGTTTTCATTTGTCAGCTGTGCCTCATACATGGTATATATACACAGTATACATTAATGGTAAAGCAAGCATGCATGTTGTATAGACAGTGCTTTTAGTAGGAGAACCCCACAGAGAATAATAAAATCTTTGTCACTGGCCTGAGTAAAATTGGGATTTTATCCTAAATATTTCATTCTGGTATTTAATTTCTGACTCTCTATACTTTAAAACTTAAAATGTAATATATTAATTAATTAATCCCAGCAATTTAAAAACTCCAAATATTTTAGTCTGTTATACCTCCCAGAAGTTTCTTTTTTATATTATCCAAAAATGTGTTGTCTGTAGGATATTATTTCAAGAACATCTAATTTTACATACCTGATGTACAGTCTGAATTAGAGGGGATTTTTCTGATAGTCTTTTAAAATAGTAACTAAAACTTGTCCTCATACATTTGACCCAAAGAAGCAGCATTAGGACCTAAAAATGAATAAGCTACTGCACAAAGTTGTCCTAGCATGTCCGTTATTTAATGAGACAAATGTTTCTTGTCACTCAGTTAAAAATTTAAACCAAAAAAACCCTTCATTTTCAAACAAAAACATCTGATTAATTTTATTTTAAAAGATTCATTTAGCAGGATATTGAATATTCCTAAAGAAGATTTGAGAGCAGTCTTGAATATTCTTGCAGCATTATTCCAAGGCTTCATAAAGTCTTAATGTTAAAACCAACCCATGCAATGATACGGAAACCAAAGTTTGCCCTGCATTTCAGTCTGTAAGAATATAATAAATGCACTGCTATGTCTGACCAAGCATTCATGCATGCCTAAGTTTCAGCCTAGGGCAGTGGCAGAGAAGATTCTGGCTAAACCAATCCCTCAAGCTTGGCCAGTTGTTGGGATCCCTTCTTCTCAGCAACTCTTAGGGATGCTGAAGGTATATTCCTGCCTAGATGTCCTTTGATACATTTATGGATAAATAGTCCAAGAATTTGTCTACTTCTCTATCCAACTACTTATCTGCTGCCACATCCTTCTGTGGGCAGCAATTTGCAGATGCCATAATCCTAGAAACTATTTTTGTCATGTTGATTTTCTCTGCTAGGATTTTCTGGAAAGATGACAGGTTTATAAAGTCTACACATTGAGACTGCATTTGGAAAAATTTGAGGATTCTTACTGCTGTGGTAGAACTGCTCATTGCATTGCATTTTTATCAATAGTTTTATGTTTGTTGGTATGTTTGTTTTTATGTTTGATCATTGTTGGTTTGACAGGTTTTATGCTGTAAGTATTTTAGAAAAGTGAAAACCATGAGAAACCAGAAATGTCACCAGAGTAATGATAACATAAAATTGGTACAAATAGTCACAAAGTATCCTTGAGATATCTTCATGCCATAAACCATGTGACTGTAGAGAATTTAGACCAATGTAAATTAGATTTTCAGCATTAAATTGCACTTGTGAAGGAGAATTTAAAGAAGATTCCTAAAAACTAAATTTTTCTTACAGGAGTTATTCTCAGTAAAAAAACATAATAATTTGCTTGAATCACAACTGTCTTTCTGGAGAAAGGAAAAAACCACAACTGCTGACACAATAACTTTTGGTGCAAACCACAGCATTCGTTGTTCACAAGGAGCCAATAAAACTGGGAATGATTGAGACAAGTAATATGAAGAAAAATGGCATTCAGAATCTGAAGTTTCTCTCTTCTTTCCTTCCTATGACTGAATTGAATTAAAAAAAAATAAAAAGGAGAAAAAGATCTTTCCCATAACAGAAAAATAAGGTAACAGTGACACATTATTAACATACAGAAAACATGTATTGGCAGAACTCTGTAATATGATTTATTATAAAAACTGTAAACACCAAAAAAATCACTTGTTTTGAGGTCTTACTGCAATGAAACTGAGCTGAGATATATTGAGAAGTACATTTGAATTCATAAACCTCCCAAGAATATATGGAATTTCATTGGGGTTTGTAACTACAATGCAAAATTATAGTAACAGCTTGAAATGATTTGGGTATTGAATGCCAATCCAGTTGCAGTAAAATGATCACAACAAATTCTCAGTACTAAATTCATGATCTCAAATAAATTCTACTTCTATTTTCATTTTATTTTTCACAAATCTTCCTTTCAAGAGATAATAACCTGCAAATAATACTAGCAGTCTAGTACGTTCCTCCAAGTTTTTCTCAATGTACTTGGCAGCATAAGCAATCTTGGGAAACAAACCCTGTTGAACTGCTTGTGTGTATCCAACAAAAGTTCCCTCCACTCTCACAAAAAGAAAGGTCTCCCAAAATTTTCTAGACCAAGTGAGCCTACTGCAGCAGTCAGATCACAGGTGAAATTTAATTTCTGTAACCAAAAGGTGCAGGTGTGTGTTTTTTTCCGTAAGCTTAGCTAAAATTAGAGAAAAATGAATAAAATGAATGCTGGTTTTATTGGTAACACATGGACAGCAAAATTCAGAAGCTTGCACAGCTAATGACTTCTTGCATAGCAAAACTGAATTATTTGACTGCACAATTTTTAAATACTCATATTAACATTCCTGGAATGTGATTCGTCCCCCTTCACTATATTGAATAGCTTCTTAAGATAAAAATCTTCCTGTGAAATCTGGAGAAACAGGCTATCCTATACCAATATGGAATGGAGACATATATCTGAGAAGACAGTCCTTTTTTTAAAGTGGTTTGTAGGTCTATCCTCTGTTGCTATATAACAGAGAATAACAATCTCTGTAGCTTATTTCATCTGAGGAGCCTGTGGATACCATGGTGCCTACTTCAGAGAGCCAAAGTCTTTGCAAGCACTCAGTACCTCAGGCATTTCACAGCTAAGAACTCAGTGCCAGAAAGGCCCTTCAACATTATACTAATAATTTACTTCCCAAAACATGTGATTTAAGGTTTTATTCACCCACTTTTGCTCCATTACTCTACTTTACAGCCACATCCCATTTGAACAAAGAATCATTTTTCCTATCTCACTGCTACAGTTCAAGCACAATGTTGGTGATCAAAACGAGTGTAAATCTTTTTCCTGCTATCGCTTCTTGCAAGACATCTGATAGAATTTCTGTAGTGTAGTGCAATGTTGTTATTCAAGATATGCAGTCTGTATCACTTTTAATTGCAATCCAACAGTGCCATCCTCTGCTCCTTGCAAATAACATTTCAATATAACTCCAAGGATAATCTTGAGATTTAAGATATAAGAATTCTTATAATCAATAAGCTGTAGTTTCACATTGTAAGCTTTCTGATAGTTTTGAAAAAAATCTACTTTTCCAGGTGTAAGACCAGGGCATTATTTTTCTGGTTACCAAAATATATTTTAAAAAACCCAAAAAATGTATGCATTGACATTGTCATAGATTAGTTTTATGAAATCTTTTATTTGTGTTTCAAATTTCCATTTGTACACCAATATAAGCAATTAACGCTCTAGAATGTTTCTGTACTATTTCTTGGACCTTTAACAAACCCAAACATGGACCAGAAGCTTATTTCCCATTATGCCTAGACACTTAAAGGCAGGACCTCAGATCACTCCAAAAAAAAGCTTCTAATTCAAAATTGAGGTAAAACAGAATGTGATAATGAGAAATCATGGCACAAAGACTGATAAAGCCAATGCTTTTCTTCAGTGGTCTGAAAATACACTGGCATGGGAGGGGTTAGGGAGCAGTATAAAAGTCACTATTTTAACTTTGAGTGGGGAGAAAACTTGAGGGCACTTGCAACAAAATATAAAGAGTCAATAATAGTTTTGCTGGTAAAATCACAGCATGTGAAAATTAATGTCAGGAGATGAATAAAGTGCAAAGGTTCCAGATGCAATAGTGAATGAGGAATTAATGTAGTCAGGCACACAAAGTTATGGTCTTGGTTTGTTGCTTTTTTAAGTCAGTCTACTTAAGTTCTCTTTCTACTATTGGAAATATTTTTGGCATAGTCACATGATCTTGCATTAATTGCATTAATTTCACCATCATATTTGTACAACCTCTCATTCTTTTTCTACACAGAGCTGTGTGACTTATATAAGGACATAAAGAGAAACTTTTCCTAGGAGAGCAATTAAGCTTTAGAAGTCATAGAATTAAGCACCAAGTCATAGAATACTTTGGGTTGGAAGGGACTTTAAAAATCATCTATTTCCAATGTCCCTGTCATGGGCAGGACACTTTCCACTAGATCAGGTTGCTCAGAGCCCCATCCAACCTGGCCTTGAACACTGCCAGCAATGAGACAACCACAGCTTCTCTGGGCAACCATGAATAAGAGCAGACAAAACAAAATCTTAAGGATGTCTGTTTCCAGGACATAGGAAAAATCACCCTGCATAAAAATACCAAAGGTTTCTGCCATAGAAATTCCTGACCTTCAGCATTAGTGGATTTGAAAGAGACAGAGAGCAGAAGTAGTGCAGGGGAAAATAGGCCAATGTGAAAACTCTTGACTTTCCTGCTACTTGGACTATTTGACACCACTGCAACAAACTGACAGGACTATCTCTTTTCCACATCTTTAATACACTTTTTCTTCCCTACCCTACATATCAAGTGCACTTTCACACTAATATGCAAAAAGAGAGCATGTGTCCAAAGATTTTTTGAGGAAATTTTGTTCACAGCACAGAGATACTCAGCAATATTTTCTCTAGTGACACTAATTTCTCACAATGCTTTGGAAAAAAACATAAGATTTTCTTAAAAAATCTTGTTAATCTTTAGTTATCAGCTCAAAAAATTACATACATGGTGAATAACTACATGCATTGGCTTTTGGTTCATTCTTATTCAGTTTCACAGGTTGAAGGGGTTTTCAGCAAGATAACTGATTATATAAATAATTTTCCTTTGACAGTCCTCTCAGAAAGTTCTGAAATTATATGATTAGCCTTGAAATTAATCATTCTAAGAAATTTTTTAAATCCCCTTCTGAAAGCTATCAAACTACTAAACTGAACACCAACACTGAAATCAGCTATATACAAAAACTGTCTCCCTCACATGGTAAATTCATATTAATAAAGATTTTTATTACACAAGCATGTTATGTGTGTCATTTTCTTGCCATCACAGACAGTTTCAAATATTAATTGATAGCACAGTCGTGGTTACAGTTGGTAACATTATTTAAAGACATAATTTCAGGGATCAAGCAGTGAAGCACCATTAAACAGTAACATCATTAAATGTGAAGATCTGATTATTAACTGCTTTTAAGTATGTCTATATTAAATATCACTAAAATGGCTTGTTAGCATATTTATAAGACACTATTTATTCTCTTTATTACCAATTATATTTCAAAATTATTTTATCTTTTATATTACCCACTATGTAAAGTAAATGTCACCCATCATTTCAGTTTTTGAAATGGCTTTCAGAGATATTTAATGCAGCTGCTCAAGCAGCTTGTAGTAACTCATTTATGATTAAAATGTGTGGTATTTTTTACCAAAATTTTGTTTCTATAGTCAACAACCAAATCTATATTCATTAAAATTGTGCTTTATTAATATCTGCATTTATCTATGCAGCAAAATGTCAGAGTACCGAACCTGGGCTTTATGCCAGATTAGTGTCCTGTCCGGAGCTGAGATTGTTTAGGTATTTTACTACTTCATGAAAGGAGTAGTAGGAAAGGCTTTGAATTAAGGTGATTTGTTACCTAGATTTTTTTTCCCCATTTTTTCATATAATGGATTTTGAGTTTTTATTATTTGATTAACCCAGGACTTGAAGTATTTATTTATCTTCTGACATCTTGACAAAAAAATGTAGATAACATCTCCCAGTTGACTGCACCATAGCATGTGGGCAAGGATTTCCAAAAGTATTGCATGCTGGTATAGTTTCAAGCTCATCCATGGATTCTGACAGTGCATATCTTCTGTGATTTCTAAATCCTACTGGTGGAAATCCCACCAGTAACACTTTGTGAACAGCAGTCACTGTGACAATAGGTTATTCAGACACAGACACGAGCTTTGGTGTTAAGCACGCAGTGTAGTATGTCAAGGCCAAGGGCTCTTCATTACATTTCCCAATCCCAAATAAGTAGTTTATTGCTGTATGATGTACAAGAAGACAAAAAAACTAGTTCAGAAGAAGAGTGCCTGACAAACTTAGTCTGACCAATACAAACATGTACATTCCATAGTTTTCTCACCCATAGCTTTATAAAAAACTTTCAGTGGCATGCTGAAGGAGAAAGGTTACATCCACAGTGTTCTTGTGGTAACTCCCAGTCATGAGTGCAATACTCATTGCCATACAGAAGCAGAGGTGATTTGTAGTGTTCAGAAAGAACAGAAAGCAAGGTGCTCAGCTATCTCAAAGCTCAGTCTTTTTTACAGCTCTGCGTCAGCTCCTGGCCTGAGCCATTACTGCTCCTTGTCAGTGAATTCAGGGGAGATCTTCTTAACCCATATAGCCTGCTGCAAGAATAATAGCCTAAAAATATTTAAGTATTCATTTGAAAGATGAACTGAGTTGTTTAAAAATGACACCTTTGACACTAGCCATGCCCTCATAGTTCTTGGACCATATTTTACTTTGTTAGAGCAACCCAAATCTGCATATCCCTCATTGATTTTATTAAAATTGGTGAGCAAGCAAATATTCATTTAAGAAGACTAATTGTCAAGTTAAAGTATTGCAATTTTATTTAGCTAATTAGGGATGGAACAATGCACTAGTAAAATTAAGGTCATAATTAAAGTAGGCTCAATATGTCTAGGGCTTGAGCTACAAAAGTGGAATGTATGCAGGTACGCTGAACTGTGAAATTGCCACTGAAATGTGTCATTTCCCAAGAAAGTCCAGCTCTGTCAGCAGGAAGTCAAGTAAGAGTGTCAGGAGCCCTGCATGGATGAACAAGGAACTCCCAGAAAATCTCAAACACGAAGGGGAACTGGGCAAGAGGCAAAAGCTAGGACAGGTGACCCAAAAACTGCAGAGAGGCACTGAAGGTTCAGGGACACGGTGAGAAAGGACAAGTCTAGGTGGAGTTGAATCTCACAAGGGTGGTGAAAAGCAGGAAGAAGGACTCCAGGAGATACATCAGCAGCAGAAGACATGTCAGGGAAATTGTGGGCCTCCTGTTGAATGGGTCAGGAGACCTGGTGACAAAAGCCACAGCAAATACCAAACTACTGAATACCTTCTTTGCATTTGGCTTTCAGCAGGCGCAGACCCCTGAGACCAGTGGTAAAGATCACTTCTCACCAGAGCTGGGTCAGCTTAGGAACATTTAAAGAAAAGAGATGGACACAAGTTCATGGGACCTAGTGGGATAAACCCTCCAAAGTGTGGAGGGAGCTGGCCAACGTCACTCTCGATTGACTTTGAAATGACATGTTGATTGGGGGAGTTCTGTGAGGATTGAAAGAAAGCAAATGCCACTCCTATTCTGAAAAATATAGAATAAATACCTGGAGGACCACAGACTGGACAACCACACCTCAGTCCCCAAGAGATTGATGGAGAAAATATTCCTGTAAAGCCTTTACAAGTACATGAAGGACAGCAGTGTGATTTGTAGCAGCCAGCATGGACTTAAGGGATAATTATGCTTAACCAACTTGATAGCCTTCTGCAACTGGATGATTGGTGGGTTAAGAGAAAGCAGGGGATGCTGTTTTCCTTTACTTTAACAAGGCTTTTGATAGTCTTCCATGTCATCTCCATAGAAAAGCTGATGGAGTAGAGTCTGGCTAAGTGAAAAGTGAGGTGGACTGACAATACAAAACAGGGAGGAGTGGCTGGTACACCAAATAGCACAGCTGAATAGAGGGACCTCAACAGGCTGGAGAAATGGGGCAACACATGAACATTATGAAGCTCAACAAAAGGAAATGCCAGCCCTATCCTAAGGAAGAAATAAACCAAGCACCAGTATAACATAGGCGCCAATTAGCTGAAAAGGAGTTTGACAGAAAATGTTTTAAAGATTCTGGTTTGACAAAGCCAGCAAAGTGCCCTTGTGGCAAAGGAGGGCAATGGTACTCTGCATTAGGCAAAGTGTTGCCAGCAGGTGAAGTCTAGTGGCTGGAACTTCTCCTCTGGTCACCACTGGAGATACACATCTGGAAATGTGGATCCTATGATCTCAAAGGTCTTTTCCAACTTAGTTGATTCTGTGATTCTGTGAATGCTGGGTCCAGCTCTGGACTCCTGAGTACAAGAGAGTGTGATGGACATGCTAGAGCACATCCAGTGCAGGCTCATGAGAATGATTAAGGACCTGCTACTGTTATAGCAAAGAGTACTGGGGTTGCCCAGCCTGGATAAGAGAAAGCTCAGGGGAATTGTTGCAGCATGCCATCGGGGGCATGCTGGGCAAAAGCAGGGGCGTGCCTGTCCCCCTGCGAGCTCTGCAATTCCCAGTAATCGCTGGTCCGACACAGGGACAGATATCAATGGCATTGGTCTTTGAGGTAAAGGCTGGATGAGTTTATTAGGTATGACCAAAGACCAAACATCAAGCTGGGGGGGGGGGGGGGGGGAAGATACCAGAACAGAAGTTTTTATACAGTAACTCAGGAGGCGGGGGTGCAGGAACATTGACCAATGAGGGTAAAGCTGGGGAGTGGTCTAAGGTGGGACTAAACTACTGTAAACCTATCAGGGGAAATAGGGGAGTGGAATAACCCAAAGTAACGAATAGAGTGTCAAGTATAACAAAATAGACAGGGAACACTCTGGAAGGAGGGGTAGGTATAGGGAGGATTGACAACTTGGAATGGAGGGGGTTAGGGAAGACCTTGGGAAGATTGGTAGCTCGGGAGAGGAGGGGATTAAGGAGGAGAACAGGGGGCAGACATGAATTTTAGACAAAACACACTACAGCAGGGAATCTTATCCATGTGTGTAAAACTCTGATGGGAGAAGTAAGGAAGGCAGAAGCCAGACACTTCTCAGTGCTGTCCAGCAACAGGACAAGAGGCTAAAGGTACTAACTGAAACACAGGAAATGCTGAGTAAAAGAGTAAGAGTAAGAGTAAGAGTAAGAGTAAGAGTAAGAGTAAGAGTAAGAAAGCATGGGCATGAAGAAACACCGCCACAGGCTGTCCAGCGCAATTGCAGACTCTACATCTTGGTCATATTCAGAATCCAACCAAACATGTCCACAGGCAATCCCTCACTGAACCTGTTGGACTAGAAAATCTCCAGAGGTGCCTTCCTCTCTCAGCCAGTCTGGGAACCACAGTTCTATAAATTACATTCTTTTTTGAGTCGTATATGGTAAAATTTTAATAAAGGCTTCTTCATTCCACTCTAAAATCCTAAGTATTGTTTTGACCATTAAATTACATTTATTTCCATGGATGAAGAAGATAACACTGGGAAATGCAAGAGGAAAGTTCTCTATGTCTGGAAGAAAATAACTAATTTAACAAATTAAGAAACACATATTTATAGGTCAGGATTCATCTGACCTTTACTTGGTGTCTACATCAACTCAGCACAAATCATATCCTTGAATGTATAATACTCTCCTACTAGCTATACAGCACAAGTTGGCTTTTGATTTTGTCAGAATAAGTGGAAAATACTTTACATAATGATATATATTTGCAATTTTTCCAATCTTATCAGGGTTGTATTTACAGTTCATATATGACATTTCCTCTGTCCTTGCCACTAAAAGAAATCCTACAAGCAATTATTTCCTTACTGACCTGTCCTAGTCAGCTAGAAAATGCCATCTATTATTTTCTCTTCCTCACTCTGTCACTCATTCACACTCCCCTGATTGACTGTCGAGCTTTATTTTTAGTTTTTCTAGATTGACTGTAGAACTTTATTTATTTTCTTCCTACTTGCCATTATTGTGTTATTAAAGTTTTAGGAATAGCAAATTTAAGTAATTGCCCCAAAGTAAATAGAACTACTAAATCTGCTCCATGTGAGGGCTGTGAGCCCATTTACAAAACCTAAAATGCAAGGAGTCAGCAGACTTGTTTGTCTGGTTGTCAAGTACAGTCCTTAGACTGCGGATCATAGAGCAGGTGATGGTTGTACCCGTCTCCAAAAGGTGTTCAGAAACTGGGTAGCTGCCTGTATTAATACAAGATCTAAAATACTCTGTTTTTAAAAAAATACCCATATTGATGGATCCTAACATTAAAATGTGCTGTTTATTTTGAGTTTTGTTTTATCCAGAAGCAGAGGGATGGTCTTAACTGATGATTTAAAATGTTCACTTTCATTAGGGTGTCAAAGACAATTATGAATTATGCAGTGGTGCACTGTTAGTACATAATCTACCTATGCAGGGTTGAATTTTTATGCACTCATTTATTAATCAAAAAGCCCTTTATGTATTATAGTTAACCCTATATTACTCCTGTTTGGAAGGGAAGGATGACATGTTGACATAATAGAAGACAGACTAAATTAAAGAGTTGCCAAAAGCACTGACATCTATGCAAGATCATAGGCACATTTGAATCTGATAGCCAACCTTTTTGAAAAAGCTGCTCACATTCACATTAAGCTGATCAAAAATATGAAGGAAAACCACTTTCTTTCTTTGTATTAGAGATAGACTTTAACCCAAAATTAATTTTGAGAGTAAAATTACTTGTGTTAATATTCCAAACTTTAGATCCCGAAACATTCTTCCTTCAAGTAATTATATTAAACCAACTCAGAAATGTTTTTCTCTTGTTAATTTTCAGACAGAGAAGGCAATAAAAACAGAATAACTAACTATAAACAATTTTATTTGCCTGATTATATTGAAGCTTCAGATGGACTGTTTTAAATGGTCAGACACAAATGGATGCATTTGGCTTTTTAACCCAACCCTGAAGGACAGAGCCAGTATAGGGTTTTGACCCTAGTAGGTTTGTTTCCCCTTTTTCTTATTTTGATTTTTTTCTAATATTTATTTTCTCATTAATTGCATTTATTATAATGTTTATATCACAATTAAAGGAAGAGACACAGTAAACTTTAACACCTCACTAGTCCAGGATTCTCCAGGGAGGAAACACAGGGCTGTTACCCTTTGAAAGGGTTTAGATATGCTAAAGAGATTTGTAATGAAAAGTCTGCTCATGATAAAGTAAGAGGCACAACAGGCTGACAATGACAAACTAGGAAAGTTAGAAAAAAAATCAGATACCTCATTATCTTTAGAAGTCCTTGTGTTTTAAAATAAACAATTGAGATGTAAAAGATTGAACAAAGAAAAAAATACCATTTTTGTATTAAACTTTGATCTGATTAGTTTTCTTCCCCCAATTAAGTATGATTATCCAGGAAATTAGTGTCATACAATCTAAAAAGTGGAGATAAAAGAATCTGTACTACCTAAACATGTATTCCCTTCTCAGTGTTATCTCTTCCTGTTCATTATCCAGTTTATTCTGATTCTGTTTCTTTTCCTTCTGGTTATTCCTTCCTCTTCTTCAAATTTCTTACACTCTTTCACCTTGTGCATCTCCCACTTTTCCAGTGGACATAAAAAAGTGCCAAAGATCATACTAGATCAAAACTATTTTTGTAAGAAGAACAAATCAGCAAGAAAAGGATGAGATTTATAACTTATTTTAAGCTCATCTCTGTTCCCTTACCTCCAATTAAATAAAATATTTTATGACTTTGCAAGCCAGTCATAATATATGATATCTACCTTCAGGTTTCACCTGGGTTTTTTTACAAATACTTGAACTGGGTCACAACATGCTTGGATTGAGACCTTGAAGTCTTTAACAGGGTCTGTCTAAGAGTTTTATCAGCTTCCTTGGCTAGAATTACCTTAAACCTCATTGCTTTAGCCAGGGTTTGCTTTCAATTTTCCCATTAATTCAATCAGACAGTCAGAACAAAACTCAAAGAGCTGGAACCAAAGTTAAAAATAATCCATGATAATTCCACTGATCTAGAAAAACTACCACACAGTCCCCTTTGGAGTATAAGCCTGCTTTGTTATGACAAGAGAAGGTGGTATTAAGAGTAAGTTAAAGTTATCAAAGACACATTTTTAAGCTTTGAAGTATTACTTTACACCTGAGGGAAGGAGGGAGGGAGGGCAAGGAAGAATGCAAATCACTGTTATCTCAGAAGCCAAAGGTAAAATGCAAATTTTAGTCGGAGTTAGCTCTGTGGTATTAATTGTTTCACTTTCTCTTTTGTCTCCAAAGCCAAGGTAGTTTCAGACATTTTTAAAAAGAAACACACTGGATGACCAACAAAACAGTGTAAGACTGATATGTTTTCTGTAAGCACAGTTGTTACTAAGGCTAGTCATACCCAGATATTTGCTGATTGTGTACTTTCAGCAAGAATTAGAAGAAGGTAGTGTTTAAATACATGTTTTAAGTGAAAAATTGGTGGTTGATTTTGGCTGGCTCTTCTGTTTGCTCTCAAGTGAGGAAGGTGAAGATAATGGTGAAAAATACAAGAACTGGAACTAATTTTTGCTTTTAAACAGAATGAAAAATAACCATTTTTCTTTTTTTGTACTACTCATGAGAAAGAGACCTGTCAGATTCAACAGGAATAGCCACAACCTGTCTGCTTAAATAAGGGGTTTGTTCTGCTGACCCGCTCCCTTGTCCTCTGAGATCCAAGCAGACTTCATTGGAAAAGTTTCACTTCATCTGCCTGCGAAGGAGAAGGGGACCTTCTGACATCTGCCAGCATCAGGAGCAAAGACAGATGACAATGTTTGGCAAATCCAGGAAAGGCATGGGATTTTTACAGGCAAGATAACTGTAGCAGTTTCCCCACACCTGGAAACACCTTCTATTTTGTATTCACAGCCATGCCTGTCTTTTCTTGTTGAAGCATTTGGATGAAAGAAGAAAGGTGTATCTTCAAATTAAGGTCAGTGTCTGGCCCAACCAGCTTTCCTGCTATATGTGTAATATTTAACAGAAAGCTGGTATATATATTATTTAATCCAAGTAGTCCATTTGAGAGTTTAAAGTAGTTTATTGAAATAGAAAAGAGCTTAAGTTTTATTGCCTCTGAATATGTGTTGTGTGATGTGTAATTTCTAAGTCAGACTCATAAACAGAATTATACTTCATGTTCCCTTATTTCTCTCTCTCTTACTGAGGATTTGGTCAATTAACACTTCCCAGTATTACACCTTTAAAGAGTCAGGGAAGTGTGAAATTGCCTTATAGTAGTGACAAGGATGAATAAATCTTCCAAAGTCATTACCACGGCTCTAAATCTGGAGTCAAATTTAAATACAACATATACTATAAGCTGAAAGAGAAAGTAGTTGAGTTATTTGCTCAAAATTATTTAAAATCCATGTATATAAAATTATATATGTTAGAATAGCAATCTGAAATTTGAATTGTCTCATAGTTCTAAGAAACAGTTAGTATAATAAAATTTTTGCCCTCCAGCTTTTTTTTCAGTCTTACCTTTTCTACTTCACTGTGGTTGGGAAGGAGTGAGAGAGAAGGCAGGTATGTGGACCTGGGATAACTGGAATAATTTATGTGTTGCTTATGCCCTCCTTACTAAAACTGTTGCTGCATAGCAAGACTGGGTTACTAAAATGCCTGCTGTGGGTATATGTTGATGTATTCTAATATGAAGTCTGCTTCAGGAAGCAGCAAATTCCACACAATGTTGTTTGATATGTGACTTTCCACTAGGGACAAAAATAATGCTCTTATTTAGCCACAGTACAGGTACTTCCAAGCCACAGGTCTTTGTTTTCTATTCTGGAAAAATGAACATATGAAAAGAACCTCTACTTTTGAGTTCACAGAATAACAGAATAATAGAATTAATCATAGAATCAAACCAAAGTGGTTCAAAGCCACAGGGCAGTCTCGGTCACTGAAATGGAGGCAGTGACACCTTTCAAAGAGTAAATATTCACAGAAACAGAGTGAAAACAATAAGGAACCTTCTTCTCTAGCCTACCAATAACAATACTGTTGAAGGAGATAGATGACCTGTAGACTAACTCCTCATCTCAGTAAGACATACACATTTTACTCAATACCTCTAAAAATGAAAGAGACATTTCATCCTCTTTTTCTGAAGACATATTCTTTCATTTTCTTCAGATTTTCACCACAAAAGTACACTGTTTTCTGATGTTTTGACATTAAACTGTAGGGTTTGAATGGATGAAATGCAAAATTAATGCAATTTATTTATTTTTCTATCTAATTTTTTATTTACCTTCAAGCATGCAGATGGAGTTATGGATATTAATAAGGAATTAATATGAAAATCAGGCAAAGTTTTAGATGTCACTTCATTAAAATTACATCCACTCTTGGAACTTTGACAGGAAAAACACAGGAAAAATGTAAACTAGATAATAGCCAATAGAAAACTTTATGTGAGATTCTTGGTGTAACCTCCTTAATCACCTGGCCAAGGAAATATTTAAAACTAAAGGCAGTAAATAGGAGACAAATGAAATAAATAACACAATACATGAAGCTCATTTACCAGTTCTGATGGGAAACTAAGCTATCCATATTTGCAAGATAATTTTTCAAGATCCTGGATGTGGGTAATTTTCCCCGATATGTGAAATATCATCAGAAAACCTATTTAAATATGGTAAAACACACATCCAAAACACCTATATTTTTTAAGACTTTGAGCATGTGTTCCCCTGAGTGCTGTGAATTTGCAATGCAGATATTAAATGTGGATTTTATCTCACCTGGCCTGAGAGAGCCAAGGTGAGGAAGACTACAACAGCAATAGTCACCTTTGGCTCTGACTTTTTGAAGAGAGCAGTAAGAGTGTTCTCCAGGTATTAGTTTGTGGATTCTTTGCTAAAGGTCTTTATTTACTCACTGGAGTCCCACCAGAAAATACAGAGTATATTTTCAGAAAGTTTTTTCAGGCTCTGCAATATAAATTGAAACCAAACCAAATCCTTGTTTACCTTTTGCGCTGCACAGTATTTTTTCTATAGAAACTCTGAAGTTTTGCCTATTTATTTCATTTCTGTTGTTATTTCTTTTTTATTGTGAAGATTGGCCAATTTAGAGTAAATTGCCTCGCTAAAGTAATCAGGGAAAATGGATGTCAGAGATCAATTCATCCAATTGCATTAAATGAGAGACAAGATTTTCTTTACTCATTTAATTATATCAAATAGCATCCTCAAGACATACCTACCCTTCAAAATGAAGAGACATGTATGGAGTACGGGGATTCATCCCAGGATTAGCCTCAAACCGTGAGGAATTTCAATCAAAGTGAGAAAAGTTACAGTGCTGCTGTAAAATAGGATTATGTACAGATCTTCTGTGATTTTTTTTCCCTAGTAGATATGGGAAACAGCTCTTTTTCTATCCAAATGGATTTGTATAAGTGATTTTTAAAGCCAAAACAATTAAAAACACAGTGTGTTGTCTACCAAGACTATTTTGTGTTAAAAAAAAAAAAAAAGAGATATTAAGAGATATTGTAAAAAATAAAACTTCTAAAAATTCACAAAGATCCATTTTCCTTTCTCAATCTCTTCACAAGGCGAGGGACCTCATTTTCCTCCTCCTCAACCCAAATAATAAATATATTCTGCAAAAATATTTTGTATTCAAATTTTCAGATTCGAGCCTTAAGCAGTTTCTCTAAGCCTACTTCCCTTGAGTCAAAAATATGTTTTTAATGGTGATTTTATGATGTTATTGGAGCAGGCATAATGAAATAAAATTAATTTATTCGATAGGGTTTAGGGAGGAATTTTATTATCACATTGTATTACAATGCTGATTTCTGAGTAGATGCTAGAAGCATTAAATATTAGTAGTATATGATGCACTCAGTTATAAATGCATCAAAAAAGAATTTTCATAAAAAGCAATCATTTTCCAGTTCCCTACAGCTGATGTTTTTCAACAGTTGACCAATCATTAGAATACATATACATATATATTCTAGTATATAACATGTGTGTATACATATATATATTCATTCTAAAGTAGCAGTTCCAGGCAGTACCTAGTGGCACCTAGGTGCCATATATAGCCACTAGTGCCACATATAGCCACTTGACCTAGTCTGCTTTGCTGTTAATTATAGAATATGATGAGTTGGAAGGGACCCGTCAGGATCATCAAGTCCAAGCCAACAGAAATGTGAAAGATCTGCAATGCCTGTATAAATATTGCTGTGGTTAATTATAAAGAAATGTAAGTTAAAAAATTTTAAACCCACAGCCAACATTGCAATGCTTTTAAAATGTTTTTAGTGAGATGCCAAAGACACAGCATTGTATATCTAATTAAAAGGAGACTTTATGTTCCCCTAAGAACCCAAGCCTGTTCAATGAGTTTTATTTTATATGGAAATGCAATGTGCATTGTTTATTGAACAGTTTATTGCATTTATAGAACAGTTTATTGCGTTTTCCTAATATATGTCCATCAATGACCTAATGAAGCTATGCATGTTTTTCAGAAAGAACAGTGTGTGTCATGTAGCTCCCTTCTAGAAAACCAAAACCCCAACTTCCATCCTCTAGTGTCAGTGACCTCTCTTCTACAATGCTTGCAGCTGCAGACACAATCCCAAATCCAATTTGAAATGGGTTCAAATGAAAAAAAGTTATACCAAGATAAAACCAAGTATAAATCAGATTGTAAATAGCTTCTGAGAGTACCATTTTGATGGAAGATTTTACTTTCTGTAGCGGTATTGCAGCAGAAATAGTGTATGCATGCTCCAAGCTACATGTTTTAATATGCTAGATTTCACTGATGTGATTTAATAAACTGCCCAAAACAGTAAAGCAGAGATGCTGCTTGCCACTATAGGGAGAAAAATCATGTGGCTAAAGCTCACCTGAAGCTGAAGTTGGCCAGAATTGTGGGGGACAATAAAATGAGGTTTTCAAATATATTAATGGCAAAAGGCAGTGTAGAAATGATATGAGGATGGTAACCTCAAAAACAGAGACATGGACAAGGCAAGAGGGCCAAGCATGTCCTGAGGGCATCTGGCACAGCATCACCAGCCAGGCAAAGGAGGGGATTGTCCCACTCTGCTCTGCTCTGCAGCAGCCTCGCCTTGAATATTGTGGACATTGGCAGTAAAGACATTCAGCTGTTAGAGAGCATCCAAAGAAGGGTAACAAGGATAGTGAAGGGCCTTGAGGGAAAGCCATGTGAAGAGGGGCTGAGGCCACTTGGTCTGTTCAGCCTGAAGGAGACTGAGGGGAGACTGAGGATTGCAGTTACAACTTTCTCACGAGGGGAAGAGGCAGGCACTGATCTCTGCTCTCTGTGACCAGTGACAGGATGCGAGGGAATGGCCTGAAGCTGTGCCGTGGAATATTTAAATGGAATATTAGAACAATATCTTCACCCAAAGGGTGATTGGGCACTGAAACAGGCTCCCCAGGGAAATGGTCAGAGCACCTGATTTCAGAGTCTCATTTCAAGGAGCTTTCAGACAATGCTCTTGGACACATAGTGAGACTCATGGATGGTACTGTGCAGAGCCAGGAATTGGATTCAATGATCCTGATGGGGCACCTCCAACTCTTATTCTGTGATTCTGTGATTTCATGCGACTGAGTATAGCAGTCCAACTCAGAAACAAAGTGCATGTTATTCCAGTCATTTCACTAAATGCCTACAAATTTGAGTCATTCCACAAAGCATGTTCCTGAAAAAGTCCTTTTTCAGGGACAGAAGATTTTAATCGTTTAGTAAAGTGACTGGTTTCACAACATAAGAGCAATGCCAAAAAAATGTGAGACTATATTTAACTAAAAGTATATTACTAACAATTTCAAACAGGTAAGAATACCATACTCTGTATATGAATATTTATTTGGTTTTAGGTATATATACTTGGGTGTATATAGAAATAAACTCCACCTTAAAGCTGTAAGAAAAATTGAGGCATTTATACAGAACATATTCATGAACACACTACGAAAGATTTAAACCTTTAGCGCATAACTGGATAGTTGGCTTTTAGGGGAGGAAAAGTCATCACTTTTGTCATCTCCACTCCATATTTAAGTGTGTGCTTTCTATGTGAATGAAACAAGATAACAAGATAGGAACAAGAGACACACTGTATCTAGCATGACAAGATAACACCCTCATCTTCCATGTTACTGCACTTTTTGTGTACTACCTTTCTAAATACCAAATCATAAGAAGGAAAATCCTAACTCCATAAAATAACTCTTAGATACCTTTGCTAGAATTATCCTATTGCTCTTTTCAAAATTACCATAGGACATTCCAAACTTAGATTCCAACAAATAAAGATTATATAGAAAACAGAACATCCAGAACATATGAAATCACAATGCTGAAACTGCACATCAAATATTAAGTTTTCCAACTGGGAGAAAGGGAAAATTTTCATTATAAAAAAGTTTTAATTATTTGAACAAGTGGTATTAATCCTTCTGAAAGAATGACACATTAAGATCCCATGCCAGCAAACCACTTAAGTATGGTCCTGTCTTTAAGATCAAAAGTAGACCACTGAAGTATATATCTGCCTGCATACAAATGATCAAATTAAGATAATGGTCTCAGTGCAAATTCAGAAATGTTTAGTTTAATACTGCCTATATAATAATGAACTGGATCATTTCAGCACATCAACGTAAAAAGGAGCAAAATGTAATGACACGCAGCAACCCTGCAGTATTGCTGCAGAGCCAACAACTTGAATGCAATAGCTCTTGTAGTCAAAATGAAATGGATTTTCCAGCTGTTTTATAAAGTCATTTCCTCACTATGCTGTCAGAACAACGCACAGTGAAAATTAGACCATAAGCTTCAAATCCCTCATTCAGCCTTGATCAAATCCTGCTGTCAGGACTGATGTAGAAGCAGTTCACAGTCCATGTTTAGAGGTGTACTCTAAATTTAATTTTATCACTATAAAGTCTGTGTAGGCACATAGAAGTTTTAAATGTTCATAAACTCATAAAGATGTGTTGTACACAGCTATATTTTTTTATTCATAATTACATTAAAAATTTACTTATTTCCTTATTGTTCGTATCTTGCCTAGTCTGCAGAGAAAGAGATGGGATTTCTGAACCAGTGCTATTCTGAGGCCATGCAATTGCCATTGCATTGCAATGTGTGCTTGAAAGATAAAAGGTCAGATTATGAGAAAAGTGATTTTTCTAAGCAAAGAAAGTAAGCAAAGAAAGTGTGACAGATACCTGCTGTGAGGATTTTCAGTGAAGCATTTCATGATGTCTTGCAGAAAACTCTTGAAAAATCTGCAAATGTTGGAAGTTCCTAAAGGAAATGTATTCTGAATAAGAGACTGACAAAAATGAGGAATCCAACACAAGTGAGAGACAAAATGTCCTGCTCAAAAAAGATACATAAATTTTTCAGAAGCACTAAAAGAACCATTCTTGCTTAGAGATTTATTCATAAACTTTCTTTACTGTTTTACTACAGGAATATACCTAGAACATTTTTGGTGACATGAAACTGAAAGTTAATATCAATGCAAAGAAACATCAGGATATGATACTGAGAAAAAACCCCTTTATTTTGGCTTACAAAGAAATGACTGTTTAAAGATGAGCAACACACTTAGCTTGGAAACGACAAGTTTTTCTGCCTCTAGAGCAGTGAGGTTCTGCAGCACAGAGTTGCTACCTGGAGGGAAACTGTGCACCTATGTCAGAGAGCTTCTAAGTGTCCCACATATGATCACATATGTAATCACCTCTTTCCACCCATGTGCAATAATTTTGTATAGCCAAAACCAGGAAATGTAAAAAAGTTTTATGTGCAATTTTGGTGAGGTCTGTGGCTGTGTGGCAAGGTGCCTTTGATGAACATGATTGAGCTTTGCAACAGATCTAACTCAGCATTGCATTTTTTTTATACTTCCTTACACATTTGATTATTTTTCAGATCATAAATTTAGCATTCTTGTATTTTATTTACATATACATAAACACTTTTTAAACAGTATAATATACTTAGGTGTAGTTTATGTTGTTAGCCAGCTTTATAATACTCTAGATATTTCATTATCCTGATTACACCATCAGGTAAGAGTAAATAAAACTTTTTCTCCATTTCCAACTTGCATTATAGGATCAAACACAATTAAATCAGAGACAGAAAGGCATTAAAACTATTTAGCTCAGGTTGGGTTTATTTCATAAAACTCACTTCAGAAGTTTGTGTTTTGTTGAATAGGTTTAATCCACACAGTACAACTAGTAAGAAATTAATTGATTTTTAAGTCCTGTAAGCAGTTCACATCTCAGGCATAGCCATTATTCTTAATTATAAAAGGCTACAGTTGAATTCTTTCAATATATGTGACTATAACACAAAGTAAGCTTAAAAAAGCAGGTCAGCTCTTCATCACAAGTACAAAGCAATGTTCTTCATATTTCAGCATGGAAACCAGAATAATTTGCGATGCAAAAGTGATATTCATGAAAACACAACTTTTCTAACAAATGTGATTGTCATATCTCCAAACATTTTCCATATAATAGTATGCATTCTTAATAGTTATTTTATAATAGTTATTTATAAAGTCTTTCATCAGCAGATAAAGCAAGAGTACCTATGCCTGTACTGTTTTCCTCATAAATTCATCTTGAAGAAACCCTGATTTAAGAGATCTAAATTATTAAATACATCCTTACACTAAATCTGACTTGC
Source organism: Vidua chalybeata (assembly GCF_026979565.1). Taxonomy (NCBI): domain Eukaryota; kingdom Metazoa; phylum Chordata; class Aves; order Passeriformes; family Viduidae; genus Vidua; species Vidua chalybeata. The sequence goes on from NC_071531.1 coordinate 12,773,586, forward strand.
ATTTAGCTGAACTGATTTTCTCAAAAACATTATAGGTGGAATTACATAGTCTGTCATAGACTTAGTATCTGGTTTCATAGGTTTTATGCTTGCTTTCTTTGATAATGTTTTTGAGGACTTTGTAGTTGATCTTGGTGGCAAGAACATTAATCTAAATTTGTGTTTAAAAGAGTAAAGGCTCCAAAAAGCTGGGTAAAAAATATAAATCAAATTAGAGGAGTGGTTTTTCTTATAAGATTTCCTAAAAAAATTCTATTTTTTCCATATTCCAAAGATACTTCTTCATTTTGAGTTTACAAACATCTCCTGGAAAGCCCACACACCTTAAATTCCCCTCTTTCATCAGCTAGGATCTCATTCTTCCATTTCCTGCAGGAGGTGGAGATCAGAGTTAATGCTGCTTTTATAGTTTTTATCCACCAGAGACAGCTCAGGTATTGTTTTGCACCTTTATCATGAAAGTCCATTGAGGAAGCAGTGTCCTACATTTGTTCCTTATAAACTGGGAAGATTCCTTGCATGGAGCAAAATATTGGGGATCTTGCTGTATTTTAGTTAAGTCACAAAGAGGTTTACCTGCTGCAATCTTCTTTTCCTAATATTTTTCCTTTTTTTTTACATCTAATTTGTTAACTATATATTGCTGTTAATAAACTGTGGTTTATCAGTTCTATAAGAGCAAATTTCTGCAATCCTCACTGCACTTCCTCTTCTATGCAATGTATTCAGGGAGATTTGCCAAAGGTCAGACAGAGCAACAAGAATGAATTGAATTCAAGAGTTAGGCTCTCTCTTGACCTAAATCCCTTCATTTTCAATTCATTGCAGATGCAGGTACTTACCAAAACTCACACTGAAATCAGTAAATGCCAGCAAGCAATAGCATTCTACTAATTTTTAAACGCAGTGGAAAAGCAATCAAAGGAAACAAAGCTCTGGAAGAAAAATGAAGCTGTGTACAGTGAGGGGAAGCATAGGGCTCCATCAGCAAAGCAGTTAGGACAGCATTGTATGGCATTTAAGGTATAATAGCACTGTGACACACTGCACATCTTTGTGACTCAGGAGAAGGATGACATTTCCTTGATTTTAACTTTTTGGTTGCTTTTGAAAACTAACCATGTAGCTGTACCTACAATAATTAAAAAAAAATTAAGAAAAAGAAGGAAAATAACTTGGTTTTTTATGTTGATAACTACGACACCTAGTGGTGTAATAGAGTTGCTGAGTTGAAGCTGTACAGGATAAACCACAAGAGGTGAAAAGCAGAAAAGCTAAAGAAGCAGAATGAGAAAATAAGAGTGAATGAAAAGGTGAGGGAATCTGTGATGTGCAATGTGGTCAAACTGCCAGTAGCACGTTCAGCCTCACTGAACCATTAGTAGAATTATACAACACATAAGAGCTGAAACTGGATACCCTGAGTGTGTAGGCAGGTTGTTCACTGTGCAGTGATGAAGAGCATGCTGCTGGGCCAGGAACAGGAAAAATCTGCTCCTTCACGATTCACATAGAGGAGTGCACTATGTCTTCACTGAGTCACAGAACCACAGAATGGGTCAGGCTGGGAGTGACCACAGTGGGGTCATCTGGTCCAACCTCCCTGCTCAAGCAGGACCATCCCAGAGGAGATGGCACAGGATTGTGTCCAGATGGTTTTTAAACATCTCCAGTGTTCACAGCCTCCCTGGGCAATCTGTTCCACTGACTGGTCACCTGCACGGGGAAGAAGTTCTTCCTCATGTTCAGGTGGAACTTCCTGTGCATCAGTTCCTGCCCCTTGCCTCTCTCCCTGTTGCTTGGCACCACCAAGAGGAGACTGCAGAAGGCTCCATCCTCCCGATACCCTCCCTTCAAATACTTATAGACAGTGATGAGTTTCCCTCTCAGTCATTTCTTCTCAGGGCTGAACAGGCCCAGCTCCTTCAGCCTTTCCTCATAAGAGAGATGTTTCCAGCAGCCTGAGCAGCCGGGTAAAATTGGCTAAAGGGAAACCAGAAAAAAAGATGGCTGAGACAACTGCTGTTCAGCAGCTGTATGCAGCTTATAAGAAGAGTATTTGAGATGGTTTTGCTTTTCATTTGAACCAGATGTTCTTTGATTTCATTTTTAAACAATGCCTTACCCTTTCAGAGACTTTCCTAGGAAGAGCATTCTCTTTTGTCATGTCTGATGACTAATTCAAATTGATAATAATTTCAGGGAAGAGTTAACATGTGTTACAAAGATTTTAATTACTGTGTCAGTGACTATCATGTATTTATTAGTCATTTCCCAATCTGAAGCTGGGAAATCAGTAACTCAAAGAGGAAAAACATGCTGAAGTGCATGAAATGAAAAAAAAATTTAAAAAAAAACTAAAACCACAACTTTTATTTAGATACTCTTTACCCACACTTATTAATCTTGATTGTAATGCACAAAAAAACTAGGTCTGCTCTCTCAAATTCTCAACAAAGAATCTTACTAAAACAGAGCTGCAGGAAGTGTGCACAGGGCATAGGGAGGCAGAAGATCATATCTCATCATAATCCTTGCTTTCCTGCCTGCTTTAGTGCATCCTGACATAGTCATACAAATATCTCTGAAATGTGGCAGATTTTTTTTCACTGCAAACCTTTTCTGTGCTTTTTTCCCCTAATGAGGAACATACAAGGCACATATAAACTCAACAGACAAATGAAACTTGAATTGCAGAAAAGGCAAATTTTAAAATTTAATGCATCATTTTCTCCCATAGGTATTTTTGTTCATCAAATTTTCCTGAAGACCTGGAAATCAGAGGTTTGTCATCACACCAGTCACTATAGACAGCTACAGTCTATATTTTCACCAGAGAAGAAAATATAAAAATAATAAACCAAAGCCTTTTTAGCTGTATTGTTTGTTTTTCTCCCTATTTACTTGGAGGGAAAACAAAACAACTCTACCATTCTAAGGGAAAATAACAACATTACAAGAAAATATATTATGTGAGGGAACTAGAAATTTGATCCGCTTCCCAAAACTGGACTATTATAAACTGAAGAATTATATATATCTTGTTGACACAAGATATATATTACATTTACAAGGATTCAGGTTATGAAACCACTACATTTTTATATACATGCAATGACACCAAACTCCTAATTTGTTTCAAGATCTACATGTCAAAAGTGTTCAACATCCATCATGCTACAGTTGCTCTAAGGAAAAACTGAGCTAACTTGTATCTAAAATAAAATAAAATAAAATAAAATAAAATAAAATAAAATAAAATAATAAAATATAAAATCCCCAATGCATGACTCTGTCAATTATCAACTTGGTGGGTTTCTCAGAGGAAAGGAGCTTTAAGTTTGTGAAGACTTTGCCAGGTATGATATGTCTGATATGTTTATGTGTTTATGTTTAGCCTCTCAAGTGTCTTCCCAATCCATGGGTGCCTGCCATCTAACTCACCTGAAACAGTCCTTTCCAGTCCATCATACACTCTACACCAGCAGCATATTTGTTCTGTCTTTGGTCTGAAAATACCATAAAAGTCCATTTCTTTAACTGTCTATTTAGTGGGAGCAATCTCCCATTCTCATTCCCTCATTGTCATCATACACATAAAATAACATTTTCCCTTCCCTGCCCGGGGTTTGCAACTCTGAGAAAAAAAATCCTCAAAGAACAGAGATGAGGTGTTTCAGTACACAGCGAAAATGATCAGACACTACCAGTGAGATGTTCCTTCTACATTTTGTCTCTTTAATTCTTATTTATAATTGACAAATTAACCTTGGGAAGAAAGCAGAACACAAGATATGAATGGCAACAGAAAAAGGGAAATAAAAGCAATTACATAGTATTGTCACATTTAAAATAAGGTTCTATAATGGAGTCAAAACAGATTAACTCATTTTGTGCACCTTGCACTGCTTACATGCACTCCCTCTTCTGTCAAAAACCTGCATCCTCTCAGTTTGCTCACCTTCATGCTACAGACACAGAGGTCACAGCACAAGAGCAAGGAGACTGAGCCAGCACAAAGCCACCACGCTCAGCTGCCGGCGATTCTGCAGCCACTGAGGCTGAGAGTGACTGCTGCTCTGAGTCCCTGCTGCAGCTGCCAGCCCCAGGAACCAGGCAGGGGCAGGGGCTCCTCTGCTGCCTGGCACATAAAGCCAGGTCTTTCCTGAACGCTGCTGATGAGAGAGCACCTCCAGTACGGTGACAAAACTGTAGACGTACATTTAAGAAGGTGAAATAGACAGTAAATGTTTGAAGTATTTGCTTACTTTATAAATGTAAGTCTTTAGATATTCAACTTTTTGGGAGCCTACATTGATCTTTCTTGCTGGGGAGATGAGGTTTTACATTATTCTTTACAAGTTAATGACCTGAGCTTTCAGGCACTTTTAAAATCCATTTCAGTACAGTGTGTGTACTACACTGTAATGTCAGTGGAGGTAATTATTTTCAGTCCTCAATGTCAATATAATGACAAGGTGTCATTTGTTATTTTTATAAGTCTGTATAACTCATTACAGAATTTAACAACATATTATCCGTTTGACTAAATTAGCAGAATATATAAACAAATGAAATCAGGCACAAAATCGCACTTATCTTACTAACAGCTCTCATTTTAATGATGTGTTCCACTTGTTGTGATTATCACTTGGTACTTGGAGAATTAACCAGTTCTAGACTATCAGTATGAGTTACAATAACAATGTCCAGAACTGTCTTTATTTACATCCTCTTTATCTTCTAGACACAAAAATAGTTTTGAATAGTTCTGAAGAAGACCTTAAAATTCCCAAGACAAAGTTAATAGCCTTCTGAGCATCCTTCTGACTTGTTTTTCAAACACAGAGATTTTAAGGACACCTCTTAATAGATTAAGAAGATTCTTACATATAAGTACTTCAGAGTACATTATGTATGATCTTATGTCATACACTGTAATCTTCCAGACTCTTTCTGAATTAATAAATTCAAATACTATGAAAAATATTCTTACAGTAGTTAGTTTGGTTTTGGTTTGGTTGGGTTTTGTTGTTAGAGACAAACATCAGTCTAAAGCAATAAATTATGCTATATATACTATTAAATTTAGATATCGTATATTATATCATATATGCCATAATGCCTTTAACAACAGCATGGGTCAGAAGGGCACAAAGAAAGTCATCAATTAAGAAAGAAAGGTAGATTAACTATGTATAATAAAATCAGACATAAAAGATTTAGCTTCTGCTGTATTTTCAGTAGATGAAACCTGAGCAAAAAAAGTCATACAATCTGAGTTCTCATTCTTAATAATGACTTAGCAGAAATATATACTTTTTATTATATATAGAAGAAATTATACTCTTATTCTGAACAAATAATAAATATATTATGCCACTCAATTAAAAATAGATAAAACCACACAGAACAAATATCCAGGGGAGTAGTAAAGTTAGCATGACTAAGATAATAAGAGGTAAGTACATAGTACAAAGTCCCTGGCAAGAGAAAGAATGAAAATTATTGTTATCTAATGAAAATATTTCTTATCCTACTCAGAAATATTATAAAAATAAAGGAAAAAAACATGAGACAACTGAGCTGAAGTTTAGGTCAGTGCTGATTTACATGTGTGTCAGAATTTCACTTGATCAGATTCTTCATTGAGCAGTTTATTTATCTAGCATGCTTTTTCCTCACAACCCATGCAAATTATGTGGTAAACAATGTCATAAATACATCATAAATTTCACACTGTTCACAGTTCCTGACTGTTCTGTCTGAAGTACAGCTGGCAGATTGAGGGAAGTGACATTCCTGTCTTCTCAACCTTGGTGAAGCACATCTGGAGTTCTGGCCGGGTCAGTTTAAGAGAACATGAACATGAACATATTGGAATGAGCCCAGTGGCAGTGCACGGGTGGGGCAGTGGGTGCATGGCATACCAGGAGAGGGGGGAGAATTGGGTTTGTTCACTCAGGAAGAGCAGAGTAAGGAAGAAACTAGAGAGAGGGTACAAAGGATGGAAAGCCAGGTGCTTTGAAAGTGTGCAGCCAAAGCACAAGAATCAACTGACACAAATTGCCCCACAAACAGAAGTTCTGTAAGAGAAAAAAGAAAAAAGGTCTTAATAGCAAGGGTTGCAGAACACTGAAACACTGGAACAGGTACACACAGAGGGGATTTAAATGACATCCTTGGACATACTCAAAAATCAGGCCTTGTTTAGCATGGTGAGTTGAATGAGGCTTCCCTCTCCACCTAAGTTACTAATTCTATCAACTATTTTATATTATTAGACTGACAATATATTAGTCTTTAAATTTCACAATAAAAAATACATATTAATTTAATATGAAGCAAAATATATTCTGACATAGCATATAATGGAAAAACATAGATGGAATTATTTATAGCTACAGTTTCATGGAGGAAAACAAGGGTGAATTCTGTGGGATTTGATCCCAACACTGGAACCACAAAAAATTTTTATATATTTGTTTTAAAAGGATAACTATACCCTTCATGTTCTAATTCCTAAAAGTTTTAAATTAACATCTAGTTATTTTTCATAAAGCAGATAGTAGGGTGAATAATTGATAAGCATTTTCATTTACAGATTTAAAAAATAATATTCTGGATCTCTTCTTATAGTCATAAAGCCCCAGAAAAAAGTTCCCAGTGTAGCACATCTACATTTCCTTCTATCTCAACAACAATTTGATACTTAGAATATCATCCCATGCAACTGAAACTGTCAAACTATTTCTTCTTCTCTTGCTATTTGTGAGTGGATTTTGGAGAGTTGACTGCAAAATTTCTCCATAAAAAGGCTTTCAGAATTTTTATGCAAACTTACCATGACTATAAAATGATATATAAGATTTTTTTTAAGAACATTTTAGAAAGCAGGTACGCTAAAAATAATAAAATTCAAAAAATATACTGCAGGTTAATGAAATTAACTGCTTCACATTTATGTGCTGAGGAGTCTCCATGTGGATCTTGAGCTTAAATATGGTACTCAGAAATTAAAGGAACAACCAGTCAATGTGCTTGTTGTGTTGAAGCAGAACAGCTTATTTTAAAAATACTGAGTAACAAATTTGTTTAATGAGTTAATCACAAAAAAGCAGCAAGCCCTGTCAACAACACATTTCAACAAATAAATCTGAATAATGAAAATGTATATGCTGAGATTGCACTTCATTCATACACAGTTCATTAACAAACAAATTACGTAGAGTAAACAGATTAAGTTTTGCTGACATATTTCCCAGGCTTCAGTTATCATTGACAGAACATTTACATTTGCAAATAGGTTTCTCTAAGAAATATGAGGAATATTGTTAGGTACCAAAGTACACTTCACGTCAGATCAATAATAAAGCCTGTGTCTACAGACATTAAGGAATTTGTAGTTTTGAGGATATATTTATCTTTGTCCTTAAAACAGAATTGCATCTCAGCTCATCAGAAAAACATTGTGATTCTGCTCTTCAGGCCCATCACATGTAAAATGAAAAGATTTCTCAAAAATATCTAAAAATCATCTATACATTTACTCTTCAAGCTGCTGTCAGTAAATGATGAAAGAAAAATGAGAAAACAGAACAAATAATTTTGCAATCAGAAACAGAGATCCTAGAACTTTTGCTTTCATTGGCATAATTAAGAATAACCCTGAAAAACTGATTGGTGTAGAACTACATAATCAACTGTGCCATTTGGATACCTGATAACATATTACCTACCATGAGTTTTAAGATGGATATGTATGTGAAACAATGTTAGACACACTATGCTGACCTTTCAGAACTGACCTCCCACAAAGGAAATAGCCTTTAATCATTTCCCAGAGTGAATTTCCCTTAAGTTCTGAGTCTGCAGTTAAGATGGTACTGTTCACATCATGGAAACTTGCTTACATGTTTGGAAATGTGCATTTTGCTTCCTTCTAGAAGAGAGATTCCACAGAGGCCCACTTCATAAAGGTCACCAAGCTTCTCCAGTCTTTACAGGTCTACAGCTTTGTTTCTTCTCACCCAGCACTTCTCCCACAGTCCCAACATTATTTTGCTCCAAAATTTCTAGAAAGAGAAAAAATGTACTGCCTTACCTATGAAACTCCTATGGGATTCTACCCCTTTGAGACAGAAACATATATCCTTGATGTCATGGGTTTAATGTGCAAGTACTTCTCTGTATCCTGTGAAGTGACAGACTTTCAAAACAAATGTTACACATTACAAAGGAACATAGCAGGCTACATATGATATTAGACTTCCATTTATAACTGAAGGACTCTTTAAGATACAGGAAGCTGAAATTACTCCAGAATTATTAACAGAATTATTTATTAGAGTACTCATTCTAAGCAAAAGTGATGGATATGCACTCTCTTCCTCTTGCTGGTATAAACATCATAATATGTCCCTTAGCAGTAAACACAAGAAAATTAATCATATTTCTATATAGAAACAGAATTATATAAAATGTGTTGTGAAACAAAGAATGCATCTATACTTAGAGTAATTTAAAATATAATTTGGATATAACAACAACCTGCTCTAATATTTTTGTTTCTTGCATACATCTCAAAGGTACAGTACATCTTGCTTTAATATATTTGTCCTCCTCCATTAAAAAAGTTCACCTGTGTCTTTTTTCTTCTGAGGCAGAGAAATCATTCAAGGGGCATGTATTTCTGAGCTTAATCACAGTCCTTGCTAAATCCTCTATATAGAAAGTCAATAGACTGTATTAATTGGACCAAACCTTTGTACCACACACATCTCTCTGAAGTGATTAGCTGTGAACAAAGTATATTTATAGTTCCCACTTGTGGTGTGCATAACCACTCACTCAGGATCAGATCTCTCCTCTGTGGGCTAGAGGACTCCAAAATGAACTGCTTTGGTCTCCAAAATCTAACTCTAATAAAGCCTTTCCAGTCATTTCCATACAGCCTGGTTCTTATCACTGTTGATCTTGTTTCCAACTTTAGCCCCTTGGAAATCACATAGCAGGTAGAACAAATGTTCAAGGAGAATTTCTTAAACACAGCTTTTTCTGCTGAATCTCCTAAAAAAAATAAAAACAAAAACAAAAACAAAACAAAACAAAAAAAAAAAAAAAAAAAAAAAACAAAAAAAAAAAAAAAAACCTGCAGATCAACAAAACAATTTATTTCTGCCAGGACCCCTCAGAGTTTTCACCTGTCTTCCTGTCTTTCATTTGAATTGAGGTCTTCATGGAAATTACCTTCAGTACCCATGTCTTCAGGTGTTACTCCTGGTGTATCTGGGCTGATTTCCTTGCTGTGGAAGTACTCCAGGTGGGGAGAATTACAAATAAAAAAAGGAGAACTCATGGGTTGAAATAAAAATTTTATAAAAATAATAAATATACATATATTATAATAATTAATGGAAACAATGCTAATTATGAATTTTATAATAACAATAAATACAATGAAAAGGAAAAAGAGAGAAGAATAAAATCCAAGAGAAACAAGTGATGCATAATGCAATTGCCCAACAGCTGCTGACCAATGTCCAGCTGGCCCATCCCTGAGCAGTCATTGGAGGCTGCTGATGTTTTCCCCTAGTTTACAGACTGATGTTCTATGGTATGGAATAGCATTCGGGTCTTGGCCATGACCACATGGCTCCAGGCCCCTTCCCCTCATGGCCACTGTGAAAAGTTAACCCAGTCCTTGGCCAAAACCAGGACATGCACACAAGTTATAAAATCCAGAGTCCAGAGTCAGTAGCAGCCCCATCCTTTTACGATCCCTTACCACTCCATCTGCCAAACAGACACTGTGTTTTCCCAATGGAAGTTAAAACTGTAAAGCTGTGTCAAAAGCATGAGAGGAATCCATAAAGTGACACTGCTTAGTTCTTAAAATAGCATGTGCCTCCTGGAAAAAGTAAGTTACTGGGAGGAGAACTACAGCTTGTTAGAGAAGGATACACATTGTGTAGTCAGAAATAGGATTAGAAGGACTAGAGAGTCAGAGAAAGAAGACAAAAGAAGCACTACAACTGTCCATCAGCTGTTCAAGAGAAGACAGGATAAAAATTCAGATTGCTTATAAATATTTGAAGTAGAGATAAAGAAAGAAAATATATAGAGCTTGCTTATGCAAGACTAGTGAAATAGGTACAGATAGCTCTGTGGCAGGCAGGAATGTCAACCTTTGGACAGCACTGATGTAGAGTTAGGAGTAAAGCAATGCTCACCACAGAAAAGCCACACACAAGAAGATACACTCCATGAGACAGAAGACCAGAGGAGGAGCTTGTGCTTTAGTTTTCAGGACTGCAATAAGAGGTCAGGCTGTCAGAGTCTTGTAGCTGAAAAAGCAGAGTTATGTGACAGCTCCAGTTCTCTACAATCACTGAACCGTAAGGGTTGCATTCAGGGGGCAATCTGGGTTGTAGAACCCAACAGGACATTCACAAGGCTTCCTGTCCCAGGCAGTGAAATCAAATTGTATCTTGCTCTTCCTAATACCTCTGATTGCCACATGAGTCTTCAGGACCCAGGATACTGCAGCTCGTCTCTCAAAGAGGTCTCAAAGTGCATTTGAAGTTGGCTCTCCCACAAAGCTCAGCACCGGCTCAGCTAGGGTAGAGACACACAGAGCCACAGCCTCTCCTGACCCTCTCCAGACAGTTTAGCAGCAAACACTCTCAAGGACACCAATTCTGTTCACCGGTGACATTTCTCTAGGCATCTTAAATCTTCAGCAATGCAGTGCAATTAATTGTGAGGACGCCCAACACACTAAAGACTGCTGACCTAGGAAAGATAAATGAAAGGCAGGAGTGTTTAAGAGGTATTTGTTGATGCCTTAGCTAAAATCAGATAGAAGTCAGAGGATTTGCTTGACTAGACATACTTCAAGATAAAATGCCAGGCTCTTTGAACAATATATTGTTAAGGTCTTTTATTATTCTGTGACAATTCAGAAACTCTTAGTCAAGAGATGATATGTGATAGCAATCAATAACAAGAAGAAAAATGAATATGTGGGTACAGCATATTTTGATAACAACAACAGTTCTGAGAGGAAAACCCTGGGTGTGGTGAGAGTAGAAGGAGATTGCAAATCTTGTTTGATTATTCACACACAGGTGTGGGACAGAAAAGGCAATCTACATAATAATTTTTAATCCTGTTTTCTCATGAAAAGAAATCATATTATGTATGGAAGTGAAATAACTGCATGTGTCAGTTTGGAAGAGAAAAAATCTTTAAATAAGATTCACCAAGAGATAGAAATGAAAGCAAAATCTGTTTGCTCAGAAAAGTGAACATGTTGTTTCTGGAAAAAAAGTGTAGAAATTAATTTTGCTCCAGCAAGGGACAGTTATATAAGGGTATATAAGGGTATATAAAGGTATAGACAGTGGTGTTATCTCAAGAAAGCATGTCCTCCATCACAGCCCAGGTGGATATTGTTGCTCCTTTGACAAAAATAATTGCTGTCCTCATGTCCAACAGCACAGATAAACCAAGGGCAATAAGGAATAGGTCTATTGCTAAAGTCCTGTACCAAGATCTTGGAAATAATGGATTTCTGATGCTATTGCTGGAAGGAGAAATGGTGACATATGGGGCAGCCACAGCAGAGTCAGAAGCAAGATCAGAGTCAGAAGCAAGACATCCTTCCCTGCAATCTCCAGGTGATATTTTAGCTCTCCACCTCCTTTCAAATAAGGAAGTTTTGCAAAAACTAACTGTTTTAATAGACCTCACTTCATTGCCATGGTCAGTAGCACAGCTAGTGAATTCTTAATTTATAGGTGTGCATATCCCATAGCCACATAGGATTTTCTTTTTTCCAACACCGTTTTCCTCCTTGCTTTTCAGGAAAGATTATTTTCTACAATATGCTTATATTTGGGACAACTCTGAGGGAATTTATTAAATTGCTTTTTTTTCGGGAAAAAAAAAAAAAAAGGAGGGATTGTTTTCTGTAGCACAGAAGAAGAAAATTTTTAATGTTGAAGTCCTCAGTAAAAAACATTCAATTATTTGCTACGCAGGAAACACCACTGGGATGCTGATGACCAACAACTAGTGTGTGTTGATTAACAGGGGCCCAGTAGCTGTTCTCATTGGTTGTCAGATGTGAGGGTAAAGTAGAAGCACAGCGCTGTCATGGGACTCATAACTTAGTGCAACATCTCTGTAGCACACAGCCCTGAGCCCTGCTAACATGGAACAGCTTGAGAAGTTTGGCCCATAGTCAATTGTGAGATAAAAAAGAAAAAAACAAACCCAGAAATCATCCATGGAGACAGCATTAGGGTGAGTGGGAGTGCTAGTACTGTGAAGAGGCACCTGTGCCCACGTCTGCTCTTGGACTCTGCTTATGGTTTTCACAGTCCCTCAGCTTTCTTTTCACGCACAAGCCTCTCCAAAATTATCACTTCCTCTGTCCATAGGCCATGCATATAATGTTCCCTGAAAAAGACAAGTTTTGACTGACAATTACTCTGGGATGCTTATGCCCCTCCAAAAACAATGGTGAAGAATATTTTTGACACATCCAGCCTTCACTAAGCTCCGTCAATTTCAATTTTTCAGACTATAGTTATCTAGTAGTTGTTTATTCCCAGGTCTGTTCCAGTTTACTAAAAATATTATTTGAAATATATAAATTTTTCTTCTCTGTGAAATTATTCTTGAGTTTAATTATTTTCCTCTGACACCACTTGATGTAACCAAGACTTTCCAAGTGCTTGGTTTCAATTTCTTATTTGTAGAGCAGAAGCAAGAGAGTTTTCCAGCCCTGTAGTTATGTATTATAAAGAGTAATAAATTACAAACTGCAGGATGTTTGAGAATGAGGGGTGAGTTAAGGGATTCTGAAAAAAATTCATTTCAAATTGCCATTTACTTTTGGCTCTTCAAGTTTACTCGTAAGCATCAATGGTCTGAATAAAGTGGTTTTTTTTGTGGACAGAGACACCTTTAGAATAAACCAACAATATTTTATTCTTACTGACTTTTTTTCTCTGAGAAATACTTCTGAAAATGTTTATATTAACTTGTTTTCATACTGGATCTGACTTTTTCATTGTCTTTATCTGACTTTATGTATCTATGCAATCTCTTCCACATGTTCAATATGAATTTGATAAGAAATCAGTTCTTGATTCACAGCAGAAAACTGGAAATATACAGAAAAAAAAGTTTTAAAATAGGAATCCAAAAAAAAAAAAAAAAACCTCATATCTTTCTTGACAAGATCTTATGTGAAGCTTACTCTTCTTCTACCTACTTTGCTCACATAAAAAAGAGCATGAATTAATTTTTTATAACATATCATTCTATTCATTTCATTGAGATTGTTTAGTTGAAATTTATACATGAGAGGGTGTTCAGAGTGACAGAAAAAAATCAGTTCCCCTAAAGGCCGTCATCTTCACCAACCTCAAAGTAATAAGTTTTTGATGTGATTTCCTCCATTTCAGTTACTTTTTAGTACACAATGGGTTTTCTTAATTAAAAAAAAAAAAAAACTGAAAGAAAAACAAAATGTGCAAGAAATCTCACAGCTGAGATTCAGCTTGCTGAAACTTATTCAGCATCCTACATGTGGCAGAGACATGGCACAAAATACTTAATTGGAGTGCTGACATGAGTTATATGCCTATGACTAGAATTCTGCTGCCATCAAGAGCATTTTTCTTTTATAGCAGATCACAGACATGAGTAATTGGATTATTGTCATGGTGAATTTTCACTGAAACAATAACTTCAGTTCCCTCTATATAGAATAGTCTCTAAATGATAAATTACACCTTACTTACTCTTTTTGTAGTGAAATAGGTCAGTGTATTTTATTCTAATATTGATGTTGCTGGCCACTTGCAGAAAACATTCAGTGGGTTGACTGCAGAGAGGCTCATTAGCACAATAAGTGGTGAAATTGCCTGTGCTCTTCTTTTAAAGACATTTTTGCAGCCTTGCTTTTGCTTTTACAAAAAAGAAATTTCACATATAAAGGCAACATTACTGGAGAAATTAACCAAATCAAATCAGAACAAATTTGTTTACTTCTGCCCTGAATGTCTGTGACTCAAAATAATTATTTAGCTTTGTTATATTTGTGTAGAGAAAACTGATGCAGAACAATCTCTTCCAAAGCATTGAAACAAACACCAGGTCTTGAGGAAACAGGCAGCTCACCTCACCCCTGCTGCATAAACTTCACCTGTACTGGTCACTCACAGTATATTTTATACACTGCAAAGTCTACTAATGTGACATGGCTCTCAGTGAATGCTCTAGCAGTCTAAAATCAGAGTAATTTATATGAGGATTTTATTAATAAACACTGTAGATGTCTTCCCTTAGGCAGGACAAAATCCTGGCTACACTTAAACAACACCTTTAGTCAAGAGACTACTCGTAAGGTTGTTCACATATCAGGGAGAAGACTAGACAGCAACAATAAAAGGTGGAACATGTTTTTTTTCTACAGATTGAAAAACGGAGACATAGAGGAGGAATAGAGGAGGAAAGGGATTCACTGAACCACTCAGCTTCTGGTGGAGCTGGAACAAAGCTTGGCATTTGGGCATTCCACATAATGTCTTAACTACCAAGCTGGCCAGAGTTACATCCTCTAGTGAATTAGTCGTTCTTTAAAATTTTAGTAAACATAAGGATACAGAAGAAAGCTATCAATTTAAAACTCAAATAAATTGGAAATGTTGATAATGCTACCTAAATTCTGTCCCTTACTCATCTCTTGGCTAAAGGTGTTCATCCACATATCATCAAAATCCTTTGCTCAACACCAGAGAAATGAAGAAAAGCAGCCAGTCTTCATGGCACATTTCTAATGTTAAACACATCTAACTTGAATGATGATTGTTTTTCTAATGGTGGATGACCTTCCAGCCCAATAAGCAGGATAACACCACTGCCACACCTGGGAGGAGATTGTCCAATTCTGCTCTGCACTGGGGCAGCCTCACCTTGAACATTGTCAGCAGTTTTGGGCACCACAATATAAGAAAAATATTAAGCTGTTAAAGAGTGTCCAAAGGAGGGCAACAAAGATAGTGAAGCGCCTTGAGTGGAAACTGTGTGAAGTGCAGCTAAGGTCACTTGGTCTGTTCAGCCTGGAGAGGACTGAGGGAAGACCTCATTGCAGTTACAACTTCTTCATCAGGGGAAGAGAAGGGGCAGGAACTGGTCTCTGCTCTGTGGTGATAGTGACAGGACCCAAGGGAATGGTCTAAATTTGTGTGAGGGAAGGTTTAGGTTGGATATGAGGGAAAGATTCTTCACCCAGAGGTGGTTGGGCACTGGAACAGGCTGCCCAGGGAAGTGGTCACAGCATTAAGTCTGACAGAGCTCAAGAAGCATTTGGACAATGCTCTCAGGCACATGTGTGATGCTTGGAGTGTCCTGTATAGGGCCAGGAGCTGGACTTGATCCTTCCAACTCAAAATATTCTATGATTCTATTACCCATCACCTTATCTTGTATCAGTATTAAAGGAAATATTCCCATAACATTCAGCTGTTTGTAGTCTGATGTCCTTCATGTCTTTCTGGAATCTGACTGCTTCAGAAACTCAAAGGTTCAGAATTTCAGACATTTCTATCATAGTGCCAGAGCCAGGCTTGTGTCCAGAGTTTCTGAAGCAATGGATTTTGTGTCAAGTTAGTGAGAGGAATGTGAGTGAAAGGGAGACCATGTAGTTGTAAATACACTGTTATCTGGTAATATTGAGATATTCCTAGCTCTGATAAATTGCTCTGATTTTAGACCACTTCAGAGGTGGTCTTTCTGAATATAGGTCACAGTACACATCTCAATAATACAATAACAGCAATCTGGAATAAAAAGACTATAACCAAATAAATTGTACTGTTCCAGTACAATGAATTATAGTTACAAAAAGTAGATCAGGCTGAAAGATCACGTCACAGAAGTTTGCAAAAGCTTAGGCCAGACTAAGCAATAATATGTATTAAGGTAGTTTGCACCAGTATTATGCTAAAATTTTTGCAGAATTCTAACTAAAAAATAGGAATCAAAATAAAACACATGTGGAACACAGTAGAGGAGAATGTGGCAGAGGTCAGACATAAAATTTCAAAATTACCCAGGAAAATAATGAAAGCAAACGGTGGTACATTCGGTGACAAATATCAAATGATATCTGTGGAAGGAAAGGAAAATAAAGAATCTGGAGAATAAAGTAAGAGCTGGGATTTAGAACAGCACAAATATGCAGACAAATTGGACCAGATGGCTCTTTTCTGTTTCTGTCATAACTTATGTTCTTGGAACCTGCAGAGCCTAAAACTGGTTTTGGAGACAAAAATTCCCCTGTCTCAACTGATAGCCATTGATGCTTGTGGCTTTATTTGTTTCATTTCCTATCCCCTGTAATTACAGACCATAAAGACACATCTCACCTTATGGCCTGTGTGGAAGGAACAGACTTCCAGAGATAATAATTTCAAATGTACAATGACAATAAAGAAAGAACTAGCCTGAATCTGCAGGCTCAGGCCAGAACAAGAAGTTTTGCATAAATAAACACACAGTGGCATTACCCCTGGACAACATGGTTGTCCCTGTTGTGGACGGCATTTTCCAACTGGTCGCAGTAGCAACCACTGTAATTATTGTTTTGATGGGGAACATCAACAACCAGTGATGACACTGACTGAGTTTTCATGGCTCACTGAACAGCTCTGAAATACATTAGAGTCAGTGACCTGAAATACTCTACATATCCTCACCTGGGATATGTCAGTACCATGTGGTACATATATCCTGGATGTCAGGTATATTCAGAAAAAAATTCCCCTCTTTTGGTTCAGAAAAATAGCACAGCTCATCAAAGCTCTGAGATTGCCTCCTACATGTTAAGAAAGACCCTTTTAGACATACACCTGTTGAAGTGCTTCTGTGTTTTGCTCAGTGCAAAAACATTTCCTGCAATTATGAATTAGAAGCTTCATATGGACATTAGTGAAATTCTTTGGAAGTACAGGACAAGCATATAGCTACTAACTACACTATCCCTTAAAGTATTGCCAATTTCTAAAAAAACACCAAGTGATTTGGTGACTTTCACCCAGATGCCAAATATCTAGTTCTTCAGAGAAAAATTTTCCTGTGAGAAAATTGTTAATATAACCATTGTCATGTGTGCTTCCCTGGGTTCCTGTGAGCTCGTTCACCTGTTTCCTCTATGTGAAGGAGAACCTTCTCCTGCTAGGATGGAGAAAGGTGGGCAGGGAGGAACTCTCCTATGCAATACCATGGACTTTTTGCACTGTGAAATAACATTATGAAAGTAAAGTATGCGCCTGTGTGCCATCCAAACTCAGCAAGCTTGACTCCCAAATGCACTGCCAACTGGCTCCTGTGCATGCTAAGAACATCATGCCAGAACCCAGGGTATCTGGCATCTAGATGTTGTAGTGACATCCCTGTGGATATGGGTTACTGACTTGTGTAATAGGTACTACCATTTAGGACAGTGCTTTATCTCCTCATTGTTACACTGAGACACCTAATAGCAGGTTACAGCATACAATAACTAAATCCTATTGTACTTCAGACTTCTCTGTGAGACAAGGTAAATGAAAAAGTAGATTATTTTATCCTGTTAAGCAGGTATATCTAGAATTCTGTCTGAGGAAGATCACAAACAGTTAGAAGAAGAAAAATGAGGATGAGGAAAAGCTGTTGGAATACATATTCTCCTACCTTAAATGAATACATTCCTGGTAACGGCTGTTTGAGTAAAATCTTTTCCATGAGTGCAGAACTTGGTGAATGGGTTGAAGGCATGTACAGTCTGAAAACTTTGCATCAGGAATATGCTAAATTTGCTCATGACTATTTAAAACTAGAATTTGCATCATGAAATATCAGGGATTGGGAAGAAGGGAAATAAATTGTGTGTAAGCAAATATATATGTACATGTGTGTAAATTATCACTTGTAAAACTATTTCTGTATTCAAAGATGCCTTTGAGAAATAAAACTATAAAGTATCATAAAAGCATTCATTAAATGAGTGAAAACAGATGAGAATTTTGCAAATTTCCTGTTGTGCTAATTTTGCTTTTTGCGCCTCCAAAATTCTATCGGTAGCTGTAATCAAAAGGGCTGAGGGACATGGGCTTCATTTTATCATTACTTTCCACTAGGACATTCCCCTTGTAAAGGAAAATGACACTTCACTTTCTACAGTCTAGCTGAAAAGCAATCTTTAATTGGCACTTATGCACTATCAAAACTGATATGACACCTTATGAGCAGCAGGCATTATGCCATCTAGACAGATGGGTATGAGCATAGGTTCAAGGCATGCCAGAGAACAATGTGTGCAGCAGGGTTGTGTGGAACAGCCAGACTCCTCCCCAGAGATACTGAAAGGGCAGTTTGTGCAGATTATCAGCACTTTTGTGAGGTTGGAGTATGTTATCACCATTCCAGTGTGGCCTGCATTAACAGCGAAAATGCAAAAATTTCTTTTGAAGCCATTTTAAGTGAGTTTTTTGCTATCTGGACTAATGTTGAAGAGAGAAAAAAGATATTTACCCCTTTTGGCACTTTGCTAGAACCTCTCAATTAGTCTTATCCAAAATGTTTCAGCAATACTGTTGAGTTTCCTGGGAAAAGCCAACATGTGACTTTCCATTAGCTTGTATACCCTGAATACTCTTTTAGTGTCATGGGTCTTATTTACATTTTTCACAATGGTAGACTCTATTTAATCTGTTACTCAAAGTAAATGGGGATGAAAAATCACCTTCTTTGTTTGTCACTAAATAGTTTGCAATTAACACTGAACTGCAAATGAGGAAATAATGTGTCTCTTTGAGGAAACCATATGCTTTGTGCTTTAAAGTAGTTGTGGTAATATTGGTAGAATAGTTAATGTACAATGAATGCCATCTGCTGACTAATACAGAGTATTTACAAAGGCAAATAGTCCAGATAACTGCTCTTCTTAAATGTCTATACAACATAACATGATATTGTTTGGATAACTATCTGAATCTAGATCAATTTTTCCTTTATTCTTCCCCTCCTGTAGCTGTTGTTATGCAGAATGCTTATGCAGAACACCACTGATGGTTTGTAAGAAACCAGCTGGTCCCTCCATGGAAAAAAAATAATGGAAAACATCACACAGCAATTCTGGCACATTCAAAATGGGCCTGCAGTCTTAAATGTGGTGGGCAGAAAAGCTGTATTGGGAAACTGGTGTAAAAGAGGATACTGAGCCCTGCTTATTCAGTGTGATGCGCACTGACAGCAGGCACCAGCAGCACAGCAAGGATGTAGGGTAAGTTAGCAATGTTCTCCAGGGAGCAGGTTATGCTTCCTGAAAAAAAAATAAATAGAATTTGTTGGCTTGCACAGTGCCTGGAATTCTACTGAGAGAAGATATTGCTGCCTGATGTCTGATTTTGTCTTTGTTCAGAGTGGCAGTGTGGCACACCAGGCCTGGATGGGTCACCTCATGGCCAGGTGTCACCTCAGGACTATTCAGAGAAAGTCCTGTGGAAAATAAATGAAGAGATGGGCACAATTTAGTCACCCGAAAATAAAAGGCCATTTTAATCCTCAGAAACAACAAACAGCACAGAAGGCAAACAAGGTATGGGGTACACTAAAAAGGCAAGGGTCGGGATAGGAACAGTGATATATATAGGATAGGTTAGGGGCAGAGTCAGGGGGACAGGGTACCAATCACAAACTGGGGTTAGGAATATTAAAATCAATGCAACAAATACAGACCAATAACAGGAGGAACAAAGAACTTTCTAGTAATCATTTACATATGAACTCCCAGAGGGCAGTGGGGGTGAGATTTTGCTCACCCTAACTAAGGGGATTTCTCCTACGGCCTTAAAGCAAAACCTTCATCCTGCTCAACTACAACATGGCAGGACCTTGTGTGTATTGAGGACTGCGTAAAAAATGTTGGAATCTATCACTGCTTTCTTTCTCTGGCAGGCACAGCTTGCTTTCCTTTGTTGTTTGATCTTATCAGAAAAAAACAGATTAATATCTGTGGGATTATAAATGCTCTTAAATTATTTCTACTGATGGAAAAAATCATGCAACAGTATATGAGAAATAATTGAAGGTGAACCAGACCTGCTTGTCATCTGCTTTGCTATGGCCTGTAAAGCATTTGGTTGAAATGCACATTGTACCCCAGGCTCAGTGAAGCAAGATGCCTTTCTGCTGGTTTGTCTCTCTCCAAATCATGCTGAACTCAGTTATTTTCTATTCTATCAGGAATAAAGTATGACAGGTGAATACAAACACTTTGGGTATATAGCTTGTGCTATCAATCCCTCAGTGTGTTTTGCCTGCAAACAAGCCATGCCCTTGAAGACATTTAAAGCCACATATTTTTACACAGGGAAAAATTGCTTATTTGCTGCTTCAGGAAGATCTCTATGATATAATATAGGTAGAAGCTCTCTATTCAAAAGTCTGAGTTGCTAGTCCAGAGACAGACTCCTGCTACAAAGCAACGGAATGACTCCCAGTATCTTTCTGCCAAAGTCAAGAGCTCAGAGCCTATTTATCTATTCTAAAAACTTGTGTTCCACCTTGAATCAGCAGATTTTTAGAGGTTGCAAGCTGGGAAATTTCACAAACAGCACCTTGCAATGTCATCTTTGGAAAGCCACCAAATGGTAGTACATGAAACTATAACACAGTCTCCCAGATAAATGCCCTGTCCATTCCTAACAACATTTTCCTGTATAATTATATAAACAATATCATAACAATTATAAAAATGAGATATATGGTATTCATCCATAAGAATTTACATCTAACTTCCAAGTTCTCCATAGCACTCATTTCTCTGAATGTTTTGATCACAAGGGAATTCAGGGGTGACATCTCTGCAGAGACAGAATCATGTCATTCTGTGATACAACATTCAAAATTTTTTGTTCAAGTTGGGTGGATAGAATATTGACAGCTATTTCAATTCTGAAGTTTCTATTTTATGTCATATTTATGAAGAAGAGAGCCTCACACCAATCCTCACCTCTGCCCCTCCAGTCCAGCTCAGACCATTGTGGTATAGGGCATGGAGGAACAGGAACAAACGAATGAGCTAGCTTTTGATTTCACAAGAGGTAAATCAATTTGGGCTTTGAAGTCAAAATCAATCTCTGCCTCAAATTTATTTCTGTGTAGGCTGCTATTTTTGTCACAAAAGCACCAAAATAAATAAATTCTAAGATACAGCCCTGTGGATATATAGAAATTAGTAGGATTTTTGCAAAGGTCTGAAAAACAGTATAACTTAGGTCCATCAGTTAAAAGCCTCTATTTCCCAATGTTACATCTATGGAGAGAAAAAGATGTCTCCAGAAAGTATCTAAAAAATGTTGGTAAGACCTTGACACACAGGAGTCCTGAATCATCCCAAAGGCACCCTTTTTCTCTCCACTGACCATGACTCGAGAGACTCCTAAGTTACATAGCTAAGTATAGATAGATTCTAATGAAAGTCCTACTCCCTTTCCTCCCCCTTTCATTTTAACCTGATCAAACCCTTTGGCAGCTCTGTATTCCCATCTGTGATGTTTTATGTCAGAATTCATTTGAAAAACTGTCTCTGGAGCACGGGTCACAAGTCTCTTATGAAATTGATTACCTAAAGCTAAAAGTATTCTACAGAACCACACCGTGATATTGCTCAGTATCTGTTACACAAACATGTTTACATCGATACTGAGTATTTTGACAATTCCATGTTAGTCCAACAGATTTAGAGCCTTCAACCACTCAGCAGCATCCAGTTTTAGGAAAGAAATTAACATCAACAAACAAACTGATATTTTTAAATATATTAATACTTTTTATTCATTTCAATTAGCTCAAAATGAACACTATGCATTACAGGGCTGTAAAGTATCGATAATCCTAATCATTTGGTGTACAATTACATTGTTACTCTAAAATTTTGTCACAGCTATGAGATTTGCTTTTGTCTCTATAGGTGACTGAAGCGAGAGTTAGTGTCAGTAGAGAAAAACTGCCTGCTTTTTGAATTGAAGTTGACCACAACCTGCTTCAGAATAGGTTTATGTACAACATGATCTTAGTTACACTGGAGTAATTATAGAGATTTTCTACTGCCTGTGTCAATATATACCCAATATACACACTAATAAAACTAAGATCAGAATCTGGACACTAAAATCTATTTTTGCAGAATCACATTTCTCTCTTCTGAAAACAGTTTTCAGTCCTTCAAAACTTCAGAGGGAGGAGACTCCATTGGTTTCTCCCCAGCATTTCTTTAAAGTCCTGTAGGTGGGATACTGTTTCCAGGGAAATGTAAAAAAGACACACAACTTGCAGGAATATTTCCATATTTGTCCTTTCAAGGTCCTTTGCCAGATCTTGCATAGTTCCTTGGGGTTTTTGCCTCACAATACCAATGATTTAAAAACCATATATATTTTCAAGAGGGGGAAAAATAGAGGGGCAGCAAGAGACAGGGTGGAGAAATTTAGTATAGAAAATGGTGAGCCAGTAAACCCCAGTAAAGGAATGTTTTTTCTGTCCTCACTCCCCACAGTCTGCACTCATTTTGAACAGAACTCAGTGAGAATTTTAGAAGTTATTTTTAGGAGGTTTTTTCCCCTGTTGGTGATGGGGAAATCTTTTTCAGTGACAGTAGTAACCATGGGGCTGAGTTCCACCCTAAAGGTAAGGGTTTCTTTCACCTGAACAGTGTCAGGCACTCAAAGAGTAGCAGAGGATTTGAAGATTTGGCCAGATATTGGTTCCAGTTAATATTTAGAGTGATCCCTAAAGTTTGAGATGCATCATGTGTAACAAGCAGAACTTTACAGAGTAATAGAGAGCTGGGGAGGAGCACATGAATATCTATGTGCTTGATGGAAAATCTTCCTGTTCAAGTCATTGAAAATAACTCTAATTGGTTTCTACGGGACCTAGTATTCACTCTAAGGTTTCTTCTTTAAAAAAAAAAATTATAATGGAGAAAATACCAGTTCAGGGACAGTTGGAGCAGTTTTGTGGCTTTAACATCAAAGCTCAGTCAGATTCATTCTCCCTGTCCCCCAAGTTGGGTTTGTTCTCTCACATTTTCCTTCTCTCCTTCAGGGAACATTGACAGCTTTCTTACCTGTCTTCCATTTGGAACAGGAAGCATAAATTATTTCTTCATTCTTGCTTTATTCTTCCTTATACTTTCCTCTATTGTTCTCTGAGGAGTTTTAAGCCATTTAATTTCTGTATGCCCAGGTGCACCAAGCAAATGATGTACCTTCCAAATGTATTTCATCCATCTACATCACTCTTATTAAACATCATCCTTCTGATCAGCTATATTCATTAAGTTTGGCTCCCACCCATGTGGAAAAGTTTGTCATCTGTGCTCTGTATTTTGTATAAGCTAATACTTTCCCAGAACATATTCTTAAAATCCATTTCTCTTGCTTTCCTTTGTACTCTACAAAGTTAATTGAATTTCATCAGCAGTTTTTCTTCTATAATAAAACAGTTTAACACATCCCAATCCATCTCAGGCATATGATTATTTTAGCAGCATAAACTCACATGAAGTTGCTTTATATTGCATTTCAGGTATGTTAGAGTGAGGTCAAAAGGGATTACATGCACTGTTCTGTCATGAGACAAAATTTCTTTCAGGTGAACATGGCACACTGCATTGAAAAGTGAATTCTCTAGCAAAGCTGTGTCAGAAGCCCTGCCAAAAATTTAGCAAACCAGAAAAAGGGGCAGCCCTAAATGTACAGTTTCTGTAGAAGGAAAGCATCTGTGTTAGACAAATAGTATTTTGATATTTAATTCTTACTTCTCTTAATTAATTCTTCTCTGAATCTTTAGAATATTTTAGCAATATATTCATGAGCTATTTTGTCAGCTCTTTCCAGAATATTAGATTAACTCCAGTTTTCTTTTACATGTCCTTTTCCTATGCATCCATATAATATATTGCCTTTCAAAATTCTAACACTTATAGTGCCATGTTTTAGTCTTGCTTTAAACTATCACAAATTGTGGCTATTCCTATCAGCCTCTGAATTTGTCTTAGTTAACATCCTAGGTAATTTCAACAGCAGAAAAGGTCTTAAAAGAGAAACATTCCAGCTACAGTCATCAAAGAAAACAAATGAGGTCAGAAGGAAGTTGAGGAAAGTTTAAATAATCTTTATGTATAGATCAAAAAATCATCAAATCATCTTTCAATACAAATCTGAAAAAAAAAAAAAACTAAGATATAACTTTGGGGAAAAGATTACTGACATGATACCATGCACACATCTGAAATGCAATCTGAGAAATGCATGCAGTTTAGGGTATTTTTTCAGACAAATTGATATAAGTATGTTTACAGAACACAACAGAATTTGTATTAAAACTGTCCTCAGCTAAACTCCAAACATGCCTCTTCCCATTCTAAAGAAATATGGGATACAAGCTTGCATCTAATCTCACAAGGTGTGTAATTAACCTTGCTGATGAAAACATGAAACATGATTAACAACATCAAAACACACCACTAAACACTGCCCTGTAGGAGCTTTCAGTCTGAACGCTCCAAGTTGTTCAGCTGCAGTGAACTCAGAACAAATGAGGCAAAGTCTGCATCAGTAAAAGGACTCTGCCTTCATTAATCACACTGTCCAACACCTACTTTTCAGTGGCAACATCTGTGTACCAGCCAACACAGATTCTAGCTGTACCATATTAATATGAAGAAAATTACAAGACTGTGCAAGAGTAAATAGGGCACTTGTGGACACTGACCTCATTTCACTATTGTTGACAAATGCACTGTTATATTTTTTTAAACTGTCTAAAGATGAAGGCTTGGGTTCCAGTTCTTTCTGCTAAAGAATGACTCCAGGATAGGAATTCTTTTTTCTCACGTGACATATCTCAACAATATTAGCAACAGACACCTGCAGACTGTGTCTCAAAAGTGACCTAGGAATCTGTCTCTTTCAAAAATATCCCTCATTTCTATGTATAGACACATGGAAATGCCCGAGGCCAAGATTTGGCTTTTCTTACTGATGCTTGGATTCAGCTACCAAATGGACACATGCAGTTTAGGTGTCTAAATCTAGGTAAATATACATGCACTGAGTAATCTGCTTTAATGGCCAACAGACATCTGGGACTGGACACTTCTGCTGCCAGAGCAGATGGAGCTGCTGCCACTGAGCCACCCTCCTCCCCCAGCACACCCAGCAGAGAGCAGGAGGCCCAGGAGCCCCAGGAGCTGTGCTGTGCCTGCCAGTCTTATAGGGATGTCTTTGATATCCCTGATGTCACGAGTTTCTCAACTGTGGCCAATTAAATCCCTGTTCAGCGCAGGCAAAGGATTTAGAAAAACCTTACAGGCTCCCAGCTACAGCTGTTAACTGCACGGTTCAGGCTCCATGGCCTGCACAGGATGAGGGATTTGACTCAGAGGTGGCTTGCCCAAGCACATGTTCCCAGAGCCATTCAGGTGTCCTGGGGTATCTGACACCCCTGCATGACACTGACAGAGATGATACAAGACCTACAGAAGATCTTTGCCCTCTGCAGTACTAGTTAAGCACCAGGCTAGACTCCTCTGGGAACTCTTTGTGGAGGACTGAGTCAAGTATCCAATGTCTTTAGTTTATTCTGCTGATTTTGTTGGGGCAAATTCTCATAGCATGAAAAACATGAGAAGGTGCTGAAAGCAAATGATGTACTGACTGGATTAACCAGAAACTGAGACCCATTTAGTGACAGTATTTTCTCATTCCTGTTGAAACTGGGGTTTTCCTTGACCAGTGATACAATTGATACGAGTGAAGAATATCATGTTCACAATGTTGTGAGCAAGATGAAAATCAGCAGCCCTTGTAACATTTATAATGCAAGAAACCCAGTTAAATTATTTCGATAGCTCAAGCAAGAATGTTGGATTTACCAAGCCAAATTAAATTCAGTGTTTACTTGCTTGAATTGAGAAGTTATAAATCATTGCTTTGGCAACCATCCCAGACAGCAATAGGTTATGAGTATTAAAAAAGGATTAGATTATAAACTCTTTTTTAAAAACTAGATATTTTCCTTATGTCTCAAAAATTCCAGTAAGCAGTGTTCAAAATATTTGGAATTTCCTACAAATATTACAGTAAGTTAACGACCTTTGTACTATATATAAGCTTCCTTAGGAGTGACCAATTTTGTAGGTATTTATCCAAGTGGATATTCATCTTGGAGTATAAATTGAAACAGATGTCAGTGAATAAATACAATTTTATCTTCTAGCATGTTCACAGCAGCCAGCTTGAGAAAAAGCAACCATTCCAAATTCAGAAACATGGTATTTGCTGGTACTTTTACCAGGTGTTCTAAGAGCCTCGTTTTACTGTCCTGACTGAGCTAAAATCACTTAATCTTCCACTAGCAGACACAAATATGAGTAATGACTCTGAGACTGACAAGGGGAAGAGTTAATATAAAGGTCAGATAACAAAGAGCAAGGCACCACCTTGAATACAGAGTAAAAAATCAAGTTGCATCTTTCTTGACTTCAAAATGAATCCATCCAGAAAAGTAATGATATAGCTCCCAAGAGCAACATGTAAATCAGGGGATTAATCTCTAGCGAAATGTTTTATGTTATGGAAACCCACAAATAGATTTGATTCAGTGACAGTAAATCAAACATGTTGGATAGTTCTGTTTGACTGATGAGTATACATGCCACTGGCAGCAGGGCGATGACACACACAGGAACACAAAAAAATACGCTCACTGGCAGTTCAGCAGCCATTGCTCAGTCACACCAAAGGGAAAAAAAAAGAAAAAGAAAGCTTCAGGCAAAAATGCAATCCAGATAATAAGAATATATTTTTCTTCTAGGCTTTTTCCTTGCTACTCTTTTCTGCTGATGAGGGAATTAGCAACTTCTAAAGATGGGTGAAATAAGAATATTAAAATTTGTCTACAAGGCTTTTTTGCTGTTATTGTTTTGTGTTATTAGTGACTTTCTGCAGTTAATGCATACCTCCATAATAACTTTGGTATATTGTCTGCTCATCCTTACTCAGCTCTCAAGCTTTACTCTATCTGACTGCCCTTTCCACTCCCTATTAAAGCAGGGGTTAAGGTAGAATGGGGCTGCCATTAGTGATATTTACTGTCAATGCAGAAGGAGAGGCAATTGCCAGGGACATCAAGAAGATGAAGCTGCTCTGAGTCACACTCTGGTGTAGTTTGTGTTTTTCCATACAGGGAGCCCAGGGAGGGCTGAGGCCAGGTTATTCCACACTATATCAGCCTTATTGCTTGGCTCACCAGCACCAGGCTCTCCCAGCTACCAGGCTCCTTCAGCACATGCCAGAGTTCACAACTAAACAGAAACAGCTGTGCCGCTAAAGCTACAACAACAGCTACAGCAAAGCCTACGGGCATCTGCATGGATTGAGGAGTGTTTTGGATATTCCCTGGAAAATATAACTTCAGAACTTTAGACCTGAGGTAAGTTTAGACCTCACAGCTGAATGAACTCTGTCCAGTCTTGCCAGTGGCTGAGACAAAGAGGGTTTGCTGCCAGGAGGGAAGGGCAGGAAGGAGGCTAAAAGGAACACCTGGGCTGTAGAGGAATAGGTGCTACCAGAGCTTCAGAGCACTTCAGGCCAGCAGAAATCTTTTAGCGCAATGAGAAAGAGATCCATGAAAAAATTATGACAAAATAAGAGACACTATATTTATATATATATTAATTATTTGGTTTGGAAAAAAAAAAGAGAGAGAAAACAGAAAATATTAGTGATAAACAGTCTGAGCTTTTAATGAGAGTGAAAGGTCTGGAGAAGAAGGTGGAAAAGCCCAAACCCCACCACTTTTTGGATAAACACACAGTCCAGGGCAGTGAAAAAGAGCTCCAGACCTGATTATGTGGTCATTAGCCACATGAGTCATATCAAGTTTGTGCTGGCTCCCACTCAGCCTTCTCAGCATCTGTTATGGATACAGATGGAAGCCTGTGAGCTTCCAGAGACATAGTAGAGGCTGTTTCCTATGGCAGGATCAAGCTACTTGGCTTCCCAAGAGACAGTCTTGTGCTAATGATTCTGCCAAGTAATAGTCCAGCAAAACATCCAGTATGGCAACCAGTTAGGATGTTTATTCACTGGTGTTTCAAAGGTTCTGCTCTTCAACTCCAGACTAGGCTTGTTGTTAATGAGCAGATTAACTGATGTTCCTGGGGATCCTGTTTCTCCTTACTATCATGACTCCTAACCAGCTCACTTTTTCATTCCCAAGAGTTCAGAACAGAGACATATGGGGATTACCTGGCAGGATTTTGGCAGCTGGAGGACTGCAGGTGTTCCCTCTGTGAGACAAAACCAGAGACAAGCTTGTGCTGGACACACAGTTCCAGCCAGCTCCAATGGACCCACCATGGGACAGAGCTGAGCTCATCAGAAAGGAGAGGGTGGTGCTTCAGGCCCCAGAGCAGGGGTTCCCCTGCAGCCTGTGGAGGACCATGGTGGAGCAGGTATCACACTGCAGCCTCTGGAGACCCCATGCTGCAGCAGGTTGATGTGTTCCAAAGGAAGCTTCAGCCTCTGGAGAGCAGAGACCTGGCAGAAACTGTGGGCTCTGGAGAGGAGTCCACACAAGAGCAGGTTTTCTGGATCTGTGACCTGTGGGGGCCCCACGCTAGAGCAATCCATTCCTGAAGGACTGCACCCCTTGAAAAGGACCCACTCTGGAGCAGTTCTTCAAGAACTGCAGCTTGTGGAAGCAGCCACATTGGGGCAGTTCATAAGGAGCAGATGCCATGGCAGGGACCCCATACTGGAGGGAGCAAGGGAAAAGTGTGAGGAGGTATTAGCAATAAAGACAAGGCATTGTGGACTGACTGCAATTCCCATTCCCCATCCCAATGCTCACAAAGGGGAGAAGGTAGAAGAGTCAGGAATGAAGGAGTTGAGTCTGGGAAGAATGAGGTTCATGGAGGGAAGATGTTTAAGTTTCTCTCTTTATTTTTCATGATTCTATCCTATTTTTAATTGGCAATAAATTAAATTAATCTTTCTCGATTCAAGTCTGTTTTGCCCATGACAGTAAGAAGTAAGAAATCTCCCCATGAGCTTTTTAATCTTATGTTCTTATCCTGTCCTGCTGCAAAGGAGGGCTGAGAGAACCTTGATGGGCATGTGGCAGTCAGCCAGGTTTAACTCACCTCAGTATGGGTTAGCTCATTCAGCTATCAAGATCAGACAATGAGCAAAGCACTGGCTTTAACTCAGAAAAGTCCTGGGTAAAGGAAACAGTGAGTTGTGGTTTTCCCACAAATAGGATCAGTAGTCAGGTTAGTTGCAACTCCCAGACCCTACAGGGAAGAGAGATAAGTAATTGGGGATGTTATGTAGGAGCTGTCTTGAATATTCAAGCATTTTTCTAGTTGTGCTTATTTTGAAGTTTGGTGAGCAATAAGAAGCTCAGTGCCCAAGAAAGACTGCTGCTTCAGAAGTATATGTTGATAACAGATGTCACTGTAGGACTGTAGACATACAAGGCAACCTATGGTTTTGATAACAGGGTGACCTGCACTGCATTAATGAGTTCAATTAACACAAGGCTAGATGAGGCAAGAATGAGATTTTACCACCTCCTGTTCTCATGAAATACTGGTGAAATCAGGGTGTGCTGATGACCAATTTTTAAAGATATTTACAAGATCTAACTTAGATAATGACAAAATAAACTAGTGTAATGGTATACTAATGTAGAAACAATGTTAATAGAAATGCAAGTAAAAGGAGGATAAGTCTAAGATATATGAAAGTATTTATGTTTTACAAGGTATGAGAAAGCAAATCAAAACCTTTAACAAGTCCTCCAAGCCTCCTTAGAAAAACCTCTTCTGGTACAAAATGCAGAAGGCACAAAATAACACCTTAACCCAGGTTACCCTCCAACTCAGAACAACTCAGCTAAGTCTGAGTCTCCTGAGGGTTATTACAGGCATGTAGCTGCCATAATTGTGAGCCTTTATCTTTCCTCTTTAACAAAGGCAGTCCTAAGGGCAACCAGCAGCACTACCCACTCCACCTCCCACCTGCATCTGTCCACAGAAGGACTTCAGTGCCTGGGGTAGCTGGTGGACAGCCTTGTGCATCTGTCCCTGGCACAGCTCACTAACCTACCAGGAAATTGAGGAACACACTCCCTGGGCTACATTTCAGCCTGCACCCTTGCCCACAGCCATGACAGAGCATGCACAGTACTTGGTCTTGAGGGTGTCTTTATTACAGCTGCAACAGGAACCAGACAGAGACAATTAATCTTGCATTTGTGGATGTCTTTTGCTTTTGGAGATAAAAATGTGATGTTATTATAGCTGCTGTTCTTTGCCCTGCTGTGTTTTTGTGGGAACATAAGGACAGATGTACTGGGCTGAGTTAGTTCTATAGTTTTGTTTAAATGTGACCAGCCACACAATCCTTTCATATATTTGCTCTTCTAATGTTGCTTGTTCTGTTATGTTTTTATACTTTTTTTTCACACCTTGTCCCTCTTTCAAGTATCCTTAATTGTGAGAGAACAGGAAAAAAAAAAACAAAGTGATGATTTTCACAAAATCTGGCCAAGTTGTTGGAAAAAGGTGTGAAAATTTCAGAACTTACTGTCACAAAGTTGCTAGATAATTGTATTTCATACCAGCATAAAGGCTAAGTTATATCACTTTGTGCTGGTTCTCTCTGTGTGGAGACTAATGGAACTTATGGATCATTGTAAATGTCCAACAGTCAACTCATAAAATGCTGTATAATGTTTAGTAAGGAACCAAGGATCAGGTTTAACAGCTGAGAAAATATAAGGATTCTTTTTATTAAATAAACACACAAAGATTCTGTTCCATTTGACTCTGCTGAGGCTTCTGGAAAGATTTAGTTCATATTGTACCCATTCAAATCATCACCAAAGGATTTGCCTGCCCTAATCTTATTTGAGAAGTGATGTTAACACTGTTTCTGTAGCTGAAAACAGCTAAAGAAGGTAAAGGCTGAAATTACATGAAGTGCAAGTGGTTAGTAGATTTTGAAACACTTCAAAAGTTATTTTTTAACGATAGTGATATTTTATTCTTACCTGCATGCATGTCTCTGCCTTTTGAGGGTTCTTGTCCTAAGAAAGGTATATAAATGAATGACCTGGGTTTTTAAACACCATTTCACAGCTGAATGACAATTTATAAATGCTTATGATCAGTGTTAAATTACATCTAGTGAACTTCATATTTTATGTGTACATGTGTTCATTTAAAAAGTTCTTCAACTTTAGCTGTAAATTCATGCTAATGTTCTAGGTATGCCTGATTTGGACTGCCAGAAAAAAATACTTTATACTAGTAATGCTATAGCAGGTTTTCCATGTGTAAAAATCCACTATAGCTCCTTTTTGACTCTCCTGCTTAATCTTCACTTGTTTTGGCTGACAGAGTCTAGTGTTTGGCCAATTAAGAATGGTAAGTTACACACCTCATTGTTCTTCATTATGTCATGTTTGGTTAACATCCATACAAGTGTTTTCTACCAAACCAAGGATATCCCATTTTCTTCTGAGCAAGCAATAATACATCTTTCTGTTGCCAAGATTAAGACAACACAGTAAGACCATTAAAAGGGTAATAAATAATTTTCTTTATAATTTAAAGACTGGAAATCTCTTCTCTCATGTTCCTTAACTTTGGTATCTCTTGGTACAATAAATCATTTGTAGGCAGCATTTGGATTGAAAAACCAACAAATCCAGATACTTTTACTTTCCAGGGACTGCCTATTTACCATTAGCTCTCTCACTACCACTGCTTGATGAAGGCAATAAAAACAGTTAACGTTTATGTTTCCTAGCATTGTCAGGGATTTAGGCAGTGAATAAATTACCAGACAGAAATATTGAAGTCTTCAGTCAGGCAGCACATTTCTCAAATCACTGGGACTCTGTACCAGGAGCCACAGCATTTATGCTCCATCAGTGTGTTTCCAAATGCTTATGCTTATGCTTATGTCTGCATTTATTATGCAGCTTTAAAAAGACGAATACTATGCACAGTTCTTGTTGCTGTTTGAAGCAAGGTAGTTTTTACTACTAAGAATAACGCTGGCGAAACATCTTACTGGAGTTTGTTTTCCTTTGCTTTTAGCAAAAGGAAATGTTGAGGACTTTGTTACTCAGTAGTTCTAGAACCTCATTTCATTTTTGACTAAATGCCTGAACACTAATGTAGCTTTTAAATTTAATTTTCTTTTACTTCATTTTTTACTATATTTTATTTTTGTTTGAGTATTTGATTTTATTTTTATTGCTACATGTACTGGATTCCTGTACTTCTTAGATAACATTCCCTTGGTGAAAATTATTTGGACCTCATTTCTAGGATTTAGTTACCTGGAGTGGAAGTTTAAAAACACTGTTTTATCCTAGTGAGACAGCAGGGAGCCCATTAATATTTTCTGTGCTGAATGATTTTCAGAGCTGATGCAGTTCTCGTTCACATGGGTGTAGATCAAGAGCAACTCTACTGATAGGAATACATTTATATTTCAGGAAGGATATTTGAATCATGTGGCATTTTACACTGAGCTTTCTTCTCCTGATGGCTGTTAGGAATTGCAAAGGTAAGAATGACACAGCTTGTCATGCCCAGGAACCAGCACTGGTTCATATGGCAGCTCTTGATCTGTCCAGGTGCCCTACAAGCCTGGCTCCATGGCAAAAGTGCCCAAGGGCTCAAATCTTACTGCTAGTCTTGTGGCACATATTTGCAGCTCGAACCTTCTTCCATTTCAGTATGAAGAGAAAACTCCTGCTGACTTCAAAAACAGCATGACTAGACCTTGAGGTGAAGCCAAGCTCAACAAGCAATATATAAATAGAGTGACTCAACTGGATACGTCTCACTGGATATTTTTCAATCCTAAACTTTTCAATGTCAGGGTGAGGTTGCATTTCTAAGAGAATCTAAGTCTCTATGCTCTCTATAAGGCCCAGGAGCCCACATCTCAAGGACAAGACTCACACAGCTCAGAAGGCAAAAGAATTTTTATTAGCAGGAAGTAGTGTCCCTTTATAACCAGGATCACTAAGGTGAAATATGATTGGTCTCAAAGTGAAAACCTTTCACACCATTGGTTCCCTATGAATAGCACACTGTGGTAGAACATATCTATGAACAACATGAACAGAAAGAGAGATAATAATTGTTTTCATTCCTTCTCCTAACTTTCCCAGGCTAGGCCTGGGAGAATTCTCTTTCTTTTCTTTTCTTTCTGACTGAACTGAGAACATCCACAACTGTCTACACCAAAAGTGACACCAGTGAATTGTGTCCCCACCAGGACCCCTCTCCACCTCTCAGTGAGACTTCCAGGGCATGTAGCTTGCCTGGGGCAGTAGATCAGAGCTTCCAGATCCAAATTAGAAACCGGGCATACCCAGCAAGAGCATCCAGTGAGCATGGAGAGTATGGCATTTGTAGTTCATCAGTGAATAATGGGATATGAAGCTCTGCTTCAGCTGATGCTGTCACACTTGCAGAGCTTCCTTTTCCTTTCCTTGCTTAAATAATGATTCCTCTTACAATCTATTGTGGGAAGTTCAAAGCCAGACTTAATCTCTGGCTATCACCTTATCACCTCAGAAAGTGGGGAGAAAAGTGGTGAGAAAGAGTCAAAGAAAATTAACAAACCCAGCATTGCAAACTGCAAAAGTGAAATACTCAATAAAAGCTAGACAGGAGGAGGTGACAAATGATATGAAAATAAATCAAAGACACAGTGTTAAATCGTGAAAAAAAATATAAAATTCAGGGTGCCAGACCTTCAAAGAGATTTTTAGAGAATAATTTGACAACTTTTCTTGTAAGGACTGATTTTTACTAGAGCAGGGAAATTCAGCAGATCTGAATATGTATGCTTCAACACATATATGCTTCAACAAAGCATGGGGACACACAGGAATAGCTTCAGCTGGAGAAGATGGAGAAGATGAAGAGAAATACAGGATTTATAACAAGTCTATTAAATTGCCTGATGAGGAGACAATAATGTTATGCTGAAAACAAACTACTGGTGTTGGATAAAGGTTCAGAATCCTGAAGAATTTGCCCTTAAAATTGTTTACAGTTTTGTTTGATACCTCAGTACAACAAAGCAGGAATGTGCTAAGAATTTTGGACATGAGCATAAGAGATTTTGTCTGTGCAGGAGAGGATAAGGGCATCATATTGTGAGATGTGAATGGACTTTGATTTGGATGATGTGCAATACTAAAAGTATGCTGAAATTCTTTAAAGAATAATAAAAATATTATCTGCTATAAGCAGAAAACTTAGAAATTAGAAACTATAATGGAGGAGAAATTACTGTGTGTACCATTTTCAACTCCCACAGTCCTAATCAATGAATCTTAATTGGAACAAATGCACAAAGAAAGCCACACTGTTCCCATGACCACACCAGTCTTTATTACACAAAAGAATAAACTAGGCTGAATTGCTGGCAAAGCAGAGGGAATGTAACTGTTCTCTGAGAGCATTTGTAGCAGTTACCTGCAAAAGCATACCTCTGAAAAACTGTGATATGTCTTTGAGTAGCTAAATCCTTGAATGGATCTCCAATAACTTCTGCCTTCTGTATTCCAGTATTTCTTTTGCACAGACTATGTCTGGCTTCAAAAGTCCCAGACCTTGCTCTCTGCTAAACAAAGCAGCATATTTTTATGGTCCAAAAGCAGAGCTATGCACAGTCAATACTATGAGTCCCACAGCACTGTGAACTTAGGTATGCCTTTGTTCAACAAATTGTAACACCTGAACACCATCATCTTTATTTTGGCCTCTCACCAGGTTAAGAAATTTGTCTGAGCTAATGTTAGGCTGTCAGTTGATACCAAATAGACTCCATCTGTTCCTTCAGAGGCTGTGATTAGTAGTTATCCTTGGTGGCTCAGAAATTATGCTCCTACAGTTCTGCCTTTGGCTTTAGCCCCTGTCCAATACACTGTCAAACCCCATTTTGAACAAGAAAGCATTGTCAAAAATTGAAGTGTTGTCTGACTCTGCCAGGTGTAGCAAGTGTTATTTTCAGCAAGATGCAGACTCAAAACAGGCCCAACATTTTTAAAGATAGTTATGTTAGGAAATGTAGAGACAGTAGTGGGAAAACAGTAAGAGCAAAAGTAATCCAACAAGTGAAAGGGATTGAAGAAAAACTGCTTTGATTTTAGGACTGTTGTTTATAATTTTCACTTTGGTTGGGAATCACCCTTGAGAGCCCATCATTGTAAAGAACTTGAGACAAAGTCTTATTTCATTTCTCCACATATGTGTCATGATACTTCTTAGTTTCCAGATTTGCATTTATATCAAAAAAGTCTGACTCAGGACAAGAAAACAGCAGTGTATAGAAAGGAACAGGGAGGAATATCTGAGAATTAATTCCTCCTCTTTAAACATTTCATGTACTGAACTTCTTGCAATTTGGGTTCAAGTTTCTTAGCAAAAAGTTCTTACTTTACGTCCGGTGAATTTAAATATCCAAATGTAAACTGTTTGACATTTTTCAGGAGTTTACTGTCCAGCTATTCATTGCCTGTTGTTTTTAATTCATTAGAGTAACTTGAAACTTTTAGTGCCTAAGGATTTAATTTTTAGTTAATGTTAATATAGTCGAGAAAATACACTGCCTCAAGATTCTTCAATTTACTTGAAGTAAGTGTACATTTTACTGATTTTTATGTACACTACATATGAACTGTTCATTTACCCCAAAAATAAATATAAAACCAAATGTTATCAAAAAATAAATATTCATATAAGTAGTTTTCTCTAGAGCACAAGCATTTGAAAATGTAAACCTTTCATTATGCCCTTCAGAAAATTTCTAGCTCTATCAAATATTTATATAAAGGTTGAATCAAGCCCAGTCAAGGGCTTTACAATTATAAAAATCTGCAGCAACCACCTGGTGTTGAAATTGGGAATATTACTTTCATTATATTGTAATTTCATCAGTGATAGCCTTTTTGGTATTTAACACCAATACAGCTTTCCAAAGTCTGATACAAACATCTTGAATTTTTTCCAGAAAACAATATGAAGTTCATTCATCTGGGAAAGAACTAAGATAATATTTTACATTTAATATGATTAAGTAAATAAGCAGCTGCGATTTCTATGAGCTGTAACATTTTCTTAGGCTTCAGGGTTAGCCCAGTGCAGAGCAGATGGCTGCACTCTGATCTGTTAAGGGAGCTTAGATAATTGCAATGGTAAAATAATATTTTGAGAGGGCTGTTGATAAGTACCTAGCCTGATGCAAATGTAAGATGGCATGCTTGGATGATTTGTGCCATTTGAGATCCTCAAGTCATGGAAAGATTCAAAAACTGAAGCTGCAGGGCTCTGCAAGGAGAAAAGGAAAAATAGTCCTGCTACTGGGCAGAAAAAACATCTTGCCAGGACCTTCATCTCTCTGCTTCGCCTCTCAGCTGAAGATCTGCTCTGTATTACAGATCTCCTGCACCCATGCGCATCCTGGACTCTGAGGAACAGTGTGATATGAGAGGTGTTGCATTTAGTTCCCATAAAGGAAGGACCATGATCTTTTTGTCACCTCTGCACTGCTTTCCTGAAGTCACACACACTCCTCTAGCAATTTCAGGGGAAAACTTGCTTATAAATATCTAGAAAGCCAGCAGTAAAAAATAACACCACATTTAAGTGACCTGAAATTTCTTCACCAGAAACTGAAATTAACAACCTAATCCAAATGTCATTTCTTTCATGGAAAGCTTTAATGAATCTTTTTTTTTAATATAGTTTCAAGAAGAGAGTCTCAATGTCAGAGACAGGGAGAGTTTGGCTTTGGGTTTTGGGGCTTTTTTGCAGTTCTCCTATTCCAGATTAGTGAGAAAGGATAGGAGTGGTGTAAGAGGACTGGAATCCCTTTGGAGTGTTAACTATATATGTTAGCAAAAAGACTATCACGGAGAGTACCAGGCCAAAAGACAATCCTAACACCATCAATACTTAGGCTTCTTTGCTTCAATCTTGTCATTTGATGCAAATTAAAGCAGCATAAACAATTTATTGGCATGGAGGGATGGTTTCTCAGAACTATTTCTTCATAGCTTATAGATAATTTTAAAAATTGCAATAATATGAGAAATGTACACACTGTGTAGTAACTAGGTCCTAGTTTTGCTTAGTGGCAGTACAATGAGATGTGATTTGATGCATCTTGATAACAGAATTGATAATAAAATGATACCTTAGGTGGCAATGCTTTCAGCTTGTGAGGTAAACTGGGACAGCTATGCATCCTCATAGTAGGGCTTCCCTTCCAGCCTCTTCTGAAAACAAAGCAACAAAGGGAACAAATATATTTCCCTGACTGACAGGAGCAATTGGTCAGTGGCAGTGGACTTCAGCTGGTGGTGACATGTGACAGGTTCAGCAAAACTAATAAAGACTGTTTCTTTTTTTGTGTATTGCTAAGAACTCTCAGCTACATCTGCATATTACGAGGGTCAGAGACCTCCAAGCATGAAGTCTTCAGCACTTTGGCAGTGCCACTTAGCAGAAAATCTCTTAGCATCTTTTCCTATTTAGAGGTAAAACATGTTGCTTTCTAGAGAGCATATGACAACTTTGAGAAAGAGTATAAATTATGAGAGAACAAAATATGAACCAGGATGAGCTATTAGGCTGGGGTTTAGGAATGGTGCTCCCCAATTTAGGGCTCACACTGAGACTCTCCAAACCTGCCGCTCACCCACCTTCCCTCTCCCCTGTGTCAAGCTGGAGAGGAGAACTGGAGGCACAAAAGGGGAAGGTCACAGGCTGAAATAAGAAAAAATATACTGGAAACATCAAACAGTAGCAGGAACAATGTTAATAACAAAAGTGTACAAAGGAGAGAGAGTGATTCACATGCAAAATGGTCACAACAGCGCCTGACCCAACCCAGCCCAACCACAGCCACACTTCCCTCCCACTCCCCCCTGCTCTGAACCGGTATCACCCAAGCACTCCCACTGCCACAGTCACTGACCAGAAGAAACCCCCTCTCCTGGGAAAACTCCCCTCTCCTCACCTTGGCAATGATGTGAGGTGGTGTAAAACAACCTCTGTGCTCTGGCCATGCCCCTCCTGGCTTCTGCAAGAATCAACCCTGCCCTGGCCAGAACCAGGACACAGGCTCATTTATGACTTAAGCCAATTCTAGAGTATTGTTGACTATTGCATAGAAAATGCTGTTGCTGACTGAAATTCTCATTTTAACTTTAATAGCTGTGGCACTTCATGTAGCTCAAAATACCTGTGTGGTTCTGCTATATGCACCAATTCAATCACATTTTGTCTCTTTCTTATGCCTGCAACTAAGATGCTTTCTAAATCTAATTGAAAATGTGAGCTTTTCTTGATTATTCTTGGTGGCATATTTTCAATTCTCTTGGCTTTCTGTCTTACTCCTCATAACACTTTTTTTAAATTATGTGTATACATCACATAAAACCAATAAATTTTTCTTGCTATTCTGCACAGATATTTTTTCCTGAGATATCTTCACTTGCCTTTCCCATTTTCACACTTTTAATTCTATTTAATCTCCTCACTTCTACCTTTCACATTTTGCCTTTGCCATTTCTATTTATAAAGCTAATAAAATACCAAGGAATCATTCTGACCTTTCCAGGTAATCAATATTAAGGACAGTCAGCTATCAGCAAATATTGTTTCAGACAATAATTATACTGGAGAGTGGCAGTTTCTCATTCATCAGCTTAAGAAGATGTCTGGGGGAGGAAATAGGAATACCTTAAGTACCTGAGATTTTGCTTCAGAAACATCATTTTTGACACATACACATTAGCTGGGCTTGGTTGAGGGTAGTTTCTACTCTAAAGCAGTGTTGCCACTATTAGCAGAAAGCAGTCCATTCTGTCAACTCTTTCTGAGCATAATTGCTCCATGGATGACAAATGACTGTTCAAACTACTAGCACAATGGTTTATTGTCTTTTTGCAGTGGAGGCACTTCACCGAGATTAAAAGCGAAAAAATGTTATTAGATTTCCAACTTAATATCAGAGAGCAAGGAGAATTTGGGGTGCAGAAAAATGCCTGATGTTTGATCTAGAGATGGAATGATTTGGGACACATACTGGTATAGTGGGAACTATACTGTAGTCATGAAAATTTCAGAGCAAGAAGCATGGGATTTAAAAAAGAAGGGTCATACTATCCCAAGGGGCACACTTTAAGGTTAAAAGAAACCATTAGTTCTTCCCAAAGGCTTATTTTATTTGTCTATAAATACAGATGATGGAGGGAGAATAATGTACAGCCAGCTGGTGTCCTCAGATGCTCCCTAAAGTGGAGTAGAAAGATAAGCAATTATTGCCAAATAAATGGCAAACTACAATTATCACCAAGGGAATGTAATATTTTACAATCATAAATCCTCCATACTTAGCATGGGAGGGGGAAGACTTTAAGTTGTGTGAAATGAAAAAATAGAAGGCCATTATGAAAATTGGTATTGTCAGATTTCAATAGTGCCCTGTGCCTTTAAATCTTAAACTATTTTAACAACTGTTTGTTTCTACTTTTCTTAACCTCTTTCTAAAGCCTCTGGAATTTGTACTAGGTTGTCTTGATTTTAAAACTGATTCCTCATAGCTGGCTACAGTTTCCATCTTAATGTTTTCTAAATTTAGAGATTAAACATCTTTTTTTGTTGTTGTCTTGAGGAAACAGAGAATATTTCGGCTCAATTACTTCAGAAATCCAGGTTTCTGATCGTAATAATGGATAACAACAAAGACATTTATGTTATAAATGCAAGTTGTGTCTGTAAGCTGCATCTTATGCACCGAGCTTCTTTGCCAGGGACGTGAACCCCTCTGTTACTACAGAAAATACTGAAAAA
Organism: Vidua chalybeata; assembly: GCF_026979565.1. Classification (NCBI taxonomy): domain Eukaryota; kingdom Metazoa; phylum Chordata; class Aves; order Passeriformes; family Viduidae; genus Vidua; species Vidua chalybeata. The sequence goes on from NC_071531.1 coordinate 12,813,619, forward strand.
GCAGGAACTTTAAATATCTTCAAAGACGACCTGTACAATTGAGCATCACACAGCAGAGCTCCCTTTATAGCTAGTGCAGAGAAACAGGTACTTGTAGGCATTAGACATCTGATCTCTTTTAGAATTTTTCTCCATGTCTGTAACAGGAGCCTGGTCTAGAGCAGCAAGTCTGCAAACGGATGTCTACAACACCTACATCTAGAATGAGTCTAAATGGTCTTTGCCATATACCAATGCATCTAATGTCTTGTACCTTGTATACAGAGTTTAAATCAACTTTGACATGAAGATTGGGTAAGCATCCTCATCCTTTTTAATGAGATCATTAAAAAGAGACAAATTACAAATATGCTTCCCTTAATGTATGTCAATGTGATTGCAAAACAAAGAGGTTTTTTTTTGTTAGACAGTTGCAATAAATAGATGCCAAAATACATGCAGAGACTGGATGGAAGAATTGTATTTCTACAGCAACACCCAAGCTATAAAATATAAATTACAGTTGGGATTTGCATAGTTCATCTCAACAGGCAAAGTGAACCTGACTTGTTCTGAATTCAGGGCATTTAACACAAAACAAAAAAATTCTAGGCAGAACAAATGCAGTAAATCAAATTTATCTGTCATTTATTACCTCTTATGCATTTCCTCTCCAAATGTTCTCTAGTCCAACAAGTAGCCTTTCCTGCACATGCAGGTCATCTGTACCACATGTATTCATTTGATAGGTTGTTGCATCCCGGAGTTTGGGTTTAGATTAGGGTTTTTAATTTCTGTTAAAATAAGTCAAGTGCTGTAATCCCGCGTTTCCCCCGCGTTGTTCCCCCCCGCGGTTTCTGCCCCCATGTTGCCTGCTGCCGGCTCTTACCCCTGTGCCGCTCCTGTAAGCACCCTGCCGTCCGGCCCCGGGAAACCCCGTGCTGGCCGCCCCGAGCCACACGGTCCCGCTCAGCCCGCTCTGGCTCGGTGCCCGCCCCTGCGGGGTTCTCTGGTTGGTCGCTGTTGCTGACGTCACCGCCACGACAGCCGCCCCTATTGGCCGGCAGGCCGTGGATCCTCTCGCCCCGCCCCTCCATAAAGCCCTATCCCGCCGGCAGTCAGACGCCATTTGCTCCCATGCGGGTGCCGGGAGCGGTCGCGTCTTTCCATCGAACCGCGCCACGTGACCAATAAACCGTTCCTGCCAAGCACGGAGTAAATGGACAAATTCCTTCCTCTTTACCGGGTCCCTAGCGCACGGTAACAGAGACTGGCCGGCCCACGCGCCCGAGACACGGAGCCGTGTCTGGGAACCCGCGGCAGCAAACCCCGGCAGCACGTGGAAGCTACGCCACAGCCGGGCTCCCAAGAGCTGCGTGCAGCCGGGGAGAGCAAAAACCGCCGCCGCAATAGGTCAGACTTCCTATGTTTAGATTCATGTTGTATGCTCACAGGCTGGTCAGAGCAGATTCAAAATCCAAATAATCTGTCTAAACCATGCTTCTACAGCCAAGGCTAAATTCCTATGCCATTAAGGGGGTATACAATAAGTGTAAATAAACTAATCTGAACAAGTTCTTTAAAAAATATTGGGAAAAATGACAAGGTAATTCACATTTGAATCAAACACATGTGCTTGCATTAATAAAAGACACAATAAAAACTACTCCAAAGTTATGATAATTGTTTGTACAGCACAATTATTTCTGATGCAGGCTTTTCTCCCGACTTTCCAAAAATCCAACAGAATTTGCCCTCATCTAAAATACAAAATGCAAAGAAATACACATTAATGTGAAAGTATCAAGAGGAGAGGATGAAAAAAGATTTTCTGCTGAATATTTTTTCCATTAATTGTTTGTTGATGATTTCTTTAAAAAACATTTTGTTCACAAAATGTTTTTCTGGCTAAATAATTGCACTTGCATATCAGAATGACAGACTGAAAGATAGTTGTGATTGGAAGAATTTTGGATTTTTAAAGAAGCGGGAAACGTGCCTTTTTTTCTTTAGTAAAGCCAAATTACATCTCTGAGTGCTGTTGAGATAGGAATCTATAGTCATGGTTATGTTGCTGTCCATGGTATGAACTTTCAGTTCTTACCAGAAATATCTCACTGTAGAATAGAGTACTGTAGTAGTCTCTGCTTTTGTACTATTTATTTTTTTCTGTCTATCTTACAAATTTTATCTCTTTGTCCATCCTACAGGTGTGAATACCACTCATATGAAACTGGCAGTAAAAGCAATGTCTGCCAGTACCCTGGCACTTCTTCTATGGAGGCAGAATTTCACTTGAAAGTTGTTTCTTCTCAGCTTCACAACGTGGTGTCCAATTTCCCTGGGGTAAAGTAGTCAGTGTTTTTAGCAGAGCAAGCAAGTTGTTGATCCACCTCTGCTGGACACTGCCCTATCTTTTGTGTGAATCTAGCTAGCAATCAGAAGTCTGGGGCTGCTTTCTCTCTGCAGCCTGAGCATCTTGAGGCGAGGATAGAAGCTGGTGATAGAAGCATTGTGTTTCATTGTGTGCTTGGCATGTCCAGCGTCACACTTGGAGCCAGAGGCACCTTCCTGCTGCAGTATCTGTATTTTATTTGTTAACTGTGCCACAGGTTTCCTTCCAAGGAAGATAATTGATGAACCTGAGAAGGCTCTACCCTATCCCAGACTCTAACCTGGTTTTAGAGCCAAAGCATCACACCAGAGTGCCAGAATGTCCCAATTTTAGCTCCTGTGGTCTTACATCCTGCCAGATTTATGAATGTGCTGGCTCCTGTGATGAGACTTGAGCAAGATGAGAAAACCTGTCTGAGAGCCAGACTCCCAGGCAATCAAGCCAGTAGCAAGCCCATTCCTGGATAAACAGAGATTTTCCAGTGTGTTTTCCACAATGCAGAGAAACATGGACATTTCTCTCAAAGCAGAGGCTGTGTAGATGTCTCTGTGGTGAGGTAAAACTTCTGCTTCTCAGCAAGGTGGAAAGCTGCCCTGATCTGGCAGTGCAGGCAGTGGCCAGGGTAGCAGCTCAGTGCTGAGAGCACACACCAGTTACCAAGAGCCAGCCTGGGCATCCGTAACTGCAGGATGAGATGTGCATGATGGAGCCTAGCTGTGCTCAACAGGGATCTCTTTTTCACTGCTCTGCCCTGTCACTTACCACAAAACAAACTGCCATAAATTGTCACTCTTCTGCACAGCCCTATCCTGCAGATTAAAAGATCCTTTTTATTTTGTATCATATTTCAGACTCTGGGGGAGTATTTACTTCTGTAAAAAAAAAAAATCTAGGACTAGTATATTTTTTCTGTCTTGTTCATGGTTGCTTTTCAGTTTATGTATTTTTATTTATTTTTCAACATGGTCCTGTTATAACAGGAAAATTGATATGTTGAATTCTCAGTTACCATAGAGAAACAGGGTACCAGGGAGAGGACAGCTGCTAAAATGGACTGGAAATATCAGCAGAGCAAACAAAATGCACTGGATTTAAGGCCTGAGAAGCAATAGTCCATCAGTCTTGGGAGATGTCTTGTTATTTTCATTTTTGCAAGCAGTCATGGCCTCTTCAAGTCTTTTAAGTTATTAATCTAATCTCTACTATTCTCCCTTGCTAGTCAGGGTAAAAGGAAAGCACCATTTAGATACCTATTTTGGAAAGCTGGAGTATAAAACAGACAACTACTGTCTAGACAGCTTAAGTAAGTCTATGATCAGTCTCCGAAAGTCAAACTGTGTGACTTTCAAATGCTGCCACTGGCAAGTGTGCAACAGCTTGGATTAAACCAGAGCTGTGAAACTGAATCTTTCCTCTAATTCAAGTGCACCAAGGATGTTTCTCAAAGTATTTTATAGCTGCAGATAAAAGGGTAAAATTTTGGAAAGTTGGATAAAACTATCAAGGCCTTCAAACTTCATACACAATCCCAAAAAGAACAATGACAGCATTTATGTTCACAGAGGATGATATTCATATGTGGGAATCCAAACAGCATATACTGAAGCAGAATAAATGGGAAATGTCAGCCCTCGTGTGGGCACACACACACCCACACACAAAAAAATGTTTTAACCAATCTCCCTACTCATGAGTTGAAAAGATACTCTACCCTGTGGTAAATGTAATTCTGCCACAGAAATTGCCAGCTGATGCTCAGCAATTTTTTTAATCCCTTTGTTCAGGGCCATTATGTTTTTTCTCCAGGATGGGAGAACTCACTTGGGGAAAGAGCACTAAACATGGCATGCTCCAGTCTGTTGGGAGAGACTGGAGAAAGCATTAAGGCTTTTTCCAGTACTCTGAGACTAAGTAAGGTTACATGAATTACCTCATGAGTTTCAGTGTCCCCCTGAGTCTTGGTGGCATTCCCCCTTTAGACAGCAGTGGTCTGGTAGGAAGCTAACAAAGGGTCTGATGGATTGGAGACAGATTTTCCCGGGCAAATATTAGAGACATTATGGAATTGAAAGTAACAGGAAAATGGTTGTGGTTTAAACACTGCAGGCAAGTAAGTACCACACAGCCACTTGCTTACTCCTTCCCCTTGCCACAATAGGATGGGGAGGAGAACTGGAAACAAAAAAATATTAAACTTGTGGGTTGAGATAAGAACAGTTTAATAATTGAAATAAACTAAAATAAAAGTATAATAACCATATACTTGTAATCAAACCATAATAATTGCAATCAAAAGGAGAAAGAGAGAGGAATAAAACCCAAGAAAAACAAGTGAGGCACAATGCGATTGTTCTCCACACACTCACCTCTGCTCAGCCACCCCAGGCAGCAATTGGCCCCTCCCAGCCAATTCCCCCCACGTGAAATACTGGAAATGACCTGCTATGGTATGGAGCATCCTTTGGCATGGTTTGGGTCACTTGTCCTGGCCATGTTCCCTCCTGGCTTCCTGTGCACCTGCTCACAGGCAGAGCATGACACTCTGAAAAGTGCCTAATTAAATGTAAGCACTGCTCAGCAACAACTAAAATGTCAATGTGTTATCAACATTATTCTTTTACTGAATTCAAAACACAGCACTGTACTAGCTACTGAGGAAATGAACTCTATACCAGGTGAAATCAGGACCTGAGGGACTATGACCACTGCTGTACTGTACTTGGTGGTTTTATTATGAAACTATTTGTTAAGATAAGACTGTTACCATGTATTACAAAGTACAGATTACTTTGCTTTGTGTAAATTCTTCCTCCTCTCCCTCTCTTCTCTTTCTCCAGTGTCCTCAGCCTGTCTGGTGCAGTGTAGCTCTTATGTACTTTTATGTACTGTTATCTGCTCTAAGGGACTTTACCCTGGTGTGCAGGTTTTTGTCTGCTCAGCTGGGGACTCACACTAAACCTTCTTTTCTAATGGCACAGATGAGAACAGGAAAAACTTACTTCTGGATCTGTTTCCTGAATACTTGAAGCTTTGCCCTATCACTATCCTTAAGATATGAAAAATCAGTAAATCATATGCTGAATATAAGAATTTCTTTAAAATAGTTTTATTCTTTCCCCTAAGCTTCTCAAGGAGTGAAAATACCGTATGCCTGCCCTTTTCTCTGTAAGCCTCTCAGTGTCTTTCCCCTTTAGCTGCTGAAGTCATTAGCCAGTTCCAACAAATCTGCCAGAGCACAGTCTCAAAGGAAATACTGTCATGAGCACAGACAGTTGAATAGAGAGAGCAGCACAAATTGGTGCCTCATCTAACACAAATTTTGCCACCCAATTTCAACAATTATCTATTTTCTTTGCTCTGGTGGCAGCTTAGCAAATACACACTAGCCAGCAAATACACACAGCTGAGCAGCACAGTAACAACCTGGAAGCACTGACATCCTCAGGGCTTTTCCCAAATGGTGACTAGAGAGCAGAGGACGCTGCAGAGGGAAGGGACAGCCCAGGGAACTGGCTGAATTGCAAGAAGGCAGGAGCATTCACATTTGAGGGATCTACAGTGTGTAGAGAGAGGATAAAGGACACATCCATAGGAGACGTTTTGTTTTAATGACATTGTTCACAGCAATGATGTTCTGGAGCAGCTCTGTAAATTCTGCCCTGTGATAATCTTAATTTACCCCTCCTTTTCTGATACAGTTTTGGTATTAACTGTTGTCTCCAATTGTGTGTAATCTCTGACTACCTTTTATTTCAACTTCTTTGGCCCAGAGTCCACATTAATTTTGTTTATCCACAATCTATCTCACTCTGACCCTGATTTCTTCTTTGCACACCAGTTCTTGATGTCTGTCTGGAAATCAGAATACTCTGAAATTGATAGAATGCAATACCTCATTTCATTTTTTCTAGAAACAATTTCATTTAAACCACAGCTGCTTTTTTCATTATTTAAATTAACTGTAAGGTCGTAACAATTGTTACCCTCTCTAAATGAGATTGGAACATAGAATTATCTGGAAAGTACCCTGATAATTTAGTTTTATCTTCCCAGTAAGTAAAAGGATTGGGGTTCATAATTTGTTGAGAAACAAGTGTTAACTCCTTCAGTGTCATTTTGGCAATGTGGAAGACCTTGGAAAACGCTATCATTAAGAGTATGTTAAGCAACAACTGTTCTTAATTATGAATATTTTGCTGGAAGGAAAAGAAGAACATATCATTTTATATATAGATTCATCCTTATGCTCTTTTTAACAAGGACCATATCTCTGAGAGTGACCAGTGTGTTTGAGACTGTAGTCTAAATAAGCTAGAAAAAGAAATTCATCCCATGAAGATAGCAGCAAGCCCTGCTTTGCTCCATCCTATATTGCTAATATCTTCTATACAAAGACAAGAGATATTGGTGAATCCCATCTGGCAAGGAGAAATAATCGTAACTAAGCTTTATCTAAATGAAGACAGTTTTATACCTCATTTAAAGGTAAATCATCTAAAGAGCAGTTCTGAAACTGTCACAAGGGTATTAACAAATTTTAATTCATATTAGATTTCTCTCTGCCAGTGAAGGTTAGATTTTTGCCTCTTTTCTAGGAATTCACTGTCAAAACAGTCTGGCATAGAAGAGGATGAACAATTAGTGACTTGGATTACAGCAGAGATTCAGTATCATATTGCCTGCATTAAGGGGCAGGGTGGAAGATTACTTTGACATCACTTTTGGAAACACCATCTCATCAGGGACTCTGAAGTCCCTACTCTGTTTGTCACATTATAGAAATTAGAGAGGTCAGGTGCTTGCTCCATTTGCAGCTCTGTTGGCTCTTGTGTGCCAATGAGATGAGGAGTTTAAGAGTCTCTGATTTTTAAATATCTGGTATGTCTGCTATCTGACTTTTTAATTAGGAGAAATTCATCCTGTTCTTTGTTACAACACCTACTCATTTGATTGTCTTTTGACTATACACTAAGGAGTGTATAGTCTATAGAGTGTATAGACTATACACAAAGGGTATAGTCTATAAGGAGTGTATAGACTATGCACAAAGGAGCCTTTCCTTTGGGTATATTTTTAATTTTATAGTAAAAAAATTATCACATTTCATTGCAAGGAACAAATTTATCTAGCATTATTTATAGCTTAAAAAATGTTTCGATACAGAATATATTCTAAAATTCTTAAATATTTAAGCTTTTGCTTTATTTTTTACTCACAGTCAGGAGTAACAAATTCAGGTTACTAGTTCAGAAGGTATTACTTTCCTTGACATTTAGGAAATTTTGTCCATGTCCTTTCGTCCATGTTTCACAGAAGTCAAATAATATATAATATCGAAATATTATAATCTTGAACATTTTACCTAACTAAATAAGGAATTAAAGTAAATAAGATATCATCTTCTGTAACTATTGTATTAAAAATTGAAGCAATTCTTAAATTTTTCAGTAGGGGCAAAAGAATCATACAGTAAAAATAGAGCCTTGCAGAATCATAATTCTCATGAATATTTTTTCTGAGATGCTGGCATTTGTCTCTCTCTTTTTCCAACAATATCCATTATTTTGCTAATAAATTGAGAAGGATTCCTCATTTATTAACCATAAACTCATATTAAAGGCATTAGTCATGTCTTCTCTCAATATTAGCTAGAAACAAATTAGCACAATTAAAAGAGCAAGTGTATTTTTAAATTGAAAGGTCATTTGCTTATTTGCACCATTTTTATCTGAAGAATATTTTAACCACACTTAAGAAGTTGAGCTGTGTTGAAATTTTCCCTCACTATGCTTCATTTATTTTGCTGGTATTTTGACAAGCTGAGAATAGCACCTGTGCTTGAATCAAAGTGGTGCAAAAATATCGCTATGAATTCTAATATTTGCCTAAAATTCTGTAACTAAGGTGTTGGAAAATGGGTGATTGGGACCATGTATGACTCACATGTGGTCTCAAAATGTGGTAGTGGTACACCTGGAGCTCCACAACAGCATCACAGGGCTCCTGCTTGTCTTTTGAAATTCACCTGTCTTAAGGAGCTGAATATTTTAGCAGTGCATGGAAGTGCTTATTTATAGCACTTTTAGAAGTGCACAATTCCTGTTTATATATTAGATCCCTGAAGAACACTGGACATAGTTTCCAGGCTTAGCTTTTTAGAAATATTAGTCAACTGTTCCAAAAACACAGAACTAAACCTGGATTCTGAACTTTCTTGAATCTTTAATAAATTCATATTGCATGTTGAATTATCCAAGGTTAATGGATGAGGTCATTAAAGGAGACAGGATTGGTGGCAGCCTGGTTGAGTTTGTGATCTCAAGGAACAAATGCCTGTGAGGCTAAAGGGAATTCCATAGTATATATTTCAGTCCTAAGAATTCGTTCATGTATGAATGTGAAAACTGAAAGAATAGCAGCAAAGAATAGTCAACCATACAATGCAGTTTTATGTCTGAAAGCTAATAAGCTTCATCTTGTTTCATAATTCAGCAGAACACACTTTAAAAAGCAGCTGTAGACCCACTATTCCTTGCTTGCAAAAAAAAAAAAAAAAAAAAAAACCTTGTCACTCTTGCTTTCTTAGTTTTTCCTGGATCTCTTGAGGGCTTTTCATATGGAGGAATCTGAGCATTTTTATGACAAACCTAGCATTTCATTACTTAACTTCACTCTGTGTAAATTAAAAAAAAAAAAAAAAAATACAAAACACACAAACAAGCAAAGCCCCTCAGTTGGACTAATCTGTCTCTAGCTGCTGCAGTGCCATCAGACACAGTGACTCTGCATATGAAAGAAAAGAGTTGTTAGCTGGGCCTTAGCTGCACATTTATTGATCATGAAGGTGGTGGTAATAAGCTTAGAAATATTATCCTTTGCTTTCAAATTTCTTGTTCAGTGTTCATTCTGCTGCTCAGGAAGCCCATCTTCCTCCTTCTGCACTTCTGGCTACCAAGCCAGAAGTTAATTCCTGAGTGAATAAATATTGAAGTAACTGAGAGAAAGAATTTATTCCATAGCTCCAGTTGTTTAAAACACATATTTTTCATGTCACAGCAAGCTCAATATTGCCATACCTTTCAAGAGAAAATTGTGGGGAGCCCTGTCCCTTGACTCACAAATTTATTTAGATAACCACATTGATACATGGATAGCAGATATCTAGAGAAGTGAGTTCTAAAATAAATTCAACATACAATAGCCTTCAAACCAGCAGATTTATCTCTCCTGGTGAAGCCACAGTGTCTTTGCATTTATGTCAGGCTACAGGTTATGGCCAGCAAGACATGAAGCAAAGCACAGGAAATCTACCAGCCACAGAAGTTTTGCAGGCACTTTGTCCTCAACAGGAACCTCTGTCTGTGTTCAACTGCTTAAACTATTATGCATGTAGAGGTAAACTGGCTTAGTGCTCAGCCAATTTAGCACTTCAGCACTTCAAATTTTATATGCATAAAAAGGTTTAAAGGCTGTAGGAGAGCTGTAAGTCACTTTGCCTCTGCAACCATGAAACCTTAAGAAGCTCAAGAAGGCAAAGCCCCATCACTCCTTGCTAGTTTAAGCCTTCCAGCACAGAGGACCCCGGAAAAAGTTTCTCTGGGCTTAAGGCAGCCAGGATTCCCTGATACCACTGAATTCTTCAAATACAGAAGCAGAGCTGGTGGAAACAGTTGCTCCATTAAATGCTGTTGTACCTTTAACCACTTCATCGTTATTACAAGTGCCAAGTGCTGCGCTGTAAGAGCCATGAAAATGCTTCTCTCCCACACATTTCCTAAAGGAAAATGCAATGCCTCTGGAATCTGGCTGACCATTGCAGATTTCCGTTTCTATCTCATCCTGTTTTCTATGAAAAGTAATAAGAAATTCACTTTCCTCTGGCTGGCACACGTGAGTTTTCTAAACCATATTGTCAGAGATTGTTAGTGATTGAAATGCATTTTTATGCATTTCATATGCCCTCTATGCATAAAAATCTCATTTATATGTCAAGAATTAAATCTACCATCTATACAAATTTAATTCCATCAAAAGTGTTTGATGTCAGCATGGCCTAACATGGTTATAACAGTGTAAGTGGAAGAAGGTTACAAGCAAGCCACCACACACACAGCTTATCCACCCCTCTGCCCAGACACTTGGATAAGGTTGTAATCCAAAAAGTGCAAGCTTTTACCAGAGACAAACAAGAATTGGCACTCAGGCCAGCTCATCTAAGCATCCTCTGGCACAGTCCTTCCACTGCCTCCAGCTCTGTCTACAAACCTTTCCCAAAGAGGGAATATAATCCTCTGATGGAAATTATCCTAATCATATATAAAACTGCTTTTGAAGGCTGAGGCCACTTTATTGTAAGATTACTTTGATGTGTTTTGACTCATAGGCAACACTATAGCCATAAGCATAAGATTAGACATTGATTAATGCTCAGTGTAGTGTTTGCAGTTTCTTTGTCTAGCAAGCCCTGAGATAACATAAACAGTCACTAATAATGAGCTGTAACTTGGATGAGGAGTATTTTTATTGCTGAAATTTGAACAGAACTTTGAAATGCATCTGTCAAAATGAATGTGTAACCAAACTGCAGCAAAGTTGTGGCTGAGTAGGGACTATATGAATAAAAAATGTGGCCTGCAGAGGTATCACAGGTTGTTGGTTCCCCATGAACTGAACCACAAACAAGGGCAGAGAGGTGAATAGAATCAGAGCACAAAATAGCTTCTTTCTACACGACGGTAACATTTCGCAACAGTCTTAAAAATGTCACCACTTTATTTATAAGCATTCAAGATTCCCACTGCTAGGTAAATTTTTCAAAACTTTACTCAACTTGAAGGCTTAAGACTAGGGGGTTTTACCATTTTAATACATGCATCTCTGCCCTGTGTCAGCAAGAGCTGATTCTTTTCAGGCATTTCATCTTCTGTTTCATTATTGAAAAATATCTTTGTGGAACCACAAGATTCAGCATGAAGTTTTACAGAAGTTTTGCAGGCAGGTACAGTTTTAAGCACATACAGTTTTAACTGAGAGTTATTTTTACAAGCTGTCAGCTGCTCATAGTAGAACTTGAGCTCTATGGATTTGCACTTGTGAAAGTGAGCAATAAGTAGGATTCATCTTGATTGCTTTACATATCCATAGCTTTTAACATCAGAAAGGACAAATACATATTGAGTAACAGTATATATTTCAGAATCATTAATGCCATATGAACCACTACTCAAATTCCATATTAAACATTTAAAAAACAGGCATGTAAAAAAACTCCTCTTTTTTCTTTTAAAACATGCTAACACAATGCAGCATTCCTGTCTTGAATAATGAAAGGCAGTCAGTATAAAGGTGCCACTCGCATTCTATCAGTGTTTAAGAAATTTCTTCCAGAATAAATTCCTCACTGTGCACTGTTTTACAAAAAAAAAAAAAAAAAAAAAAAAAAAAAAAACACAAAGTAATATCTAGGCAGACAATAATCTGTAGAATAATTTTTTTAAAAATATGATCACGCTATTAAGCAATAAATCAGAGGATATAGCAACAGGTATTTATTCTGGTCTTATTCTGATCTTATTGACTGCCACCAGAGCACAGTTTCAGTTCCTAATGGTTGTAAGTGATACAGCTGTGGTACCTCAATGTCAAGTGAACCGTCATACCAGCAGTGTTTGCAAAGTCTCCTTTCCTTCATCACACAAACATTAAAAACAATCAGAACTATTTAACACTAGGTTATTTGCAGTTGAGCAGCTATGTAGTAGCAAATTACATTGTTTAGAAGTCCCATGAATAGCATGAGAAAGGGATGTCCTCTGGAGGAAGCAGCCAGCAGAGTGCCTTGCAGATAGGCAGCAGCATCACCTCCAGGACTGAGCATGGGCTCAGCTGAGGAGCTCACAGAGGGTGAGCACAGCCACACAAGCATTTCAGACTGAGGATCATATATATTCATCCTTCTCAGAGTTCTGCCTAGAAGGCACTCTTCTCAAGCACATTGTAAGGGATGAAGAAAAATACATTACTGCAGCCTGTCTTGAAGATTTATTTTCTGTACACACTGTAGTGCACATCTGGTGCACTGTGCGTGGGCTCTTCTTTTCCTCCTGGCATGCTGCAGCATGAGACATGCTGCTGGAAAAATCCAAGTATTGTCTGTATTAGCCCTTTTTCCTTGAGCAAAGTGAAATTATTACAGAGCTAGAATAGCTCATTGTCTCCAAAAATCTCATCACCTTCTGTATTATTCCAAAGGTATTCATTTTTAAGTGCACATACCATCCAAAGTCTGAACTGTTAAACTGAAGGTAAGAATAAAATGTCTCCAAAGACCTTTGTAATGAGGTAAAAGACTCTTCCAGATTTTTTATCAACACTTCCAGCTCAAAGCAGCTCAACCCTCTGTTTCTCTGTACTAAAACAAATTGTGTACAATTAAAGTGAAAGATCTGGCATAGAACCATGTTTTAGAGCAAAATACTGGAATCCAAACTGTTCTACAACCAAATAATGTAGAGTATGGCACAAACCCATAAAGAAGTAGTCCACCACAGAAAGAAAGCAAGGAAATGGCTTCCTGCAGATGTAGCATGGGGAAGGCATGCCAGGTGTGTGATATGTGCTTGAAGCCTCCAGAGAAATTGTGCATGTCATCTTGTGATATCAGCACATTCTACCTTGGTATCAAGCCCTTTGCTTGCAATAGCTGCTATCTCAGAGCAGACTGCCTGTGACAATGATCATTTTGGCTCATTCTAGCAGACTAGCTGCAATTACTGGCATCAGCAGGTATCAGACTATTTCCAGTAAAGGTGTTTGGCTTCTGAGCTCTAATTTAGTTCCTGTCACTGAGATTAAAAAATACTATTTTTGTTTCCCACAGCTTCTGGTGTGTATCAGACCCTAGCTTCAGCCAGGTATTTTAGGAATTCTAGGAGTTGTGTAGAACTGCACATTTAATCACAGCCTCCTGCCATGACTTTGGTGAATGATTTGTCCAAGTATTAAAAAGACGATTATAGCTTATTGAATCAGAAGAGGACCCTCAGCAAAAGAAGCTGGCCAGCTATTTATACACTGAAATGCTCCAAACAGCAGTACTGGCCAAGTACCATCTGGTTTAGGGTTTTGGATGAAACATTAATTTTCAACTGGATTTCCAAACATCATGACTTTGAGGGTTCATTTATAAACCACATGTGAAACAAGCTGTCAGCAGTCAATGAGCTGTCCTGGGTGAGTGTGCAGCAGCAAACTCCCACTGCCACCAGAGTCTGCTCCCTCTTCTAGGACAACTGACTTCAGAGCTGACACAGAGACATTTAAAGACCATCAAGGCTAGAAAAGGCACAGAGCTCAGGCACATGTCATTTTAGTCAACCTGTTAGAGACCATCTTGTATTACCATCTATTGCTCCTTTTCTTCCCTCTAGTTTATTCCTTAACTGTTTTATTATCAATATTAATGTCTGAGTGATCAATCTTGACACATTTACAGACAGTATTCCTAGTTTGAAAGGCAAGAAGGAACGTCCTACTCTCCTGAAGAGGCTCTAGCCTTTACTGTTCAGAGGGTCAAGAACCACCATGTGAAAAAAAACAAAAATTAAAGAAAATCCAGGGTCAACACAGTATCCAGCTCAAGTGAGTAATGAACTTTAAGCTTATACATCTCATTCTTCCACAAGAGATTTTGGAGATTTTTGGTTTAAAAAATTAAGCCAAAGGCTGTTATTTTTATCTTTATTTTATGGATGAGGAAATCAAGGCACAGTGGGATGCTCAGGAACATTTGAAGTGGCAGCCAGAGAAAGTTCACTACCCCTTCAACATGTCTGAAATTGATCTGCTCTTGTTTAAAATCAAGCTATGTATTATTTTGTGATGCTAATCTAAGGACGACATCTAGGAGGCTAAGCACTAGCTTCCTCCAATAGGAGCCAATCATGCGGAGGAAAAAGAAACATCCTTGGGTTTGAATAAAAGAAATCCAATATGCTGCAACATAGGAAGAAATAGTTCTAAAATTCTGGGAAAGTGAGCTTTACAAACCTTTCTGACATTTCCCATTAAAAGTGGTAATAAATATAATACCTTCTATGAGGAATATAATTTCAGGCAAAGCAGTATATAATGCAGACATATTATGAAATATCTACTTCTTATACTTAATGCTTATGAGTCAGTCATTTCTAAAAAGATCCCCAGGCCTAATTCCTGTCCCAACCTGGAGGAAGTCTTCAATCTGCTTTCTTCCTTCTGTGCTTGCATTTACTTTCCATTATGGCAGCCTGGGGTCCCAGGGATCCGTCCGGCCCCCCGGGCAGCTGCTGCCGTAGGTGTTCCGGCTAGCGCGGTGCTAATCAGCTCAGCCTTTCTGGGTTCCCCAGGCTGGCTCCCAGCTGCAGGCAACTTAGCCAGCAGCTCTGGAGTGATTTCAGCTCTGGTGAATTCAGCTCATAAGTGATTTCGTTCTGTGCTCACAAGTGCCTCGGCAGATGCAGGGATGGAGAGAGGGGAAGTCTGTATGGAGTTCCGCAGCGGTGTCTTTTATTGGCAGCTCCTGCGAAGGTTTCCAGTGATAGTTCTGCCGAACTGGGCAGAGATGGGGTTTATGTAGGATACTGGGGTGTTGAAAATTGTCCAATGGCCAGGATTGAGGAGAGTATGACCTATAGCCCTACAGATAACAAGGGTCTGAGGGTGGAAGAAAGGCTACTTTGGCCCAGTCATCATGACTATGCATTTTTTATCTTAGGCGAGTGACTGACAGGGAGACCTTGCAGGGCCTCTGCCTGCTACACTCCATGACTTTTTGAGCCTTGCAAAAAGCATTTTGTTAAAATTGCATAATCAGCTATTCCACCTTTAAAAGCTGATGGTCGGGAATGGGTTTTATGATTCCAGGGATTGTAAAACACCATAGCCTCCAGAGGGATCACTCTTTCATACCTTGTCTGTCACACATTACCATTTTCATCCTGGCACTGGAAAGCAAAGAGCATCTAGGGAACATCATCAAGGTCATCCAGGAAACAAAAGACAGAAGTGTGTCCAGGGTCAATTATGTAAAATATTGTTTAAATTATCTTACATAATATAAAATGCTATAAAAAATTTTTGTTCTGCTTCCAGAAGCTCAGATAAGGTTTGAGAGAGTTACTACTGCTTCCATACTCATATACTTGGACACTCAGCCCAGATATTGTGTGACAGACTTTACCTGGGACTCAGTGCAGGAGCTGGGGCAACTCTGCTCCAACCTTTGGTTAAATCTTTTATGATCCAAGCTATGCATGATAAGCTATGGATAGTTTACTAAGTTTTTGTTTTTTTTTTTTTTCAGTTATTTCTTCATAACTTGTCTTTGTTACTCAGCAGGCAACCATTTTGCATAGGCTAAACCTCACTCTATACTATAATGAATCCTAAATAGTTCAGGGGTGGGGGGTCTTCAGTAAAAAAATAGCATGATATATATTCAATCATAGCAAATAACTACAAAATAACTACAATGTTTATATATATATATATATATATATATATATATATATATATATATATATAAAACTTTAGTGGTGGCTTCTGCTCATATGCTTCCAGGAGGAATAAATGACTGACTATATTTTTGCCACATATAGAGGAATATTAGTCAGTCTTAACTGGAAAACATGAGTTGATGCCTAAGAGTTTCACACTATGGAAACCTGGGGCTTGTGCAGTACAGCCTTTATAGTGTATTTGGCTCCACTGCAGGAATACCTTTTATTCTAATCATCATTCAGCACTCCAAGGCAAAAGCCAGAGATCCTTCTCAGATGAGCATATAAATTTTCCACTGAAGTTCATTTATAATTAGTTTTTAACAGGAGTAATTTTTTTCAGCTACATTTTTTCTAATTTGTACTATAAATGGAAGTACTTTTCCATGTAAATTAACTTAACCCACCCAGAAAAACCCTTCTATTGACACTGTGCCATAGACTTTCCCTCTTAAATTGTTTGGGAAATTTAAAACCAAATAATGTTTAAATCAATAAAAAAATCAACAGAGAAATGAGCAAATAAAGAGCATCTAAAACATGGAACTAACTCCTCAGCCACTTTTTTTGCTCAATTTTTCTGACTCATCCCCTTGTTTTCATCCTTCATAGGCTTTTTCCACAAGCCTAATTCTTTAGCTCTTACTTTCACACCCAAAAGAGGAGAAATAGCAGTAATTGCCTTGGAAAGAACACAGCACTGCCTAAAACAGTGCAAACTCATCCTTCCTAATAATCAAAATATGGACCAGCATTAAACTATTCTGGTTCAGGTAGTGTAACATTTACTTACTAAATATTCCTGAACTGAGTTTTTTCTTGAAGCAATACTCAAATAAGCAGAAAATCCAAGCTGGCTTCCTTCTGCATCCTACTTATTGTCATATAAATCCCTCTCAGGAGACAGATGTCTATTTTGCTCTCCTAAATAACCTAAATACCATGATAGAGATTTCAAATGTTCAGATACTTCAGGCACTCATACAACCTATTCTTCAAGGAGAGAAAAACTGCAAGTCAGTACAGAATTCTTAGTAGGCCTACATATGTTCATTTATAACCTCTTAAAAAAAAATTTCATAATTAGACATTACTAGTACACTAAGTACCAAGTTTATGGTTCTGTGCAGTTCAATCTGCATGTGATAGCCTGGCAAACTACTGTCCAAGACCATTACATGGAAATATCAAAATAATTCCCTTATGCCCATTAATAACTATTTATGTGTTTCACTCATATTTTAATAAAATACAGGGTATCTGCATGGTATTCATTTTACAAGAAACAAAATGAAAATGATGTTATCTACCAAAATTACACCTCTTCAGAAGCTTATGATTTTGGTCAATGTATGTAAGGAGCCTCTGAGAAGGTCACACTCTGTCTTCCCTAGAGTATAAAACAGCAAATCAGTAAAAAAAGCCCAGTAACTCCATAAGCATTTTATATTCTTTTTGTGTACATAGGGTGGAGCTGTTACAGTGGTCTTTTAGGGATAATAAAAATCCTCAAGTATGAGACTCATTTATGATTAATTAGCCTCTCTACTATTGTTTTTTTGCTTGGTTTCCAGAACACAGCATTCAGTAGGAAATGGATGACTAGCTGCAAATATTGTAAATGCATGCTGGGGGAATATTTGAACATTTGTACAAATTTGTTTGAAGATTTTTATGCTGCTACCCATCTCCATACTGTCTGAGCACAAAATTCTCAAAAGAGAATTTTCATTTTACTGTGTTTGCAATTCTTCCTAAGTTTGTTTCCCATACAGATGAGGTACTTTAATTTCATTAATGCAAAAACTTGCAAAAAGTCAGTATTTAGCTTAAGCTAGCTAAAAACCATGTCAACTGCAAACTTTTAATTTTATATTAATTAATATAGTTACTAATCCTGCAGTCAGCACAGAGCTGAGTATTTGTAGTTCATGCAGGAATGTCATTATTCCCAAACAGCCAGCACAGTGGAACCTGAATATTAGTCTAAATCATGTTTATTGTTTATGCTTTTTAAAAATTACATATTTGTAAGATAGGTTATTAGGAACTAATCATTTACATAGCTGACAAACCAGGAATTTATAACAAACCACCAAAGATACTTTGTCTAGTTTTTGAGTCCTGATTGGATAATTCTTACTTTAACCAACACCCCAAAATTGCATGCCACTTCTTGGTTACAGTGAATTTAATAATGTTTATTGTCGAATTATTAAGCAGGGAAAATATTAATATAAGAGGTCAGTTACAAGGCACACGTAACTTCAAGATAACACGTAAGTTTCAAGATATGAAGCAATGAACTGAATGCCCATATTGAACTACTCAGGGAAAATCAATAGCTTGTGCAAATATGTAAAAGTAACTTCAAATTAGAACTTTAACACAGCTAAAATGTGTTTCAGCTGCCTCTGCACAAACCCACAGTGCTATTCTGGGTCCCCTCAGATATCTGAGGCATCCATGAATGTTGGCAGATATAACCTGGGACCCAGGAGGAACTTGCATCCTTTTGATGGAGGCAGGTGGGAACACCCCTTGAAGGTCTAAATTAGTAAAAATGGTCTGTGTTAAGGCATCATAGATAACAAGCAGCAGCAAAAAAATGCCAGTTTTTCAAGTCATTCATGAGAAAAAATATCAGTCTTTACCATAATAAAAATTCTTTTGGCAAATTCTAAACACAAAGTTAAATTTTAATATGTAAAAACTAGTCCAGCACTTCTCTTCTTGCCGCAGTCAAAAATGCATCACTATGAGGAGAGTGTAACCTCTGTGATCTTTACATCTAATAATTTTTTTCTTCGTTTCATTGCAAACTGAAATAGAATCATACCTGAATTACTCAGACTACAAGTTTAGAGGGTATAATGTGTTGAGTAGTCACATTTTTAGAAACCATTCTTGAAAATGTGTATGCACATTAAATGTCTGAAGAACATCTCTCTTAATGCTTCAATATATGCAAACTTCTGAAATTATTCTTCACAAGATCCTTTCAGGTTCGTACATTAGATCATGTCTTTTCTTTATGCAAATTAGTTATCACATCTGAAGTGCATTTTCAAATGGTTTGAAAGGTGACAGAGCACTAAGCTGTACTTAGCACAGAGGAGCAGCTCCAGGATGTGATACCACAAGAAATCACTGACCTAAGCAAATGCTGTGTGATGCAAAGATCAGTGTGCTAAATAGGTCCTTCCATTGGTGTGTAAAGGAAAGTGAAAGGAAATAGAGATGGGCTCCTGGGAGACCTTTCAGAAATCTGGAACTGTTTACAGCATAAGCATTCAGGAGGGGAATTGCTACAGGAAGGTCTATAAAATGTACCAAATGTTATTGAGTAGTGTATATCACAATAAATGTGAGGCATACCCAGATGTGTGTAGGGGAATCTTTTCCAACCAATTCAAAGCCAAAGTCAATTATTTATTTATTTAGATTTGTTGGTTTAATATGGCTACTAAACGAAGACAGTACTCAGAACTGGATTGGAACTCATGTCCCAAAAAACTCAGTGCACAAAGAGCTTGAGGTGGGTCAAGTTCATTCATCCCTAAATGAAGAGAAATACTTTAGTGTTAATTTATAAAGGAAAAAGATCTCCTGCTCATTTACACAAGGGCTCTATTGCATTGACTAACTGTCACAGTAATGAAATTGCTACAGTACATAAAAACAGCCCCTCTGAAGATGGTGAGTTATATTCCCACTCCTGGGTTATTTCTCAGTAGTAAAGGACCTGTGCCAGCATCCTTTTGTTACAGCCTGAGTTAAATATAACTGCAGAAGGGATCCCATAAGAAAGGCTGTGGAGGGGAAGCAAGTCTTACAGAGGTCTTAATCATGGGTGCTCCAAGTCAGGGGTGGATGCTGCTCCATTTTGCCGCCTTCTGCTGCCCTGTCCTTTGACCATTGGGAACAGAGGGATTTCCTGCCTCTGAAGTAACATGCAGTGCATCTTCTTCTGCAGCTTTCCTTGGAGCTACCCTCCTGACAAATGATAGTTCCTTTTTCCAGTCAACTTCTGCTATTGGCTCTGCAACATCCTGCGGGAAGAAGTGAAGTATTTTTAACAAACTTTCACAACAGCTACAAAGGACAGTCAGGAAACAGAAAATTATCATGATCATCTTGCTGCCCTGATTTAAACTCATTGCTACAAAGACAGAATCCTGCCAGCTATAAAGGGCTTTGATTTCATTTTTTTCATGCACTTATCTTGACCTCATTTTGTAAAGTGCCAAGTGGATTTGTTCATTCATAACCCATTTTGATGCAGTAGATGGCAGCAGGAGGTGGTTTTGGGGTGGAGGGGTTAGTTTTAGTACATTTGATTAGTATAATAGGACATAATGTTCCATTCTATCCTTTTCTACTTTCAATATTTTAATTCATTCTATGAGAAAAAAATCAATGGTAATCTGTCAAGGACTGCAATTACGTCTTAAATCAGGATGAAAAAAAGTGTGTGTGGATTTGTGAGCAAGGGGAATCATTTACATAATAACTCATGGTAATAATAACCCTCAGATATAGTCTTTGTACCCCATACTCTATCCCTTGGTTTTAATTTTAAGATGGCTGCTTCTTTCAGTGCAGTACACCTAAAAATATAGAAATTTTAATCCTGCATTTTTGGGCAGCTATCAGACAGCAAATGCTGGTACTACTTTGTGCTTAAAAATTTGCACTGCTATCATCTGCCATCTGGCAAGGTCTCCCAAAGAGAGGGTGGTTGAAATCCTCCAGAGAAAACCCATGCTTATGACTAATGGTGTTTTTTCTAGGCTTATGTTGTCTTCGTCAATTGGAACCATTAGTCTGTGGTGGATTCTGGTAATGAACACAAAAATTAGAGGGTTTGGGTTTTTTTCCTACCTGCTAATACTGTTATCCAAATATTAAACTTTTAGAGAGGCATAAATAAAAAACATATTTTAATATGAAAAATGCAAATGCTTCAAAATCAAATGTTTTACTTTAATAAGACAAAAATTTTATTTGTAAACCAAAATATGTTTTAAACTAGATTTTCTCTTTTTAAATTTGGCAACTGTATCAGGTGTCAAATGAGAAATTAAAAGTGAAAGTGAAATTTAGAATAATTTTTAAAATTTAGAGAAATCTAAAAAATTATGCATCAAGATCTACAAGTTCTAGATGCAACTAAAAATGAAAGTGTTTTATAGTTTTCCATTTTTGGAAAGGTCCCACCTAAAAGCTTTTTTTTGGTCTACCTTAAAAACAATTTATCTCACAAAGTTAAAAATTCTTTTTTTTCCCTCCTTTTTAGTATATAACATCCAATTTGACAGGAGAAAAATAAGAAATTAGATGTCGTTCATTCCTTTGCCTTTCCAAATACTGAAGACAGGATGGTCCTTGGTAGCCCTTTCAATGGTGGGAATGCATCCACTTGGAAAATAAGGGAAAGTATAAAGTTAGTGATTTATGCAAATGCTTTCCTTAAAATGAGAGCGCCTTATATCTCATAAGAATCACCACAATGGCTTTTTTTGTTTGCCTCAAAATTTCATCCTATTTTCTAAAGTCCTATTCAAGGGCCACCACATCCCTCAGCCTTCATCTTCATGCACGGTTGGACTCCATGAGCTCACAGACCTCTTCCAACACAACGATTCTATGGTTCTGCGATCCAAAGGACCATGTCTGGCTCATTCTGAACATGAGTGAAGAGAAAGTTCTTCCCAGTGCAGTGTCTTGGCATCAGAGGATGCCAAAAATAGTGCTTATAAAGCCCATTTGACCTGGAATAGCTGTTGTCTTTAAAGAAAAGACAACTAGAAATTATGGTCTTATGGCATAGTAGAAATTTTTCTTTTTCAGCTGGACAGACTATTTGCCTCTCTAACGTAAACTGGACTCTAGACTTCAGCCTAGATTTTGACAGGTAGCGTTATTTTATGGAACTTTCCACAGCTCTGCTGAAAAGGCTGCTCAATATTCTGAGTAACCAACCCTGCCTTCTGACAGCTCAAAAATTCACCACTTCAGTTTGTGTTAAAATAATTTTTGCAATGGTAATCATGAGCACTGAGGAAAATTAGTTTTATCATTAAATAATCACACCCTTGAGAGGCTGTGGGCACACAGCTGGTGCTCAGCTGGCTTCAAATAGCTGAAATGTAACTATTGCAGAGAAACCATACCTCTTGTCTTTGAGTATAAATTAAAACTAAAATAGTAACCATTTATTTTCAGATTTATTTTTGTATATGTGCAAAGCTACATGCCCATACTAACTAAACATGGAAGAAAGTAGTCTATATCGCTGTATTAATACATCATGTCAATAACACAAGAGCAGATTAACCTATGTCATTTAAATGTTTTGGGGTTTGCTTTTCTCTGTTTAGTGAGAAGAGAGGAAAACTGATGTCTGCAATATTCTTACAAACAAACAAACAAACAAAAACTGTGTGTCCTTTGTGTCAGGATTAGATGCCCAGCAGAGCACCACATGTCACACCCCACGCTTTGCACAGCAATGAAAGATTTAACTGCTGGCATCTGTACCTGAGACAACTCAGCAGTCCCAGAGCTCAGTCAAGAAAGGAAACTTCCCAGAGCAACTCCCTGCAGCCAGGATGGTGAGTGAGAAATGGCTGTGCCATAGAAGCTGTGCTGCCCCTCTGAAGCTCCATCACAGCTCTGGGAGAAGTAGGCCCCTTTCTCTGAACACTTCTGTGTCCTGCAAGAAACCTCCTCCTGTCTCTGTCCCCTGCAATATTTCTCCATTCACCAGGATCTTCCCAGCTATAGGGTCAGGTGTCCAGCCCTCGGGAGCAGAGGGCTCTGGAGATGTGCTGCTTGTCAGGCTAGAAAAGTCCATTCTGCCTCCTCAGGTGTAGGTAATGGGGCAGTCTCTTTCCACTGGAATCTGTACCCAACACAGTGCACACTTTGCTTCATGGACCCCCTGGTTTGTCCTGGGGAGCCCTGTTTATTACTGTGTTTAAAGAGAGACTACTGTGGGCCACCAGGGGTGGGTAACGATGAGGAGAAGGTGACTATTCTTAGCTTCATAGTAATTTTAGTTTCTTAAACTTAACTAAATTTTCAGGAAGGTTTACCCACCAGAATATACATTGAAAATGACCACTGGAAGTTCACATTCCAGAAGCAAATAGGCAATGGGAAAGTCCTGGTTAACAGTCCAAATGATCCACAGGATTTGTGCAGCTCTGCTGGCAGTCCTGTTCAGCCTGCTGAAGTTTATCTTTTCCAATATAGAACAAGCCAGTATTGTTAATAATATGCCTGTTCTGAAATTGCAACAAGACCACTGAGGGGAATTTGATTTATCAAGAGATAATCATCTGGAGGGGAATAAAGACACCTGTCTGCCCTCTGCTGTCAAAATTTAATATAATCAATATCCTCCCCCTACCTGACATAATGCTTACTTAGTAATTTAATTACCCAGATAATCTTCACACAGAGTTTATGTTTTTACCTCTAACTGGATGCCTAATAGAGCTTGCACTACTGTTTTTCATAAACACCCCAAAGCAGCACTCTCTTTGCACTGTAAAGATCCAGCAGAGGCACAGTGCCATGTATTGCTTAACTGTGGAAACATCTAAAATAGAGATTTTTGGAGTTCACTTGAGTTAACAAAATGAATTAAGCATTTAAATTTTAGCTTGCAAAATTATGTGTTGAATTTTAGTCTTTTACTTAAAGAAACCTCTGCCATAGTACAAAGGCCATAGGAGATGCAAATTTCTGAAGCTTCTCGCAAAAAGAACAATACCAGAGGAGGCAAAGAACCCAGATAAAGAGGCTCCTCTGTCTCCAAGCCTATCAAGACTGGCAGACATACTCAGATAAGCACCAAAAGACCAAAAGCGCACGCGCAAAGGAGAAAAGTCAAAAGTTCAATCATGAGGAAGACCACAGTCTTCAGCCTCAGAAGACCACCGAGAGACCCCCGCAGGACCACCACAGCAAACCATGCAGGCCCAGAAGGGTGTGGACCTATTTAGCATGAGAGGCAGGGCCAGGGGTTGAATATGCATGGAAAGGTTGTGTAATGTATTGCATATGGAACATCTTTGGAAATACAGGTGTGGCTCAGACTGAGGCTCAGGGCACAAGTTTTCAGAGAGCTATCTCACTTGTGCCAGGTGCCAACAATACATACCTACTTCATAACTACCCCAGGTTGTAGAGTCTTTTTATTTATTCTGCATATCGCTTCACATCCACCTCACCTCAAAATGGCTCTGATCAAGAAGCACTGCCTAGCTATTCATTTAGGTTGTGATCAGCAAGATATTTAGACTCATGCCCAATGTCCAAGCCTTTGAAAAGTCCTACAGATCCTCCCCTAGTGGGTTAATAAAGATTAACTCAGTGCTCCAGAGATACACTCAGAGCTCTCAACTGCTGAATTCGGACTTTGTTTTCTTAAGGTTCTGCCTTTTGGATGAGTAACGTTACAAGTTGTTGCTGGGTGAGGGTGTTTCTCTGGCTATTCATCAGTGAAATGAGGACCTGCAGGTGTTCCTTATGCCAGGGATATACATCTTAATGTCTTGTCATTGAAAATAATAAAAACAAAATCTCAATTGCAGCATTTAGATCCTGATCCTCTTATACTCTCATTTCTGCCAGTGTGTCAAAATCTGACCCTTTAAAAGGAACAAGTGTGTTAACAGAAAACAGTGTTGGACTGATGAACAAATCAATTGTATTCAAAAATTTCCCAAATCAACGTAAAAATTGCTTGCAAACTGATAATTTTTCCAGTCACATTTCTGGAACAACAAGTTTTTGCAGTGTAAATTGCTTATTTGCTTCCTCTGCTACATTAGAACATAAGCTGCTCTTTTTTTGCAGTGTCGTGGCCATTACCTTCAAACAAAAGACTGCTTTTGCACAATATCAATTTGTATGCTAATAATATTGCTTGCAATTGTACCTCTGCTAACACACAAGACCAGGTTATAGCCAATTCCCATTTCTTCTCTTCTAAGATACTTGAAGAGTGATAGTTTTAAAGATTATGGACTCTCTTCTCATTTCCTCTTCTCAGCATTACCAAAGTCTATTACCTAGCTGCTTCATCTCATATTAAAAACTGTTCAAAAACCTCAGAGACTCCTTGCACATACTCATGACTTTTGCATGAGCAAAAATTGTGTTTGCTTTAGGCAAACATATGTTTCCTGTTTATTAGTGCAAGCTTTTAGCACATTTGCTTCATCCTGAATAAAATGCTGACATACTTTTTTTACAGTTCAACCCATTAGCAACCCCAAGTGATGGGGCTTCTTTCTTTGGTTGAGGCAGGATAGCCCAGAAAATACCTTGGATGCTTTCATGGATAAACCATGGGAAGCTGTCCAAACTTTACTCTGGGTACAAGTATCCCAGCACTGTCCTGGAAATTGCAACACTATGTCTGTTCTCTACAGGAAGAATCTATTTCAGAAGATGAAGAGCTAATGAAAGGATCTGTTTAAATAGGAACTTGAATTATAATTCATTTGAACATGAGATGTAAAGCTGGAAGGTGTTGTGGAGCTAGAATTAACCTTTGGAGTAGGGTTTCTAACAGTGTAATACTAGCCAAAATTCACCTGCAGAATCTTAGAAAACAGTTATATAGAATAAAATTTTCTCAGGAAGGTCAAATTGTTCTTGTACAATGTTGTGACATTGTAGAAGCTTTGGACAGTGTTCACAATGACAGCCTATAAATTAGTAAGAACTCAAATTATCTTTTTTCTGGATTATATTCCTCAGTTTCTACAGCACCAGTGTTTCATGTGGAACTCCTTTGACTCTCTCTCATTTATCTGGCTTCACTTCTGTGGCAAAATCGTGCCCATTAGCCAAATTCCAGATTTAAAATATAAATGTACTTTCATAATAAAAAGTATTTTTATTTATATATATATATGTATATAATTGAAGATTTCTCCCTTTCTGATTTCCACCAAGTTGTTGAACACTGATCATTGACTTTGGCTGAATCTGCAGCTGTAAGATGCAAGAAACAGCCACACTGAGACACACAATGCTGAGGATCCAACATTCACAATACACTTGTTCGGCATCTTCTGCTTCAGAATATCTGTAACCCACGCTCACAGCCTGGATGGGTGTTAGTAGAAGGAGCACACAAGTCAGGCCATCTGGCCTGTTTTGTCTGAAAGGAACCTATTTCTCTGAACCTGCTCTTAAATGTGTGAACAAAACCACACTAAATAGATCAGATTTGTTTCAAAAGCACACTCCAGATCCAAGTTTAAATTATAATGTGGACAGTCTTTGCAACCAAGATGTGGCTGGGTTTGCGGAGCTGGGCAGAATTCTAATGCTGTCCTTCTCGTTTTCTAGCCAGCAGTAAGTCATACATACTCCATGTCTGCTCCACTTATTTCATTTATCAGCCCTCCACTCAGCACAGTCTGAGTGAAATTTTATTTACTTGCTGAAGGACTTAAACATTTGGTTTGGAAAAAAAAAGCATACTGCTACTAATCTATTACTTTATGAGGAGGAATGAGATGCAAAGGAACTAGTAACAGAAAGCACAGTTACGAATATACAGAAAAATTTAAAATGTATAATATTTACATAAATTCCACTGCTGAACAGGAAATAATAAACAACTCTCCTCTTCATAAAACTGACAAAAAATTTTGGATTCATTTCTTTCAAGTAAAGAAACTGACTGTAAATACATTTCAACTGGAAACTTTGCATTCTTATCTAACACACCCCTGAAAAGCGTAAAAATAAAAGTTTTAGTGATCAAAGCCAAACACAAATTCTCATCTTTAAAATTCCCCCCAAATCCATTTGTAGTTAGCTGAAAAAAATTAAAACAATAAAACAATTAAAACTTTTAAAAAAGAGCCTCTGGGAGTTTTGCAGCTGTAATCACATAAAAAAAGCTGTGATTAAGAAATTACATGTTTGAGGCTGAAAATGCAAATGCTTCATATTTGTCTGAATCATAACTTCAAATGACATTGCTGTGTTCTTGCTATTTTATGCAGTACTTATGTTACTGAGTCAGTTTTTCCTGTCTTTTTTCTTTCTCTAATTTTTAACAGCCTTTTATTTCCTGCTCTTGCTTTGTAAGGTAAAACTTTCATTGCTTTCTTCTGAAAGGAGACTGCAAGATGTTCTTAGTAATCAAGTGTAATGGGCCATGTTCTTTGAACACTTAGAGATGGAGCTAGCACAAAAAGAAATAAAAAACAATAGCAGAAAAGGCTGATCAGCCTCTGCCAAACAGTGTCTGAGTCAGCTGGGACCTGTAAAATACTCTCCAAAGCCACAATCAGCTATGTCCAAAGGAGGGCACACCAAGAACTAAAGCAAAGGGAGAACCTGCTTCCTCGGGTGGTCAAATATATTCAGATGAATCCTTTCATTTTCAGGAAATTGAAAGCAGAGTGAAACAACACAGTCAGAATTTTAACTTCTTTTCCCCTGCTTTTGTACCACAGTAGCAAAAATACATTCCCCAACTTATCCAGCCACCATGCTTGAAATCTAACCTCTAAGGTTTTGGCTCGTGTTTTAAGCACTGGATTCTTGACTCAGTAGGCCTCGAGATTCTCAGTGTCTATTTTCTTTGACGAAAGTGATCCTTGGTCCTAAAAGTGAAGGTTTGTTTAGGAAACTTACTGTACAAATTCTCGTAAACAGAGTGGAAAAAACAAAAGCAGTAACTGCTAAATGCAGTCCTGCTCTCTGCTGAGCAGCAGAGCTCTTCCCTGACTCTTTCTGTGCTTGCCACTCCTTCCACATGCACTCCAGGTGAGAGCCATGGAGATCTGGTCCTTGAAGTCACCAACAATTTTGTTGGTCCCTTGCTTCTGTCTTTCTGGAACAGAAATCTAACTCATATTCTTGTTCTGCACTTAACTTTTGGATACAAACTCACATTTCTGGGAGGACTTTTTGATGTAAGATATCTTTCAGGCTCTCGATTTATTTCTATCAAATGTTACAAAGCAATCTCAGTGTTTTGTCAACTGTAGATGGCACAAAACAAGCTCAGTAAAATATTGCTTTACTCAGGCATGATGAAAGACTGTGGTCCTCCACTTTTCCATTTACTGTCACAGACATCACATAAATGAGCAGTTAAAGGACATTCTGAGCAAGTCTGTCTTGGGACTTCAGATATCATAAAAATAACACAGACTTTTTTAAGCATGGCCTTTTTTGCTTAATAACTTTTTTTTCAATTTATAGATAATATACATGCCAAGTTTTAAAAAACAAGGCTGATATGAATTTTTATAGCAATATGTATTTATTTATACATACACCTGGTACTCTGCAAACATAGATAAGGAGTACTCTGCAAGCATACCATGAAATTGGTGGGGCTAAGTTTACATTCAGGATCTATTTTGAATGCTGTCAGGGAAGTTCTGTGCTTTGTGAGCACATTGGCAGGCAAAAGTTTTTGGTTTTTTTTTTTTTTTTAATTCTTATCACCTACAGCATTGATGTCTTTATTTTATTTCTCAGGGACATAAGTAGGAATTAAACCATGCTTCCTTGTTTTTTGTGTCAAATATGAAATTGTAACTCACATCAGGGCCTGGCAAGATCATGAAACAGATTCCCCTGGAAGCTGTGCTCAGGCACACAAAAATAAAGAGGTGATTGATGAAAGCAAACATGGCTTCACTAAGGACAAATCTTGCCTAAAAAAGTTGGTGACCCTGTATGACAGGGTCACAGCAGTGGTGGATGAGGGAAGAGTAACTGACATCATCCACCTGGACTTGTGCAAAGCATTTGACACTGTCCCACTCATCATCCTTGTCTCTAAACTGGAGAGACACGCTCTGATGGAGCACTGGGTGGAGCACTCAGTGGATGAAGAATGGACAGATGGTCACACCCAAAGATTTGTGACACTGATTTGATGTCCAAATAGAGACCAATGACACATGGTGTTCCCCAGAGGACAGTATTAGGACCAGCAATTTTTAACATTTTAGTCAGGGATTTGGTGAGTGGGACCAAGGGCACCTTCAGCAAGTTTGCCAATGACACCAAGCTGTGTGGTTTGGTTGACATGCTGGAGGGCAGGGATGCCAGCCAGAGGGACCGTGGCAGCCTGGAGAGGTGGCTCTGTGCAAACCTACTGAAGGCCATGTGGAAGGTCCTTCAGGAATGCAGGTCAGGGATCAGGCAGTGCAGCACAGCACTGGCTGCAGTTGCCTGTCAAGGCAAAAGATGCTCTTTGCAGGGTGTTGTGCTTGGAGCAGAGCTCCTTCCTTGGAGCATATCTCCCTGTGAACACAGTAAGGCTGCTGAGGGAACAGCACTGGCTTACTGGGGTGGGTCACCTGGGGTGGGTGACTCCCACACCTCTCCAGCTCTCCCAATTATAGCTGAATTCCTACAGTTCTTGCTAGCACATATTTCTCTGTGCACACCATCCCACTGGTAATCAGAATTAGAGAGCACATATTACCTACGGGATGGGAAGATGCACATGATTAGAAGTGCTGAGCACCTCTGTGTCCCATGTCTCCAGCACAGAGACTGCAGTGAGTGAAAGTTTTTAATAAGCTGGACCTGAAATATCATAATTTCTGGAATATCAAGCTTAAAACGAGTTTATTTGTTGGGGTTAGCAGCTGGAGGAACCTTTTACTCTGTCTCTCTCAAGTTCTCTCTTCTAGCCTTAAGCTTATTGTTGTAATACTGAAGGATCATGATTACAGTCTCTGACACAGCCTTAGCCTCTAATCACCACCTAAAAATGCTGTGTGGCTGAAGAGGTGCAGGGTCAGTACAGTAGGCACAGACCTCACTGAAAGAACAAGATAATACAGAACATATTGCTTTTATTATACCTCTTATTAACTTGACTCAGCCACCTCCAGCTCCTTTTCCAAGACAAAATTTCCCATAGTTACAGGTTCCTCAAGTAATGTCAACCAGATGGCAAATTGTGTAAATACATGTTGGTGATTGAAACTTGTGAAAATTGGTCCTCAATATGAAGACTTCACATCACAGGAAATTAAAAAAAAAAAAAAAATCCAGCCAAAGAATTCACAGAATCTGAATCTATTGGTTTCTTTCACTGAGTTTGTAGCTAATTAAGTGAATATAAGGCATACATAGGTCTTTGGTCTGAGGGCTAAAGAAATGTTCAATGTAGCTTTCTCTTTGAAAAATCATTTTAATCACTTTAATATTTAACACTGTATTTTTGAGGGCCATGTATGCTATGCAGTCAGCCTCAATGATAAAGAATGAAGGTCAAGAAAGTAACTTTCTTGCTAAATATCAAAAAGAACTATATTAAAAGAGAAAGGTGAGGGAGAAAAAAAAGGAGTTCATAACTCTGAAAAGAGAAGGAAAGAACAAGGCTAAAAAAGTAACAGACTTTTCCCTTTTTTTGCAACCTCTATGTGTGTGTGTCTCTGTGTGCATATATATCTACCAAAAGACTTGTGAGGGAGCCACTGACACTTTTGAGACCATGGGATGAGTCCAGTGACAGAGGGGACAGAAAGATAAAACACACCAAAAAAATTGCATTGAAATTATCCGAGAGGACTGGGATAGAAACCAGAAACAGACATAAATGACCTGAGAGAATGGATAAATATTGAAGAAAAATAGGATAATGTAAAAACAGGTTAGCATCAAATTAATTTGAAAATGTTTCAGAAGTAGAAAGGAGTTATTCCAGACCTCTCAAATCAATGGAAAAGTGATGGAGGCTCAGAGAAAGGAGAGAGAGAAAAATATTTAGAAATCATTCAGTCTCAGGAGATTTTCTCAGGTCATTCTGCTGAATATTTTGTTCTGTCTTACAGGTTAATGTTTTTTTGTTGGAGTTTTTTTTTTTCCCAAAAGTCTCTGTGCTGTTCTCTTTTCTGTTACAAACCTAAGCAAAGTTGTCTGACAGCAAGGCCTTCCCAGTGGATAGCAGACAGGAGGGCTGTGTGTACATGACGATGCAAATCTTGTACAGAACTGTGCTGTACAGCCCTTCCTCTGCACAGATGTGCAGGACACAGCACCAAAAGAAAGAGTAAATGCTAACCTTCCTTTCAGAAGGCCTTCGTGTCTATTGTCACCTGCAGTTTTATTAATGAGTGTAACTGGCTGTATTCAAACACAATGCTGTAAAATTTAATTGGGCAAACATAGTGAACGTTAGCTGGAGCTGTTTCCAGTCATGTATAATTACATGAAGCTCATACTTCAATAATTAGTGTGGCAAAATGAAATTATTTTGCAATTAGAGAAGCTCTCATTTCACCTTTCCTGTCATGGATCCTCATTTAATTTAGATTTTTATTTACTGACAGTCCCACTCCATTAGATAAGGCATTCCCTCAACCCACCAGGATATTTAAATAGAGGCAATATATCTGAGAAGACCTAAGAAAATGTGGTTTGTGCTGGGAATTTTGGCTCCAGTTTTTCTAATCGGTAGAAGAGCCAAGTGATAGAAGCAGCTGCCATTGGTGAAAAGCAGAATCCTTCTAAAGGCTGTCAAGGCCCACAGCACTCCCTGGCACTCACCAAGCTCTCGTCAGAATTTACTGCCTCCTTCTCACACCACAGCCAGGAACTCCTTACTCCATTTTTCCAGGGATTTAGGTGACGACATAGGATAGTAGCTAACACTTCCTCAGACACCAGGAGCAGATACCTGCTGTATCATACTGAAAGACATGGAAATTTTGCTCTCTGCAGCTGCCCTGCGAGTCTCCCATTCGGTGGTCATTGGCTCCCTCTGGCTGAGCAGGAGCACACGGTGACTGTGGCACAGGCTGACACAGCTACAACCACGGGTCCCTCCTCACCCCAGCTCTCAGGAGCATCTTCATCACCAGCATCCCTTCCACTGCCAGCATGTCACCACACTCAGTGATATGCTCCTGCCTTCCCAGCACTGCCACTGCTCTTCTGCCAGACTGGGAATTCTTTCCTAGACCTCTCTGACATTTCCAACCAGTATCTATTTTCCTGACCTATCTCTACAAAGCAACACAAGATAAATAACTGTTATATTTCATGCCAGCTAACATTTAACATTCTTCTTTCCTTCTCCAAGACATTAAACATAGAATTAGGAAGTCCAAATAACACTTGAAATATTTCCCAAGCAGGAGTGGAATTAGAACTTTGGAAATGGGATAAGACTATGCTCAGAATTTCTGAAAAAATAAAGATACTTAAAATCACAGAAACACTAAGTGATTTACTGCTCAATAGCCTAAAATCATTCTGGAAACACAGAAGGATAGTTGGTTTTATTTTATTTTATCTGTCCATCTATAAAAACTTCAGTGGACAAGCCTGGATGACATCAGCTGTTTATACGTAAAATCTTCCCTCCAAACTTGCACTACTCAAACCATGGAAATCAGCAACAGAGAAGGCAATATTCCTTCATTCCTCTGATCATAGAGCTCCATTTAAAAATCTCTTGGTAGTGAGTGAGCCAAATTAAAAACATTTACTCTCCTAGTACTCCCCTCAATCTTTATTGCTAAGAGGAATGATAAAGCATATAGAGATTTGGAGCTGTTTTTTTGATTGCTAAGAGAGTTAATATCATCATCGCATACATAAGGCCCTTCAATCAGACAGACACCAATTTGTAATTTCAACTCTTCATGAACTTTTTGAAATGAGAAGGGATTACCACTGCATTGAGGGTGCCTGCAACAGGAGATTTAGGGAAACAATGCTGCCAGATCTGGCAAAGGCATTTTGCTGAAGGAGAGCACAATGAAGAAGGAATAATCTCATCACCACAAATGTCTGTATTGGATGTATTCTCAGTGGATAATATGTGATTAATACGCATAATTTCCTTATTTCAGACAGTAGTATTTCATGGATAGTGACTGCACATCAATAGAGGCCAATAAAACATTATTATAGACAGTCCATCATCCCAGAAGGCATTAAAAACTGATAAAGCACTAATTGAAAGGTCTGTTTGTTATGAATTTGTACAACACTTACAAATGAAACCTTGAAATAAAGCATGACTTCCATCACAGGATGTTAATCACCATCAGAGTTAAGATCCAACAGAGATCTTCATGGCTCATAGTGCTTTGGTATTTTTATCTGCTGAAAGTCCTGAGTTTAATTTTAGTCTTGTCACAGAAAAGATACTACCAGTCACTATTGCATGTTCATGGTGAATAAA
Source organism: Vidua chalybeata (assembly GCF_026979565.1). Classification (NCBI taxonomy): domain Eukaryota; kingdom Metazoa; phylum Chordata; class Aves; order Passeriformes; family Viduidae; genus Vidua; species Vidua chalybeata. Next base: position 12,846,743 of record NC_071531.1, read on the forward strand.
TCATATTATGCCTGGCAGAACTTCTGTAATTTCTTTACCGTAGCGTTTAATACTGAATATAAAACACAGTTCTGTTGAGCTATCAAGTAGGACTTAATAGAACATTACTTCCTTTATTGAAAATTATTTATTTTGCTAATTGCTTTTCATTAAATTTTTATTACCAGTAAGGGAACACTACACTTTTCTAATAAAACAAAAGAAATCTTATTTTCCTGTCTTACTTTTTACTACTGTTTGGATCAATTCAAACAAGTCCCCTTTTCCTCTAACAAAGTTGAATTTGCATCTCCAAAACCAGTTATATAATGAGCCAATGAATAAACTGATGCAAGTCATGAGCAGATCAATGAGATTCTGATTCACAAAAAGTGCCAAAGTAAAATCAAGAAGAAAAAAGCTTTTTTTGTGATGTACAAGTTTGTACAAGTTTGCTGCAATATTTCTGAAGTCAGGAAGCAATTGTTAATCAGCAGGCCAAGAACAGTTTTCAAAAATTGCTGTGCTCCAGCAACAATACTCCATTTCCTCCTATATTGGTCATGTCTCTGTTGCTGATATTACAAGATGGATTTTTTCATTTCAGTGCTTCATACAAGGAAGCACTTGGTGTATGGCTATACTAAAGGGCACTGAACAGAAAACTAACTGGCATCATTAGCAAGCAGGGCTAGCAGAAAATGTTTAGACCTAAATTACATTTGCAATTTGTCCAGTGTACCCTTGAATCTTCAGAACTGCATATATTGTTGTGAATTGTGAGAAAGTGACAGGCTACAGAAACTGGTATTCAGCCAGCCAGCTTTAAGACATGGGGTTTAGAAATTCTCAGCTACAGAGAAGTAGCTGAGGAGAAGTATGAGGAAAGGTAACACACTAACAGATCCACAGAAGACATGCATTCCCAATGAGGTAAGTCATGGCTGGGGCAAGTCATGGCCAGAAGTAGGAGTAGGTCTCACTCTTATCAAGTGATGAGAACTGGGATTTTCAGTCTTGCTGCCTGGAGTGTGTAGGCTTTATTGTGACACTAGCTGTGGGAAATAGGCAAGGACAGCCTGTTCTGTGGGACCACACTTGGGCATCCTTCCTCTGAGCAACAGACAACCTCCTTTAACTTTTTCTTCTCTCATTTTTAGCTTCTGTAAAGAAGGCCCAATTCCAGCTGCTAGATGGAGAGCTGGTTTTGCTCCCACTGCTCTTCACCTGAGTCTTCAGGACATATGCATGTATTTTGGCAGAATTGTACTCCAGTTCACTTGTCCTCAGAAGGAAAAATGTCCATTTACACCATTCCACCTTCTGAGATTCAATTGCAAAAGTCCATACGTCAGGAATGTTCTTCTCCAGCATGGGCATTTCTGCATGTGCTACCCATGATTGCCAACCACAAGGTTTTCAAGAGAACCTCTCTGTGCCTGAAGGGGTGATAGAAAAGACAAGTTTCTCTGGGAACTTCTGTGTGTTATAAATGTGTAAATCCCAATCTAGCAGGCAGAAATCTTTCAGTGAGTTTGTGAATGATCATGGTACTATGTGTGGCTTTTCTCTGAATCTGTTTGTGATTCACACCAAAACTGAAGTCTCTGAATTCATTGGACTTTGCTCTAAGACAGCCTTCATTAATTAAGCAGCTAATGTGATTGTGCTACATGCTAAAGGTAGACAAGAAAAGTATGTTTTAACAATTAGACTTGTCTGCTCTTCAAACAGAATTATCTCTGAAGGGGATTTACAAGTGAATTTGATTGCTTTCTATGTAAAATCAATAACCACAATCTAGTGCCTAATAGGCTTTCTGAAGTCTCTACTTCTTCTCTCTTTGAGAGTACAAGCAGGGGGATTTTTCCCCTGTAATTGTATGGTAGTAGCTTGCTAGCTTCACAATCCAGTTATTTTTTTGCAATTTCTAATTCATTTGGCTCAAATTGGAGATAGAGATGTCATTAAGATTGAGGGAACATTTCTTAAGAGCTAGATAAACAATTGCAGACTGATGAATAATTTCTAAGAAAAGTAAATAAACTGTGTTGTGAGAAAGAGATTGTTTCTTTCATTTCTATTCACATTAACAATTTAAAGTTTGCAAGTGATTAATGTTCCAGGAGATTAGTGAAAGCTCAGTAGTGTTCAGCAGTCTGTGGGTAAGTGCATTTTGATTTCTTTCTATGGTAGAAAATGTGTTTGTGAGAACATTCAGCAGTTCATTGTACATTTATACACTTACTACAGTTCTCACCAACTGTGCTCATAACTCTTATTCTCTTTGTCATTTGGGTTTATGGTTCCTTTTTTACCATTTCCTCTTTTATGATGTTTTAGATGTGGCTTCTCAGGTGCATAAATATCTTAAAAGTAAATAGTAAAAATATGCCTTAATATGTAATATGTAACAATTGCCTTGAACTGTCAGAGCAATTACACTTTAATGTGCTTTACACCTGTGGGTTTTTAACAACAAACTTAGCTGAATACATTATCAATGAAAAGTCTGCTAGCATGTTTTAAACTGTTCTCTATTATGGTTTCTATTATAGCTCAGTGTACTCTAACTAGTCTAACCATTCAGGTGGATGTTGCTAGTTTGAATGTGAATTCTCCTAATACATCATAATTATAGAAGCACTAAATAATGTTTTGATCACCTACAGTGAACATAATATATAGTATTCCTGATTTCTTGTTTCTTACATATTTAGTCACAATATATAATTATATTGAACAAAATAGATGCACATCTATTTCTGTTTATTGTATTTTAACTGAAAACTTCTAAGAGGACTGTGTTTGAACACTGCATGCAATGGCATAGCTAGAGTAAGGCAACTTTTTCTAATGGCAGTGGTAGTAAAATGTTATTAAACCATAAGCAGTGTTAAGAGCATGAAAAGACAGCTGGATCAAAAGTTAATGTTTTTTTTTTTGCATTATTCTAGTAGTATCCCAGTTTCCAAGATTTTCACATGCACAATACCCTGTTTCAGAACATTTATCTTCAGTGTAGTGTCCCTTGAATAAAAATGTATTATTTATTAAAACCACTTTTCCCAATAATATATCCCACAGGGTTAATATTACTAACAGGTTGTAATTCTAGCTGATTTTCCTACAGGGTTCCATTTCAGAAAACCAGTCACACTTACCATGTGAGTAATTTTGAGCAAAATTTTCCCTACTGAAGCCTCATTCTTATGGTTTGAATCATTCTCCGAGGTGAACAAATTCAGTACTCTTTATCACAAAAAGCCTGATACAATCCCTTTTGTAACTTCTGAAAACTTCCATAGAGGAAATTTGAATTGATTTCTTTTTAAATTTTTAATTAAATACTGTAACACCAGGCCTCCTGAATATTACACACCGCTGTGCCAACTTGATTCCTTTATCTGTTTCCTCCTATTTTTCCTACATCAACATGAAAGTCCATTTATATATTTAAATGGATATAAACCAGTGTATTTTTTAGAATCAAATGACAGTGTTTACTTGAACTGATGTCACTTTCATTTTTCACATACATCTTTCCTTATCCCTAACTATGTTAAGAATATATTTCCATTCACATTTTTAGTATCCTGTATTTGAATGTAACAAATTTACTCTTTCTCACAACTTTTTAAATTAAGAAAACAATCTTGTTTGATCCCTTACTCATTTTCTCCATGCTTTATAAAGCTTTGCTCATCATAAAGAATTTCAAAATCCTATGCTGCACCATGGAGCAGATTTTATGTGTTTCTTGTCTTTTATTTTAAACAATTCCTTTCTTATCTAATCAGCACTTATTCTCATAGAAAATGTCCTTTCATGAAAAAAAAATCAAATTTGAACAATTTTGGGGATGATTTTTCTTTCTAGGAAGATGTGTATATATGTACAAATATACATATGTATGTGTCTTTGTGTTCATCTGTGTGTGTGTGTGTGTATGCATATGCACATAAAATACCTCAACTCAATCAGTTTCTAAACTTTTCTTTGTATAAGGTACTTTGTTTCAGGACTATTCAGGTAAATATGATCACAGAAACACAGAATAAACTGAGTTGAAAAGGACCCAGCAGATCATAAAATGCAAATCCCAGCCATGCACAAGACCATCCCCAAGAGTCTTCGTGTGCCCAAGAGCATTGTCCAAACACTTCTCACCTCTGTCAGGCTTGGTGCTGTGACCACTTCCCTGGGGAGCCTGTTCTAATGCCCAACCACCCTCTGGATGTTTAACTTGGGGATAGAAATTTTAGATTAAAAATTAACTCCTGTCCCAGTGTTGAAATTCCATGAGGGAATCTGGAATGGCCTATGACCACAGAGAAAGGCAGACTCTCTGCATATATGGTGAGTGGTAACGCTCCATATTATGGATGAATTTGCATATTATTCCATTTAGCTGAAATCACGTTGGGCTAAGGAAACAACATCCTTTTGGCATAAACAAAGACTCCTTGAAGAGATTGCCAAGCCTCAAGTGCTTCAACTGAGATCCAAGTAAAGATTCTTTAACTGAAGCATCAGCAGTAAATTTTTAAATGTAGCTGAGCAGCCAGAGATAGGAGTCTACAGTTCTAAAAATGTTTTACAGCTCTTGAAATAGTCTTTAAAAGTGTATATAACTATGACTTCATATATAAATACATGTGAATCTCTTACTGACAAATATAATTTCTGAAGTCAAAAGTTTTTTTTCATGAAGACATGAAGTGGGTTTGCTTCACCTGCACTTGTCATAGGAGAGATTTGACTACCAGAATATCAAATGGAAAGTCAGGCAGACCTGTTCAGAGCTGATTTAAAATACATACAATTAAATGGAAATCAAGAAGGCTTGAAGAGATGTAGAGGTGGGTTAAACCTGACCCTGAGAACTGAGCAATAGTAGCTATTAAGACAGCATTGGTGCTCAGAAGCAGCAAAGTCAGCAGATAAAATATGTGGAGTTAAACATTTGGTCTGATATCTTTTTAAGCAATAAGTAAAAATAACTTTCCTTTTTTTGTGTATAAAAATAGGTTTTTTTTCTTTAATTGATTTTCTAAGAGTATGATCTGCAAGACTTCAAACTGAATCAAAGAAAAAGTATGTTTATATTAATATGGATAAAGATAGAGATAATGTGGCAGATACAGATGATGTGTTAGAAAGATAGAGAGAGGTTTAGGGATAGATAGAGGTAAAACCCTAATATAATATGCCACCACCAGCAGAGGCAAAGAAATACTTATCCCCCTCCTAATGATCAGATCACAGTATGTTCAGTTTTGGTCCCTGCTATACAAAAAAAGATGTGGACACAGCAGAGAGAGTCCAGGGAAAGGCCACAAAGACAACCAAAGGACAGGAAATGTTGTATGAGCAGAGGCTGAGAGACCTGGGTTTGCTCAGCCCTGAGAAAAGAAAGCCTAAGGGAAATCTTGTCACCATGCTCCAATACTTACAGGGTGGCCACAGGCGGAAACTTCCTCCTTTACACAGAGTCCCAGGGAAAAGGCAAAGGGTAATGGGTACCAGTCACTCCTGGGGTGATTTCTACTGGACATAACATGAAAAATTTTCCCAGTGAAAACAACCAGCCATTGGAATAATCTCCCCGAGGAAGCGGAGGATTCCCCAACACTGGATTCTTTTACAATTCAGTTAGATAGGGTGCCTACCCATCTTTCCAGACCATTCTTTTACTGAGAAATGTTGGACCAGAGGATCCTTGAGGCATTTTCCAGCTTGGTACTCTGATTCCACAATTCTATGATACATTTGTCCCAAGAAGCACTAAGATTAAGAGAGAGAAGCCCAGCATGATGCCACACAAAGGCATAAGACTGGATTATTTTATGCTTCCACAATGGGAAAGACCAAATTCTGCTTCCCCAATGAAATTGCTTCCTCATTAGCACTATAGGTCAGACTGTGAGCCAATTTCTGTTTTTTACATGTGGGGAACAACTGAAAAGAAATAAGTACTTTATTATTCACTGCATTACAGTGAATGTTTTTCTTTTCCCTACTTTGTGAATAATTCTCATTAGAGATGAACAAGGGAGAGCCACGTATTTTGAACTAAATAAAAAGTGGCACTGTCTTTTGTGCAATTAATGATTGAACGCAAGGAAGAAAAAAAAAAAAGAGTAAAAAGAATTGAAAGAAAGTCAGGTATAGAGTGCCCTCTTTTGGGCAAAAGGGGGCAAGGACCTGAAAGAAGCCAAAGATGTTTTCTTAAATATTGCAGTCAGAATTTCACAGAACCTTGAAGGCAAATTCATGCTTTATTCATCTAAAAGCTAAAATGCTGACTACGATGAGCACCCCAGTTAGTTAGAGATCAGCTACTCACCAAATATCATCTTGTAAATTCAAACACAGTCATGCTACAGTACAGGAGGGGAATTATAAAAACAAGACCTGAGCAAGCACTGCAAAAATGAGAGAAAGGAAGGTCAGCAAAAGCAGAAGTAAAGCAACTGCCCTCAGCAGAGAACAGAATAACACAATGCCTTGGAGGTGTTAAAGAATTTTGTACTTAGATATATGCCACTATAACCTGTAAACACTTTTTCAAAGGTTTTAAACTTCAACATTACCAATTAGTTTGAGCTCTCCAGGATCTTGTCAAGCTTAAAGAGAGGAGTTATGTTTCATTGGTTGTGAAGACTGTCAAGGAAAGATTAAGCACTATGATCAAGATATTTGTCAAGGCAGCTGTCACATGTCCAATCCTTCTTCTGTCAGGATTAATTGAGAAAAGGTAGTCATTCCTCCCCATGGAGAGCTGAGCAAAAGTTGTGGAGACTCACAGCTGCCATGAGCTTATTTCCATGCACTCTGTTCCTGGTCAGTGGCTCGTGAGATAAGAAAAAGTTTCATTTTCTTGGTACCACATGGGTCTATCCCAGCATCCACGTGCTCCAGCAGGATGGGCTTTAAATAATTGCTTCTAATGGCATGGGTTCAGAAAGAGATATGTGTTACTAAAATACAGCACTAGCACTACTGTAAGACATTTGCTGCACTTGAAAGCTGTCCTTTTAACACTGGGTTTTTAACATGACTGATGAGTGAGGAAACAAAATAAACAGTTGAATAAACATAATACAGAATGAATATGTTAGAGTAAAATAGATCATGTTGGATTCAGAACCCTGATAGAGGTAAGGCTGCTCCATGTCCCATGGCTCAATTTAAAGTGAAGCTGAAGATGTATTCCCAGCAGGGACATGCACACACTGAACACACACACCCCACATACATACCTACATGCACAATTATATACACATAAATATATCCATATATACCTGTGTGTTTCTGTGTGTCAGTGGCTGGTTTCAGACAGTATGACAAGTAGCTATCCCTTGATCTCAGCTTCCTCAGCTACTGGAACCTGGACATAAAAAACCCCAAAGCTGTGATCCCACTCCAGTTCCTAGTGCAAATCACCATGCACACATATACAAACACATACATAAACACAAACACAAAGAGCTGGCACTTCCCAGGTCCCAGTAGCCATTCTCCAGCTTTTAGAGATACACAGGCACTCTTGCACTCATAGTTGGCCCTTAGAGACCCCCTTGCTCCCAGGCCTCTTCACCTGCTCACCAACTTGGTCTTCATTACTGGTGACACACCACACTCATACAGCCAGGGCACCAGGGACACAGAGCTGCTCCAGGCCATGGTCTGACTGCAGTCACTGCACTCACACCCCCATGCATGTACACAGCTTTGTACACACATATATGCACAGAACAAAGGGTCACTGACCCAGTTAGAAAGCAATTTAACGAGAAGACAGGACTGACTGCTGACCAGGCATGGGGTGTGGCCAGACATACAGGCTGACCAGCCCACAATTTACATACAGCAAGCCCTTTTTTGTTGCATAACCCTCAAATTTCCCATTTTGTTCCTCCCTGAATCATCTAAACATTTCCCTTTTTCTACCTTTGATTCCTCCCCCCAAATCTTGTGAGATGCCAAATTGCCTTTCCCCTGCATCACACTAGGGGTCTTGCCCCTGGGCAGTAGCCTTCTTAGTCCAAAAGGTGATTCAGAGCCCTGCTCCCATGGTAACAGACTTCACACCTGGACACTGGGGCTGAGCTTTGCTGGGGCAGCCCTGGGAGAGGCCCAGACAGGTGGTGGTCCCTAAGGAATCCTCAGTTCAGGTCCACTCCTACCTGCCACTGTGCCCCTGTGCTCCTCTGGGTTTGTGCAAGTGGGCCTAAGGTGGGCTGATGGCTCCTGGGCTGAGCCTGGCAGCAGCTGGGCAGGGCAGGGTGCTATCTGGGCTCCCCACACTGCTTTTCTCTCTAAACCTTTATCACATCCCTGACAGCACACAGATATGCTGCTCTTCAGAAACTGCAGCTGCTATTTTAGATAGCACTAGCACTGAAGCCAGTGAAGTATTTGAGTGTGGACAGTTCCTTATGTGAATCCTGGCAGGGACCAAAAAATATCCTCTTACTGCTTCCAAACTCAGAATGGGACTAGACACAGTAAAACCAGTTAACAAGAAGGCAGAGACTTGTCTGAGTCCTTGCTATATCCTCAAAAATCTCTTTCTATGTCTTTTCCTCTACAGCTCTCTGTCCCTCTCCCAGTCCTCCACAGAGCTGTCACCAAGTATTGACAGCGTACAAAGTCACCAGTTTGCCAGGTGCCTGGGGCACACTGGCTCACCACCACCCAGTACAGAGCACCAGCACCTGTCCACCAGGTTCAGAGCACCATGTTAAGACAGCTCCAGTTTTGCCCCAGTGGAATAAGTAAACATGAAAGGCTGAGTAGCCTGGCTTAGCCTGCACTTAGCATGACTCATGTCTTGATTTACGCATGTGAGACATATGGGATGAAATGGGAAAATGCATCTGACAAAAAAGGGGCTGTTTCTCTTGCTCCACTCTGATTGACAGCCTGATCATTCCTCATTCAAAAAGGTGGCACTGAAACATTAAAATGCCACCTGCAGTATAACAAATGTATTTATGTGATCTCCTCTGACAAGCAAGTTTGTGCAGACTCATTCGCACCGAGCCAGCTCCTTCACTCTCTAAAGTGATTAGGAGTCAATAGACTTTAAGTGCTCATTCCTGGTAGTAGCTGTTCTGCATAATAATCTACTGCAGAAGAAAAAAACTAGGGACTGTTTGTAGCTTTCAAATGTTATTTACTAACAAAACAGTCATATTTTCTATAACAACTGCCACTTCATTGGGTGCATATGTTCTTGATTCAAAACTATGAAGCAGATTTAACTCAACACCATATGGTGCGATGTGAACTTATGTGGTTTTTTTACCATTTTAAAACAGCAGTTATATTGCAGAAAGTGGGTTTTATTCTCTGATGTGTCTTATGTTCAGAGAACATTCCACCCAACAGTTTTGAATCCCCTTCTTTCTCTTAGTTTGACTTCCAGATATAAACTTGTGCCTTTGCTGTGCCAGGCAAACCCTGTCAGAGGAATACAATTTGGAGGAGGAAAGAAGGGTGCGGTTACCAAAACAACTGGGATGCGCAGAATTGTAGCAGCTTGTTTTGTAGTCATTCTTTTCCTGGTTTGTGCCCACAGCAAAATGACATCTGCACAAATGTAGTAAGCAGTCCCTATTTTCAGGATGTGCTAAACTAATAATTCAGTCCTAATGAATATGTCATTGGAATCTAGCAGCCTATTTAGATTGCTGCTTCTGCTATTACAGAGGAATTGAAAGCAGAAGTGATAAGACTTTAATTTGCAATGAATAAATATCATGTTAAGGGCATGGAAATGGCAGAGGGTTGGGGACTGTAGTGCGAATGTACAGATTTCCTCTGTTCTCTGAGAGCTCTGAAAACACAGATATAAATATCCTTTCTTCATTTATCATAAGGTTTATACTTGGTGTTGGCAAAAAATTAAAATATATTTTTAACATTTTCAGTTATTGATGTGCTAGATTAGTCTTGAGTATTATGCAGTGTGCCTGAAAAACTGCTGCTTTTGAAAGAATGAGCAAGCCAAGCAAACTGGAATAGCCAGAATGAAAATTAGTTGTAACTGGGAATCAGTACCTGCAGTCTTCATTCACCCTGTCTGCACTAATGACAGAATATATCACACACTAATGTGGTAATAAGGAGTGGGCCATTGTTTGCTCTCTTCATTTTTTGTAGATAGTCATGCACACTTTATGTTTCAAATTCTGCTATTGAAAACACAGTTTAATTAGCCCAGAAAACAATTTCCACAGCTTTGCAATCCACTAGCCATCCTCAGACTACAATTTGGAAAAATCTTTTTTAAATCATTTATGATTAACTAAACAGTAAAGAGAAGAAGTAAGACAAATCTCTGGAGATCTGTGACTTAGGCGCAGGAGCACATTTCCTGGGTAAATATAATGTAAATATATATAAACATGGGACATATTTATGGGACATATGAGAGATAATCTCTCACCCAGAAGAGACTCCTTTCCCCCTGACACAGACAATGAGTGAGGTGGTATCAAATAACCTCCATGTCTTGGCCATACCCCCTCCCACTACTGCAAAAATTAACCCTGTCCAGGCCAGAACCAGAAAATTGGCTAAGTCTATTCCATGGCCCTCAGAAAAAACTTATATTCAGAAATATTTATTCCATGGACACATGTTCTTGGTCACTTCTGTTATGCCCAGTCCAAGCACATTTTGGTCATAACTAAAATGTTAGAATACAGTCTTTGTTGCTTTTACTGTGAGTATGAAAGGCTGAGGTACAGAAGAGAGCAAAGACTGGAAAAAAAGAGAAATTAACTTATCTCTGGATGGGGTTAAAAAATGTCCCACATTGAAATGTCACAAAATTATAGCACTAAAGTCACTCATAAACAGAACACAAAGGTGTCATCCATCAGCGCAAGGCATTTAAGGTGCTTTATTTTTACTTCACTGCCCAAGCATCAAATCCAGGGTTTGTTCAGTCATTTCTAACAAGAATTTTACAAGATCTTATAGCTTTAAACAAACATTGCCAATAAATACCAAATTCATTTATGCAGAATTCATTTTTTCAATGTTTTTAATTTTTAAAAGGTCTCTTAACAAATTTCATCCTAAATTAAATTTCTGTAAAGTCATATATGAATTATCTTCATGGGCATTTGTGCTGGAGAAGCAAAATGTAAGTACAGTACAGGCATCTGTCATTCAGACAGGGGTTACTTTCAGCTTGCCTCTGATCTAACCTCACATTGTTTTTAATGTTCAACTGTCACATCATAAAGGACTTGTATATAAGAGGGGGATTAGACAGAAAGGGCAAGTAGGACACAGGTAATTGACCAGATGTGAGAAGCTTGTCTGCTGAATTTAAAGAACTAAGAATAAAACATCACTGCTCTTCAGTGGAAATCTGGAAGGGGAAAGCAATAGACTGTGGTTTAAACAAAACAATCAGCTTTCCAGTGAAGGACACAGGGCTACTCTTTACTGATAAACCTTGAGAGGATTTTCTAAGATGATAGGCCTGACTGTGCCCTTCTGTGTTTAAGAAAAACATACAGGTACAGAAAATCAAGTGAATTAAGCCAGGGATATTTCTAGTTAGTATGCTGTTGTAGTACTTGTGGTAGCACATAGTAATTGTAGTAGTACTGATAGGACAAATACTGGCTGAGATGAAGAATACTTTTGCCCATTATGGAAAGAATAAATAGCTTTCCTAAGGAATTTTTTAACTATTTTGGAATTTCAAAATTCCTTTGAAATAATTAGCTTCCCAGTATTTTTCTCTTCACTTTGAGCTTTTTTTCACTGGTTGGTCATTTTTTAATTTTGGTTGCAATATTTGACTGTATCGATATCTGCCTCACATACAGCTACTGCTGAATGTGGTGGAAGCTCTGTATGCAGAACTTTGGTATAAACAAGCATGAAAACTTCCCTTGAGGGCCAGAAAGCTTTATCCCTTAGTGGGTTTAGCTCCATCATATATCTACATTGACTCCTAACTCAGGCAGAAAATAGGTCTTACAGTCACTGACTAAAATTTATCTGCATTTTTGAGGTTCCAAAGCCTTTGGTATTTTGAGAGACAAGGTCCTGCTTCACATATAGAACCATAGCTCACAGGTAAAGCTGTAATTATCTTGGAGACTGAGAGAGATGCTTCAGTAACCAGGGACATATGTGCAGAGATGTTACACTTTTATTTCTGAAATGTCATTTTGTGGGTGGTTGACTGAGTGGGGAGGCCTTGATTTAGAAGCAAATTTTAAAATGTCAGTCAAGGAGGCACTAGGTCTTTATAAAATGCCAGCCCCTGAGCTACTGAGATAAAGACCAAGTTCTGTTTGCTGGGCTATGTAAGTACAAAAGGAAGAAACAAGCAGGAGTGGGGTCTTTACCTCTGGAGACAAATACACATGCAATGCTGTACAGTTGAGCATGTTCTGGCTTTTGAATATCTGTACTGTTGCCAAGACCTGTGCCAATGCCTTTCCATAAAACAGGTCCCTGCACATGGAGATCTTTAAAGCTACATGTAAAGACATCAGTCAAACAGGAAACTGCAATTACTGTAACAATAAATGGGAAGCGTCATGTCTCCACTAAGCCTCTGTTACAGCAAAAGTAATTAGCAAAGCTGATTCCAATTTCTTTTCCCTCAGTACCATACCTGGACAGTTGAAGGAAACCACAAAGGAAATTAAGGCATGATTCACATCCTAAGCACAGCCTGCTAATGCCATCTGAGATGTTCTAGGGCATGCTGGCCAGCCTTCAGCTGCTCAACCAGCAGTACATCTAGTTCCCTTCTTTCTTGACTAATCTGTCAACCCTGTTCAGATGTCAGGGATGCCCTCTGGCCTCTCAGATAAGACTAAATGCCAATGTTTAGGCAGCTCAGCCGAGTCCTTCAGATTAAAATTTGGCAGCCATGATGTATTTCAAAAGATCACATATTTCCTCAAAGAAGAGAAACAAGAAGCAACCAACAGAAATACTTAACCCTGAAAAGGAACAGCTCACACTAAAAATAGTATATCCTAAAGCATTCAGTGCCAATCCAGCTCTCTTATAATGAAATTGAACAGATTTTTAATGGTCCTACCCACTTCTGAAAATCCCATGTTATATATATTCAAAACACCTCCCACACAAAATTCTACATCTATAAGCTGAAAAGCTATGCCAACCCCAAAAAAAGTTTGATCCAATCAGCCATGATCATAATCATGTGATCATGCCATATTTTTCACTATTTCACTATGAACATTGAAGTGCTGCTGCCAACAGCTGAGTATCTTGGAGTCAGATTAATTTCAATGGCTATTTTTTACCATAGACTATAAAGGAATCCAAGATCTAAAGTTTATTGGAAGAAACAAAATAGCTGCTCCTTTCCTGAGAATATTTATGTGTGTGTTCAATATGATCACATCTGAAATCACTCAAAAACAGAAAAGCAAAGAAAAAGATCATCAGCTGAGTTAAAGCTATGCTGCTTTTAATAATCGTTTTCAGAGAATGATTTTATCAGTAACAAAAACTGAATCAAGGGATTGGTACCATAAAACCTGTCAAATAAATGTAAAGAGGGCATAAACCCCTAAAATAGCTCTCACATAAAATCTCACCATAAGATAGAATACAGCTTTTGGGCAAAAGGAGAGTCGCATCTCCAGCAAGTTCCATAAATAATTCACCGCTAGCTTGTAAACAATAGAAAAGCACAGTATGAATGCCAAAGAGGGTCTTTATATGTCATAAAGCCACTCAAAAGTGCACTTGCTGCAGCAAGTCTGACTGTGAGCTTTGATGTGCTGGAAAAGAAACTGCTATGCTGAGGTCATCAGTTAGTAGAAAACAATTTCCCTCATACAGAGAAGCAGACTTACTGCTGTGCTTCTGACACAGACAGATTGGATTCAAAAAAACCCCAAGACTGTATAATGTGGGCTTGCAGGGGGAAGGAAATCTTCTACATACCTTCTAAATGACCAAAGGTAAAAGAAAAGATGTCATCTTCATTTAATGGCTATCAAAAGTTAACATGATAGTGTGGTGAGGTTTACACACTGGTGCAGTCACACTTAAATATGCAACTAGTTTGATTTGTGTCCTCTTTCTTAAGTAAACTGCTTCCATGGAGAACTTAAGCTGCTCTATTTGTTATGTGACAGGCTAAATAATTCAAGTGGCACAGATCTGGAGTTCATTTCTTATCAAGGGTATGTTTTAAAAGGTAACTGTTTTCCATTTGAAAAATCTTAACACAAGAGGAAAGCCAATGCTCCTGCAATAATATTCCTCTCATTTCTAGACTGATACAGAAAGTGAATGAAAAAATTCAGTTTCCTGATAAAAGGCTATATAAATATTGAATGTGTGTACCCACACTTTTAAGACCAGCCCTCTGAAGTGATCAGCACATCTAAAACCATAACAATTACAGTAAAAATATCAGAAGAGAGAGGATGGGCACTAAGTGCCCATGAAATACAAGCTTTAAAATTCTAGTGAAGAAGAGAACAATGTGAGGATATATAGCAATTCAAGAGCATGTGATTCAAGGAGCACAATTATGTGACAGAAAAGGAATAGGTAGAAGATTATTTCTATGGTACAACTCCTGACTTCTTTCAAAAGTCCTCTGCAAACCTTTGAATTTCATCTGCAATTGCTCTGACCTATTCCACCCCTCAAAATCTTGTGATTTGTGCTTTTTTTATATGGAAAGTCTTTCCAAAGTGAGATTTGGGTTTTTTTCTGTGTGTAACTTTTAAATGTATTCAGAGCTAGTTCAGATTTTTGTTTGTCCATAATTGAGAAACGCATTCTCTGGCAAAGGAATTACCTTTACAAAGGGAAGGAAGAAAGAAATATTCTAATTTTGAGCAGTACAGGCAAATGTGTGGGCATCAGAGGAAGAGACACAAACAATCATTTGCTTAGTGTCATTTGGATTAATCACCAGGTTGATATTTTAATAGAGTGATTGCAGGCAAAGCTCCAAACTTAAGGACCTTTTAAAAGGATGTATTATATTAATGGATTTTAATAATGAGCACTCTTTCAATGGGTCTCAAGAGCTTGTTTAACTCATATATTGCAATCCAGAAAAAAAAATGAAAGTAAATTTTTGATTCTGTCATAGGACTGAATGTGACTAGGAAATATCTCAATCCAGAACAGCACCATTTTCCCAGAAGTATCATCATTTTGAATTCAAATCAAACCATATCTAAATCTTTCTAGAACCTCAAACTTTTTTGTTGTCAGCTTGCTTATTTTATTTCTGACATGAAAAGTAATTAAGCCATAAAGAAAATGCAAAAATAACAAAAACCACAACAAAGTTTTATAGTTCTTATTTGAGCCAAGCAAAATGTGAAAATCCATTGTCAAAACATACAACCAGTACTGAGCTGCCCACCTATAATCACTGCATTTTGTATTTATAGCTTGTAGTCCCCTCATTAATCTGATCCATCTTCAACTGTAATACCTCCCTTATAAAAAAAATTGTGTTAATTTGCAAAGGAAAGGTTCTTTGTTGCCAAGATATAGACAGAGCAGCTCAGCAAGCTGGCTGTCTGCTCTCTTAGTTTCCCTTGGGTCCCCAAACTAGATGGATTTCTCCCAGCTCAGACCTTGCAAGGAAAAGGAAAGAACGTGCCTATTGACAGGAGGGTGTTTGCTCAGCTGTGATGTCAGCAGGAGCACGTAACACAAAAATAAACAAGGAAACTTTTAAATTTCAAGAGAAGCCACATTCAGCCAGTTTCTAGAAAGTCCCATTCCCTATGCATCACTCTTCTTTAGCTGCACATCTGAGATCAGTGATGCTGCATGTGAGCTGGTGAGCACTGGAAGGGAACCTGGAGCTCATTCCTTCTGGATTCTGTTGCTTACTAGTTGGTGTGTTCAGTCTCACTTTTGCCTTTCACTGAAGAGAATAAGGAAGCCAAAACAGTCAGACCTCCTGTGGTCACAAGGAAAAACCTGTGTCCTTTGTTCTGAAGTCTCTGCTCCAAGATCTGATATGTCATCTACATGACACATCATAGTCTCCAAACTTCTCTCTCTCCCAATCCCCCTCCAAAAACCACATGCCTAAATGGCAGTAAATTTCCTTTTAAAAGCACTGTTTATTGTGTCCATTGTTTGCTGCCACTGAAGCAGCCTGCACTGTAAAACTTGATGGCAAGAGATCCATCCTGAGAGTCTTCAAATATGAAAGGTTCTAGTTGCTCTTGCCAATGGGACACCCAAGCTCCACCTCTGCTTTACAGATATCCTTCAGGCTGTCTATATCTACCCAGGCCTATCCATAGGGCAGAGCCCAAAAACATTCCTGTGAAATTAGTGCCTGTAATGCACTGCAGCCTCTTCTGAGATAAAAGAAATTCCTTGGATTTCTCTGTGCCAGTGTGAATAGACTTACAGCCCGATAGAGATTTAATATCAATCCTTCTAGGAAAATGAGTTTAACGTTCACTCAGTCTAGTAAAGCTTGGTTCCTGGCACTTATTCACTAAGCTATTTCTTTCCTCCTAGAGTTCAACTAGTGGAAAGCAGGGTCTCGTTAAAGCTTGAAGAAGACTCATAGAGTCCTGTGCTTGATGAAATGCAAGAGGAAAAATAGGTCACAAGCTAGAGTTTTAACAGTATGCTCTCTAATTTATTCAGCTCCATCCCAGTTTAAAGGGAGCCCTGCCTCACTGCATTATCCACTCACACCTACCACATGTCACTGTCACATTCCCATCTGCAGAGCCCAAAACCAGCTAGTCCAGCAGAAGTTAACAGCCCTCGGGAACAGGCCTTGCTCCACCCGTCAGTGCAAGACTGGAAGCCAAACACAGCTAGAAACAGACTGGAAATGTTATTTCATGGCTGAAGGGTCAGTTAAGGAAAGTGATTGAGTTTGCATTTCTCTGAGAAAGTGCCTCTTCTGGAGCATTCTGTTATTTTCTCTGTGCCTCACAGTAACTCAAAGAGAAAAGCTCCAGATTTTTAACTAACAGAGATCAGCCAGTCAGTTATAATCAGTGTAAGCTTTCCTACAAAGTGTTGTCTGCACCTAGTCCCATCTGTGTCTGGCACCAAAGGGACCCAAAAAAAAAAAAAAAATCAGAACAGCTGAACTAACTCTTTATTAAATCTAGCCTCTTAAAAATCCATTACCTCCTCAATGTTGCAAAATTACTAACATTTGCATTTGCTGATTTAATCGGTCGTAAAATTACTACTTCTGTAACACAGGCAAGAAAAAAAGCAAAAGTGGTCCTCTGATGAGGTTCAGGTGAAATTCTTCAGCAACAGTCAAACTGCCTTGACTTCATTTGCAATACTGTGAATATTAATGTTCAAAGATGAACGCAGGCTACAAATTGCTAATATAAAGGCTATAAAGTTATTTGGGGGAATTAAAAGCCTACTTTATTAGACGACAATTTGAAAAAAAAAAAAAAAGTGGTGTTTTAGACAATTTTATAAAGTTTGGAAGTATATTTGTTTTGTGCTTTTTAAGTACATGATTTAAGGTAAACCATAAGTGGAGCTCTTTAAAACAAAGGTCTCCGTAGGTGCATGAATTAATGAGTATAAACTGAGCATTGACATTTATCCAACAACTCCATTCAGATAAGGCTCTATTCTTCAGCAAAGTGAGAGAATTTCTTGAAGAATAATGAGTTTCAGCAAAACTGGAGTTTTCATCTGGGGAGTGATGAGATGGAGGAAGAATGTTACCTAGTGTGGCTATCTGCAGTGGTAATGTTCTGAACTCTGAGACACAGGAGGCCATTTCCCACCATAACTCATTTTTTCTCTGGATGATCAACCACTTCCAAAATATTAACAGGCATTGGGGGTGAACTTACAGGGGTGTCTACAGGGTAGATAGCAATATCAGAGAAGCTCTGTATTACTGATGGCTTCATATAAACCATGAGTAATTATCACCTTTGACTCAGAGAAAAACAATAAGCCATTATTTTGCTTGACAAATATCTCTTTAACACAGCTCGGTATTCTCATTCAGAGTCAAAGATGCCAGTAAAAGTGGGTATATATATATCCTCATCCTAAAATGAATGCTTTATGTGACCTAGTTGTAGGAAAAATAAATCAAAGCTTTTACTGATATATGTTGAATGCTGTGTGCCTTACTATATACAAGGCATATACATAAATTCAAATGTGTAGTAGGAAATGCCACCTCGTGAAAATTTCAGTTTGCGCTGGGGAATAATGCAGTTTAGAGACAAGATGTAGTGGCTTAGTATCTGGAACAGATCTATATAAGAAAGCTTCATAATAAGGATTTATTTTTGCATTTATTCATCAGACGGATAATAGGTGGATTCCTTTTCCCCTGTCAAATGCACTTGGTGCAGAAAAGGACAGGGCATTCTAGTAGTTTATTTTACATTCATTTTGATAATGTAGCTTAAATAAAGATACAAAACTCTAAATAATACTGTCAGCAGGCAGCCCTCCTCAAAGGTTACCCCATGTACTGTAATAGTTTCAAGGGCATGTTCCGCCAACACTTTGAGGACTTCCACCATATCATTTCTGAAGAAGCTTCCTCCTCCTTGCATGTCTGCCCTGTGCATCACTAAAACCTCTCCTCAGTAGCACCATCAGAAGTAAATGTTTCAGGATAAGGACCTGCTGTGGGCAAAGCAGTTTCAGCTTGGGGAATTGCACTTAATGTAATTTATTGCCAATTAACATCAATTTTTAATTACTGATTTGAGTATTAAGAAAAACAATTAAACAAACACTGAGGAAAAAAAAATCTCTCATTCCCATCTCTCTTTTCAGTTTCAGACCAATGGCTCTTTTCCTGCCTTCCCTTGTCCTCACAGCCCATGGTGCTGGCCCCATTGCTGCCTTTGGAGAGACAGTGGGTTGCCCTGGAAACTGCTGGCCCTACACAGACATTTCCTACTACTCCCCCCTCCTCTCTCGTCCTAGAATCATTGAAAAATCACAGAATGGTTTGAGTTGGAAGGAACCTTAAAGATCATCTAGTTCCAACCTCCCTGTCAGGGGCAAGAGCAGCCTTCACTGGATCAGGTCCATCTAGCCTGGGATGGGATATCCACAGGTGCTCTGGGCAACCTGTTCCAGTGTCTCACCATGCTCACAGTAAAGAATTTCCTCCCAATATCTCATCTAAACCTGCCCTCTTTCAGTTTAAAGAAATTTCTCCTTGTCCTATCCCTACATACCTTTGTAAAAAGTCCCTCTCCAGCATTTTTGTACCCACCTTCAGCTATTGAAAGGCCTCAGTAAAGTCTCCCCTGAGCTTTCTCTTCTCCTGACTTAGCAACCCCAGATCCCCTGCTCTGGTTTCTCACTGCTTTTCTGCCCCAGCATGGGTCCCATTGGGCTGCAGTCCCTCAGGGATGTCCCTGACCCTGTGTGCTCACAGCCACAGTCCCCCAGAGTGTCCCAGCTTCAGTCAGGGTTTCTCAGGGGACTCTCCTTCCAGTGGTGTCTCCAGCCACGTTCCCAGCACTGGCTCCTCCACCCACCTGCCTCATTTGTCCTTCCCAACTCATGCCTGTCTCTCACTCCCATGGTCCTGTGGGCTCTTTGGCAGACACAGGCCCCCCACCCCAACACTCCTCTGCTTAGAGATAACATGTCTCTCACATGACTGGCTCTGAGAATAAGATTCCAAAAGTGCTTTACTCAAAGTTTTGGTTTTCCACTCAACAGGCGAAGCATATTTTTTAAATAGTTTTGCACAGTTCAGGATCTTCAGGCAAGAAAACGTGTTTTGATAATCCTGCTCTTCTTTTCATCATTCTGTTTGCTATTTTTGCATATGGCCTTCAGCAAAGTACATACATTTCCTAGCTATTCCTCAGAACTGTTCTTCTGTATTTCAGTTCATAAAATTTGATGGGTTGAGATCATCTTGTTTTATTTTGCATTTTGTATAGGTAGTCTAGATACCATTTTATAAACAGATGTTTTGATGACATTGCAAAATATCTGCAAAAGTACCAAGAATGCAATAAAAGAAATTGCATCCTTGTTGCATTACATTGTGTTAAAACAGGTTAAATATCGTCACATTAGTCTTGACTCTTTCAGATGATGAATTCTTGGTTCAGCCTTGTGTTTACATATTGTTTATTCCCTGGTATTTTTGCTTAATTTATATAGTGGACTGGGAATGTGTAAAACCTCATACTGATGTATAATGTGAGGAAAGGTCACTTGTGTGCTTAGGGGACAGGGGGCTTTGTGTTGTCACCTGTCATTTCTTCACACAGCAAGAAGCAAAACCAGCACAACTAGATTCAGATTACAGAGAGGAATCTGTAAACAACTTGCAGCCTGAAAGTTATTTTGTGAAGACTGGTAAATAAATAATTGACATTCACAGAAATAAAGATCAATCTACTAATATTTTCAACTGAAATGTTTTCAGGGCTTTTTCACAACAAACAATATTTAAATGCACCTACTGGAATTAAATAGATCATGAATGTGACTTTCAGAAATGTTTCTAATTTTAAATTTTTGGAGCAACTTCTAGAAGAGATGCTAACATTTTAAAATCTTGATCTCTGTTACGGAGGCTACCTCAAGGAGGACATGCTTACTTTTCCTCAGTTGTCACCAGCCACTAAAACCTGGTAATTTTCTTACATGATATGACAAAACAAGACAGCATCAGAAAATGTTTAGATTTTATCTTTTTATGGATTGATTTTTTCAATCTGGGATGCAAGTCTCTCCAAAAAAATACAATTGCCCTTTAATTTCTCCTCTGCCTAAATGACCAGGAACTGTGCTTGATGGTTTTAGTGAAAGACAGCTCCAGCAGTGCTAACACTACAACATTTCTAGTACTCATAAAGAGAAAATAGTTTACCACAAAATATTCAAAATTAACTAAGGAAATAATGTGCATATGTTCCTTTTCTTTGTGCCTCAATTGCTTTTCTGCAGAAGCCTTGAAAGGATTATCATTTCACTCACCTCTCTGCAGAGCAGAAAGCTCAGTTCTACGCTGCACAACAATTGTGTTTGCACAAAGGTAAGGAGGGTGTCTCCTTTATTCTGAATAGCTGCTTATGTTCCCTTACAGTGATAAATAAGTTTCATGCTGCCATTACAATATAGCAGGAAGTGGTGAGAAGGACAAGCAGTGGAGGATTTAATTTATTTCTAATTTAGTTCATTGTGTGGGCACATTAGCTGGCCTCTTTAAACTTGAGAAATGATCACATCAAAATTTTAAGATCCATACAAATAAGAGACCAGGATGGAACAAATTGCATGTAAAAACATGATTTATGCCAGGAAAGCAGCATCATGCTTATATGTATGTATAAAAATAAGTGCTGTTAAAATCATACTAGAATGATAGCATAACTCATGAAATAATGTTATATCAATGTAATCAAATTAATACAATGTATTTTATTTAGATGCATATTTCTAATTTATGTCATTCAGAACTCTTGCAAAAAGTATGAATTTCACATTTTCATTGTTATTAACAATTATTCCATGTGAAAAGAGGTATCTGTGCTTCAAGTTTAATGCTTAAAATAAATCGTGGTTTTGGACTGTAGTATGGGAATAACTCCCCCTTTCCTGAGCAGTTGTGCCTTCAGTAGATTCTCAAACAAGGGAAGGGTTGTTTTGCTGAGTTGGAGTTGGTGAAGAGTATCCCTATTTACAGTTTGATTGACTTGCAGCGAAGAGAATCTCTGACTTCTTTCTGCAACTTCATTTTTTTGAAAGACAAAAGTCTGTTCACCTAAAACTTCAGTAGGTGTGCTTAGAGAAGTAAAATTAACTCTTACAAGGCAATTTACAGGTATCAGTCTAAGAACCAGACCTGGGACTAATTCCAGAACAGTCCAGAGTTTTCTTTGCCTTAACTCTCTCAAACCTGCCACCTTGTCAACGAAGCCAGACCAAGGAGGTTGCCCTTGGAGCTCAGCAAACCCTTTTGATTCTGCTGATGGGCTGCCAGAAGATCTACTTCAAATGACAACAGAGCCTATAAGAAACAATGTGAGCCTGCAGAGTTTTGCAGCCAAAGCTCAAAAGTAATATTAGCAAAAAATTGAGGAATGATGAAGGATGTGAGACAACTGCTTCAGAGAGCACCGCTCACATCTAGAGGGATGTGGGATTTGTCACAACCCCTTATTGTCCATTGAGTGAATATGGGTTGGATTACAGACAGCTCTTTTGTGATCTTTTTTGTGTCTTTGGCTGCTCTCCTATGTTTCTTAGTATATTTCAGTATACACGTCTCTCATTTTCCATAACCCATCACAAATGGGTAAAATGTCATCCTTAAACTACTATTTTGCACATGTATCATCATATTAGTAGCTGGCTTCTGAGTTTTCAACCTGGTTATTGTAATACTTCATAGTTACAAATCAAAACTCAGCCCTAAGTTATAACTGATTTGAAATCAGGTAGTGCTTTTCTGAGCAGGAAAATAGATGAGCTTGGCATTGCTGTTGACTCCTGCACCAGGACCAAAATTTGAGTCCATTCTTTACGAGCATTAATCACGGCAACAACGACATCTCTTACAGTGGGACCCCTTACAACATGAAGACACCACAGGAAAAGTTCACTCTTTAGATCTGAACCTGGTGTTCAGCCCACAGTCATGAAGCCTCTCCTCAAAGAGGCTCCACACTGAAGCAAGAGAAGAGTGTGAGGAGTCCTCCTCCTGAGGAGGAAGCAGCAGCAGAAATAACAGGTAGTAAACTAACCACAGTCCCCATTCCCCATCCCCCAATGCAACTGGGAAGGAGGAGGCACACAAAATCAGAAGTGAAGTCAGGGAAGAAGTGAAGAGGTGAAAGAAGGTGTTTTTAGGATTTGGTTTTAGTTCTCATTATCCTACTCTAATTGAATTGACAATAAATTAAATTAAGTTCCCCAAGTCGAGTCTGTTCTGCACATGACAGTAACTGGTAACTGATGTCTCCCCATCCTTATTTCAATCTACAAGCCTTTCATTATATTTTCTGTCATGTGTCCTGCTGAGGAAGGGAGTGAAAGAACAGCTTTGGCAGCAACCGGTCACCCAGCCAAGGGCAACACTCCATATTCAGGAACCAAAGGAAGTAAAATATGGTTTGTGATTGGAATTACTATAATTTCATGCAGGGCTTCTGTCAGGATTTTTTGGGGAGAGAAACATTTGGCTTCAAAAACTGCCTCGGGAGTGTTTCAACATACTGATCTGCATCATTAATTGCAGGGGAACTGAATGTGCAGTCATATTATACACATCAATTGTTTGATAAAGTGGTATACAATGCTATCTGCTCCCTTTAGTCAAGTTCTCCTGGCCTGTTTTGGGTCACTGAGGTTCATGGGGCAAAGGTACCATGCAGCAGCTGTTGCATCACTCAAAAGCAACAAAGTTGAGAGGAGAGAAAAAACACTGTGGCAGTATGGAATGACTGAACACTTGGCTCCCATAGCATCAGGACAAAGGTAAAAAAGATAGGAGACAGAAGGGATGAGAAAGAACTTCACAGTGTGTGTGCTACAGAAAAGGGAAAAAGGCAAGAAGGAAAGAAAAAAAAATGTAAGTTAAACTGATTTTGACAATGGCATATTCAAGGAAAAGGACCAGAAAGGAGATAAAGGCGGGAAAAAAGTTTTATGTTGTTCCATCATGAGAAACATCTTCAGGAAATTTCAAGACTATAACACTATCCTAGAAAAGCCTTAGAAACTGTAGAAAGGAAAAGGTCAAAAATTCACACAGTATGTTTGAAGAAACTGTGGGATATTATAGGATCCCAACCATGCTGTGCTAAGTAAAGTAGAAAAAAAAATGGTAAAAGAGACTGAAGATACATTTTTAACAGCACAGCCTGCCTACTAATGATTTAAAATTAAAATGCTGATCTTCATTAAATAATTTCTGTAAGAGCTGAAGTGCCATCAAACACGCTACACTGATGAAACAACTGGAAATTATGATCCCTGCTTTTCAGCTTGGGACTAGGTTGGACAGAGGAGAACCTGGAAAGGGTTGCCATGCCTGTCATGCCATTTTGGACCTGTGCCTGCCTCAACAGCATCAGAACTCTACTCCCACTAGGGTACACCTATGAGTTTTCCAATACCCCCAGCTTCAGACAGCCTATGGAAAGCCTTAGTTCATTTGTCTCCACTTTTTCCAGTTAAGGTGACAATGCTTGCCATTTCACTTAATTAGTAATCAATGTTTAATTTGATTAAAAGCTTAAGGATTCAATTATGTTTATTAAATAATTCTTTATTTTGGTCAGTTTTGTTGTCTTTAATGAGGTAATATTCTATAATTAAATTACTTAATGCAGAAAGCTGCTGTATAATTAATAAGACCACAGCCCAGAATGACTCAGAATAATGAATCCAAGCAAGGCCCAGATAATTAAAAACGCTCATGACTAAAATCTGTGACATATTTCCTAACCACATTTGGAGTACAAGGATGATCTTTCCAGCTACACACTGCAACAGGCTCCCTGTGTGATCTTGGACAAGGTATAGAATCTTGCTGAGACAAACTTCCTTATCTTTTTTTTAACAAGGTCTTCAAGTCAGCACTTAGGGGCAAGGAGAGGCACTCACTCTTTACGTGCATAGTGCTTAGTAAGAAGGGGTTTTCGTGGTACTGTCAGATGATAAATAATAAGAGTTAGGGAAGAAAAGAAGTAAACTACACCTTCCTCACTATCCTTCAAGGATGGCTGGTTAGGGAACTATGAAAGGAGCAGTCAAGGACTGTGTTGTCTCTCTACCTCCGTCTCACCCCAACAAAGAGCACTTGATGGAATTCATGAGATGCATCCTGGTGTTTAATAGCTCACATTCCCAGTGGGTTTTGAACCCAACTTCACATGTGATCATCACAACTTCCCCTGCAAGGACTGCTGCA
Source organism: Vidua chalybeata (assembly GCF_026979565.1). NCBI lineage: Eukaryota > Metazoa > Chordata > Aves > Passeriformes > Viduidae > Vidua > Vidua chalybeata. The sequence goes on from NC_071531.1 coordinate 12,871,662, forward strand.
GTTTAATTACACACAGTGTAAAAAGGTACTTCCATTTGCTTATTTTCTGTCTCTAGCTGCTATTTTTAATTCATGCCCATCATATGAAGGCAAACTATGCTGTTTGCACTATGAAGGCAAAGAAATAAACTTGCTCCATTCTTGTCCATTACATTTATAATTTCACATTAAAATATATATATTTCATATCCTCCTGAGTCATCTCCTTCCCAACATGTTTAAGTTTTTCCTGGAAAGAAACCATTCTACCACTGTGATAAAATTCCCTTGACCTTTTTTGTTACACTTTCCCTTTTTCAAGAAACACAAACTATACACAGTGCTTAAGATGTGGTACACCACACATTTATCAAATGGCTTAATCATATTTTATATTTTGTTCTCATTTAATTTCCTAACCATTCCTATCAAACTTTATGCTCCTTTGACCACTGTTGAGAATTTAACTGATGTTTTAATAGCACCAGCTACAGTAATTTCAATATCTCTCTCCTGAGAGGCAATAGCTAATTTAGAAACCATCATTCTGTATGTACAATTAAGGATGTGTTTCTCCATGTGCATCTCTTTGCATATATTGACCTTGAATTTCATCTGCTATTTTACTGTCCAGTCATTCAGTATCATGAAATCCTCCTGTAATTCTTTGCACTCAATTTGAGAGTTGAATGCCTTAAGTAGTATCTCATCAGCAGCAAATTTTGTCACCCTGTATTTACTTTCTTTTCTAGGTCACTTATGAATATATGGAACAGCTAAACTTCCTGAAATGCAGCATCCATTGTAATTCCTCTCCTTATCTGTACCTTTTGTTTCCCTTGACGTAATCATATAACCACATTTTCCCATCTCTGCTTTTTCTATCAATTTTGCTTTTATTAAGCCAGAAGAGAAAATTATCTTTAATCTCAAGACAGCTTAGTTTTCTTAAACCTTTTTGATGAAGGATCATGTCAAAAGCTATTTGGAACTCCAAGCAGACCAGCTTGGTAATTATATTCATATATCACTGACTCCTTCAAAGAGTTCTGGGTTATTTTTGAGGCATTCCTTCCCTGTATGAAACTTTGCTAATTTTTTGCCATGTGTCACATTCTTATATCTATACAAGAAAGGCTGCATTCTTGAATTCTATTTACCTAAGTCAGCTGTTTATTATGGCTTTTATATCAAAGTCTAGTCTGTAGTCTTCTACATTGCCTTTGTCATTTGCTACTTTATGGCTCTTTAGGGTAGGAAATTATTTAGTCAAATATAAATTATAATGTCTACGATTGGGATTGATTCTCTATTTAATTTCAAATTTCTGTTCAAATGCTTGAAAGAATATCATCTGGGTTTTTTTATTTATTCCTGATCATTTTACCTATTTGTCTAAAGCCTTTTCAGTTTGAGAAATTCAACTTGACACTTCACTTCATTTTGAGAAGGTTTCTCATACTCTTTCTTTGCAAGAAATCCCCTTTGTAGTCTTGTAGAAAGCATAAAGGCAAATAACTAATTTGGCTTTTCTGCTATAGGCTGACCATTTATGCCCTGAAAATCTGTCTGACCTACAAGTGCTCTGATAAGCTTCATTTTGACCAGTTTGAAGAGGGAAAAAAAAAAAAAAGAACTGTATATTTTAACCTGGGTAGCTCATTCAAAATCTTCTTTCTTATTCCACTTCTGCTTTTTTTTTTTACTTTTGTTTTTAACCTGGTCTAATGCCTGCTATTTTCTAGCCACCTCTGCTGTTCAGCCATATTTGGGGAGTTTTTGGCCTTTTCAAATACTTTTTGATACACACAGAATACAGTTGGTATCTCTGACTCTCTTTTAGTATCACCATACCAACTGCAAGTATTTTAACCTTTTGCCTGTAGCTTTTAATCTCATTTTAGCAGGCTACTTCCATTTTCAGTAATATTCATTATTGCATAAATTATAATTCCTCTCATTCCTCAGCTGGTGTTCAAAATTGAGAAATATTGTGAGCACCTTATTTTGACTGAATCTGGAAGAGATCCAACAGGCCTGGCTGGGGTGGAGAGGAACATCTCAGCCATGCAGTGACACCTGTCCTAAACAAGTGCTGCTGGCCAGGGTACCATGCAAGATGCCTGGAAGGAGATGGCAGAAGTAACACAGTACTTACAGGAGAGCAGTGCTTTACTGAATGAGCAGCTGGAGGCGTGGCAAGATATATGAGAGCATTCAAACTCTGTCTAAGTACTCACAACCTGAATCTCACAATTCATCTCCTTGGAAGTTACTTGGCAATCTGAAAGATGTAAGTGCCTAAGAGGCATTTGACAATACCTGGTTGTCCTGTCTACCTGGCAATGATACAAGATTCAATAGTTGGAAATTAAAACTAACGATACATTATGGCAAAATTTCTGACCTGTACTCAGAAATATAGTGTTGCAGTGAATATGTTGACTTTGGACAATTTTAAGTCTAAGTGGGATTGTTACAGGCTATTGCCTTCAGATCCACAGCCCTGCTTTTCAAGCAAGGGCCTGACAGACCATGCACCACCCCCAGAGGGGCACCAGTGTCCCCACTGTCACGGGCTCTCAATGAGCTGCTGCTTGCATCATGAAGCCTTGAGCACTGTGGCAAGTCATAAAAGTTCTTGGCTTTCTGGGATAGTCAATATGTCTTACAGCTCATCCCAAATTGCCAAAAAAAATTAGGGTGATTGTCCAAAAGTGAGGCATATCATCAGGCTGGACATATCCACACTACTTGCAAGGAAGATTCCTTCCTTGAGAGTAGTCTGGGGGCAGCGTGATGTGCCCTGGGTCATCTCTTAAGATCTGATAGTTGCTGACTCTATCAATATTATGTATCGAAGCCATGGCAGTGGACAATTCTTATTAAATTATCTCTTTAATAGTCTGAAAAAACATCTTCCTAATATTTTGTTGCACAGGTCACTGTGGAAATAACTGCTATCAAGATGATCACAATTAAAGCAATAAAATTACTGATGAGACAAAGAAACCATGGCAGTTATTTTTATATGGCATATAAAAATATCAGCTGCTACAGAATTTTCTGTAGTGCTGACAAACTGATTCTTACCTTCTGTGGTGTAGAGCATCAGCACATTTTGTTTCTATCTTTGAGGTCATTCTTCCTTCCAAAAGAGCTGCTATTTATTGGCAGCAGTTATTCAAAACATTTTTCTCAGACCATTTATGTTGGAGTTTTACTTTTGTGTTGCTTTCTAGATGCCCATGATCTGTTAGATAATGCCCATGGAGTGCCACCCACCATTGTGGGTGGTCATAGGCTAAATGCTTCTTTAAAAACTTCTCATGACTCTAGTTGAATAAGTGTTTAGTGTTTGAGAAAATTTCTGATGATTTCTAAATAATTTCTGATTCCAGAACTCACTGAAACTTTCTTTTCCATCCTAAAAGTTTGACAGAAGGTTTCTTCAAGGAAAAGAAGAAATCCAAGGGAAGGAGCCGGAAAGTTTTCAGAAAATGAGACTTTGGGCCACTGGTAGCAAAAAAAAAGAAAAAAAGTGGATGCCCAAGTACTGTCTTGAAATCAAAGACTTTTTGTTTAAGGGTAAGAAAGTGGAATTTCAGATTACACTAACTTAAATTAGGGCTTGGGTTGTATGAGCATTTCAGTCCCATCTCCATCAGGTAGATCTAAATTTTTAAAAATCTAGAGATAAAGGATAAATGAGCAAGCCACTGCATGAGCCTTACATTTCAGTCAGCCTTTGAAGATCATTTGAACTGTAGGATTGAGGCCATGACAGATGGTGGGTTTGTCTCTGTGTTACAGAGACTTAGTATTTTGAGAAGGAGGAGATTATTTTCTCTCTTAACAAAAACAAAATTAAAACACATCTCTGAAGACTGTTGCCCTTACAGGGGAGGTATGTGCTTTGAAGTGTCATATTTTTGCATAGTCTTGATAATCAGTAATGAAGAGAGTGCAGAAGATTACAAAACAACATAATCAAGTGATATTAATGAATATTTCAACCCACAGACATTTCAAAGTTTTAATTAAAATTATTAGTTATTGGTATTGTAATATGTTCAAGAACATACGGGCAACTAATGACAGACCTCCCAAATGGGCTACATTACACATGCAATTAATTATGGAAGATGTTGCTGCTCAAAACACCCAGGGATGTCTGAGATTTAAAGCAAGTGCTCAAGCATTTCAGTACAGAAGGCAGCTCCACTAACACAGCCAGCACATTAACTATTATACTTAAACCAGATGCTGCATTGCTGAGATATGGCTCAGGTCTGTTCCGCTAGCAACAATTTTTACTCATCTTTTTAACAGCATAAATACTTCTTCTTTTGCCTAAAGTAAAAGCTGGTATTTTTAAACACAGGCTGTGAGAGCTTGCAGGACAAAAAAAAAACCCACCTACAGAGATGCTCTTTTCACAATATGCCCTCAACACTGCAGGGGAAGAAAAGTTTAATCAAAGTACAATGCTCATTCTTACTTTTCTTTCTCTTTGACACTGCCTTCACCCAGTACTCCCACTCTGATGTCCTTTCATGATTCTTCAGGTTTTCTGAAGTCAATTTTTTCATTTAGGAGCGGGTCTGAAAGCTCCTCACCTTAATATGAGGGTTTGTAATAGTACCTTCAATTCACAGTAAAATGGCTTAATTTAAACCATGGAGGAGTTGTTTAGAAACTGCCCTGAGTATACTTTGACCTACTGCTACCTGTGAGCCTGAACACACATTTTAAAAGATCTTCCATGTCCCTCAGTGAAATTAAATCATTAATCTGAGAACTGAATCTCATACTGAGCTATTCTGAATAAACCTCTCTGTCAATTCAATCCACCCAAAGCTTACTGTTAGGAAAAGTGAGTCTAAGAGCATTCAATCTTGTTTATAGATTTGAGGCTTCATGCACAGCAGGATCAAATATACTTAAAAATAAATGGGAGTGGGGAGGAAGAATGGAGCTTTTCTGTGACCTTTTCAAACTCTTTTCCAGAAGGCAAATGCTCCACTCTTGACTTGGCAGGAGCCTATCTCCAAATGGGCCCCTAAACACTTTCCAGATTCCTTGCTGGATAAAAAAATTCCAAGTGATTTCTGAACTTATTGCTATTGATAGGAGTTCTGCTGCAGAAGGGAAGGGGAACATTAGACCTAAGACACTTCCTCTACTTCCAGATTCAAAATGCTACTCATATAAACCTGATGGTGCTGGGGGGTTGTTAATTCCTGTTATTTCCATAAGAAATTGAATGGACATAGGTATGACTTTGCAAAAAGCAGCAATATCCTATCAGCCTATCCAGGCAAATTTTCTGCTACAGGATTGTGGCCACCACAAATCTCAGCAGCTGTTTTACAGGACAAGGTAACTTGGCTATGAGTGTCATGAAGGAAGCAATAACCTAATTTGGAACATTTATCAAGGCTTTTATATGATATTAAAACTGAATTGTAAGACATTTAAAGTCTTGTTCAATGAGATGTCTGAGCTCTTAGCTGTCTCAAATAATGGGATAAAAATCCAAAGAGCCAATATAGTAAAAAGAGATGTGACCTATTAAAAATATTGTCCCACCTCTTCACCAGCTTGATAAATATACAAAATTTGAGGTGGAGCAGTATGAGACATACAGCATACCAGCACTTTTTATTCTGTGCAGTCCTTTGGGGTAAGATGCTGCAGTTATGCTTTGTAGAAAATCTGTGTGTTCAGCTCAGATCAGCAACCACTTTCTTCCAAAAATGCAAGGTACCTCTAAGCAAGAGAGAGGCAAATTCTCCAGCGTTTTGAACCCTGAAGCATAAGCCCACTGTTTTTCCCTCTAACCCGTGAGAATACAAAGTTATCATTATCCATAAAAATATATGTCAAACTCATCCTATTGAGACTCAGACTGCTTGTGAATTCTGGGTTGCTTAAGGAAATATCACAGAGGGAAATGGCAGAGTACCACTGCAACTGAGCTTCTGCTGTCTGTAGCAGAGTAGAGCTGTCCATACTTTGAAGTGCATGCTGAAGGCCACAGTTCTCTGAACAGAGCTGCATGGACCATGGGGGACACCTTTCAAAAACTGATGGCTAATCTTCAGCTCCTAAGCACATATTTATTTTCCTAAATAAACAAATTGATGTTTTCATAAAAGCTTTTTGTTTCTCAACAACTGTTGACATTGTCAGTGACTCTGCACTTGTGAAAAACATATGTTCTCTTTCAGTTTGTGTTTCTCACTCCCCCTTTACTTTCAGATTTTTATCCTGCAATTGACTCAATAGAGGTACAGAAACATCAGTATTTGCAGTCACTTGCAGTTTCAGAAACTATATCTCTTATACACACTGATATTCTTTTTGCAGTTCACTGCACCACCTCCTTACTGTCTCACTTTCAAAAGACAAAGATTCCAACTACAAGGTTATGAGGCCAAATAAGAAAGTATAATTTCAGCTTTGGTCTAAAGTTCAGCCGGAATATTTTTTATCCTTTTTCCCACAATTACTACTATTACACCATGTATTAATGAAGAAACATATAAAGTGCACAATTACCCTTCATCTTATATAAGAAATTGAAGTTTAAATGGAAAATAGGCAAAAAATGGACACCCAGGCAGTATCTGGCTTACTTGCTCCCTCTTAAACAAAATGGACTAGTGGCTCCATGAAGACAGAGTTGACATTAATAGAAAGGTCAAATTCCACGCAGGAATTTGCCGCTTTAAAAACTCTGAGATAACTAAGTAGTACAAGAGAAGGCAAGAGAACAGTCAGGGACTAGCATCCTTGGAGTATTTAGGGAAAATAACTCAGAAGGAACATAGTCAAGATGTACTTGACATTGCCTTCCTTAAAGAGCAAGATGTAATAACATTATTTCAATCATACTAATTTTTGAAACTCCTGGGAGCTATTTTAGTGGAGTTTTGAGATACACTAGGCTGAGGTAGTTACAAGGCATAGTTTAAGTGAGGTTGTCTGTGCCATACAAGTTTTTCAGCTTCAGCCAAAGTTCAGTGGAAAGAATTCAGATGAAAGCATGAAAAGAGGGGAAACAAGCTAAGCTGATACAGAGTGCTTACCAATAACTATTTTTCCATAGCAAATGGTCCTTAGCAATATTTGCTTTACAGTATTTCTGCTCAAATGAGAGTTCTCAATGTTCATTTAACACAGGGTATCTCAATGCTGAGTGCATTGTTACTAGAATAAACTCAAGGCAAGCTGGGGAACTCAAATAAAAGATGCCATTATTAAAGGTCAAGCTTTTAATTTTTGAAAAACTGAAGAACCACACTCCTAAAAGATGCAAAGTATTTCCCCTACTGATATGGAGAATTATAATTTTTCACACGGTTTTCTTAAAAGGGCAGATACCTGACATTTATCATTAAAAACAAAGTAGCAGTGCATCAGGGAATAAACATGGCCTGAGTTTCTTATCACCTGATGCTGTCAAAAAAATCTGTTGGGAGTAAAACACAAAAGGAGAGTGATTCACACTGAAAACAAGAAATGTAAGCATGTGTGTTTGTTCATCAGGCAAAACAAACTAAAAAAAAAACCACAAAACCAAAAACAAAACAAAAAAAAAATAAGCTTGGGATTAATTTTGGAACATATAAATCATCAAAAAATCATGACCCGTTTTGTGAGCATGTATTTCAGCTGACAGCCTAGACCAGTGAAAGCAATCCCCATGGACCTTCCCTTTAGGAGATGCAGCTGGAATCTTGAAATGCCTCAGGGAAAAGAGGGTGTCTGCCTATGAACCTCTCCTGCCCTGCCTGAACATCCTACCACCAGCTGGGGGGAAATGCCACTACTGTTTCTGGAATGGTGCTTAAGTGATGATGCTCCAAACAGGATTTAAGCATTTTGCCTAAGAGAACAGAGCCTGCTAACCATGGTATTTCACAGCCATGGATTGACAGTTCAATTGAGAATTTGTGGCAACACAGCATTCAATAATGACACTCTAAAAACATCTTTGGAAAGGGGCTGCAGTTTTCAGGGTCAGACATAGCATGCAATACCACTGAGATATCCTTTATTTCCACTACTCCTGGGTCATTCAGGAATCAGAAATGTTGAATGTCCCTCATTTTTATGATGAGGGCTTTTTATAACCCTCACAAGGTAAAAAAAAATTGTACAAATGTCTTGTCCATGTCTTAATGGCTATCATTTGCCAAAAACTTTCGATCAGAATGACAAACAGAAATAATCCTTACAGACTGTCATCATCAGTGTTGGTACCACTAAGCTTGTAAAAGAGCATAAAATGATTGGCAGAATAGGAAAAATGGCTGGCAGAATATGAAAAAACATTGTCATATATTAACTAGTTCCATATTTTTAAAAGTTCACCAGCAACCTAAACACATGGATTTTCTGACTGGTTTGAATACCTAAAATTTCACAGCGCCATTACATTCTTTATTAATTTTACTGAATTCTGGTGGCATTCCTTTTTCAGCAGTGGAAAGCAATTCCCTCCATCTCTCTTTGTCCTTATCCTGTGGCAGCCAATACTGACGATGACTTATGCCTGTAGGTCACAACAAATGGGAAACTGGTCACCTGAGTAACCTTGTCTAACAGAGAAAGTTAAGAAGAAAAAAAAAAAAAAAAAAAGGTGTTATAAATAGATGGTATGGCTCTGAAGTCTGTGGATGACAACTGAGAGAATGAAATGTTTGACAGGACCCAGCACATGGATCCATAACATCCCTGAATCCTCAGTTTAACTGAAAAATCTTGGGCTATTAACATCAGGGAACTTTGGCACTGAACAGAAGGGATATTCTAATATCTTTTCAGTAGAGGAAATATCCTCATATGTTCATTTAATTATATGTCTAAAAGCTTAGGTTAGGCCAGACTTTAGAAATTAGCTAAATAAGGTTAGCTTAAATTTGCAGGAGATTCACAACTTTATCTTCTTCAGCATCTCCTCATTGCATGTACTTGCCCATTTTATTTAGTATAACATGTACATGAAGCTGCTTAACAAGAACTGGTGCTAATCCTCTGCAGTCCTTACTGCATCTAATATCTGTGGTGTGGAAGACACACTAACATACTTGTGAGGCCAGACTTTACTTGCTTTTCTCCCCTCATTTACCTTTTAATGATGGACAATGGCAAAAGCAGGCACCCTAGGGTCATGTTCTCAGAACTGCCCAGTGTTTACAAGTGCCTTCTGTTAAGACCACAGCTTCACAGCTTAGCTGAAACTGCTAGGACAGCACCTGACATTATTCACTCTGGAGCAAATATTTCAGCTTCTTTATCCACATAGAACCCTATGGAAAAAAACCCAAAACCCGCAAAAACATGACAAAAAATACTATGCCAAACAGTTCTCCATGTCCAGCTTCTTTTGCTGCAAAAGCCTTCCAGAAAAATCACAGAGCATTTCAGAAGGATTAATTTTCTAAAAAGAAAAGCTGCAGATCTAAAGCACTAATTCAACCCAATAAAGCAAAGTCTAGTCAACAGTCTAATTCCTTTACTTTCAAGAGAGCTGGGCCTGTGAAAACTATACCAAAAACAGAAACAAAGATAAAAGAAAGCCCAGAAACTACTGAGCACCCTTCTTTCTCTAGTCTAGTAGAGAAAATTTTAAATGCAGTAAATTGGACCATCATATTCACAAGCTTAAGACATTGTCAAGCATGAGCAATGAGGGGTCCAGAAATAGCAGAGTAAATGTCCACCAGAAATAGGACATACAGCCCCTGATTTTCTTATGCTTCACCAGTTTGGATCCAGTGTGATAAGTCCTACTAACAGATACTGATTTATGGCAGGGCAGTTGGAACCTGGATCAGCCTCAAACTGGGGCTCAGCACAAAGTTACTCTGCACTGTTCACACTGGCATAAGAGACAGGCCTTGTATTGAAGAAAAATGTTGACAGGTGAAAAATCTGAGGGGACTGCAGGAGCAGGAAGAGATTCGTAGTTTAATCAATATTGGATTAATGTCCAGATGTCCCAAATGAATCGCTAAGGCTTTGCATTATACCATCCAAAAGTTCTGCTTTTGGAGAGCTAACATTTTTGAGAGGCAGAGGAGGAAGGGCAACAAGCTTTTCTCTGAATTCTGAACTTTCCTGCTTTAAAACTGGAGACACCTGGCTTGCTTCTGAATTAACTCACCTTTATAGTGTCTCAGTTTATTGCCTTGTATAATGTTTATATCGTTTAATCAAGCAACAAACTGACTAGGAACTGAATCTGCTGTAGTCAAAAACATACAAACCCTCTTTTGGGCTGTGACTTTTTAGACCATTTTTTCCTTCCTTCTGTGAGCTAGGATGCAGATCTAACAAGCCAAGTCTTTCTGGAAGGAAACACCAATTGTACTTCAAAGTCTGTAATTCTGTCAGGCATTGGCAGCAGCTGCATTTGCTGTCAGAAACACCAAGGTCTCTGAGGTCCATCTGTTGCTCTGTTCAGTCTCCATGGACACTGACTTGCTAAGATGAAGCTCATGAAGTGATTAATTTTCAGGGGCATTTAGTACTGGCTTGTTATTTCGTGCTCCCTGTTGTTTCTACTAACTCAGAGAGAAGGATTGACCCTGCTCAGTGTATCCATCAGAGTTTGATCTCTCAGAAAAGTACTGTGGTCTAAAGAAAATATGGCTCTGCAGTGCTGCTGATGCGTATGCTGGTTGTCTGTACCACTGCTACTGACAAATCTGATTCAAAAAATGAATGCTTCATAGCATGAAATAACCCAGGGACCTTTTTGGATCTCAGGCGTCTTTACAGCTATTATATAGCTCGACTCACTCTCTCTAAGCACACACAGAGAATGGCAGTGTAAGTACTGTGCTAGAAGCAAGGCTAACAGTATCCATGGGGATTTTTAACAGCTACATTCAGGGAATAGTCTATGGATTCACATCTGAGACTTTCCCTGGTTTTTATTTAACTCCTACACAGTCAAACTGCAGCTGAAAATAACATGACAAATCTAATCAGTGCAAATCTCTCCCAGCTGAAGAGGCTTTCTCCTTCAACAGGTCAGAAGATATTGAGGAGGTTTAAAAGTTTGCCCTGCAAAATAAACCCAGCCCATGACATAGTTTGTTTCTTGGTAGAAAACACACAAACACACACACACACACACCAAAAAAAAAAAAAAAAAAAAAAAAAAAAAAAAAAAAAAAAAAAAAAAACAAAACAAGGAACCTGCAGAAGACTTATCTAGCAAGATAGTCTTCTAACAGGGAAACAATATTGTTGCATGAGTAATTGGTCTGAAATAATATGAATCAATGGCACTGCAAGAGAATTGAAGAACTGACTACAGGACAGCAACTGTGGGTAATGACAAGAAGAAGAATTGAGGAAGAATTTACAACTCACCGGAGAACGTGGATATTTTCCCTATTTCAATGTTATTTTTTTCAACGGCAAACATGATTAAGTAGGAAAAGACATGTAAAATCAAGGTAGGGAGAAGCACTTAGGAATTACCAGCATATGCATTGGTATTTCAAATTTTACAAGGTTCTTTTAGTGCTGTGGTTTTTTCGCCCTGTTTACATCAAATATAAACGGCCCCTCTGAGTTGAGTGCTTCTTTGCATTCACTACCTTATGCAATAAATTAGAGTCTGCTCAGCAAGGAATTTACAGTCCAGAAATCTCACTCAATTTCAAGAGAAAGGCATGAATTTTAAACTGAAATAGGGTAGATTCAGAATAGCTATAATAAGAAAGTTTTTTTTTTTATTATTATGAGGTCCTGGAAAAGGTTTTCCAGAGAAGTTGTGGTTACATCATCCCTGGAAGTGTTCAAAGCCAGGCTGGATGGAACTTTGAGCAACCTGGTCTGTTTGAAGATGCCCTACTCATTGCAGGGAGGTTGAGGATCTTTTAAAGATCCTTTCTGTAGCAAACCACTCTGTGATTCTATGAATTTCACCCATTCCTCATTCCAGTGTCCCCAAAAAAAGAAGGCCTAAGACACCTAGATACCTAGAGAGTCCAATTTTCTTGATCCACATGTAATACCTTATCCAGTAGACCAACCCATTAGTTCTCTCAAATTATGAAAAAAATATGTTCATATGCACTATTCACAGTAATTAAATAAAATTACATAATAAATGACAGCTTGAAAAATTAAAGCTCCACACCTAAATGTTTCATATATAGAAGCTGGAAATTTAAAAGCTCTCTACAGACTTGTCAACTCAAGAGTTTTTGAAGTATGCAGTTCAGCTGCCCAGATGACATAAGGGCAGGACTTCTTTCTGCTTCCTCAGTTTGTTATTTGTTATCTAGACACCTAAATATACAGTGTCTACACAAGTTCCTGGACATTTCTGCATGACAGAGAAACATCTCTAACAGCTCATGAAACATGCTTCACAATGGAAATGGAAAAAAAAAGGATTTGGAAGAAATAATAGTATTTTTTTAAGTCATTTCATTGACTAAGTCATCAAAATGCCATTGTGCAGATCAAAAGAAATTTTAAATAATTTATCTTAAAGATTAAATAAGTATCTAACTGAGTTAGGAGACTGCATCCAAAAGTGGGAGCCTTCTAGGCATTTTGACCTTTGTATCTAGTAGCAGCATCTACACATACTCAAGTCAAAAGCACAAATATTCCTCAACAGATCCAACTCCAAGTGTTAAACCAGAAGATGAAAGAAAACATTAACTCTGGTCACTGAGATGTTTTGTCTCCCTGAGGACACAACTCCTCAGTCCAGAATCCCCAGTAAATTACCTGGGAAAATCCACAAAACTGTCTACAAACAGAAATACTTTGGTCAGGCCAGTGTGGCTTCACTAAGTGATTACACCTTTGTTTATAGATGCCTCCAAACAGTTTATCTGGTGTTTAACAAGAGATTGTACAAGAGGGGGTTCTGTTCTTATCACAAACAGTAGATATTATAGATCAATGGATTTTATACAACACTGGCAGAAATTTGTTCTTACTCTGTTATTTCCTTTGCCCGTTTGATTCCATCCTCCACTTCTAGCTCTGTGATAGACAATTGCTGAAGGCAAAGAATGGAACCAAATATTTTAAGAACAAGAATTCAGACCTGCCCTCAATGTGATTGATGTTTTCAAGATTTTGTCTCTTAATAAAAGATACTGCTTTCTTTAAATAGTTCTTTCCACAGGATACATAGTGAGACCGTTTTTCTGAGCAGAAAAGATACATTTTGTGGAAGACTACTAAACTGTAAAGGAAATTTGGATATCCAACCCCCTCTCATTTTTGAAAGAATGATTGCATCTCAGTTGTCTTATAAGAAACACTGTTTTGTGTGTTCTCGGCTGCTAGACCCCAACAATTTGCCTAGGGTCTTACAAGAACTAAAACCTATAAGCCCAGAAGACTTTATTCTTTATGTACAGGAATAAAAAATATTTTAAAAATCTGATTTTTAAGCAAAATACGGTTGAAAATTTGCTTCTGTCACCTCAGAAAAACAGTGATGGGTGCTGTGCACTTCAAGTTATAGTTGTAGAAAAATGCCAGTGGGACAGGCATTCACTGCATTTCAGGGCACTCAGCAAGAAGTGCAAGCCTTGGTTGTTGTTTCTACTTATCAGCTTCGCCTCTAGACAGTCACAGAATTAAAAATGCAGTGAGTTGTGATGGAGCAATGAGTTGTCAGCATCCTAACCCCTCTGTGCTTTGGATCTTATCTGGCCTGACTGAATAACACATGGATGCCACATCTGGACTATAAACTGAAAAAATTAAAAATAATTCATTGGTGTCAGTAGTCTTACTAAGATTGAATTATATCTTCATTAAAGTTTAACATAATGAAAATTCAAGAGAAAAGATGGCATGCAGTACTTGCATGTACTGAAATATGAAACATAACCAGGGCATTGTTGAACTCATTTCAATGTAACTCCTGAAGAATTGTCCCATTAGTCTCTGGCAAATTGTGAACAGCAAAAAAAAAAGCCCTATGAAGTGAAGTGAAAATAACATCACCAAACAGCCTACAAAGGACAATAAAATAATAAAAATGGTGTCAGAGCAAGGTCAGTACTGGACAATAAACATCTAATATGTGTGGCTGCAATATGGTTGGCCACATTTAAATATTTATTCATTTTTGGGATAATTCAGTGCAATAAGATTATAACTCTTTTGCAGACCTTCTTATTTGAGGCATCCTTCATTCCTTTGCCTATGTAAATCCAAGAGGATAAATAAAGTTGATAAACAGCTTCTGGATCAGCTGAAATTCTATGTGGACAGTCTTTGCTTGGTGCTTCATGGATTTCATAGGTCACCAAGCTGAGTCCCATAACCACGTGGGGGAAAACTGCTCATGCTGGTGATAGACTACTGCACTTTAGCCCCCTGTTCATAGATCAGGATAAGGGGGCTGTGAAAAACATTGTAAAGCTTTTTTTTTTTCTCAAATGTATTTTAAAAATACAAACCTGAACAGTTCTTCAGAAGCTACTTCCTGCCCTGATCTTGTAACAGCCCCTGAAAACCCTGCATGTCCTAAGATAACACACAGGGTTGCACTTTGCCAGCACTTTATAAAGTGTCATTATCTCTTGCTGCTCCAGTTCAAGAAAATGCTGCAGGGTAGTGTTTTACCCAGGAAGAGCAGTGTCAGTATCAGATAAGACAGGAGAAGGGGAAGTGAAGTGGTGGAGAGGCTTTGGGACAGGAAAAAACCACTACATATTCCTGTGGCTTTGCCACCATTTGAATAGTCTACCAAGGGATGAAAGAGTAGAAGATATTCATGGCTATTGCATCTCTGCTAATTCTCTCCCAGGCTGAAAGAGCTCATTGTTCCTAAAATGCCATCTTTGATCAACTGCGAATTGCCTGTTTTGCAAGGGTCACAGTAACATTCATCAGCACTTTAAACCCAGTGGCTTTCTGAGCATCCTGCGCAGCACCACTGGTAATGGTACAGTCAGGCACTGTTTGTCACCACTCTGCTGTGACGAACTTCTGTGGCTCTTTTTGTCTCGATGGGCACGTCATCACTGAGCAGTGTGACAGCCTCAAGCATCTGAGGGCTAAAAGGACTTTAAAAAAAATTATTATGAACTTTCAACCTTTTGACAGTTGAAAATGCTCATGCCAACAGGAATTTTGTTTCCCTATGAGCACTTGGTCCAAGGGGTGTCCCTTGGACCAAGTGCTCATCAGGGAAACAAAATTCCTGTTTGAACTTTTGTCAGAGCTGACAAAAGTTCAAACAGGAATTTTGTTTCCCTATGAGCACTTGGTCCAAGGGGTGTCCCTTGGACCAAGTGCTCATCAGGGAAACAAAATTCCTGTTTGAACTTTTGTCAGATCTGGCTTAGGGAGCTCAGAATCTCAATTCCATATGACATTCTTTCCCCCTTTCATTCTCCCCTTTCACTCAATGCATGTTTGTATCTGTTACAAAATGTTTTTTCTAGTTCTTGTCCTGTGCAGAAGTCACTGTTAGCTCTCAGTGAAGAACATCAATAATCTGCAGTGTTTGCATTAATTATTTGTTTTTTCTCATTCTATGAATGTACAGTATTTTGATGCTTGTTAAGTGAAAAAAAAAATTTGAGACCAACCAAAATCTAGGCCCTTTCTTTCACCCCACTGTGGCATTAGTTATCTAAACAATGACAACAACAACAATATATCTCATTAAAAAGTCATCAAATTCTTGCTGCAAACAATTCATTTAAAGAGAAAAGAAAAGGGGAAAGTAGGTCTCCCTTGACATTCAAGAGAACTGCATTTCTAAATAATGCATTGTGGTGGTCAAATGCCAACACACAGGCAGATCATTTAACCAGTCCTTCTGGGTGATAATGTTAAAAGGACTTTCCCAGTAGTTCAAGCCAGTGACTTTAAGGAATTATGGCTCCAGTATCTCATTTATGAAAAAAGGGTAAACACTGCTGTCAGTATGATGGGGAAATCAAATCTGTGAGGAAGTGCAAGGAAGGAAATGTGTGTGTAGCTGGGGAAATCGTGAGGAAAACTGTAACCAAAATATGAAGAAATAAAATGAAATAAAATTTAAAATAAATAAAAACACCACCCTAATGTATTGTATGAACAAACAAAATTAAATGACAAAGGATTAAAATGGTATAGCAGGGAAGAAGATACCCCAATCTACTTCAGGGAAATACAAGTTTAAGGCAGTGATGAATAAATAATAAGGATGGCTGGGTGGCTGTGCAGTAGTGAGGGCATCACCTCAGTAATATTTGAGCCTTCTGACCCCTAAGTGAGATCTGCAAGGTAGTTGTTGGACTTGGACTGTGTCTTAGAGGCCTAAGAGAACAGAGTTTTTCTTTTTCACAAGAATTAGTAGCCAAACCTCTTAAGATGATTCTTGCTGAATTCCGCAGGCACTGCAGGTGCTCTAAAGCAGGTCACTGATATTGAAGTGCCTGTGTATGTGCTTAGTTACTGTTCCCCTGGCACTCTGATTTGCTCAGCTTTTGAAAGATCTTGGTGTCCTCTGAACTGATGCCCAAATGTAGGAAATGCAGCCAGGTCCAGGCTGTGACAGTGCCACACCTGTACCTCCAGGCGGGGCAGAGGATGCAGCACCTGCCAGACAAGTGGGTACTGCCGGGGAGGGAGTGGCCCGAGGTACTGCACGTACCAGATGGGAGCTTCAGAGCTCACTGTGTGCCAGCAGCTGGGAATCACATCTTTTCTCTAAGGAAACAGCAACTTCTTGACCCACTTTACGCAGTCAGAGCCGATACCTAATCAATAAGGAGCTGAACTTAACTGTTCTGAAGGTCTCATAAATTTATCCCATTTTTAAACCACTCGAGTCGTTAAGTTTATGCCAAGTTTTACAAGCTATCTGTTCCAATGCCCATTGATTTTGATATATATTAAACTGTGTGAACCAGCATGTATAATCAGCATGTGCATGTTAAGGCTTGTAAATTACTCCTTTTGCAAGAAAGTGAATGAAAAAACCCTGTAAGCATCATTCAGATGTACTGTTACAAGTAACAGCTCAATGGCAACTTCAAATCTGGCTTTTATTCCTCTTGCTCAGTGCTAAGATATCCCAATACAGCACTGCATACCGGATCACCCTCTCTCTTTTTATAGCTAGCTGAAACTGTGTGTTGCCTAGAAAATGCACCCTCAGCTTTTAGAACTGATAATTATATAAACTTTCAGGGAAGTCAGGATGTAACTCTGGCAATCTGGAATGTTCAAAAAGCATACATCAAGATCAAAAAGAGATAAAATAAATATTCCTTTTGTTTATAAACTTGCAAGTGAAAAAGAAGCAGAAGATTTTTTTTTCCCTCCATTGCATTTGTTCATTGAGTTTCTGAGGTTTTTTTAGTTAGTCAGAGAGACTACAAATTCCCTTTTCTCCTCTCTTTGAAATTATTGTTATTATTGCTGTTGGTAAAAGTTAGACTTCTCTACAAAATCAAACTAATCCTCTGACTGGAGCTTCAAGAAACCTCCAGGATAATAAGGCCTGTTGAAGGAGCTGGCTACAATGGGAAATTCATCCAGAAATGTGAAAATTAGATTTAAACAATTCTATTTGAAAGTTTTAATTAATGTGTGGCATAGAGGTATCTCTTTCTTTTTTTTTTTTTTTTCCTTTCTGTTTTAAACTCAAAAATAGAAGAAGTCCACATCTTGTAATAAAAATGTTTGGAGACACAAAAGGCGCCTGAAGTTACAGGTAGCTGTACCAGAAAATAAATCCATGGCTTCAAATTGCTACTTCCTGTAGCAGAAAAACAGGATGCAATGAGTAAAAAAAAAGGACAAAAATATACATTTCTTATGTAAGATATTGTTACTCTACAAGTGACAAGAACTACAGAAGGTTCTCATGACATGCAGGCGTATCTGTATGGGTAATAAAGATTTATATTTATTATTACTGGTAAAGGCATATCCTTGTTGGACAACAACCAGATGACATAGACTATCAAGTCAGGATAACAATTCAGAAATACTCCTGCTACTCTGAACAAACAATTCTTGGTAGAAGAAATATTATTTACTACAGGGATATTGCCTTTAACATTCATAATTTCTCCTGACCTGAGGTCACTACCTCAAATGTGAGGCGAGCCATCACCTCTCCAAGTAAATATCAAATAACAGTGGGTGATCCACATTTACAATATATGTGTTGGCATAATCTAATATGCAGAGAAAACATCTTAATATTTTGCCTAAATCTGTGTCCTGCAAGAAAAGACTTTCATGCTAGCCTTTCCAAGATAGCAAAAGTTTGTTTAAACAGGTTGCTTCCTTTTTTTTCTGTTGGTATTTGTCAAGCCCATAGGGCAGTAGTGCTGTGCGTAATGAAGGAGACAGGGAAGCTGTTCAGGTGAAGGGAAGCAGGTTTCCAGCCACAATGGAAATGAACATCAATAATGAAGAGCAAAGGCACTAGCTAAATCCTAGCTGGAAAGGAGAGGCTGAAGGGCACAAGTGCATACTGATGACCTCCAGGTGGATCTGGCAAATATTTGTGATGTCACACAAGCATGAAACACTGTTTTCTTTATTGGACAGCCAAGAGGATTTATTGAGCCCTTTATCCACCACAGGTGCAGCTGACTCACAAAACACAAATATTTATCTTTCTACCTACACAACACTTCTCTGATACCAGGGGAAAGAAGCTGCTCAGAAGACATTAATCCTTCTTGTCCCCTCCCTCACTGCTCCACCCCTCTCTGGGCTCACAGCCAGCAGCCCATGGATATCAAAGTATTTCAAATTTCAAGCATTCTGGGTTTAAAATAAATATTGCTAAGCCTGAGTGAATCCTGAGAACACTCTGCTTTGATTGCCTCATAGTAAAGGGTCTAATGCTTTCTTACTTCAGGCCAGCACAATATGAGCATGTCCCCCACGCTCCTTCCCCCATCAGTAGCTCCAGGTCATCAGAGCTGTGGGAGTCCCTCAGGCTGCAGCTCAGAGGAAAGCACTGCTGGCTGCCCCAGCCTGCACTCACACACACAGGCACACAGCATGGGCAGGTAGGGCACTTTATGCCTCCCAAGTCTTGGTTTGTGGTTTCTTAGCAGGGAATGCTCAGGATCTGCCTCCAGGGGAGCTGCTTAATCCTTCCCACTGCAGGAGAATCTCAAGCTGGAGCAAAACTTCTCAGCTGAGTAGTGGAGCACTCACCTGGACTGAGGCTGCCAGGTAACCCTGCCTGCATATTTTCTACAGTGGTTACAGTGCCAAGTGCTACCCCAAACAAGAATCAGCAGGACACAGCCCAGTTTAGCCTCTCTGTTTCTGGCCCAGTCAGTTCTTCCCTCTCTCCTTCCAGAGTCACAGCTTCAGCCATGGCAATGAAATGACACTCCATCCTAAAGGGCCTTCAGTGACATGAGAAATAAGACACAAATGTCGGGCTGAGGAGTAGAAAGTCTTCCTAAGAATCAAGAAGACTTTATTCCTACATCTCAAGCCAAAATAATAAATTACTGGACCCTCCAATCCCTGGCACTGGTTACACCATTGCATAGGAGACGTGGATCTACCTCACACCTCCAGATTCAAACACCACGTGCCAGAGGTACCTACTGACCATTGCATTAGAGGATTTCCAGGAGAATTCTTATTTCTTTCTGTGAAAAGAATCTTCCATCTTTTATAAAGTAATTAAATATTGATTCCTCCAGGGAACGAGGCCAAAAGTCACTCCAGTCCTGTCAGCCTGGTTCTTGCTGAGGAAGGAGGAGAGCTACATCCTTCTAACACCAGAAATCACTTACTCCAAAATTATCTGTGGAACAGGTATCCATCCCAACTGTTGTGATATACCAAATAGATGTGTTGTTTTTCATATCCAAGACCTGACTTAGTGACTATACTGTATAAAAAAGTGAAATGTTTGAACAGGGTGTGTTGATGTCTCACACCAGCACTAGGAAGATGCCAATTTAGTTTCAAGGACTCAGATTACTGAAGGTGCTGCATTGCTGCCATAGCCTGAAACTACTTTTTTTTTAATTTAATTTAATTTTTCGTGATCCTACTTATGCACATATGCACCTCTGTTTTCAGAAACTATCTCTTTCTCTGCTGGGAGTCCAATCTTCATAACCACATTCTAAATTGACCATATAATACACATGATATTTCCTAAAAGGCAAGTAAGCATGAATATTTGTAAATCACATGCTACTGACAGCTCTATTGTTCCTTTCATAGAACACAAACATGCACATGTCAGGTCTTCTGGGAATTAAGAGCATTAGAAAGTAATATAAGACCTTTTTCCTTTTTTTTGGAAATAAAAATTATTCCTGCCTTTTACTGAGCTTGGTTTTTTTATTGGAAGAAGAAAATCACCCAAAACAAACTTACCGATTCAAAAGTTTAACCACTTAGAAAAAACTTTTCAAAGTTCCTTTGGTAATATTCAAATAGCCAGTGAGGTAAAAAAAATATTCTAATAATCTCTGGTATTATTTCCTGTATTTCCTACCCGATTATTTCATATTATTTCCCTACAGCACCACACTCTTTCTACAATCAGTGCAAGTCATGAACTGTAATTAATTTTAATTACTGACACTTTGAAGGTTAGTTTAACACTCTCTATCCCCAATTTCCTCATCATGTTATTATTTCTTCCAATCATCCTTTAATTTACAGGTGCCTTCAGGACTACTTAATAATTAAAAATATTTAACAGATACAAACATTAAGTGCTCTTTTACAGCCAGACAAAACCAATTTAAAAGTTTGAAACTTTCTTTTGTACAGAACTTTCCTTCTTCTTTATTGCTTGGGAACCTAGGGCTCAAGAAAGCTGAATTCCCAAAGTGTTGATAATTTCAGTCAATTGGCAGAAATATCAAGAGACAGGGGAAGAAATTAATTTCTCATATCTTCATGGTCACACATTCATGCTATTCCTCAGAATAACTGGATGAAGGAGGAATGCGAGGGATGCCAGGGATTCCAGGGCATCAGGGCAGAATCTGGCAATGGTCCCAATTCTCCAGAGGAGGCATCTGCTATCACAGCTAGAGCTCAGTACAAGTTATTTTCCTTTTCTCTTTTTCTCACCCCCCCAAAAAATTAGAAGTGATTTTTCATTATCATCTGCTATAGCCTTCCTTGCATCACAAAACTGACTGCCCACATGTAGTAAAAAAAAAAAAAAAAAAAAAAAAAGCAAAACAACAACAAAACCTAGAAAAAAAACATAGTCAAAGCTGAAATAATACAATTTGAAAATGCAGCTGCAATGCCTCACTGCAACTTTGATTCAGACTTCTCCAATTTCCATTTTTCCCCTACATGCCTGGCTTTCCAACCAGACTACCTCTTCTGTGATGCACAACATCTCCCAGGAGAGTTCCTGGTCTGCAGGAAAGATGTGGCTTAACTGAGTTTTTAAATGCATGGGGGAAAAAAGAATACAAGATGAAGCAAAATTAAATCCCACAAGATCCCAGCAAACTGCATCAAGAGAAAGACTTCATCTTTTCATCTAAAACATTTTAGCTTTGGGACTTTTTTTTTTTTATAATAACAAATTTCTGAGCTATGCAGATGCTTTTCATACTATTTATACTTTCATTTAATATTTTGTTTTCCTTTAAAAAACAAAACTTTAATGGAAAATAGTCCAATACCCTTAGCTTGAGCCTCTGTGGGGAAGCCACAGCCACTTTTGTGCGACTAACGGCGTTTCGATATAGGGGGGAAATCAGGACCAAAAAGGAATTTTCATTTTTTTTTCTCTGAAAGTGTCTGTGCAAACTGTTTGTCTTATTATGGCCATCTGCTCCTAGTGTGTACTCAGTAGTGGTATCTGTTTGCTTTATTGCCTGAAATATACTTTTATTACCTTTACTACTTCTTGTTAGCACTGCAGAGTCCATTATGTCACAGGGGAGTGATATGGGTTTTAATTCCTCTTGCACAGCCCAGATAAGTACATTATTGTTAGTAAACTGTGAGCATGAAGGAAACCATCCTCTTGAGATGACTTTCATATTCTCAAGCTATGTGTTAAGGCTGGCTGATAGAAGAGAATGAGACAGTTTTATTTAGGTATTGAGCACATGAGGTTTCTCATTACTGAAAATTATCACAATACCCATAATATCATTCTTGCAATCATTTTTTTAGAGTTGAACTTCAAAAGGTAAATGGTTCACTGTTAATAAGGGATGACCTTTTCAATTTGAAAGTGAGACTCAGGGGCTCAAATGTTGACAAACTCTTTCTGGGAGCTTACTTCTGCCCACACGAGATTTGTTTAGTGTGTGAGTTTCCATTATTATTCTCAGGCAAAAAGTACTCCTTTTTTTTTTTTTTTTTTCCCTGTCATAAACTGTTTTTTTTTTTAATTGACAAAGTAACAGAAGTTTTTAGGTGGCCTTGCTATAACTCCTGTTCATGAATAGAAATACATATATGTGACAATAGCAGTGTTGACCACCAGGTTGGCTGGAAACTTGACAGAACTAAATAGATGGATGTTAATTACTTTCACCAGATGTGTATCTGAACATTTATATCAAAATTACTGCAGCAAGTTACATGTGTACTTAGGCAGGAATAAAAAGACAAAACTAACATTCTTTCTGCCTGCATTTTTAAGCAAACATAAACTTATAATGTGGCAGTGCATTTGTAGCACCTTCCATCTGGCAGAGCAAGCTCATCAATAGGCAGTAACAGTGTCATCACCAAGAAAGGTCTAATGAATTATTTTCAAATGTGCCCCTTTATCATCCAAACCAACAAATTCACATATCCATGTAAAATTGAGTGTGATCAGCTCTCCCACAGAAAAAGCAGCCTTAATGCTACTGAGGAATTTTGCTTTGAACAGTTTTCTTTGCCTCAATTTATATTCACATTATATTCACATTAAAGATATCAACTGGATCACAGTGGATTTACCTCAGGAAATTATTTTGGTCAGAACAGCTGAGATTCTCAAGCACTTATCAGCTGTCCCTGGCCACTTGAAGGCATTTAAGCCCAAAAGGATTTCTGGCTGTGTTACACAAACTCCAAGTGCATTCCTTCATCAAAGATAAATCATTTCTATACACATTTCTTTTTGTATTTTTATTTTTTTTTCTGCTGGCAAACTTGTCAATCAGCTGGGCTATTTGGGAGTCTGAGTTCATTCTAGGTGCATTCTTCCAATTATAAAAGTTTGATATTATCAGGGGTGTAGATAGGATCCCAGTTTAACTACCACACAGGACAATAATCATGTAAACTGTAATGAATTGTTTTCTTTCCTGTTTTTTCCTTGCTAAAAGTCATTTACAAACATTCACTAGAGTCACCACCTGCAGCCCATAGGTTCCCCCCACCACCATTATCCAAGCAGGCAGAGTGTTGTTATTTTCTTGTCAGAATCACAAACACACCATTAGCCTCCTCCAACTTTTCCTGTTTCAAGATATCCCCATTAGGTTCTTTTCTTTTTTCTTTTCTTTTCTTTTCTTTTCTTTTCTTTTCTTTTCTTTTCTTTTCTTTTCTTTTCTTACCACCATGAGTCACTGATAGGAAGAGAAGGTGAGTAATGGGAAGAGATCATGATTAAAACAATTCAGTTCTTCTTCTGATTGCTGCTAATAATTCTGAATATTTAGCAATTCAATTATTGGTGTCTCTACCTTGGACAAGTAAGTCTCCTTCACTCCATCTGGCAGAGAGAATAAATTAATTGATGTGCAAGGTCTCATTCAATAATATCAATCCAATTGATGCAGCTTAGAAGTAAAGATACTAATAAAATGAGTTATGAAAATTGTATATTCATATCAATGACATTTCTTCTTTGGGATGCCAGCACTAGGTTTCATCCCAGCTGCACAAACTATAACTTGTGATTTAAAACAGGATGGCCAAATCTGAAATTGAATAGTTGGATTGAAGGTCCAAGGAGGAGGCTGAAGCAGTCTATAAATGAAAACCAGAATAAGCCTTGACTTTAACAACCAGTATTCAGTAAAAAAACATGCTGAACACCACCAAGCCGAATTAAAATGAAGTACTTCTACAGCTCAGGAATGGAGTTCAGGTTCTTGCAGAAATTGGTGTGAAACTCACATTCTTCCCTTTTACCATAGCCAGGCAGACTAAGTGAGGAGAGCTGGTGCCCTTGGACAAAGTCTGGCCAGACAACTTGCTACTCCTTTCTACGCCATTCCTACATTTTATATCAATATAGTTACCTTGGTCTCAGTGCAGTAACAAAAGCTTTCTCTTCAAAAAAGGAAATTAAACTTCCCATTTGTAAATTTGATGATCTTCATGTTTTGCATAATTTTATTTAAACTAAGCCTGAAGTAATGATGACCATACATTAAGACGTGCTCTCAATAGTAATTTTAATATAGGTTCAATAGTAATTTACCATATAGGTTCAAATTTTCTTTTTTTATTGTCAGTTTTTAATGCCTGAATTACTCATCTATTAAGCCACTCTTCAATTTAACAAGTGCCTTCTTGAAACACAAACTTGAAAAGTCTTTTAAATCAAAAGAAAAATATTTGAAAACCCATTTTTCACCACAATTTCTGATTAGATTGAAATCTTTGCACTAATTTGCCAAAATTTTTTTTTTCCTTTCTGATGGGGTCTCTATCAAGAAACAGCCATGAAATTGTGAACAGTTAAAACTGCAGTGCACAATTTCACTTAGATCTACTGGTGCAGCACAAGAGTGCAGGACTATAAAGCCAAATGTTTTCCTTGTGCTGCATGTCAGAGAGCCAGGCACACAACAGTGACACTGGGGGTTTCTTTCAGATGAGTAAGCAGCAAGTGTTGTGAATTCCCCCTCCCCTCAATGTGCTCCCAGAACTCATTTATCTCCCGGGCTGCCCCTGCAATGCAGGCTGTGCTCACAGACGTGGTAGCTCTATGTACACAATGATAGGTTTAAAATGGATGAGATTTTCAGGAACATAAAGTTCTTGGGAAAATAGGACATGATCTTTGTAGTCATGGGGAAACATAGTCAGAAGCTTGAAATAGCATGCTAATTGCCCTGAGTAAAGTAATTTGTTTTATCTGTCTGCCACTTGGTTTCCTGTAAAGCACAAAAAAAACTATTATGGGATTTTACTGAAACTAATTACTAGTATTTTATCACAAAGACTGCTGAAGCATAATCCTCTCACTTTCATTCTATGATTCTCTCACCAACTATGCCTCCCCTTCCTTCATCCTGAATTTAAAATCTTGTGGAAAGTCAAGAAGTACTTTAATCACCCACTGTTGTAATAGACCCTGCTGATATTCAGCCCCACACTATAATAACATGGAGCGATAGCACAGTACATCAGTGTAAACTCCAGTAAGCTGCATACACCACTGCTTATTTGTTCATAAGAAACCTGCACTCCACAAAGTCTGAGATGTGCTGTTAGGACACCACCTGCCTCCCCACAGAAACTTTCCTGAGTAACAAGCTGAGCACAGGGTAATTTGTTTCCCTTCTCCAACTTACACACACAGGAACTAATAAGAATATTATTAAAATACTGATGATTTGGTGACTAAATAGTGACAGTGTACCCTGCTATTAATGCAGTATCTTAGCTTATAATCATGATTTTTTAGAAGCCCTGAAATCTCATTTTGATCATTAGCATGAAATCCTGCTGATGTTGAGATACCTCATTAGAATGGTTGGCAATTTGTCTTTAGTTGAAATTATTATTCTTTTGAAATGAATGACACTGCCTGAATATGTTCTGTCACATCTTGATAGTTAATTAAATTGATTTTATCAGAATAGTCAACCACACAAAATGCAACATATTAAAGAATGTATTTGACAAAAAAAATAACTGATCATCATACTCTCATTGACATGAAGTAAGACACCATCAGCATTTTTCACCTGGTATAACCAGCAAGAGTTCAACAAGTGTTGATGTGCTAAGGAATTACACTGCACTTTTTTAAGAGTGCCCTTCTACAAGGCTAATTCTTCTGTACAGAAAAGTAAATGAAGACTGACAGTTAGAAGGCACAGCAGTAAGAAGATCTTGATGTAGGAGATGAGGAGAAGATTTTCTTTTCTCAAAAAGAAGTAGGAAGAAAATAATGATTTTTGCCATTGAAATGTAAGGTCAGATCTTCTCTTAAAAGGAAGACTCACCTACAAATATTTTATCTACCCAAATGTATGTGCCTTCAGGTACCAAACAATAATCACTTTTTAAGTCATACATGTGCTGCATATCACATTTTCTTTTATTCCCATTTCTAGTGGGTTTTCTACACAGCGTGGTGGGATTTTTTAACTCTTGTGTCCATATAGACATCAGATGCAATACTCTGATGTTCTTGCTGGCTGACTTTGAAGGCAATGTTATTAAAGACCTGTTATTCAGATCTTCATCTGAATTCAGCCTTCAGTGTGTTAACCACTAGAGCCATAGAACCACAGAGTGTGTTAACCTTATTTTTGTGACATTCTGAGTCCACCTATTGTAGGTGGGCGGATACTTGATGAAGCCGGCCAACAAAGCAAAAATATTCCATGAATAATCATTTGCATGTATGAACAAATGCACTTTCACTTTGTTTCCAGTTATTCATCTCCTTCCCAAAAAGCATGCACACCTCAGGAAGATGAAAGCAGACTCAATTAGATCCCCTACACATCTGTGACAAAGGCCAAAACCAGAACTTTTACAGAAGGAGCCTGAAGTCCACATTGCATTTAAAGTTCTCAAGATACAGCCCATGGACATTCTAATGGGGTAATATTTTTAAAAGGCCTCAAAGCAGATTTTTGAAAGTTAACTTTCAGATGCACACATCTAGGAGAACTAAATCCTGCAGGATAGCTTTTCATAGTGCTTGTTGCAAAAGGTAATGAGAAACCATCTGCATATTTAGGCATCTAAATCCCATCTTAAAATCCACCTCTAAGTAGTTTAACTGCAGGTCCTCCTGTCCAAGTCACTAGGATTCAAAGCTTATTACCTCTGAGTATCCTGATGCTATATCCCATAGACTTAATGAGATACAAGCTCCTAAATCAGTTGTGTGGATTTCAGTGATTTTAAGGATGATCTGTAGAATTTAAAAAACCAGACATTATCGCTTTTCTTTAGCCATGGGGAAAGCAATGTCCTAACAATGAAGAAAATGGATCCTGCATCTAGACATTGTACATCACCTTATGGATGATTTATAGTTCATCTAGAGTTAGAAACAAAAGGGGAAAAGTTCTATTTCCACAGCTTGAAGGAGCATCACTGGTCAAAGAGTCAGTCTGCTTTTGCCACTCCCCTGCCAAGCCTCTGCAGGGTCCTGCCCAAATGAGTGGCTTGGTAGGAAGCATTGGTGGGCTGATAGGAAAAGAAAAGAAGAGCTGCTTCTGCAATATTGCTGAACTATTTTTCTTCAGGCCTTTAATCTGATCTGCTATTCCTGAGCTTCAAAATGTCATCTGACAAGACAGCAACTATTGGAAACAAAAAAATGCACATTCCTTGTCTGAAATTGGCAAAGAAGTTGTCACAGGATTTGGATCTGATTTGCCACCCTTATCAGTATCTACAATGGAGGCCACGCAACCTGCTCAACTTGATATAAAATGCAGTGATTTTTTAAAATGCCACACATCAAATATGCTGTCATTTGCCACAGCTAAACACTGCCACATCTGATAGTGCAAAACAAC
The DNA here is from genome assembly GCF_026979565.1 of Vidua chalybeata. Lineage (NCBI taxonomy): Eukaryota > Metazoa > Chordata > Aves > Passeriformes > Viduidae > Vidua > Vidua chalybeata. The sequence goes on from NC_071531.1 coordinate 12,899,348, forward strand.
AACTGGATGACTTCTCTGATTAATCACTTGGAAAGAAAGCAGGGAGGGGAAGGGAGATGAAATCCAAAATCATGTTGAAATCATGTAAAGGTTGAAGTTACCTCTCAAAAGGAAAATTTATATTTCCCTCCTACTTTGTCAAACATGCACTCTACATTGCTATACAAACCCATGTCTGCTTGCTCATCTGTCTCTGCCACTTAGACACGTTGAACTAACGACAAAACAAGATGTAGCAAGGTGCTCTGGAAACAGACAGAAACAAAAGCCTCCCATAAATACACAAGAGCTCTCCCACCTACAACTTAACTTAAAATCATGTTTTAAAGAAGGGAAAAATAAACTCTATATTAGAAAATGAGATTGCTGAATATCAGTGTGCAGGCAGGTGGAATGAGATAACACACTGTGCAATATGCATTTTTCTCACTGCAGAATTAATGCTGAAACATAGTACAATATATGTTTGAGAAAATCAAATCACTAATAATTACAGCACATGCTCCAAGTGAGTGATTTTATGCAGTGCTAGTGGACACAAAGAAAATTGCTGCGAAATTTGGAAAATCTGATCCAACACTCACAAAGATGTTGGTAAAGGTCAGAAGGCACCAGTCAAGAAACAAAAGCTCTGGATCCTGCCTCAGAGGATGCCTGCCTGGAGCATGGCCCCTGTACATCACAACGACCCCTCAGTGCAGCCCCACCAGGCAATGTTGACAACACGCAGGATAGTAAAAGGATCAGATTTGTTTGTCTAAATTATGACTTAATGCTCTATTCAGCTGGACACAAACAGTACTTTCTTCTTGGGTGATATGAATGCAACAACACTAGAAAACATCATTATTTTTATTGTCCTTTTCTTCAGAAAAGTGTCATCACCTTACCTGGAATCAAAAGCTTTGTATTACTGCTGTTTCTAGCTGACATTAAGATGTCTCAGGAAGCTCCTGATGAGCCATGAAATATTATCACAAGATGGAAATCATATTAATGGAACTGCTTAGGTTTGTGGTGAAAAATGAGATAATCTAATTTATAGTTCAATATCCAAGGCACCTATTTGTTAGCTAAGTAATGTAATTTACCACCATCTTTCATCATTTAAGTCCTTTTCCTCTCTGAAGATTTAATTAGTTTTCTTCTCTGTCTCACACACAATTTTCTTGAACTGTTTTAGGCAGTCCCAACAAATCCCAAGAAATGTCCCCATGAACACAGAGAAGAAATCAATAACTTTCATGCCTGTTCAGTGAAAGAACACAGCATTTTCTGATAGCTGCAAACAAGACGGGATTTAGGCTACAAATGTTTTCCAGTCAAGCATGAAAATAACACTGGTACCCTGCTGGTAAGCAGCCATGCAGCCTGAGAGTGACCGGTGGCAGAACACATCCAGCTTCAGGCCTTTTGAAAACAATTTGCCCTGAAGAAATCCCATAAATAATCTAATATGAAACAAAACCATGCATTTAATCTCTCATAATAAGCCCACAGCATGATGTGTGAGAACAGCTATCAAACTGCTTCCAAGATGAGAGCTCAGTTCAATAAATTCTCCCACATTTGTCTGTGCTTTTTCTTCTATTATACATTATCAAGTTTCACTAAACTGCCTTATGAATATGTCTTTATATTAACCTCAAGCCTACTCCTACTTGCTTTCACAGAGGTTGGTGTAAACCTGTCATTAAATTCAGCAGGGATAGGTTTGGGTCCACAATGAGTAACCTTTCCTTACTTTCCTTGTTTGCTATCTTTATTTCACCTTGGTCTAACCTTAATTACACAGTAACTTAATATTATCCTTCCTATTCACACAACCAAGTAATTGCCCTCTTTCTGTCATCTCTGCTATTTTTAACACACCCTTTGTTGTTTTTTGAATACTAATACAAACATTGATACCAATCAAATAGTATGCAAACAGGCTACTGGGCTTGCACTTAACATTACTAGAGGAGGACAATAACTGGGACTTGGGGGACAAAGTGTCATTCCCTACACCTTTACATGGTATCCAGCACACCAGCCCTGGTGTGATGAATGCTACCATCTCTGCCTAAAGGGATCTTTTTCAAGATTACCATTAATTCAGTCTTCAAGTACCTCATATAATTTCCTTTCTGTGTGAGCTAAGGAAGTTACTGTTTCATCAAGTATTTAAGACATTACAGACTGTGAAATGTGGGAATGTTTATTTTGACTTCAGAGAAAGAATCTCTTATGTCCCATTTATATCTTTCTTTTCCACTGGAAGAAAATGTTGGTAAACAAATTAAATGAAGAGTCAAAGTGAGTTTGACACTATACAACCAGCTGTGGGGTAGCTCTGGGTTATGGCCACTTCCATTAGTCCTGCTTTGCATCAATGCATAGCATTGATGCCTTGGAATGGCTGCCTAGAACAGAGGCTAGACAGAGAATAAAGTAGATATTTATTAAAGGCCTTCAATAGATACACCTTGGGCAGTGCAAAAGCCTCACAGAGGCTACACCCAAGATGGGCAATGGTTCTCGAGTTTTTCAGACAGATATAAGTTTGGTCTATTTGCATATCAGGGGTTAATTGTCCAACTACAGCTTCAGGCAATGAAGTCATATTCCCTCAGTTTGCTCTTCCCCTTATTCACTTTTGTTCATACTTTTCGGGGCCTGAGGCCAAGGATGTCCTTGGTTGTCAGGCTTAAAAGGATTGTTTTGTCTGACCAAACTGTGGAGAGAGCTTACTAACACTCTATGTAGAGTTCAGAGTTATACACTAATGCAGTACAGGATCTGAAAAATAAAAAGCTACAAACTTATCAGTATCAGTATCAGTAGTCATTAAACATATCAATGGTTATGCATGTTGCCTCCTTTGGATATAATCCTCAGGCAATTAATTATGTCTTGGCAACTTAGAAACTTAATTGCATTAGGAAAGATATACCAGGTGTGTTCAATGGTCCCTTAAACTCAATCTCTGAGGTTTGCTGGAGTGCCATTCTTAATGAGAACAAGACATGTGGAACTTTGGTTTCATCATGCTCTTAGCATTCAGAGGATTTTGGGCTGTTTCTCTGAGCTGGGCATATAAAAGACAGCTGTTTTGGCACAGAGTACTAAGCACTAGTGTGCTTAACCCTTCCAGCTTGGATAGTTTTTGTTCAGATGGTAGGAAGAATCTACAGAAGGATGAAACTTCTACTCAGTACAGCTTGGGACCAGCACACCCTGAGTTGCAGGTGCAGCTGCAGGAGCTTGTCCAGATTACACAAGCTGGTGAGTGTCAGCCTACTGAGATGCATGCTGCCTTCCTAAGCCTGCCCTGTTAGCCTCTGAGTCTTGCTACAAATTAAATAAAAGTGAATGGCAGCTAACTGTAAACTGCCACGTGGAATCAAGCTATGGTCGTTATGGCAGGTATCATGCCTGATGTAGAACAAATTATTTTGGTAAGGGCTGTAAAACCTTCTCCCCTGGGAATGTTCAGGCACTGTACTGCCATCAACACAATTTATGGGCTATATTAGCACTCTGCTCATGAGCCTTGGTCTCCCCAGAAACTTTTGGAATTGGGAAGGTGGAAAGATGCTCATAAAACAGCAATATATTTGACCTGCTGTTCAGTAGGATCAGAAAGCAATCTGCAGAGGTCTGACTTCTGACAAGGAATGCTGTTTAAAAAATCACAGTAACTGTCAAACTTATTCCTTCTACCATCCAGGATACAAGGCCAATTTACAAAAACACCTTGAACAGCCATCAATCGCCCAACACATCTGACAGTCACATCAGCTGCATAGCCTGGGCAAGCATTTTGTGTCCTCAGAGGCAGCTTGATGGTTCAAGCTTCAGTAGCACAGCAGTAGTCAGAAAGGCCACCAGCCCGTGCAAGACAGGTGGAGGTTTCGCTACACATCAGGTAGCAGCTTGACCTTCTGGTTTTTCATTTTGTTCCCTAGCAGCCTTCTAATACATCAGGACTCAGCTGTGACTGCCTCAAGCCCTAATGACGGTACTTGTCACGTGTCCATGTAAAAGACAGTGTTCTGGAAAGGCTTTTCTCCCCAGTGTATTGTATGTGATACTGCAAAGTCCTACGGGAGTCTTCAGCTGTTTCTGATGCTCCCTGAAGGGATGTGCCACAAGTATCACATTCCTTCCTCTCCCAACACAGAGGCTGTGCTGTGAGACCAATTTGAGCTAGACAAAAATAAAATTCTTCCATGGCATGTACCTCAAATTGGAGATTCAATGGCACAACTCACCTTTGTTAACTCTCACAATGGCTTGCTGCTTTTCATTTTCTTTCCATTTTTCTTTTTCTTTCAAATTGTAAAAACAAACTTTGCCTAAGAAAATTCACATTAATTATGTAAGACATTGTACAGAAAGGGGGTGTGTCCAGGGAATAAAGTCATTCCTGCATCTGAGATAATTTAAATTCAGCTGGAGAACTCACATGAATCTCTCTCCAACTCTTTTCCTTTATTTTTTTATTGTTTTACTGCTTTCCTTTGAAATATTGCTGCCATTTCTCATGCAGCCTCAAAATAATTTCTTGGGTGCACCTGCTCTTAATACCTTTTCCTCTCTCTGTGACTCCTTCTCCCATATATCCAGCACAGGACAAAAGTTTCCTGTAGTGCACAAGCAGGGAGTGCCACAGATCTGCAGCAGTATTCCTCAGTGCAGTTCAAAACATGTATAAAGCCTGATAGTAAAGTCTCTTTAAACAGCTTTTGTAAATATACTTATATGCAAGATAGAAGCAAATGTATGATCCTACACTGGGCCCAGAAAAATCAATGTCAATGACTTGCAGATTTTGGGAAAAGTCAATTTCTCCTTCCCTTTTTCCTTAAAGTTCCCTCTGAGACATTTGTACAAAGCTCATTCTTTTTAACTGTCTCCTTGCAGTCTTGGAAACACTTTGTCTCAGTCCCCTCACAGTTCCTGAAGTATGAGCATCTGACAGGGTGCTCAACACACCTGCTCCAGCAAAGGAGAACTATTTCTTCACAGGGTAAGATTTGTTCTTAGCTGGTTCGGGTTAAAGCCTCTGCTAAGCTTATATAACACTTGGAAATAAAGCAATTTTTTAAAAGGTGGCAGAAGAAAAGAAAACTTCCACACTTTGGGAAGTATACCTTCATCTCATTCTAGGTCAGTACTCTGACCTGAACATGCATCTCTGCCTTTTGCTTCTTCTTTGCCTTACCAGTGGGATGCTTAATATATTAAAGTGTTGTTTTTCATCCTCCCTTTACTTACAAAATGTTGTCTTTTGTCTGAAAGGTCACCAGCATTTACTAGCAGTTATGTCTGCATAGTAAAGGCAAGGCAGTATGTTTCTTATACCTGTGGTGCAAAATTCTAGTTATAAGAAGCAATGCCTAAAACCCAAGTGACTTCAATATAGTGTACCCTCATGATATTTTCTGACATTACTGTGTGGCAGGAAAGTCTAACCTCCCCTGGATAGAAAGAGATATGCCTAAATATGTGTGCACATGCACCTGCTTTTAAATAAACTCATTGTGCTTTTCTTCCTCTGTAAAATACAGCATATGCTTCAGGTCCACTTTGCTCATGCCAGAGATGAAGTAAACACAATTCAATCAATTTTTCACAAACAGAAATGTTAAGGTCTGCTTTCTGGCACACAGCTACTGTAGCTACCACAGACATTGCTGCAGAAAAGGCATAAAGCTTTGCCTGTGACACAGGCTGTTGGAAAGGGCAGGAATAGTAACTTTCCAACTCAAATCATTTCTGTACAGCTGAAAGGCCTATTGTACTCATTAAGACAACTAAACCTCCCATGGAAAGGAATTTGAAAAACTACATACCTGCCTGATTTCCATAGAGTCTGGCCAGTTTTATTCCAGTCCACTAGCTTGACTCTGGCACAAGCCAATGCTTTATTATTGCATACATATCCAATGCTGACGCACCGAAGGATGTGGAGGCCAGGTGTCAATCTCATGTGAAGATGCTTGCCATGATTTTCTTGTCACTTAATATATGATTATATTATCATGTGAAATCTCACTGTATCTGAAGAAAACAATTCCAAAATTGATATGTCATCAATTCACTTGACAGGGACAAAGACAGGAAAGGAACCAGGTGCATCACTGAGTTGTGGCCTCTACAATCATGTGCACAGCGTGCTTAATTCAGAGGGTCTATACAGCTTTTTAGCCTGGAATACCTATAAGACCTTGTTCATATTTTTCATACACTTCTTCCAATTTTCAAAAAAATCTGAATTGTTCCTGGCTGCTATAATTTGTATCCAGGAAAGATTACTTTTAACAGCCACAGGTACTTAGCTGTTAACAAAGCAGAAACACTCTTGGGTTTGTCTGCATTCTGCATATTTCCCAGCCCTACCTTATTGGGATCACATGGGACTCACCATTTAAGGTGTCTGGGCATGACATTCTCACCCCACAGAGATCCATCAATGGTAAACTGGAATCAGTTTTCAGTTGGTAAGAAAAGAGATATGAACATTGCTACTATTTCTAAGGAATGTCATAAAGCCAATGGTAATTTTAATATGTGTGAGGCCATGCTCTCTGCAAACATAGCATTTATCAAATACTAACAGCCACCAGCCTCTATTTTACCAGGAGGATGAATATATTTATAAGACTAGGAATTTCAAGGTAGCTTTATAGGTTAATATTTTGCAAAATTAACTTCTAAGACTTCTGCATAGTTCTGTGATTTATGGATAGTTCAGGAAATTAAAGGCCAAAAGATTGTCAAGAAAGAGTGAATTACACAATACTTTCAGATATCAGAATGAAAATTCCATTTCCTATCTGGGTACCTGCCCAATTTCTACTGCTGTATAATAGAGAGTACTAAGAAGCACTTCAGACAGTTTAAAAGTGAATTTCCAGCCTCCCTTGAATTAAAAGATTATTCATAGCATTAGAGTTTCTTTTAGAAAGACACACTCTTCAATCTTCGAGTTATGCCCAAGATTATTAACAGGCTTGAGTTTCACAACAGGGTCTTTTCCCAAACTCTGCCTTTCAGAGGACAATTTTCTGTGAGGTAAGGCCAAATTCCTCAGACTACACAGGAAAGTTTACAAGAAACAATAACTCTAGAGCAACATTAGTGGAAACACTTAAAACCACACATCCCTTTAGAAAATAAATAGCTTACTAGAAGCATGCAAACTTAAAGGTCTAAAGATCTGGTGCAATTTGCAAATGCAAATCAGGTTGGCAACAGAGATGCCAACTTTATGAATAAATACCTCTAGCTGTAATGCTCCATCTTCAATAGGCCAAGGCATCTTTCTAGTAATGCGAGTTCTTCTATGCTTTTTGATCTAAAAATATCCACAGTTTCAGAAACAGAGTGAAAAAAAAATGTTTTTCAATATGGAAATCCTGTTTTCTGTCTAGCATAAAAAGTATCAAATGTCTTTCATGAAAAACAGCTTTCAGAAGGAAAAATATCTGCATTCCCCCTCCATTTTTTTTTCTTTCCCATCACTTTACAGGGGAAGGTTAATGCTTTATCATGTTGCCAGGTAAATAGCTGCTTGCCCAGGTAGTCAGAAAGAATTAATGGCGTTGTGGAACTATCTGCAAAATCTAAAGAGTTTACACAATGTTTTGCACATTTATATTGATTAGAAACAGCAGTAACTGATGCCAGTGATGTGGTTCCAGTAGAACATGACACAGAATTTCTCCTTTGTGATTCTGACTGCAGCACTGCAAGCAGTATTATACTGGCTCCAGTCCATCTCATTTCATTCTGTCTGCAAGTGCATCAAAATGTAACCACCTAGTCTGAGGGAAAAGAAGGAGAAGAAGATATTTCAGCCTGTTGGAAATAAGTAGCTAATTTTCTTATCCTGTGGAGTGAATTCCAGTGAGACCTCCAGAGGCAGGGCTGTCAGATATCAGTGTCAGATGTCTGCCTCACTCCTCCAGCACAGGGAGAAGTACTGGATACCTGCTTGGAATCCAGCCCTCCCCCAGGAAAGGAGACCTGTGGAGCAGTGCTGTAAGCCAGCCTGGTGGCTCCCCCAGAGCCACTGAGCACCTCTGCACAGCTCAGACAAGAGGAGTGCTGCCTGGTGCTTGGGCCTTTCCTCAGGCTGCAAGGGTTTGATGCTATTTTTCCTGAGAAAGGCATCCAAACTAGTCACCTGTGTGCAACTCCTCTGGAAGCTGGATCCAGGAATGTAAGAGCTCCAAGTCAGAAGGTGAACAGATCAAATGCAGCTGGACTCTCACCTGTGGTGGGCAGAAAAAAAGCTCCTAGAGCTCCTACAGTTACTTTAAAAACTCCCTACAGTTACTTTATCCCAAACTGATCCTGCTCTACCATTAAATGCCTGTGCATTTCACAGAATAGGCTCTGTATCTCTTTCTGCCCACCTAAGTGCGCTAATTGAAGCCAAGCTGGCTATTCCCCTGCAGGTCCCAAGTTTGCTTGGGGCCTGAAGTGTTTGCTCCTTTAAGCACACAGCAGCACAAAGTGAACAGAAGGCACCAGCAATACTCTTTGCAATGTAGTGAAGAGTTCACTGGCTGGGGTATTACCCTGGAACTTGTGCTGAGACACAGCCAGCTCCCAGCTCTTTCCAGAGGTGATTATACAAACAGCCTTTCCTCTCTCTGCTGCCCCATCTCATTCCAGAATGATGTGATCTTGGTTGGAACACCATTTATAAATCACACGGAGGAGAACATTTTAATAATTGAATTTGAAATATATCAAGCCACATATAGACACATGCATATATTTTCACACACCTGTACAGTGACCACCAGTTTATAAGCTACACTGGCATTTCAAAGGACAAAGTTCAGCCTGTCTCTAAACTGAGGCCTCATGAAGCAATTACTCCACTCCTGCGCTGCCAAGGAGAAAAGACTAGCAAAGTAAAGCCATGATTAAATAACTCTGAGTTCTAATGCTGTCTTCCAACACAGATGTTACTGACTTTTTGTCCACATTTGCTTTTGATTTTTCTATATTAAGTGCCACCTTGCACGCACAAGCTGTTCAAAGCAAAGCAAGTGACTACATATAGAAGACAGAAAAAGGACAAAACCTTAATAAACCCTAAGGAAACCACACTTAGACAAACTAGAAAAGAGTCAAGAAGGAACAGACACAGCCAGCATAGTTTCTCCAATGAGTGATGTAAGCAGCTTTGGAGAGACAAGCAGTTTGCATCATTCTGAAACCCCATTGCTCCCAAGTTGTTGCAGTGGCTGCACTGGTGCAGTCATGTCTTGGTTGGGTTAAGTCTGGTGGCAATGTCTTGGATCTGTGTGCCCTGTGTGTGTACTCACAGCTAATTCAGAGAGAGATGGGTAATTTTTCCCTGACATGATGAGAGCACTGCACGAAGATTTTTGCCCTCATCTGCAAGATGAGAAAACTCCACTAGCTAAGATCACCTAATACTTCAACAAGGCAGTTCCTGTCACTGAAGGAACCTGGAGCTTTGCCCTCGACCTTTTCCTGAAATGCAGCATGGTTGGGTGTTTTTTGTATTTTAGGTCAACCCATACACTTGTAAAAATTTGGAGAAACATTTTGCAGCCTTTTGTGAACTGAACAGACATTTTAAAATTAGGTATTTGCTCTCTACAGTTTCTTGGGACTGAGTTGAAGAATTAGGAAGCCTCATATGTTTTGTTTGTGCTTTCTACTCCTTCATGCCTGGCTGGTAGATCTCCCATAGAGCATCCCACAGCCTGCAGAGCAAGGCTATCCTCAGGCTTCCCAAGGCTTAAAGCAACCACTGCAGGCTACACCTCATCTCAACTACTTCATCCCTCCCAAAATAATTGTGCAGGCCATGCAATACTGGGGCCTTGGACAGCATGCTTTCTAAAATCATTCCGTCATACTTGGCCTTCTCCACCTTTCTGCCCATTCCTCTCGAGAGCTGTGCAGACCAACTCCTCAATACTGACTGAAAGAACCAGTGTAGGACCATTTCTGTGTCATTCAGACACCTGGAACAGTCACAGGCAAGACTCTTCAAGGTCTTTGAATGATGAACACAATAGTTTGAAGGATTCTAAGTAGGAGGACAAAAGAATATTTCAGACACAGCTGAATAATATTAAGGAAATAGCAGGTTTCAATCCTGGACCATCTAAGGGAAGGGGAAAAAACTAAGAAAGAAAGCAACAGATGTAGTATTGGATAATAATGATTCAGAATTATTTAATGCATTGTTTTGACAGACTTCACATCATAAAAGTAAAATCAAACCTTCTTAATAATAAAATATAGATAGAGACAGAAACACAGCAGAGCAACAAAGAACATAATGGAAGATATTTGAAGCTATTTTGACATTTTTTTCTCTTTAAACAATAGAATTTACGTAAATTTGTAAACTAGTCTGAATATATTCATGAGATGTAGAAAAATAACAAGAAATACTGTTAAAATAGAGGCTAAACTAACTGTTTCAGCCATTTCACACCAGCACCAATAGAACAAGGACCTGAAAATTACTGTATAGCAAATATTGACTAATGGCCATCATGTGATCTTCAGTGTCATTGGACAGCATCCCTTTGACTTCTGTAGGATGAAGTAATAGTTGACTAACTGTGGGATGCTGGTCTTCTGCTTTTACTAGAAAATATATTTATTTAAAGATGAGTGCTGTGAAAAGCCTTGGAACTTGAAACACAGCTTTCTGAACAGAAGACTAAATGTAAAAATACCTTAAAATTCAAGGTGACTTTAGTCAGCCAAAATTCACATCTAAGTCTGTGAAGCATCGTGAATACCTCCTGTTTAACATCCAAATTGGGAAGACACCCCAACATACACATCTGTAAACTCTCCATCTTGCAGATCTGCAGAACTTAGACTGTCCACTGAATCCTCAATTGACCTCTCCTTCCCATGCCAGCCATCTGCTGATCCACTGCACAGGGAGCCCTTAATGCCACCCACCTCACAGTGATAATTCCCAGGCAATGGCTGGAGAATCTACACTGCTGGGGACAATGGAGCAATCAGGGTCCCCTACCAGTATAAAAGTACTTATATAAAAGTGTGTTTAATTCACCCTTGAGTTCATCCAAGTGTAGAAAAGGGCAGACAGTCCATTTGGCAGTCTATATGCCAGGAGTGGGTAACATTAAGATGGGTGTTAGGAAAGACATCAGTGAAAAAAAGATAGTATGGTTAATAGGGATATTAGTGGGCAACAAAAAGAATTTGGACAGAGGAAGGTTATGCAGGCATGAATGAGGACCTGAACTACAGAATCAGGAGGAGAAATTGGCAGGATAGACAGAGAACAGGAGGCAGAAATGCACAATGGTGAGGACAAAGGCAAGTCTGGATAGCAGCTACCATATTCTCATCAAATTCATACAAAAGCAAGGGTGACTTCAGAGGAGCCATGGTTGCATGTCTGAGAAGGCAGTAAAACACACAACATCCACATGTCTGTGCTTCAGCTTCCACAATTGTGTACACTCAGCCCCCAAAAAGCAGCATCATCTCAAACTGATGCCACACATTTTTATTCTTGGAGACAGCCTGGGCCCTGGGAATTGCACTGCTATTAACATCATGCCTGCAATTTGCATGAACATCACGTTCAGCACATTAACAGCAGTTTTCCCAGCAGAGCTGCCCTCTAACTTAAGCCATTTTACTGCTTCCAGAACCAAGATAGAAGTGTGGATGTTTTTGGATGGTGTATGAAACAGCTTAGCAAGTTGTCAGTCAGTTCACAGATTTGAAGTGGCTGTAGTGACTGTGTTACACAGCTTGAAGAGATAAAGCTGGAGATCTGCAAGGGACAGTGAATGTAAAATTTGGATATCAATTCAGATGGCTGACCTAACAGTAAAGGGAGCAGTGAGCAGGAGTTAAGTCAATCAGAGTTAAAAATGCAAAATACAGCTCTCTGATATGCAATAAAGGACAAGAAAACATAGCAAATGGAAGAAAAGCAAATATAGGTTCTGTAGGGATGCCCACTGAAACAGTCTCTGTGTGTGCACTTCTGGGTTAAAGCAGCCCACCCTAAGCAGCAAGAGAGCACCGAGAAGTGATGTACTGGCAAGGCTTTTTTTTGTGTCTCTTCCCATCATATTCAGTCTTTCCTGTATCTCAGAAGAGGGCACTGTGGGATGGAGAGCTACTAAACACACGAAAATTCAGCTGAGTTCTCAACAGGAATTGCTATCACCATACAATTTGCAATTAATTACTTCTTTTGTTTTTATCTAGAGAACCGTGTGTGATCTATTTGCTCAAATGCATGAGCATTCAAATGCAGAGTTTGCTCATTCTCTAATGTTGGAGGAAGTCCTCTACCCTTTTGACATCATCCCTTTTTGACCCTTTATCATCATCCCCAATCACAGAGAGGTTTTCAATTGCTGAGGGGTTTATTCCCAAAGGGATTGCATTTCCCTTCTGGTTTTTTGCACATTATTCCTTATTAAAAACATACAGTGAAAATGGCCTTTATTCTTGCTGAGACGTAATGTCTCTTTAGCAATTAAGGTGAAAGCAGATGAAGTCTCAAAACAGATGAATACCAGATATTCAACTGTTCATGGACAATTAAACCCAAATTATATGAATTCTACATATTCAGGGATAACACAAATATTGTACCTGCTTCCCTATTGCCTTGTTCTTTATGTAACTATACCTGCACTGCATGGATCTAAACTGCATTATGAATTGCACAGGCCTGGCTTTGTGTATGTATGTGTGTTTTACACTTCCTGCCCATAAGTGTAGATGAATGCATAAAAGAAAAAGGCAGTAGTAAATCAGTCACTGGGTTTTCCCTCTGCTCTCTTTCCTTGAGTGAATCAATAACAGAGCTGGTCAGCTCCTGATGAAGCAAATTTCCACTGCTGGCAAGTTGAAATTAAATATTTTGTAGAAACACGGTTCTTCTATGAACATTTGCTTGGGGAGGGAAAATAGATCATTTTTAAAGGGAATATTTTGGGGTTTGTTTGAAAATTGATTTTTCATTTGAGTTCATTTTTAACATAATTGAAAGTTTTCTTACATCCTGTGGCACTGTAAAAAATAATAACAAAAACATTCACCTGAAACATATCAATCTAGAAGAAACAAACATTATAGACTGTAGCACTCCACAAAAACTTAAAATTTGTCATCTGTATCCTATTTCAGAATGGAAGATGAATACCAATCACAAACTTGGAAGCAAGACATGCTGATTTAGAACTAGCCAGTTCTAAATAGTAATCCAACAGAAACTACTAGGATCCTTCTAAAATAGGAATTATTTGGGGTCTTCAGCAGGTCTTCCACTATAACTGTTTTGTTTTAAAACATTGCAATTTTTGGCTTTCTGTTATCTAGGGTACATTTTCTACTCCATTTCTGGCTTGCCAACTTTTTTTTATTATTATTATATCTCCTTCCCTTCTAATCTTTAATTACTCATAAATTCAGCTTGGATTTCTTTCATTTATTTTTTATCTGTTGTGACCTGTCTCTCATCTTACTTCCACCTTAGTCTGCTAAATGTGATTTTGTTTCTTTGAACATTTGAGACACAGTTGTGTCCTACCTGTTTATCCTGTAGCTGCACTGTCACATGGAATCCTCTGGCCAGAGCAGTGCTGTGGGACCACTGCCCTCCCTCCTCCTCCTCAGCCCAGCCCTGTTCAGCCCCCGCTCTGTCCTCACCCAGGTTTGCTCCCAGTGGAGCCACGCAGGCACGCTGGAGGTGCTGAGTACCCAGCTCCTTCCCCAGCTCGTAGCCAGGAAAGTGCAGGGATTATTGCATGCAGACAGAGCCATAATGCCAATTCCTAACATTTTGGTTTCTGGACCAGCACTCCCAAGTGATGTGTGGCAGACAGAGGAGCTGTAGACACCACAAAAATGCAGCCATCAAGCCCAGTTGCCCTGAGGTTTTTGGCAATGCACTCGTGCTCCCCTCTCCCTCCTCATCTCAGTATCAGGGTCTGACCATGGAGCACCATGCAAATCCAGCCTCCTGGAGCTGGCAAAAGGTTCACTCAGTTTCTGGATCACAGCAAGGCGTCTGCCAGTTTGGCACTGGCCCGAGAGGTGGGTTCAGAGCTTGGAGAAGTGCAGCGGTGCCTATAAGGTGACCTCTGAGAGCAAGCAAGGGCAGCAGAGGGCAGGGCCCAAACTGGGAGGAGGAGGTCTCAGCTGCTTTGTAATGCTCAGCAACAGCTATAGCTCATTTCAGAGCCTGCTGCCTCTCCACAGAAACTTCCCTCAGGATGCATGTAAAAATTATGAACAAAAAAAGAATTCTTGAGTTTCGCTAAATCCAAGGAGCTTGTATGATAGTCTAAGTGTGTAATGAATGCTGCAATTAAGGCTGAGGAATGCTTCTGCTTTGGATAATTTATGGGAATTTTTTGCATGGAGCTGTATTTTGGAGAAAAATGGACAAAGATTAATCACACCTCATATTACACTTAAAAATGGTTAAGAAAGAATTAATAACTTACTAAGGCATTTTGGAAGGGAATGTTTAAACCAGTAGAACAATAGGGGTTAGATTTACATGATGCATGAATCTGAAACCTCAGGCCACCTTCTACCTAAATTAACTTTCATTTAAATTTCTCAGGATGCCTGCATTCCTACTCACAGAATTCCCCCAGTACAGGATTTCTGCCAGTAGGAATGCCAAGTGTCACGTACACTTGACAGAAACAGTCATCTCAGCAGAGCTCAGGTCTGTGTACGAGCAGCAGTGACAGTCTCCCAGATTTCAGCAACAGCAGCAGCAGCAGCAGCTCACCTGGAAAATGCCCTCAAGCTCTTTCTAAGCCTCTTAAAGAGTAGAGCCTTACCTCGTAATCCAGTCAGTAGAGTACTTGTTTAGGAAGCAAGCAGACAACTTGACCTCCTGCTCCTGTGGAAAGCAAAACTAAGCCACAAATCTATCACCAAGAGACCCTGGTGAAGGAAGAGCTGCCCTCTGCCTCAGAAGGAGAACTCTGTGGGATGCAGAGGTGATCTGTCTTCTCCAGAGGACAGGGGCATCTGGACGAGGGCATTCAGCTCTAAGGCTTGGGGAAGCACATGTCATTGCAAAAGGAAGAGCAAGACCCAGAGTTTGATGTGAAGGTGGCAGCTATAGGAGGCAGTGACAGAACTGCAGGCACTGCTATTTGTGTTAATTCAGTCCCAGCTACGTCCCATGCTAGCTGTAGGAATCATCTCACTTAGCTCCAGGCACAGAAACTGAGGCACCTCTTCAGCCAGTGAAGAGCACTGTGTCTCTCTGAAAGGATATCTGCCCCTTCTTAACCTACATCACCACTGTTCTCCAGCTTAAACTGTCTACATTAACTGTGAAGTAGAATATGAGGCATGTTCTTGGCCTGATCTGCACTTGGTATTTAACAATTAGGCTGTTACACCAAGGAACACGAACCACAGGATTTGCAGGAAATGTCACTTTTCAGACAGCAGTGCTAGGTTACACTTTGCAGAAGTAAATCATTAGTAGCTTCATCTAATTATCTGCATCTTGCTAAGCAATCTCCGCATTAAATGCCTTTGATCAAATCTTCAGATGGTTTAATTAGCAGACTTCAGGAGCCCATGTCAGTTGTAAGATCTAAAATTCTGCCCTTTGATAATCATTACTAAGTACATCTTTGTGCCTTTTTCTATCACACCAATATTACCCCTGACTGCACAGAAGGAAATGCAGCTGAACCCTTCTAACCTACGCGCAATAGTTAATTGGCAATTTTTCACTTGCATGTGTTTTGTCTCTGCTAGTTGGCTTTAAAAACAAATATTTATGTCAGGAATGGTGCCAGTGGCATAAAAAATATGAGCTTTTACACTCATAAGGCTGCCTCCCCCATCTCTATACTCACAGTGTTTCATCAGTTGGGAATGTCCCAGGCCAGTATTTTGCTTATTTTCCATAATCTGAGTTTTGTGTCTCTGTGTGACACCAGACAGAATGCCTCTATATCAGATGTCAGCATATACACCTAAAGTTGTCCAAAACTGGGCTTTGTAGGAGGATAAATCTGTTTTACTTCTGTGGAAATCGTCACTCCATCTAAGGCAAATATCTGACTTGTGTTTGCCGATTAAACTCACAGAGGTTTACTCTCTCTCCTTCTGTAGGCTAATGAGAGAATTTAAGTTTCTGAACTTCAGGCCACAGAAGCACAGGACTCTGGAGCACCTAACCAGGGTGATCTCACAGCCACGTCGAGCCGCATTGTGGACACAGTGCTGGAGACTGCAGAGCAAGTCAATGCCCCCTCATCATCCATGCCCTGGCTTTGCAGGGAGACAGCTCAGGCAGGCAGCAGGGGAGCTGCCATCCTCTCCTGCAGACCCCAAGATCTTGACAACAGGGCATCCAACCTTTAGAGAGTGCTTGCCTCATAGGTTAATCTGAGACACCCCTAATTTAAATCCCCGGCATTGTGCAACACAATTGTTCGAGAGCCCCATCCTCCCTCCTGGCTGTAGTTTCTTTCTTTCTTTCCTAACATTCCCTCTGGAATTGCACACTAGCATCAATATTTTTTTTGTTTTGTTAAATAAGATGTAAATCAATAGGCCTATTATTCCCTTTGTGCTTATTCATTAGACCATGTGGGAAGTTATGGCACACTAGTGAAATCACAACCAGAAGCTGATTTGTGTCTGCAGATTTTATCAACATATATAAAACTGACATTCAAAAGTGTGTCTCACTCTTCCATTACAAAGATTTACCTATCTTCTCCCGTCCTCCCACATCCAACAACAACAACAGGAAGAAGTTTTTTTAGTCAAACAACATTTGACACTCCAAAATGCAAAATGAGCTTGTGAATGATATTAATTTACCCAACCATCACAGCTCAGGCAGTTTTACTTGAAAAACAAGTGTGACAAAGAAAATGCAATTGATGAGGGAATTGTGCAAGTAATAAAATGTTATTTTACTGTAGTTAAAGAAAATTAGCAAGAGCAGGCATAAAAGAATTACACTGATGTCTTTAAAATTACCTAAGTGAAATAAGTGAACAAAGATTGAGATCAAGAAAAGGACTCTTTAAAGTTGATTACTCTGATGAGCAATTTTGTTCTTCAGCCCATTTGTTTTGGATAAAATGTCTGTGTCTTCTCTGTGTTTTACTTTCCCATATTACAGAGGTACAGCAATTCCCTACACTCGTTTGTGAGGATGATGTGTTTTGGAGGATGTTAGATGTACCAGGGTCTTGCTTTTCAAAATGCATTGCTCAGCTCAACATTCCAGTGCCCAGATTTCAAATGTCTCACCTTCAGCCCCAAGATAAGCTTCCTGTTTGCCAATAAAGTATGTGCAAGGATAGAAAAATCCAGATGCTAAAGCAAAGCCAACCATGTATCAGTGAGGATGGCTGTCACTCAGAGGCTCAGCCCATGCCTGCTCCTGTTTAGTTCAACAGGCAAAGATTCCAACAGCACGTGTACAGCAGAGCAACCCTCTTGTTTACTTCCATGCCTGTCAATATACTGTTCTGACACTGCCTATTTGTAACACTTCTCCTGATAACAGCTAACCACTAAACACCCCAGATGCGCACGTGCCGGCTACAAAACTTGTGATCTGCTGGCCTAACAGTCACACCACGTTTGTATGAGTGCCTATGTCAGAAGTAATTAATCTTTAATTTAGGTGAAAAAAAGTTTAGATTGCACCCAGATCTACTTTTCAAGTATAATTTTAATGTATTTTTTCCCTTCCCTTCCCTCCTCTGGTAATTATATAAATAGTAAATATCTTCATAATTTGGACTGCTTGAAGGATAATGTTTAAAAGGTGAATCTACTTGCCCATGTTGTATTCCTTGTCATCACTGGACATACCCTTAAATCACTTTTGGTCATCCAGATGAGTGGATTTATGCTAAGTATTACTGAATTTTCTATTTCCAAAGCCAAAGCAATTCTTCAGCATGTAATAACCAGCCTTTTTCAGCCATAAGCCACTTTGGTGGCTGAAAGAAATTAAGTGCTTCTGTAAATATAAAGGGCAAAAAATTGAGACATGACCTGTACATTCTGATTTTCCTAAACCTGAAAGGCTGCCTGCTGACTCCAGGTTGCAGTCAGATCTCACAGCCTGGACAAATACATTCTCTTTCAAGTGATTGTCTCTGAAAAAGGACAAAATGCTCCAATTCTTATGTATATATATATATATATACACACAAATAACCCCCTGATAAAAAGAACTAACAGCTATTATTTTCCAGGTGTCAGCACTTCAGATATGGCAGGCTGCAGGGCTCCCATTCTCTTTCAGACAAGGCAGAGAAGTTACCCCAGTATTTGCAGAAGTCTCTTTACCTCCATGCTCACACTGTCTGATACTGTAGATCTTGGAATAGTCATGTAAAGCACACAGCTACAACCTGTATCCCATATATATATATATATATATATATATATATATATCCCTGATGTGTTTCCTGGCTGCTCAGTTCTGTTTTGCATTGCAATTACTATTCAAGGATTTGCTGCAGAGAATACAGAACTCCTTGGCCTTTATTGATGGCACAAGTGTTTCCCTTTCTGAGGGACTTTCTTGTGTTTTAAAGTCTCCAATTTCTCCCCAAGAAGGAGATGCATGTAAAGGTATAGTTCAATTCTTCAGTTTCATTCCCATTACTCTCCATATTGTATGAAGATACACTGGAACACATTTCTACACACCAGTCCTGGAAGCACCTAAAGGTGAAAGGCTCTGTGCTCTGTTTACCAACAGATCCTCTCATGTTACGGGAAACCACGGAAAGTGGAAAACTGCTGTGTGGAGTCTAAGATGACAAGTTATCAAAGCTACCAAAGGAGAAAGAGGGCCAAGCAAATTTGCAGAAGTGAGGGATATCCAGCTGGACTTATAGAAGAGTGGCCAGTGCTCTACTGCCATAGTGACCCCATGGGCAAGCCCCCTGTGGGGGTGGCAATGGACACAAACCACCTGGCAGCACAGAGGTTAACCCACAGGGCTGGTGCCAGCACATCAGTGCCTGCTAGCTATGATGCAAATGATCTGCAGTGAGGGGTGGAGACTGTACTGGGTCTGCCTGGGAGGAACTTAACTTTGTTCCCAGCAGTCAGTATGATGCTGTGCTTTGGATTTGTGTCTAAAGCAGTCCTGATAACACACCAGGATTTGGGCTGCTGCTGAAACAGTTCTTGCACAGTGTCAAGGCTCTCTTCTCCTTCTCCCCAAAGTGAGTAGGCTGGGAGTGGGCAAGAGGCTGAAAGAGGGCACAGGTAGGAATGCTGGCATGAAATGACCAAAGGAATATTTCACACCATATGGCTGCATTCCCAGCAATAAAAACTCAAGAAAGAAAGGGCAAAGGGAAGGCATTTGTCGTTACATTGTTCATCTTACTGAACAAACAATTGCATATGCTAAAGACCTGCTTTTCTCAGAATGACTGGACATCTGTGTACCTGTGGAAAGTCCTGAATGAATTCCTCCTTTTGCTTTGCTTGTGCACTCAGCTTTTCCTCTCCCTGTTAAATTGTCATTATCTTGACAAATGGGTCTTTTGACTTTCCTTGTGTTTCCCCTCTTGCCCACCCCAATCCCATGAGACAGGAGATTAAGAGAGATGTCAGGTGGGTATTTGTCTGCTGGCCAGGGTCAACCCACTCTAGGAAGGGTAGTAAAAATTGTTGAGTCTGGCCCCTTATGACCTAGGAAAATTCATACATGAGGAAGATGCTGCAGACAGATTATTAAGCAGCATGAAGCCTGACTTCTTGAACCAAGTAATCTGCCATGCCAATTCTCTCTTGTCAATATTTTAACCCAAGGCACAGAAGCTGTCCCATGACATCAATCAAACAATCACCCTAGAGTAGTAACTGCAAGGTACATAAAAGATACTCAAAGTACAGAAATATCCTAGGAGTATTTCATTCAACTTCCTAGGAGTATTTCATTTCAAAGAGGGGAGAATGAGAAGGCTACACAGCAGGTAGTTCAGTGGACTGGCAGAGGCACAAAACATAGGTAGGAATTCTTTACAGATTGCCCATTATAGACTCAAAATGCACTGCTATGAGGAAAGATAAAAGATTACCATCTGACCACTGTAAAAGGCAAGAGTGTTCAATGGCAGAGTAAAATGCTGCCATTAGAGGTAAAAAGCAACCTTAAAAAAATAAAAAGGCCTAAATGAGAAAAAATTAAAAACAGCTTGACTGTTAAGAAGTTGTCTGTAAAACCTTATACATGTCTAAATTACTAGGAAAAAAGATTTTTTTAAAGAAGTAAAAAATACTAACTTTCCTAAACAACTTTACCTGGAAATCTGGCAGTGAAGAAACCAGGCTGAAAAGTCCTACTTATATCTAAGAGGAGCATGCAGGGAAGATGAATCTGAAGGAAAAAAGCCTAATTAATTCTTTCCCAGAATGTCCCTCCTATAGGAGCTATGAGACTCACTGACACCAAAGCCTTTCCTCATGAGGATGAGACCAGGGAACAATCCCAACCCACAGTGGGATGAAGAAATTGAAAGGATCATGAGAAATTGAGAGGATCAGATGGTTTCCAGGGTGAAGAAGCAGAGGTACAACACTGCTAAACTCTGAAGCTTGTTATTTAATCTCTGGTTTAGAAGGTTATCTGTAGAGGAGAGAGAAAAGGCACAGCATGGGACCGTGATTTCTAAGAGCTGTGCTGATGGTGACAACTCCTGTGCACTGAGCCTGAATGGCACAGTGAACTGAATAGTGGTAGTTTTGTCATTAATAGCACATAGATATATTGGAGAAAAGTCAGATCCAACATGGCTTTTTATGGGAAAGAGGTACTTCAAAAAGCTAGAGATGCTCTGTTAAGAAATCAGTGAGCATGTGGTGAGGAGTGACATGGTTATATCACACACCTGAATTTCCCAAAAGCTTTTGAAAATTTGGACACTTAACACTCTTAAAGATATTAAGCTGTCATGGAAGAAAAGAGAGAGACTCTACTAATTAATAATTATTACTTTGAAAGCTGAGCAGTCAAAAATTGTGGCTGGTCAGTTCTTACAGTGGAGGGAGAGTCTCCCACAGGGAGTCAGCTTCAGGGCTACAGCCAGCTCTGCTCACCCTTTATTCATAAATGAACTGTAGAAGTCTGTTCATCACTATTAATGCAATGAATCTCTTTTAGTGTGGTGGCAAATATTCAGCTGCTAAAAAAGCATTCAGAAAAATCAAACATAAGACTGACCTCAAATACTTGCAGAAAGCTCTCATGGTGGAGTAATAAATGGCAGAAGAGATTCAATGTCAATAAATGCAAAGTAATGCACATGGCAAAATAATGATCCTAACTATACATATGCAATGATGGGCTCTACATTAACAATTCATGAAAGAGGTCTCAGAATAACTCTGGTTAATTTCCTGAAATGTCAGCTCAATGTTCAGTAGTCAGAAAGGCAAAAAAGACAGTAAGGAATAGGAGGAAGAGAATGAAAGCAAGCAGAAAACATCACCACAGCATAGCACAAAACCACTGTTCACCCACAGCTTTCCCAAACACTCCATCTCAAATCAAATGTGGCAGATCCATGAGGGGACAGAGCTGTTGAGAGGCACAGACACTACAGACCATCAGCTGCATCTTGAAGGACAAGTCTTTGCTTCATGCCTGGGCCATCCCAGCTGAGCTGCTTCTTTCTGCTTCCTGTGACAAAGAAACTCATCTGCTGTGTTCAAAGCAAGGGCAAAATAGTCAAATCATTAAACTGCACAGCAATTGCTCCTGGTTTTAGTGCCCTCCAGAGCTGTGTTGTAAAATATAAATCATCCACCAAAAATGCAAGCATTTAAGAGTCACTTTCACTTGATGAACCTGCTATTCTCATTTAGTCCTTCATAATTGTTCATGTTGAAATGGGGAAAAAAAAGGGACAAAGATCAGAGAAGATGTAATATGAATTGCAAGTTAATGGGAGAGAACAAGATAGGAATAGCATTTATATGATGCATAGTTTTGAAACTGTAAGGCCTTTCCTTGTTTCAACTAACATAATGCTTAAATTACATTTTGGCACCCTTGAAGTAGTTCTGAAGTTATCTGCAAGCTATGAGTTAATCTTGTACCTTTGCTCTGACCTCCTCCTACTACAAATAGTCACAAAATATTAGTTAACTGGGTGACAGAAAAGGCATAACATAATCCTAATCTGAAATTGCCCTTTGCTGAATATATGTGACAGTAGAATGCAAACCAGAAAGCTGATCTTGAGAAATATCTTTGATCAAAGAAGATGTACCTGGACAGTCCATAAAAATTGCAACACATACAATTATATGAGATGGACCAATGAGGAAAATATCTGCTGTTGAACTCTCTAAGTGCTGTTACTAGAGATGGCAGTGTTGGTAGGCATGGTGAATCTACACACAGAAAATCCTCATGGAACTGCCTCCATCAACATTTCAGAAAAATAAGGCCAGAGACAGAGACGAAAAGGACTAAATTGTCTGTGCTACATAACATATTTTTATTCACAATATACGTAATTTATTTTTCATTTTTACAAATGCATTTCTTTCCACTTCATTTATGCCTTCTGGCCACATGTGAGCATCAGCTCTTTTGATACTGAAAATAAGAGGGCACTATCAGAAATGGTGTGGCCAGCAGGGAAATGATTGTCTCCCTACACTCAGCACCTATAAGGCTGTACCTCAAATCCTGTGTCCAGTTTTCAGCCCCACCCTACAAGGAAGACGTTGAGGTGCTGGAACATGTCTGGTGAGGTCAATGGAGCTGGTGTTCACTCATTCACTCTGGAGAATGAGTTTTATGAAGAGCAGCTGAGGGAACTGGAGATGCTTAGCCAGGAGAAAAGGCAGCTCAGGGGGGACCTGACTGCTCTCTACAACTGCCTGAAAGGAGATGGCCATGAGATGGGGGCAGTCTCTTCTCCCAAGTAACAAGCAGTAGGACAAGAGGAACCAGTCTTAAGTTGCACCATAGGAGATTTAGACAGGGAATTAGTAAAAATTTCTTCACAAAAATGGTTGTCAAGCATTGAAACAGGCTGCCCAGGGAACTGATGGAGTCATCATCCCTGGAAGTGTCCAAAAAACACGTGGATGTAGCACTTGGGGCCATGGTTTAGAGGTAGATTTGGCAGTGCTGGGTTAACGGTTGGACTTGATGACCCTACAAGTCTTTTCCAAACTAAAAGATTTTATGATTCTATGAATCATGATTTCTGCATATCTGCCAGCCTCATTTCTACAACTTAATCTTTGTTCATCCAAACAGTCTTTGTGTGCTTGCAATTCAGGTAGCACCATACTGCTGCACAATTTCTGGGTTTACCTAGCCCACAGGTTTGCTTAATCCTTCAAGAAAAAAATAACAGCTTGCCTTCTGGAGACTGAGCAAATAACCTACCCTTAAATATGAGAACATTAGCACTGTATTCATTTCCACATGACATTTAAGACTGTAATCCACGCTGTGCAGAGTCTGGGGGATCCTCCTTTCACCATGACTCATTTTACTTCCTGCTTGGCCTCTGAATCTAATTGACTCTTCTAGTTAATTTCATTTGGATTGTCATTATGATTATGACATTTAACAAGATTCCTTTCATGTTTAATACATTTAAATAGTAAATTAAAACAAGAGCTAGCCACTACTGACATTTGCAGAATGTAGGTATTTGCAGAATGTAGGTATTTGCAGTCATATTTTCCATGTGCTATGAATTCAATTGGAGAGGAGTTTTTTGGCAGAGGAATAGTATATTTTGTTTGTTTGTTTCCTTTCTTATTTACTTTCCCTTTGTAAAGAACTTACAGGCAGTGCAGGAGTCTAAAGCTGAGATGACCCACATACAATTTCTTGATCTCATTAATCATGAATTAAGTGATTGAATCTATTTGATTGCAATTACAGACTCTACCTCTCTCTCATTAATCATGGCAATAAGACCATGATTTTCAAAGTTATGTGGGTGACTGACTTTTTCTAAAATCAGTGACAAGAGTCTTTTCCTATGTAATTTATTTGAATAACTTTCAGTCATTTTTTTTGTTTCCACACAATTCGCATATAAACCTAACAGAGACAGGGGTTTAGCTATGGCTTACTGACTCTGCACAGTTCAAGAAATCCGAGGATTGATGTGTGTGTATAGATGAGGGGCTGAAACAGAGAAAGAGAATAACTACACAAAACGTACATCCTAAAATTGCTTCCTCTCAGGAATAACATTTTGACTGCTAGATAAATTACATTCTGTTTGCACTTTTGTGGAGCAATCATGACATCCAGTGGGCATCCCCCTTACTGCAGGGCACCAGTACCTTGACTTCACTACAGGATAGGTCATGAGAAGAAAATACCAAGAAAATTTCCAGGGAAATAATGTTTTCATTTCTTTTTTTCTTCCTAATTTTTCTTCTCTCTCTCTCTCTTTTTTTTTTTTTTTTTGGAATGCTTTCCAATCATTTCTAATTATTAGTCTTGCTAATTGTAATAGGCGTTAAATATTATTTCAAGACCTTAGGACCACAGCACAACACAGAATGCTGCCTGGCATGCTGATCTATACAGAACAGTAGTTTTGTCACAAGTTCAGAGTAAAGGGCAGCCAGGTCTGCCCAGAAACTAATTCAGCCTTCACAGGACTGTAACAGGTGCTCCATGATATTCCAGTCTGTTGTGAGTTGGATGTAGTAGCTGCAGACTCTTTGGGGTATTTCTTGTCTTTCACAAAACTACTTTTGTGATCTCACTAACCTTAATGCAGGGGCAAGATAAAGAAGTAGGACAGAGTCCATCTTCAGACAAAGAGGCACCTTCATCATACATCATAATGAGGAATCCATCGCATATGGTGGCTGGCATTGTTGTAACAGAGGGATCAATTAAATTGGCTGTGGGTGCACTGATGAATTTAAAGTCCTTTAAACCTTAACTTTCTGCTTTTGTAATTTGCAGCAACATTTAATATGTGTACACACTTTTCTATCTACAGCTGTTGCTACATCCATCACTTCCTATTCATTTCCCATCCAAAACTCCACAGTTGCTATACCTGTGCTTTTGCCAGCTGTTCAGCAGCACACAGGTAGCCTGTAGCCTGTAGCCTGTAGCCTTGTAGCCTGTAGCCTACTCACCATTCTGCAACAGATTTCTCCTTGGAGACAAACATGGCCAACTCACTCCCCAGTTTTTACATTATTTTGGTCAAGATCAGGTCTGGAGCAAAGCACCAGACTCAGTTTGAGTCCTCAAGTCTGACTAGCACCCTTTGATGTGAATATGACTGTGCTGGGTAAAGTAATCTCTTGCATACTCATCATCAGGTTTCAGCTTTGATGTTGAAGGCAAAAGGACTGGGTACACTTCCTAGATACAGATCAAAGGAAATTCCCAGGCTCAATCCCACTCATTACTCAAGGCAGACTTTGAGTCATCTTTCTGCCATCTAGCAGATATCCAGTGTGACTGCACTGTACAGTTTCTCATTCAGAAGTTTATCTTCCCAACCAGTCTTAGGCAGTCCGCTAAAAACATTATAGTGTAAATCCTGAAGAAACTGCTGGGTGCACCCAGGAGATGTTGGTAGGAATCACTGAGCACTGGCTCCAGCCAATCCCTGCAAACAAACCAGCATACAGGATGCTGAGTGTGTAAGGGGAGTGACAGTGCTAACTAAAACATAAATTCAGGGTTGTCATTCCGTTAGTAACTGAGCAGCAACGACAAGAGACACCATCCCTCCTCTCCATTCACACTGGATTAAATGACTGTACACCTTTCCAGCACACAGCATTACTCCAAAGCCTTTGGATGAAAATGAGAGTAACCTTTTCTTCAGCCTGCCAAGGGACTACGTAACCTTGTAATTACGCAGTTTTAGATAGAGGAGATATATTGTAATTTTGTACAAAAAAGGTCACAGGTTTATGCATCCTCTCACAGACTGCAGGAAGAGAACTATGGCAAAACCTCTCCAGCAGACCTTTTAAATTTATTTTTCCCAAGTGCATTAAATTTTAATGTCATCTTTTTGACCTGTATGTTAGAGTATTTATGAACATGTGATTAACTAATACCACTGCAGAAAGCCAAAAGTGTCAAAAATTGTTTGGTTTTAATTGACTTTGGCTCCATTTTCTAAAAAATTATCAATATTGTACTAAGAAAAACAGATTGCAATGCTGAGAAGGAAGACAAACTTAGATAAACTCATATTAGTGACTGACATTCAATAAAAACAGACTGTGGTTAAAAACCTACCAGCTGCCCTGTCAGTAAAACAAAGCTGTTTGGTTTTTTTTTTTTTTTTTACAGACCCAGGTTTTGGGGAAGATGTACAGTACAAACAAAGCAAAAGAGGTGTCTTGCAAAAAAGGACAATAACACAACAGAGAGACCATACCTGTCATGTGGTGAGTGGGATCATCCCAGGCAGTACATACACTATGTTAGTCCCCACCAAGTTTTGGTAGGTACCCAGCATGTGGGAGTGTTAGAGGGAAGCTGGAGGTGCCTACTGTGGTGGTCTGAGATGACTCAGGAGAAGCTGACAGCTCTCCAAACTCAGTAAGTTTCTGTTGGCATAACAAGGAGCAATGCACTGTATGCTCATAATTTAAACTCTGTCTTCACCACAGGTGAAACAGGCTTTGGTGATCCCCTTCTGGTCCATGGTGAAGACTTCTCTTGCCTGTAAAGATAGGGTATTTCTTATTCTCCAGGAAAGAACCAAGTCCTTCCTTTGCTGAGCATGCTTCTTGTAACAGCTCGGTGTAGACACTTCAGATTCCTGCTGAAATGGCCCCGCCTGAAACATTGCTTCCAGCAACGCGAGGCTAAGGACCAACGCCAAGCCATTTGAAGAATAAAGTGACCTTTACCAGTGCACTCTTCTAAGTAGGAAATGGGCCCGCTCTGTGCTTGTGTAAGCTGTTCTGAGCATTATTCTTAGCATATATTGACAACAGAGGAAAAATTGCTGAAGAACACTTAAGAAAGCTGTTAAATGTGTAACTGGAGCACCAAGCAACGTCAGACAGCAAATACGTAACCCAGACAGGCACAGACCAGAATCCAGTTTGTTTGGGAAGAGAGGGCTCTTAGTGCAAGTCACATATTGGACAACTAAAGTGCCGCTATCCTTCTTCAGTCCAATTTTAAACCCTCTCATGCCACCTATGAAATTGATGTATGAGCCTGAAAAGAGGCTGTAGAAGAAACTTTATGCAGTTACTTGTACAGATAACTGAGGCCTAAGGAGATATTTCATTCAAGTTTACAATCTGTTAGTAAGAGCAACAAAGACTTCTAAATTCTGATTCTTTTGCTTTTTCTGGAACTCAGGGCCTCAGACGCTGACACTTTAGAATTTGTTATAAGATTAAATTAGGTTGAAAATCTGGAGGTTCAGTTTTGCTTCTAACAGAAATGTATTCCCCATGTTAACTGTGGAGCATTCTTCTCCCCATCCTCCTCCTCCACAGCCCTGATCTTTTTATCTCTTCCCAGGTGGGAAACATGATGGACCAGGCACTGCCCACAGCTCTCCATTTGCTGCCCTGCAACTCCCAGAGCACAGAAAGAAGATGTTCTTAATATATTTTCTTTTTCCTTTGTAGGTATGTTTAAAGTACCTTTAAAGAATGTATTTTTCATGGATCTTCACAAATTGGAAGCCAAATTCTTTGCAAGCTGCTTTTGAATGCTCATAGTGTGGAACTGCTTCACCTCTCTCTCTTTTCTGAAGCTGGAAAGGAGCATCAGTTCATGGTGGAGAACTGGGCAACTTGGGTGAGATTATTAAACCCTGAAGACCACAGAGAGAGGCAGGCCTGGACTTAGGAAAGAAGTGAGCAAGAGCAGATAAGTAACCTGTGAAGAAAAAAATCTAATTGCACAACACAGTCCAGGTTTGTCAGGTCTCTTTTGTCATCCACTCCCTGCTCCCCCTAACATGATTTTTCAAAGAGCTGGGTTTTTAAACACCTTTTATGTGCCTCCAGCAACATTTCTGTGCTGTGGAAGGTAAGAGAGTAAAATGTGCCAAACAGCATATACACAATTGCCTCTTGGGTAAATGTCCCCTTGTATATTGGAACTAGATGGCCTTTAGGGTCCCTTCCAACACAAGTCTTTCAATAAATCAGGAACAAAACTGAAGCTTCTTTTCCCTTCTTTTCTACTCTTAAAAATATATTTTTTTAAAAACCCTCTCATGTTAAATTTAGTGGGAGTTACAGTGGAGGTTTTTCTTCCTTCTTGTAAAGGCTTTAAAGGCCATTCTGCCATGTTTGCTATCTGTGTGGTGGGGAGCTGTGGAGACACTTATGGAGAGGTAGGAGAGGAGGGTAAGGGTGTTTAGCAATAATAAAGGCATCTTCTCTTGCTTGAAAAACCTGCTGTACATCCTCGTACTTTTGACCATTCAGCTGCCCCTCCCAAGCTCCAGAGATAAATTAGGGTTTAAATACACTTGCAGAAGACAGCCTGGTGTGCCCCCATACTCTGACGTGTTCTGACCTTGTGGTCTGAGGTCCTTGCTCCTTTACCAGGTCTGTGCAGCAGGCATTATCAGATGTTCCTCAGCCAGCATCAGCCATTTCCCACACAGATTTAGAAAAGCAAATCAGAGTACACATTTCCAGCTCCAAAGCACCCTGGGTCAAGGGGCAAACTTCTGACCCCTGTGTTATTTCGGGAGTTTGAACATAGCACAGAAGAAAGAGCTTCTCAGGAATGTCTGGTTAGAAAGCGTAAGTGTTGGTAACAGCCCAGCACAAAGGAGATTGAATGAGTGGGTAGGACAGTCCACATTTCCTTTTGTGTCTAATCACTAATCAGAAGGAAAATTCTCCAGCACAATTTTCTCAGAATAAACAAGATTGAGAAGAGTAAGCAATCATGATAGGGACAGGCGAAAAATGTATTATACCTCAGACTGGCCTGGTAACAGCAAGAGAATTGGTCTTCTTTCTTCACTTCTGTCTGCAAACCAATTTGGTCATTTCATGGGAGATAATTTTGCTCTCCATTACACCCTTAAGCTGGTGAAAGAATGTAAAACTAATATCTGAAAATGGAAGGTCTCACACAAGGCATTTGAGGGAGTGGGAAGATGAAGGGCATGAAAAAAACATTTTATTTCATCTGCGTCTCAGCCAAACTTTGCTGCTTGTTGCTGGTCTTGGAGCCTCTGGGATTTTGCTTTTCAGGCCTTCTTGTCTAAACTAAACTGTGAAAAATACATTCTTTAAAGTTTTATGTCCTCTGTTAAAACTATTCACTTTAAAAGTCTCGTTCTCACATACAAAGTCTTAATATTTTTCATGAGATTTTTTTTATTTAAAAATAAGCAAAGTGTATTTGAAAAATAGTTTTGCTTTCAACTTTAAGCCTTTAAAACACAAACCAAGTCTGCTAAGGTCTCCTCTGTTAAAATATGGAAAGCGTTTCTACTTTTTTCCAACAATTTAATAAAAGTTTCTCTACCCTGCTGGGTGCATTTGGAAGTAAAAAAGAAATTATGGAGACTATATTATTGATCCTTCCTGGTGGTACACCAGCAATGATAAATCATATAGAACTGCACAGTTCATTAGACATTGACAGGGTAAGGTACTGCCCTCCTGGAACATGTGGTGCAGACAGCAAGCAGATGTATTATAAAATGCCCTATTTTTATTTAACTCTTCAGGGGTCCTTAAAACTCAAAATAATTAGTTTCAGAAAAGTTTCGCTTTCTTTTAGTTTGATTAGGCATTTTGTGCAATATACATTGAAGAGTGGGGAGTAGCTTTGCTTTCACAGGGAGTCCACTGGAAAGCCAGCAGTTTGCTTTTCTGGAAAAACCAAATTGCCCTGTACCTACAATCTGGTTTCCTTCACATATAAATCCCATCTCTACCAAGTCTTTGAAGAAACAATAATGAAAGTTAGAAATTCAAAATCTGATGCTAGCATTGAAAATGGACAGTCAGTTTTGGCTGTTATTATTCACACATCTGATGATGTCAGCATTACTGATGTTGTCCTGATGTTATTGATATTTGCTTTTTCTGCCGCTAAACGAATCGTAGAAGCAGGCACAGGCTCTCATACATCACTGCAGCCTGTGATGCCCACAAATGGATTAATCAGCTCTCATTAGTTGCTAGGTAACAGTGCCTTGACCTTAGTGTCTCTTCAGCCAAAGAGGGACAGGGATGTGGAGAGGTTTCCTGTGTGTGCTGCGTGGCCAGACACACATTGTCACCACATCTGTTGCTGGCCAAGCTGCACAGCTCATCCCACTGAAAGCTGCACTACACTGCTAAATAAATTAGAAAACAAGATGACTGTTCACCTCATGGCATTTCTTACAATTTCTGTCAACACATCTTGTGCTTCTCTGCATCAGATTGGGTGAGATATGATTCAGAAGAGTAGTTGCAAGGCTCCAGAAGCAATAGAGTCACTCTTCCTGTTAGCTTTTGTTTATGTTTTTGTTTATAACTATGGTTCCACAATATCTGGTATTACCTGGGTTTAATTATACAGCTGCTGTTACTGATGTGCACCATACAGACCTTCAAGATCCCAACCAAAATTGTAGCAATCATAAAAGCAGGTGAAAAATTGTTTCTGCTCTGACAATTTACATTACAAACATTTGAAACATGTAAAAGATGAAGGAAATGAAGTGAGATCCCCATTTCATTTGGTCAAGAGCAGGCAGTGAGGCAGGCACAACCAAATGAAGAGACTTGTGTGGAGACTTAGGATGAGCTGTAGCAAAGCCAAGAACTCAGTTTCTGCTTTGTTACTTCTCTATAGTCCAGAGGGAATATTCATGGTCACCATCACTTGACCCAGAAGTTGCTTTTTCACATGGAGACTTTTACATGCATTGCATGCCATTCTTGGAGTAGGACCTAGGAACAGTGTAATGGATTCTGTTTATTTCAGTTAAAACCACAGAAATTCTTAGGAAAATGAATTGCTTTATTCAGGATTAAAGCCCAATCTGCTATATTAAAAACATACAGATTTTTATTAGAATGAAGACAGACATTAAAATTCAGCAAATAGATAACAACATCTAAAACTAGTGCTTTACTATTTTTTCTTAGACTAAACAGACTTTAATTCAATAGTGACATCAAGATGTCATTAAAATTGCATCAGGAAATTAATGGAGGAACATTAATAATAGGTTAAACCACCAATTAGTCAAATCACCAAATTAATGCAGCAGGAGATTGAATCATGAGATTAAAATAACAATGAATTTTTACTTGCCAGTTCTTCAGACTGAAGGGAAGTAGCATGTTTGCTTTAGCTTAAACCCACCGCTAGAAGATTTGCCCAAGGCAATAAAATTAATTAATTTGGTCTCAAGGACTTACAGAAAACAAGCTGTGGTTTATTTTGAATGATGATTTAGTGCTAATTCAAGAGTTTTCCTTAAAGCTCACCACTGTCATGATGACAAATATTTCCTTTTTTCACCCACATTCTTAAGACATAGATTTACCAGCTTATTTAAAAATGAGAAGGCTTGATGGAAGTAAATGAGTAATTTAAACTTTGTATCATTTTTGCTAACCCAGGAATATATCTCAGTGAAATATGCCATGCTAAATACAAGATGTGTTTTTGAATGCCTGTTTACGTGCACTTTACAGAGAGGTAGACATTCAACACGTGCCCTAATTACAGAGGACATATTTCTTTTAAAATTCATTATGGAAGAGGAAAAGGAAAAGGAAAAGGAAAAGGAAAAGGAAAAGGAAAAGGAAAAGGAAAAGGAAAAGGAAAAGGAAAGGAAAAGGAAAAGGAAAAGGAAAAGGAAAAGGAAACATGATGGGTTGAAACTCTTCTATTCTGCACCAAGGTGAAACACTGTTCACGGATATGACTTGCAGTCAAAAGGACCTAAGGAAGAAACACTGGGGCCTGAAGCACTTTGTCAGAGAGGATCTTTCCAGACAGCAAGAGTCCAGTCAAACTGCCCAGGTCATCAGCAGCTCCCTCCTGCTCTACCCTCCCAGGTGTCATGGACATCCCTGCACGTGCCAGCCCAAAAGACTTTGTGGGCTTTGTACTTTGTCCCCTCTTTGTTGCTGTGCCAATCCTTGTGAGCAGTCACTTGGGACTGTGCAAGGGCTGCAAACAGCTCAGCCCAGCCCACCTAAACAGGCTTCTCTCCACAGCCCTCCACAAAACACCTGATGAAGACTCCTGCTGCCCAGAAATGTCTGCCCTTGCAGTTCCAGGCAGTAAATTATTTTCCCAGAAAACAAATCCAAAGGGACAGTCCCCCAACCCTTCTCTCAGGTGGTGGCAAGGAGATGCCTTATGGCACCAGTCTCTGGCAGCATATGTGTGTCACACGAGTGGCTGGGAGGCATTCCTCAAATGGTATAACATGTCCAAGACAGTTGAGTGTGTCATCCCTCAGCCACAAAACCAGGGAGCTGGGAAATGTGACCACATTTGTGCAAATGGTTCTATCTGGCTTCCAGTCACTTCTCCCAGGAAGTGAAAGCAACTTCAGTGTAAATGGCTGGTGAAGGTTTCTGAAGACCAAGTTTCACCCAAACCATGTCAGGAGACCACTCGCTAAACTGAAATATTCATTAAACTGTATTCTCAGAACAGCCATTTTTGGAGTGTACCCACCATCTGCAACAGTCACACTGAATTTCAGAAGGGATTATGAGGATAATATCTGATTCACCATTTTCATATAACTAATTTTGGTTTTTCTTCTTTCTGCAGGCAGGATCACTTGCTGGGTCTTCTTGTATCTTTTGCAGACTGCCAGCAGTTTTTAATCACTGACAGTGCAAACCACAAGGAGCACAATTGCTCTTGAAAGAAGGAAGTTTCCAGGGTGGGTTTGTTTGTTTTCTTTCTATAGGTCAGATATACTTTAGATCTTGGTAATCCATGGGCAAGTGATTAAATAAGCTAATAGAGAACAAACACTCCTTTGCTGTACAGAACAGTTTACTAATGGGATTTTTAAGATGCTGGAAGGCTTTACCTTAATGGAGATAGATAAAACTAAACAGATTTGATTTAGAGAAGAGAGTTAGAGTGAAACAGGAGAAAGGTTTAAAACATTTTGATGTACTTAAAAATAGCAATATAAATCTAGCTCATTATCTCCTTAATATAAAAGTCTGGGAAAACAAAAAGCTAGATTGGGGAAACTAAATCCAGCTACCTCTCTTTTTTTGTTTTTTACATGTCCTAACAATAATACAGCAGGGTGAAAAGATCAGG
The DNA here is from genome assembly GCF_026979565.1 of Vidua chalybeata. Classification (NCBI taxonomy): domain Eukaryota; kingdom Metazoa; phylum Chordata; class Aves; order Passeriformes; family Viduidae; genus Vidua; species Vidua chalybeata. The sequence goes on from NC_071531.1 coordinate 12,932,664, forward strand.
ACCACTTTATACACATTGTGCTAATTACTGCAAGTACTTAAAGTTGTAATTAGCTTATTATACTGCAGAGAACTTAACATGGCATTTCTTTCAAAAAAATTTCTCTCCAGATCATTAGTGGGAGAGCTAACAACATCTGCTTCAAATAAAATCAACCAATTAGCACAGGCAACTTCGCATAGTTTGCAATCAGAGAATTATATTGTGCCAAGTGCTAATTTCAATGTGAATTCTATCTCCTTCTTATATCCCACGCTTATCTGCCAGCACAGCTGGTGTTTAACACCACTGACTTCAGTGAAGTCTCCAAAAACTTATGTTAATTTGAAGTAACCTAATCAGAAGTGTGCAATACAGACTGGGCTTGATCTCAGCTTAATTAAAACTGACCTTGTCATTTCACTGCCTATAAAACAGCAGAATCTTATCATTTATCACTCAGCTATGATAAATATGCAGCTTATGTGAGAATCAAGGAAGACAAGCATTGTACCAAAGGAACTATTTTCAGATATCAAAGCTTGGTTTTAACACACTGTAAAATGCCACTCGCCTGTGGCTGCCAGTAAATAATTCAAACAGTTCAGAAAGCCCAAAGTAAGCTCCAAAACCTCCTTCTAAAATTACCAAACAGGGCATCACTGCCAGACTTTCTCATTTTGATGCAATCAGAATTACACATCAAAAGCTGGCTATTGTCACTGACAGTAGATGTGAAACACAGCTTGCTTTTAAATGAAGTTTGTCCTTGTTCTGTTTTAATGTTACAGTTTCCCAAGCAGATGACATGAAAAAGATGAACTTGAAAATGAAAAAAAGTGTATTGGCAGAGTTCAACATAGCAAAACATAGCAATCAGAAACTAACTTGAAATAACTTTCTTTTACTTCACCTTATAATTTAAATCAAACAATGACAATTTTATTTACTTGAGTGTGTTTATCAGTTACATTTGCTCTCAGGTGTACATGGTTGCTGGGATCAAACTTTAGACATCAAAAATTACAGTTTCCTGTGGGAGCAAGTTTACACTGTGTGTTCTGACTCACTCCCTGAAGGACTCTACCCCTCATCCCTCACCCATCCCTTGTCTGATGTTACTTTATTCCCTGGAGACCATTCCAGCAGATTCCTGCACTGATGCTTCCACGGGTCCCAGATCTGAGCCTGCACACAGACACAGCTACAGGGCCAACTCCTGTCAGAGGCTTGTCTTATAGCAGTGAAAAATCTAAGCTGCTTTATCACGTTGGCTGATATTCACTCACATAGCAGAAAAAGTAGCAATGGAAGCACTTTTCCTGTCAGGATAACTGCATCACACGTGACAGCTTCCCTCAGCGGAACAGTAGTGACCAGCCACGTGTGCAGGCATATCCTACTGCAAATGCAAGGTTCATTACCCTAATCCAAATCTTTCTCTATAGTGCTGGCAGTACAACTAACCTCATGCTTACTGAGGGCAAAAGGAAGCACAGCCAGCTCCCAAAGCTCAGGTGAAAGTCATTTGATCCAACACAGACACCTTCAGCATGTGCTGCAGGTGTCCCTAGGAACAGGGTCCTCACTGCAGGGAGCAGAGAGGAGAGGGTATGACCACAGCACCATTCATCTTAAAGCAGATACCTAAAACCAGCAGATAAACTGAACTCAAATATGCTTTGGCTGTGTAGCTGGAGCTCAGTGTGACTGACTCAGAGATGTCCACACATGCTGCAGATGGCAAGGTGGGGTGAGATGCACCAAGACCTTATGCTTGAGCAGTTTGTCCTGCCTGCCCCCAGAAACATAAAGCAATTGCCAGAAACAGAGAAGCAAACACACACACCTTAATCCTAACTTCTATGGCTCTAGCAGGAAGGTCTCCAATTAGATCTGGTCTACTTTTCTAATTATTATGATCCAGTCTCACCTTTTTATAAACTGCTCTCCCTGTACCATCTTCGTGGTTATTTCCTGATTAGCTGCTCATGTACTTGCAGGAGGTTAAGCATAGTTTCTTCTGCTGGTAGGTATTCAGCTTTTTATTTATATATATATATTTATAAAGATGGGCTTCTTTTGACATTTCAGCATGTCCAGAGTCAGTCTTTCCTCCTCCTCCTCTCTCACATCCTGTTGTTTTTGAAGTTGCAGCTTCAGCATGGAACAAAGGCAAGCAGTCTGAGTGACTATGCAAGGACAGGGACAACCGTGTGTGTCATATGCAGCGACAGGAATAACTAATGAATAATGATCAGACCAAAGATACTGTAGTTTCTCTTGGCAGCATCCCAATGTTTCCTTCTTATCCTTCTGTCTCCAAGACCCTCTGAGTCTGTATGCATACTAATGCAAATGTATATTTGTGAATATATGCACACCTAGGAAACAGGTATAAATCTAAGAGAGCATGAATCTGATCTTGTACATGTAAATGTATCATCCTTGGTATTCAAACCATAATAAAAGCTCCCTCTAGAACAATGACTCACATGAAGCAATTGAAAATGTATCCAACAGCTCTTTTGAGTGAGGCTGCATATTACACAGACAAGTCAAGAAGGTAACAGTTTATGACAAAACATAAATTAAAGCAAATTGATCATCATGGACTCATTGTTAGGACTGGATCACTTAGAGAATAAAGCCAAAAAAATTCTTTCCAAGTTAGACTTCACTACATACTGTAGGAGGCAGGATAAAAGCAGAGAAACCTGGAAACCTACTTCTAATAAAGACTCAGTAAATACTCTCACAAGTTAAGTAACAATAGAAGCTCTGAAAGTTACTTAATATGGCATACTTAAATATCAAAGCTACATCCTAGGCAAGCCTTTTTATAAGGTCTGCCTGGTACAAGCCCTGTATGAAAGGGCTGTGAAGCTCAGTGCTCCCAGATTTAGCTGGCTTATAAGAAAGCCTTACTAATCAAAGTGGAAAGATGGCTGGGAGTAAAGTTATAGGAAACTGAGAAGTTATATTCACATCGTAACAAAAGTCATAAAAGTACAGAAATTATTGGGTAAAATACAGTTGCTGCTCCCTGGATGGAATGTGGCTGGCACACTGGAAACCTATCCCATGGTGATTCCATGTGCACACAATCTGCAACCATAGCACCTGCTATGGGATGGAATGGAGCGTGGAGCAGAGTGCAGACACCATGGCCAGGCTCTCTTGGAATCCTCATAGGGAGGGGAACTCAGTGGTGCTGTGTAGCTGATAAACCCCATAACACCTGTCAGCCAGGGGAGAGAGGAGGAGAGGTATTGCTGCCAAGGCAGCAGCTGTGGTGAAATCACTCTCCTCAGATGAGCTTGGTTCATTATAACCTAACTGTAATATTAGCACACACCTACATCCCAAAGGCACCCCCTCCATGGTACAGCCACCCCCCAATGTGCATGTGCTCTATGTTTTAGTGACTGTACCTTTAAGAGCAAAGTGAGTTGCACCAAGCAGTAGTAACCAAGGTAGGCATGACTGGAGTGACTCAAGCTCCACCTAAACATGAAAAATGGTCTCTACTAAGTAGAGACTGGGGAGAAGTAAGGGAAGACACCATTGCAATTGCTGGGATCTTTCAATGAGCTGAAACTGTCTCCTTGCCCACAGGGACTCCTCTTGGTAAGAACCACACTCTGTGTCTAAATGCTTTTATTGAGTATTGGAGCTTGTCTCTGCATTGCTTTGAATACATTTTTGCAGTAAGATGCTATCACCTACAGATACTATCAAACCTTCACCTGTCACAATTTTCTATTAATAGAGAGTGTTATTCCATAAACTGTGAGTGTGAGTCCTTCATGGCAGTCTCCAGCAGCAGGGAACACACTTGAATAATGTGAACGACATGCTGAGGATTCTCCCTTATGCTGTTGGTGTGTGTTCCTGCACAAGTCAGTCAGACCAGCCTCTGACCCAGCAGGACTATTCAGAGAAGGGTCCCCCTAAAAGGACACTGACAGGCTGGTCAGGCACAACAGTCTCAGCTTTCCTGGGCCACTGACAGACAATTCAAACACTGAGGGTTGAGAAAAATCTCCCTTTTTCATGTGACAACTAGAAAAACTTCTGAGAGGCTTGTACAGTCTTAATTATGTTTTAGTGAATGCCTTCTATTTCCTTTGCACTACACAATAACGGGTTGGAACTAGAGAAGCCCAAAGGTGTTTGCTGTGATTTACCTCCCTGCACAGAACCATATAAACCATAGTCTTAGACTTAGCCCAGAGGCTGGTGTTCAAAAGTGAGGAAAAATTACTGTGATTGGGTAAGACATTTGTTTTAAAATTAAATTAAATATATTTTAGATTAAGTCAACACTTCAGCCCACCATCAGGGAAAAAAGTTATTTTTCAAAGCTTTTTGAGTCTGCTAATTATTATGGGTTATGCATTACTTCTTCAGGAATGGCTACATGGCTGGTTTGCAGGAAGAGTGCACTATTAGGCAAGGTTGTACTCTAGACTAGTAACAATATTAAGGAGGAGAGAAGCTTAAGAAGTGGCATGGATAAAAATATGAAGAGATGTATGGGCGAAATAGGAAATAAGATTTTTATTAAGGAAGTCAGAGTGGAGCAATGAGGGAAAGAGATGCAGAAATGGACCAGTAGGAAATAAAAGTGGAGATGGAAAAATAGTAGCTTGGAAGGAGATGAGGGGCATAATAATTGAACAGTCATGGGAAAAAAAAGGCTAAGGCAATCCTCATGGTTCAAAAGGGCAAAAAATTAACAAAATTAACAGCTAAAATAAAAGCACCTCCAGCTTTACAATTATTTTTCCCACCTCATCCACAATCATGATCTCTACCTCAGTGAGACTGTGCACAGCAGAACATATGTTAACAGGAACTCAAGCAAAGTTTGCATTTTTCTTTTCAAATATAATTGCCTTGCATAAAGACCTAAGCATCATCCTGTTGCTGGAACAAATCGGGACACTGGACCAGAGAAGTGGAAAATAACTTAAAGGTCATGTGAGAACAGACCCTGCAATGGGATAAAAGTCATGAGCACAGAGGTCTCTTTCTGACAAGAATAGGAAGAGACACATGGCTGAGGGAGTAAAATTCAGGCCAACCCTCCAAAGCTGACACCACCACACTCATCTAACTCCTGAGCATCCTGTTCTTCCTCTCCCCATAACTGCAGACTCTAGCAAGCCAAGAGAGCTGTCTGGATTCAGATAAAAGGAAATATAGTCATCCTGGTGGCACTGGCATTGTTGCTCACCTCATGTCTCTTTAATTTCTTCCTCCACATGGTGGATTGCAGAAGAGAGGAATGGCATCTTGCTAAATGCATTGTATTCCACTGCTCTGAATGTGTACTGGGAAGGAGAAATTGCTGATAATCATACATGTGATTGCAGACATATTAATCCTTATTAATACAAACAATTTAGTCTTTTAAAAGATTAAAAATATGTACCCCGTTTCCAAAGAAGAATATAGTCCAGATCCAAATAAGTCTATATTTATGTTTTTATATAAATGTGTAAGTAGATTCAATTTGTCCTATTCACAATGTATTTCTGGCAGTCATGAAAATCCTTTTCCAGCTTTTTAGCAAGTGTGGACTCTGCAGGTCTACATATCACATCTCTGCAGAGTGCAGAACACAGCAGAGGTTTGATTACCAAGCAGCACCGTCATACTACAAAAAAAAAAAAAAAAAAAAAACCAAAAAAAAAAAAAAAAAAAAACCAACAAAACAAAACAAAACAATGCACCACCTCAGTAACAAGGAGACCATAAGGCTCATGTTATTGTTCAAGTGTTACTTAGTGTGTTAAGTGCCTTGAATTAATCAGACTTAATTTTATATGCATTCATTTTACATATATTAGGTTTCAGCTTAATCTTGTAATGTACTTATGAGACATATGTTGAGTTTATACAGATTAATTATATGTAATAGCTTATATTTTATTTATTTTATTTTAATTTCTGCATCCATATTTCAGATGTGTGCAATCCAGGATGCCCACATTTCCCAAGGAAGTTTTTCAATATCTCTTTCTCTCTCCCCCTTTTTTAGAAAGTTCTTACCTTTTCATTCCGTTATTGAATTCAAGTGGCTCTAGTGCCTTGTAATAACAAAAAATTAGACTGGCAATACTCACAGCTTTACAGCAATGCATCATTGACATTCAGGTATCATGACAGAATGATGGAAATCATCAGACCTATCAGCTCTGAGTTCAATAACACTACATGAAACTGTTCTTCAATGTGCTGTTGGACTCTATGTAAAAAACTGATGGTAGAAGTCTAAACCCATAGAGTCTATTCATATAAATAAACTCAGTACAAGTTGAGCTCTAGTACATAACTTAAAATTGAGCTTCAATCAGTTGCTGGCACACGCTCGAGGATTTTAAAAAGTACAAAGGCAATTCTCCAAATTATGTATCTACTGACAGCTGACTTTCTTGAATTATTCAAAAGCAGGAGCTTTTGGCAATCAATGCATCAAGCTGAACAGAGTTAAAACTTAGAGTAGTGCAGAAGTTGTAAGATTTAAAATGTATGTCACCTGAAAGTGTATTGCCCCTTGCCAGACCAATAATGCTTGATACAAAAAAGTGTAAGTTAGTGTCAAAATTAAGGGCATCTGTGTAACCTGTAGTGCCAGCCTGAAGATGGGCAGAGTGGTCAAGGCACCAGTATATTCTTCCTCAACTTCAGCCTGAATTTTCACTTTAAATTTGTTTTTAAGATATTTGTTTTGATGATATTATTTCTCCTCCTGCATTCACAGATGCTCAGTTTTATCCTTCAAGTTCTGGCACAGAAGTCTTCTTATCAGAGGCCATAACATTCTAAGAAAAAATTGTTCAGTTAAGAGACATTCATAAAGCTGCAAAAGAATGTAACATCTTGGCTTTCAGTCATACTGTGTGAGGACTGCTACAAGAGAGACTGTACTTAAGAAGCACAGAATATCTATTGATACAATTTCATATTAAAAAAAAAAAAAACTTATCACTGTCCTATAATTATAGCAACACAGTTTTGAGCATGACGTTCTGTAGCATATGGGAAGAGTATTATTTCCTTCTGACTGCTGCTTTGCCCCCCATTTCAAAGCTTCTCTAATATTTCATGTGAATTCATAACATTTTAACCAGATTATGCCATTACTAAAACATAATCTCTTTCACAGTGTATATTTGCAAATTATTTGAGGGGTGTGACCCTACAGCAATTCAACTTAAAGTTTTACCCCTCTGGGACAGAAAACAATAGGCAAAGTAGCACTCACAGCAATATATGAACACCATACAGTAGGGATTTTCTTTAAGATTTTTTCCTTTTTCTGAAAATATTGTTACTACCATGCTCACCAAGTAAATACTTTCACTACTGGTGTATATTGTCATTTATCCTAAAATAATTAAAATGTCTGCATTATAACTGTAAATAAAATCAGAAGGTAACTGTCTTAGGTTTGAAAAATCATTAATCCTTTCTTTTTTATCATAAAAATGGAATTGAGATTCATGTTCCCATTTATGTGAGTTTTATTCTCTCAGTCCCGTGATTCACCTGCTTGCTGTCACTGCAACAAGTGAAATAAGAGCTGTGCTAGGAGGATGAGGCAGACCTCTCAGACTGGGCCAGGCTTTTACAAACACACAGCAGTCCTTAAAATGTCAGCTCTCTCTTCAGTGACATCCTGTCTGCAGTGACAACTACTGCTGCAATGCTTATTCAGTAGCTACTGTGAGGCTGCCAACAGGTGTCCTGAGCCAAGGTTTCTTTTCATCTATTGTTGCTTAATGGGAACAAAAATTATTGTAAAGGATCTGCCAACATGACAAAATGCTACAAATACCCTAAGAGTAATACCTATAGGCACTTTAGCAAGGGAAGCAGAAATATTCTCCAGAAAAACTAACCTCAGTACATCATTTACATTTTTGTTTTCTGTCATTGCTTTAATGGTTAAAGAGAAGTAGAAATATAAAAATACTTAATTTCTCTAGAAAATAAGAATATATGTACCACAGGGAAGACCAGTCCACATATGATGCTTCCTATTTCTCCTTGCTTCCTTTGTTTTAGAACTTTTATCTAAATGTTAAATATCTAAACTTTTATGACTTATTTTCCTCATTTTCAGGAGAAAAGATCATGCTTGGGAAAATACCTAAATTCTCCCAAAGTTTGGCAATACACAAATAAAGAATTTTCCAGGATTATTTCTGCAACCATGAAGATCAGGTATACTAAGTATAACTTTATTAAATCTGTTAGGGGTGCCAAACCCCGTAGACCAAAAGAGGCAAGGCTGCTGCATCTCCATGTCTCCAGATCCAGCCAGGATCCATGTATTCCCAGCACGTCCCTGCATGCACACAGGTATGCAGCACATCCGTATGTAAAAATCCAACAAGCCACACACACACACTTGAAATGGGTCTCTCAGGCCATGCTCACACTGTGTCCCTAGAATTTGTCTCAGAGCCTCTGACCCCTCTGGAAGTCAGCTCTCAGCTTCTCTGGTCACTGTAGTATCTGGCCTAGACTTATGGCTGCTTAAATATTTGGTCACTTATCTATGTCACCAGCAAGACTAGCTTAGTATTTCCTAGTGATCACTCCCTCACATGCCCCATGTGCCTGCATCCTACTCCAGTTAGTGGAGCAGACCTACATGCACACAAAATAAAGAGTTCCTCACCCTCAAAAACAGTAATGGGATTTGGTGAGACCAGGAGCCAGGCATGACCAGCAACCTTTTTACATGGATCAAGACCTTTACCCCTCCCTTTTCACAAATTCTTTTCCTCCCTAAATCAGCTAGATACATCCCTTTCCCTACTTTTAATTTCTCTCCAAAGAAGCCCATAGAAATCTTGTCCAGTCCCAAAATATGCTTTCTGGCTTCTCATAATAAGTTTCATATTCCCAAAGGCTATCCAAAAGGTGATCCAGAAACTCTTTGCTCTGAGGCATTGTGATGGGTGTCAGTGTCAGACCACAGGACAGGTTATGGTCCCAGAGAAGCTGGGGAAGGGGTTAGAAGGGTATCATAAATGTTCCACATTACCACTGTTCATTTGTGCTCCCCTGTCTGTGCGGGCACGAGGGTTTTTTTTAACCATTACCCAACAAAACTGATTGCCATGTCATCAGAACACATAACGTGGGATAAGCAACAAGAGAGAATAAATGCTGCAGGCTGAGACAGAAAAGATGTTCAATGCTGCCAGCTGTGTGATGAGCCAGTATCGATCCCACAGAAAGTACATCCATTATACAAGATGCAGTTGGCTCCATGCTGATAAGTCATTGAGGAGAAGGCAAAGATATACAAGAATCAATGCAGGCCCCCTCTCTCTTTTTCCTGCATGATAGCACAACAGTATTGGGCTTTCCCATACCAACTCAGCTGTCCTTCATCCACCCACCTTTACTTCCTAGGAATATTTTTCCTCATGCACAATCCTCATCTTTCTTTATTTTTACTTTTCCCATGCCCTTTTTAAGATACATGCTTCAGTTTGACCTGATGTGGAAGCTAAGAACTGTACATTACAATACCTCAGTGTTAGCTTCTTCTATCTGATCCCCAGGAGGTTTGGGGTTTCTTTCATTAGTACTGCAAAATCATGTACACATTTGGACATGCTTATGGTGTGTTTGGCTCTGTATCTAAATGCTGTCACCTTGCTCCTACCTTTTTCTACTTCAGAAAAAGACGTCATTACAAACATTTACAGCAAAGGTGATTCCTTCAGGGTTTGTAGAACTGGTAGGTCTGAAACAGTCTTGTCTTAGCAACTCAAGAGAACAGGTAAGAATTTCAAGGTGTCTAGGGAAGGACTAACAACTAGGATAGAAGATGACATCAGAATCCAGATTTTTTTTTTCAGAGCAATGTAACTTCTTGAGTAAGTCACTCTGCACTGGTCACCATGACCCTTTCCTACCAATGAGATCATACACATGTCCACTTTCACCAAAAATTCAGATACTATGTCACATAGTGAGAGAATTGCTCATTCAAATGAGTAGAAAATGTATAGCATCTGCTACATATGGTCTTCCCCAGTCATGTTATGGATGTCTGAGTGTTCATGTGGTAGACATGAAGCAAACTTTAATATTATTTCTACCAACAGTCCTCTACAATTCCAACAGATAGATTGATACAAAGTCATATCCAGATAGTGGATGGAAGCAGGTTGTTTGTGAGATGGACATCACCATGTTGTGAAGACTATGATGACAGCATTCCAGAGACAGACTTGGTGATATCCTAACTAGATGTTATTCTTTTGTGAAAAAAGAACCCCTGAGTTTTCCTTGGGATGTTATATTCTTAAACCCCTTTCTCCACATTTGCCCCCTTTCTGAAAATTTGCTTTCTAAACAAGTTAAAATCAAACAAACTTGATCAAACACAAGTTTAAAAATTCCCAAAGCAGATCTTTCTCCCACTGTCAGCCTCAAATCCCTTTTAAACTACCCAGTGTTTCTCTCCCTTAAAACAACTTAGCTTCTCCTAAACAATATGTTTGGGGAGAGGGGACACACAGAGCTGACATTCTGTTCCCAGAACAGGCAGGAATATAGATGGGCATATTGCTTTGGCGGCTGAGAAATTTGTTCCCCCTCTATGCTCATTCTTTCATTAGTTTCCCTTCTGTGACTGCCAACAACATTGCCAATTAGTGCTAATCATGGTATGGACACCTGTCCACAAGAAAGGAGGTTGAGAACAATTACACAGTCATTTTCCAAAGCACACAAAGCAGCTGTCAAACAGTAATGACTTGCAGTCACTTCTGGCATGGGCTGTACTGCAACAGGTGGCCAAAAGGTAAAATAACATTAATGGCATTATCTGCTTTCTTAGTTGCTCTATGCTGGACTTTCATTCTTCCTTTACATTCCACAGCATTTAAAGCTTGCAAAGAGTAGTGACAGCTATAATATCTATAGATGTAAATCTCATGTTCTTTTACTCACTATAAGAACTTTGAAAATATGAAGAAATTTATATTTCTGTACACTTCAAGAAGATGAAGTGACAGAGATTTAAGCACAGGGAGTTTTAAAATTGAAATCAGAAGCTGTAAATTGGAATTCTATGAGTTTCACATGAGCTGATCTTCCATAATCTCTACAGTTATGCATCATCTAATATGTTCCAAGAATCTTCTTTTTATAGACAAGTTTCAGTGAGCTCAGGAGGTGCTGTTTGTGCCAAAACCTCTCCAAATCAGGAATCACATTCACTTCAAACTTAGGAGGAGAAAATACAGACTGTGTAAGTAGTAGCCAAATGTGGGAAAGCATGGTTTAACAATTTTCCCATCACTGTGAAGGAACTGTTTGACAGAAACTGAAAATCCATTTCTCCATAACAGCACATCACAAACTGCACATTGGAAGTGTCTCACCTGTTCTCTCAGTCCTTTGCCTCAATTGCTATACATTATTTGACATTGAAAAGTCCTACAGATGACCACCTCCTTATCACAATTGATTCATTGTCAGGACAGCTCTACGATATCTATTGCATGGGCAGAGAGCCTCAGGAACAATAAAGTGCAGGAACAGTAGGAGAAATTCAGAAAGATTTATTGTAGCCTGTGGTAACTCCTCACTACCAATCCTTGCTAAGTTACTGTTCTTTCCACAGACTCTGCGTGTGTGATTTCCCACACTTATTTTAAAAGTGAAATGCAAAGCCATCTCTGCAGAAATCTGAAGGCAGTCACTCAGTGATAAGCAGCAGGCTCTTAGTTATTAGCTGCACTGCACAGATCTCTTGAAATTCAAGTCAGAGAGTATTTCTACTGTGAATTATTCTCATGGAATGGGATCTGCAGAAAAGAGAGATGAAGAAGACCTTTCATCAGGTTTGAGTCCAGATTCTGAGGTCAGATACCTCAAGCCTTGCTGCTGCACTCTCACAGCTGGATGCCTCTTGGCTCCATCTCCTCTGGTCTCGCCATATCCCAGGAGTATCTCTTTCCATAGCATAGACTGTCTGGCAGTGCCAGCTTTGCACCATGCTCTGCTGTGCTTTCTCCAAAGCTCATCAAAGCCACCTCTGCCCAGGCACGAAGAGATCCTTCCTGGTCAGCACAGTCAGCGAGCGTCCCTTTAGCGGACGAACGATGAGCGCGGCGCTCCCGCCGCTCCCGCCGCTCCCGCCGCCCCCGCCGCTCCCGCCGCCCCCGCCGCTCCCGCCGCTCCCGCCGCCCCCGCCGCTCCCGCCGCCCCCGCCGCTCCCGCCGCTCCCGCCGCTCCCGCCGCCTGCCCTGGCGCGGGCGCTGCCCGTGGTGCTGAAGCCTTTCCCTCGGTCCCTCCCTGCCCGGCGTTCTGGATGCGGGCACCATGAGGCCATAACGCTGCAGGAAAAGCATTTCTGAAGACGTTTCCTGGCCAAACCTATCGGCCAAGAAGCTGTATGATACGGTTTGTCCCAGCAGAATAAGAAAAACAATTCAGATAAATATTGATTTAAGAAATGTCTCACCCACTTTCTTTCTCTCTGAGACTTGATAGTCTTCCAAAAGCCTCATTAAGTTGTCACTTTGTAATCTTCAGGTAACCCATCTGTCTGCCAGATTTGGCTTGGGGTTTTGGTCATCTTTATCACAGTGAATCTGGTGATTTCAGTCCTATTTGCTAAAGCCAGGCTGTTAGACATCTTGCCAACACAGGTCAAACAATATGATATTCTTTATAAAAGTATTTTGTGAAAGAATGACTCACTAAACCTTTCATAAGGCAGATCTGATACCTACTTAATCCACAGATAAGTCAGAGTTTACGAATCGCTGAGTAAGTCATACAAAGCTAACATGGTGAAAACATAGATATTTAAATATTAACATTAATGTTATCAGTTCTCTTAAATACAGGACAGATGATTCCATCCAATAGTACTATTTTAGAGTTTAGTAACTGTACATCACAATCTATTTGTTTTTAAGGACATACTGGCACTATCACTACTCCAAAATGATCCTTTGAAATTTCACTCTACTTCACATAAGATGTACATCCTAGCTGCCTACAAAAAAACCCACAAGGTCAATGAGCATAATTGTTCCCTCTGGAAAAGAATACAGGGGAAACCAAATTATTCTGGCAATTAAAAATAGGAAGCAGATTCTTACAGCTCAAATTTATTGTGGATTTCTGACAATCAGAAACAGCTGGACAAATGTACCTATACAAAAGATATTTGCACAGAAACCTACAAAAATTGATGCCCTTGGACACCATCTCATCCAAAGTGCTTGGCCATTGTTGGAGCAGGCTTGTTGAACTCAGGGATACTGCTCAGATGCTTCATACTACACACAGGCCTAAGTACCTTTCTCAGTTAAGTTCTTAGACAAGTCTAACTAAGAAAAATCAGCATTCCATGACAGCCAACGTCCCTGTTGTGCTTTCAGCAAATATACATCAAAATCCAGATGACACCTGAACTATCCTAGAGGCATCTATGCATTCACCATTAAAGTAAAAATTTTCCTTCCTCTACCACGTTAATAAAAACTTGAGTTTTTTTAGTTTCCAAGGATGCTAGTCTAACTCTGAAATCAAACACCAAAATCCCTTTTTTAATTGTGTTGGAAACAAGAGTTAGTTTTACCATATAAATTACTTCAATGTCTAGGCACTTTTTTAAAGTATTATATCCCAGTTTGACAAAATAATAGTGACTGCATTACTTTCATTTTCAGCCAAATTAGGCAATGAAGGGGGGGGGGAAATTAAAATTGTGTGATAGTTGAGATTATATCAAGTCTAAAACTTTCCATAATGTGTTGGTTGAAGACCAAAGGAAAAAGTCTGACAAGCAGTCTGATTTGTTTCAAAAGTTCACTTATTGCCTTTTACCTAGATCCTGCTTGGAAACAAAACATTATCAAGCAGAAATAGTAATTTCACAGTTGGCAAGGCTTGATATTCAACAGCAGTTCTTACAGTACCACAGCAGTACAGAATGTGACTCATCACTCTTCCTTAGGGTGCACAGGCTCATTCTCTGACATCCAACAGCTTCTCCTTTATCTTGGTTGGGTAGGAACATTAAGGCTCTCAATTTTCCAATGTATTTCAGAGTGATTTACCTAAAACCTGAATTTAGCAAAGTAAAACTTCAGCACTCAAACTGGTTGCAATCAATCATTCAACAATGAATGGAAAGTTTACTAGACACTAGAGACAGTGATTCTTATAGCTGTTTGGTGAAATACCTCATCCTTTTCTCTTACAAAAATGTTCAGGAAGGTCACTTGTGGGCAAGATAAAAAAGGTCACTGACCTCTGTTCAGGTGACAGGTTTATTTGCAGCGCACAGTTATCCAGAAGGAAGCAGACAGGGAGTCAGCCAACAGAGATCTAAACCACAGTCACATCAATTAAAAAAAAAAATTGAGAAAGAAAGGGCTTTCTGAGATCTTTTGTCAGATCATTTCATGCCAATTGATTTTCTTTGTCCTTTGAGGGAGATTTTCTCTGATACTGAGTATTTTCACATGCAAATATGGCTACCACTGAAATTGCAAGAGAATGTCCTTCTTCTAGGGTGGATGTGTTCATTTGATCTCTTTAAGGTCAGCTTTTAGAATGAAGACATAAAAGCATGTGTTTCTCACAAATGACCATCAAAGGGAGTTGATGGAAAGCTCAGATCAAAACCTCAGTGTTACAAGGAGAGGTAAAGTAAGACAAATTCCATCCTGGGATCCTTCAGGCTGAAGACACACAGTTCTCCAATAAGATCTAAATCTGCAAAATACAAAACACACTGTCAAAAAAAAAGTTAAAAATTTAGATCACAAGGACAGTAATGGCACTTCACATGTTCAATAGCAGCTCCACTCTCTGTACAACCAGAGCACAAATATGACTCTGCTGGGAAAGTCTGAAGCAATAGCACAGCTCTTCTGCATAGTAACGAGAGCTTGGCACAACTCAACTCTTCAAGTTGAAGTTACTCAATAAGGCCCAGCATTCACATTAATTTAAGGGCAACATTCCCTTTGTCAATAAAGGTCACAAGATTTGATCATTCTGCATCTGCACAGTTGTTTGGAAAAAATTAATTTGCTCAGTGAAAAAAACAAATAATATTTTAATCATTAGCAGCATTGCCCTGGTAATAAAAATGTGATGCTTCCCACCTAACCTCACCCCCAGCTGAGAAATTTATTTTAGTTCCTCCTAGTGATGCAATAAGCTCTTTATTGTAAAAAAAACTATGAACCTCAGATTGATTATATGAACCAGAAGGATTGCTGTGAGCTTCCAGTTTGTACTAAAACTCAGAAGCTGAGCAGAGATCATTTGGACCATCAACATGGCTTTAACAAAGTAAAACAGACCAAACTGAAGGGGAAAAATCTATCCTGATCTTCAAGTTTGCCTGCAGAGAGCCCTGAAATTATAGCACACTGCTACAAAAGATGCCTTTCTTCTTGAAATTGCTGCAAGCTGACCTTATTAATAATATGAGAAACACTGCAGAAAAAAAAATGTCACTCCACAAAATAATAACACCCAGTACAGAAAGTTAGGGGGGGAAAAAACAGTTACAATCACATTCTAACCACGTTTTCCTCTTTGATACAACAAATAACTTCCATTTTCAACAATGGGAGTTACTCACGTACAACAAATGGAAAATAGGCCCCAGTCTGCTCAGAAATTGGTGTGAATGGAAAACACAGATTACAGGCAACAATAAAATATATTTCTACTGATAGCTCACTTTTCTTCTGTTGTTCTCATTCAGAGTCAGGGAATATGTCCATGTATCTCTTTCCTCTTTCTTCTTTCTTTTTGGGACAGATTTTCCAATTTTTATATATTAAAATTCAAACTCAAAATACACACATTTGGCACCTTGAAAAGTCTGATCTTGAAGAGTTTTTGGATAAAAAGGTGGAAAGTGTATGTTTTTTACAGTGAAGCATTAAAAAAGCATTGAGGAGATAGTGGAAGTCATTATCAGAATACTTCAGCTTACTGTTTATGCTTCCAGAAGCAAACATATAAAATGAAAGCAAAGTATGTCTTGATACAATGTAGCAACAATTTCAACAAAACTTTCATCAAATATTTTCATTCCATTTAAAAATTCTATATGTAGGTTCACAGCATTATGCAGCACTATCATGCATAGAGTTCATAATGTGTTCTAAAGGGGCACAATTGAAATAAAAATCTACAGAATATCCTTGGATCTTTCCTGTTCCAGAGAGAGAACCCTGCAGTCAGAAACATGTCAGCATTCTCCCTAGGGAGATTTCAAAGTCTGGACAGAGCCACTCAGAAACAAAGGCAGCTCTTTATGGAAGATTGTATGTAAGCCAAGCTCTCCCCAAGCTTGCTCAAGTTCTTTTATTATTGTGTTTGTTTGGTTTTTTTTATCTGAAGCACAGCTATCCCCAGAAGTCACTTCACAGCATAGTCAAGGAGACATCTACTCCCCATGTCAGAAATACCGAGTTCCTCTGCTCTGATGAGGTTGAAGCTTTGTCTCTGCACAGTAAATATCAGGTTGAGCTGCAGACGAGACACAGCAGAGCCCAGCTAGCAGAGCTGAGACTTCTTTCTGACATAAAAAGACATAATTTTTCTAATGCAAATACAATTTTTACTTTTTCCCTAGCCCTATACCTGTTTCATCTTTGCATGTAGCCAATTATCCATCTCAAGTCTAACAAACACCTTTCAAAGTATTTGAATAAAATTCCTTTTGATTTAATTTTTTTAAAAAATAAATAATTTAAGTTGCAAAATATATATATATTCCTATTAACTTTAGGAATTTTCTCAGAAGCAACCTGAAATGTTGAACGCCAAGTCAATATTACAGTGTCTTGGAGTGTGTGATTTTTAATGACTTAAAATTAAAAGTACCAACAATCAAGATTAAACCTTTTGTTTCTCATCAAAACATTCAGACATTTCCTGCCTTGCATGGTGTTAGACTAAACTGAACAGTCAAATCTTCTGATCACACTTTCTATCCTGCACTATTCCAAGAAAAGCTTAATCTTGTTATGACATGCCTGTGACCAGTAATGTGATCAGGGAAAAAGGAGAAAGAATTCATCAGCTAACAGGAGAAACTAGAACAGAAGAATAAGTGAAAAGTAAGTAGAGAAATCTGTAACAGAACAAATATAATTAAAGAGAAGGCTTTTTGGAAAGTTAGACATGAGGAACAATTTCTTATTCTGAAATTTTCAACATTTCATTACTAGTCCCTTGGGGCTGTCCACACAATTGCTTAGAAACCATACTTATTTATGCATAACTTGGATCTTAGTTCAATAAATCAAAATTATTTTATTCCAGTCATAACCATTTAATGTAACAGATGAAACTATTCCAAAAGCCTATTCAGAGAAATACAAGGAAAATTATTTGTCACTTATACTTTTGCCATCAACTTGAAAAGAGCTACAAGGGCTTTTGAAATTTTGTGGCTGCCTTTAAAAAGATGGCACTAGTGAGCCCATATATCACACATTAATTGTTACCCCAATCATCCTCTAAGGTGAAGCTTTGAATATAGCTCCAAACTGGGATTTACAATCATTGTCAATAAAGTCTGCACGTTACAGTGATTAGTGAAGTAGAAAATAATGAGGAAGACACTTGCTCTTACAGAAGGTTTTCAATTGCATGGCAAAGTGGCTTGATGCATTGGAAAAACTCTGGAAATATCACCAAGTGGGGGAGGCAGATCCCACTGACTGGATAGGAACTCAGAGATGGTACATGGGAGTTGTCAGACTGAGCAGCGTGAAGGGTTGCTTCAGGCCCTGACACCAAAAAAAGAGGGGATATCAAACTAGAGCAGGGATTTTGCTGCTCTACAGGGGGTTGGCCAGTTAGGAATAGTATGGGTCAGTTGTCCAAGGTGATATGGAGCACATTCAAAGAAGACTGGGAAAAAAACAAAAAGGCTTGAGAGAAAAGCTTGTGTTACAAGCCTTAAGGTCCTAAAATATATCTTATGAATGACAAAATAGAAAAGAGCTAGGCCTGGAGGATCAAACAAAGAACAGACCTGGTAGAGAGCAACAAATATGTTGACTAGGGGCAAGGTCAGACAAATGAAGTAAGATCTGATTTGTTGGCACCAAGAGGTAATTATCAGAACAGTTTCTCTTCAGAATGAGATGTGGTCATTTGCATATTACATCTTGAAATGAGAAGTGTGCTGAACAGCCAAGGTGGTGCTTTCTAGTCTTGGGAATCACACTTGAATAGGAAAAGCAGAACCGACTGTCATGGTTTAACTCCAGATGACAATTAAGCACCACACATCTCCTCGTCCACTCTTCCCCAGTGAGATGGGGGAGAGAACCAGAAGGGTAAAAGTGAGAAAACTCATGGGTCAAGATAAAGACATTTTAAATAAGCAAAAGACACTTGTGCAAGTAAAGAAAAACAAGGTTTTTGCTCCCTACTTCCCATGAGCAGGCAAATACAAAGACCTCTTCAAGAAAGCAGGGCTCCATCACTCATAGGAGTGACTTGTGAAGGCAAACACCATCACCAAAAATGTCCCTCCCCACTTCCTCCTTCTGCTTCCAGTTGTATATGCTGAGTATGACATCACGTGATATAACATATATCTTTAGTTACTGGGAGTCAACAATCTCATCTGTGTCCCCTCTCTGACCCTATTGCCCTTCCTCTTCCAGGACAAGATTCCTCTGACCGCACGAACCATCTGCTTGAGCTGCACCACAGCACTGCTTATTTTCATTTCTGCCTGCAAAGAGAGCTGATGTGTAGACTACCACGATGTGTAGTCTCAGCAGTTGGGTTTGATTCAATGAATTCCATGCCTTGTGACATCTAGGTTTATGTTTTCAGATTTGTCTTCAAACACTGTCCCAGGGTCGGGGGAATGCAAATGTCACTGGCACAAAATAACACAGGGAAGGGAGAGTAATTCAAAAACGCCCTTATAACAAATAATTTCCCCAGCCATACCTGTCTTTATTTAGGAATACTGATTTCCTGCTTACCTTTCCTAAAAGAAAGTGTGAAAAGTTCTACCCTGGCTCCTCTGTGACAGCAAATTTGGCTTGCACATAGGTACCTCTGTTTCTACATCAAAGAATAATAATGATTTTTACTTTTTTAAACCAGGACTATGCAAACAAATGTTCACAGTCATATGTAGCATTTGTCTAAGAGCCAAGTATTTAGCACCCTCATCCTGTGACCTTCAGTGAAAATTAAAATTCTCACCGCTTTACAACAGATGCCAATCAGCTCAGTAATACCCACACCATTTTTATCACATTGCTACATTAAACACAAAGTAACATTTAGTAGAAACAGAAATTTTGTGAGGAATGTTTAAGTTGCAGCTGGGGGGTTATTTTTAAAAACAATAAAAATGTCAGTGATACAAGGATACAAAGATATGTGGCACAATGCCCACGTCTCAGCCAAGGAAACAGGAACAGATGACACCAAATATGCTCTAGGCTGTTAGTTAGAGGAGCGTGCCAACAGTGCAATGTGTTACTACACAGGAAGCCTGAGTTCAGAAGCAACAAGAGCTTGTTGAAACTGCAGCTGAAATAGTGTTCTACATAAAATAGCTTTTTCACAAAACAGACTTTAAAAAACACCAAAAAAAAGCCACCAAAAATTTAATTTAAAATACATTAGGAAAGAAAATCTGTTTCTATACAGAAAAGAAACGGATTTTGATAGTTTGCCAAAAATGAAAGGGATGGCTGAGTGTTGCATTTATTTGCTTCCTGGCTTGAAGATTTTTCTTATCAGTGATGCTACAGAAATAAAAAATGTTATAATTTTTCAGCTTTTTATTTTTGCTAAGTTTCTGCCCTGGAAATTTGCTTTCATCACACTTCAACAGGAAGCATTTAATTTTCAAACAGCTGTAGCAACATTCACCTGGCTGCGTCCTTTCTCCTGTTACTGAATATGACAGGACTACATAGCATTTAAACCAGCAACAGCACCAAAGGCAAAATGCTGTGTATTATTTTTCTTCAAACTTGCAATCATGGACAATTCCACATGGAATTACAAACAAAGCAGTCTTTAATTAACTACCATTGAAATATACGCTCCTCCCATGAGCTCCTTTCAGAACAAAGCAAAAAAAGCTCAAAAACTGCATTTTCATGCTATTTTATAAACCTGCCTTTCAGGAATGGTGCACCTCCTGCCTCTAGGTATAGATTGTGTTTTCTGGGTCTTGTACAATATTCTGCCGTTCC
This sequence comes from Vidua chalybeata, assembly GCF_026979565.1. NCBI lineage: Eukaryota > Metazoa > Chordata > Aves > Passeriformes > Viduidae > Vidua > Vidua chalybeata. Next base: position 12,952,922 of record NC_071531.1, read on the forward strand.
CAATTCCTCCAGAGGAGTGGCAGCTTGCAGCACCTTTACCAAGGCTGGCAAGATGAATTTAGCCCCTGGAGTCTGTGACCTGAGCTGGCTGGAGCTCAGGCACACTGGGTGGGGAACAGGCAAGGGCAGTAGCTCAGGCCATGCACTCACAAGAGATGCATGAGCTCAGCCACAGCCACATGCCTGTGTCTAATGCATGGGGGTTGGCAAGAGCACAGGCTTCTCTGCTTCAGTCTGTGAAGAAAGCCCTGAAAAGGTGTGGGTGGCAAAACCCAGCCCGATCCTACTGCCATCCTATCTATAGGTCTCCAGCTCCTGGGGTGGCTTTGCAGGGCAGCTGTAGGGCAGTTTATCTGAAACCGGTTGTCTAAGAGTTTGTTTAATTGTATGGTAGCATTTGTTGTGCCTGCTGTGGAAATAACAAAGACACATTTAGATTAAGAGGCTGCATTTTCTTAAAATAAATTTATTAATGATCCTGATTTCATAACCCTTACAGTATGAAAAAAGTTAAGCACTTACTGGCCTAAGTGCAGGTGACAGAAAATTCATTTGTACAAAACATGGATGGTGCAACTAAGCAACAGTTGTATCTAGTTAATATTCACACTGAAACACCAAAAATAAGATACTAAAAAAGCTCTTTGACTTTCAAAGGCAATTTAGGGGAGAAAAAAGTCATTGCAAAATCAATCTGTTTTCAGTCTCTGATTAAGTCACTGTTTCCAGGGGCAGCATTTTCAAGATTAAACTTAAAAATGCCATCAGGAGCCCAGTCACAACAGAGATATGATCCCAGTATTGTAGCTTCCCTGCCCCAGTAAGGGCTTTAAATCACCAGTTTGTAGATTTCCTGTAGGATGCTAAGTGATAAGGAGCATTAAGGAAAGGCATAGGCAGTATGGGGTCAGTTGCCTGCTCTTCCAGGAGCAATTGCTTGAACCTCTGTGGTACCCTTTTGACTGTGCCTAGGGCTACCTTGCAATCCTTTGCAATACCAAGTATCCTTCTTTTGATCCATTAAGTCTATGGGCTCCTAAAATGGCCTCTGTATTTAGGTTACCTCCTAAATAGGGATTGGGGGATGCCAGCCACTCACAGCTCCTCTGCTGTTCCTGAGACAAGTGGTAATCTGTAGTGAAACAGCAATCTGTGGTGATCCTTCTATGGAAGGATTCAAATAATGGACTTTTCCAGTGTAATCAGATTATGGGAATTTTTTTTGTGTCCTTCTGTGATACTATCAGGCATTAGATGGAAATACAACTGAAAACTGACTGAGCTTTTAAGCTGAGACTGTGGAGCGCTGAATTCTCACAAATATAGTTATTGCATATTTATAAGATAGCTTTAAAGAGTGAGTCAACAAAATCTATCCCTGGTGTGCTTATTATAATGGACTGATTTTTAAAAATGGGTTGAGAGACAACCTGAGGACTGGAAAGTGTATTGTATAGAAATGAATAGGCCTGTTTAGACAAGTAGATACAAGGTGCATTTGTGGTGATTTCCTTCTATTTGGGCCCAAGCAGGTTTTCTTTCCACAAAGAGGCATATATTCTTTTATTCTCTGCATCATTCAAGTAGTCGTGAACCCAACTTGTCCTTAGTATTGCGTGACAGCCTGCTGAGGAAATGGCCCCGAAATAATGAGGGATGGGATTCAGTGAAATATTGTTCATATTTTTACTGCCACACAGATCTACACAAAGACTCTACAATAGCAGCAGCATTCTGCTGATCTACTGATTTTCTTCTGTGTAGACCCCGCAGAGGCACAATAACAAGAGCAAAATAATAAAGAAGCCATATAAAGCTTTGTGACTGTGCTTGTTATGACTGTTTCTTTAAATAAGACAGACCATGAGAACATAATGTGTCCCTACAGTGAGGCATTTCATCTCCTCACGAAAATAATTCATGAAGGGAGCACTTCAAATCTATTAAAATATTCCCACTTCCTCTTCCACCAGCTTCCATTAAGAATTGCAAGAAAGGTTAAAGATTTAATGGATGTTGAGGTTGAACTTGCTGTCCTTTTCAGACCCTCCTGGTCAGAGCCAATGGCCACCACTCACGCTGTGCATTACCACTGCCTGAATAAGCTTCCTATGTTTTGCCTGACTTTTTGATAAACAAAAACTTTCAGTCTCTAAGGCTCTGCAGCTCAAGACAAGATCTGTTTTCAATAGCAAAAATATACCTTGATTTATTCTCCTCTTCAACCAGGGTAATTTAGTTTTTAAAAGTTGTATTTCCAGATTTTGCAGAACTGGGTAAAGCTCTCAGGAATACACCTGCACTGAATGGAGGTATTCTTCCATCTCCCACCAAGGCATCAGATTCCATTGGAATGTGACTTTTTCAGTGCTGACAAAAAATGTCAATATTTTCAGGACTCTGAACATTTTGATATGGAACTTAAAAGCTGGATATCACACCAGTAAACTCTGGCTCTGCAGGACTCAACAAACTGCTGTCACATTATCTGAGCCACCCAGGGAGGTCACTGTCACAGAATAGGGAGTAAAGCAGCTCCCAGAGCCCCTTTCAGGGCAGAGTTTTCTGGACTTTAAAATTCATGGCAATTCAATCTGGAGCAAATCCCAAAAGCAGAAATCTTCCTATTTTTCCCTGAAAATGCATCAAAGAAGAGACACATCTATAAGGCATTTAGATTTTATAAATTGGCATTTTTCAACAAAGGCATGCTGTGTCAGGAAATTCCTGGCCAGCTCTAATCAGGAATGCATCTGGAAACCAAACATTTTGTCAGATGTATGGGCAAGATGGATTTAGCCAAGAAAGGAAAGGGATGTGATCAGCGATCCAGAAGATCAAAGGACATGGAAAATCAGGAGAGGATAGAATCAGCCAGCAAAATTCTTTACTTGCAATTAAAGTAGTTTAACACTACATCTGATGAGAAGCACTGTGTTTACCAGTGAAAACCACAGTTCTGGACAAAAGGGGCTGCCTTACTGGGAGCAGAGAAATAAGCAACCATAATCACAGTGCACAACTTTGACTACAACTTTGACTACTTTAGGGCCAGAGGCAATGGGGAGAAAGTAGGGACTGGGACCTCTCCTTTTCTACTTCCAATTCAATGATTAATTACCAGCACATGAGGGTATTTATCCTCAAGAAACTTAAGTTTGTTTTCAAATAAAGTTTCAAACAAACAAACAAGGACTCTGTGGGTCCTGGGGAGCAGCCACAGTTCAGCTGGACAGTAAATTTAATTTCTCAAAAGTAATGTTGTTTACATTGTCTCCACATTAGCCTCTAGAAAATTAGAAAAATAGAAGCTGAGATCCCCAGAGCACTATTTACAGGAAGGCAGTGTCAACAGGCAAGAGTTCTATTGTTCCTCTGAGCAGGGGCATTTTGAACTATATGTCCTATTTTTCCAGCCACTAAATGGTTATGAATTCTGGCATAAGGCTGAAGATGCAATTTCAAACCCCCTCAAGCAGAGAAGGAACTGAACTTGGCTAGATTACTGCCTGGCTGGGTGACTGTCTGGATCACTGCCCTACTAGCCAAGTTACTGTACAACAGAGAGAATTTGGGTCCTTACTGCTCCAGTGGCACCCCAGCTCTGGGGCTTCAGCCACCCTCTCAATAAATTGGCTCCAAAATAACAATCTTCCCCAGCACTCACTCCACCTGCCCCACACCACCAGTTCCACACTATCTGCTTTCACTCAGTACCTCCCTGCTGCCTCTGCCTGAACCCAAACCACCACCCAGCAGCTGGTTCCAACAGTCTCTACCCTGGAGATAAACCACTCTGTGGAGGTAGTTACCTGAGCCACAGGACAAATATTTCCATGCAGATGTTAATTGCCAGAAACCACTCACTATAAATCAGTGACACTGTCATAAATTCACAGACTAGGGAATAGCAGTCTCTAATTCTCCCCATCCCACTTGGATTACCAGCCAAACACTAGGAAGAGAGGAGAAAAAACCTTTTTTTAAGAGAAAATAGTTCTTGCTTAAATGTTTTCCCACATGGAACATCTGATGCATCAGAACTGCTAACACATCTGCAAGTTAAAAGTGTTTCTTCCAAAATGTAAACATAGAATTTTCTGCCTAAATTGATCATTCAGTCGTCAGATGCTATGAAGACTTGAGGGAGCATACAGGGATAGGGATGTAGTATGCATTTTTCTTACTTTTTTCCCCTAACCTTCAGATTTATACAAAATCTTTCATTGTATGCTCTGTAGCTGGAATGTCCAGTCTCTGAAGTGCAAGGAGTAGTCTACTTTTCAACCAGCAATTTAAGAATTCTGGCACTCCAGGATCTTCTCAGAATTCACAGGTACCAAGTCTCTTGGTTTGAGACCTCTGGGACAAAGGGAGCTTTGTACTGAATAGGGTATGAATAATTGTAATATGTGGTGTGCAGTAAACCAGTAGCTGCAGTAGCTGCAGAGTCTGTGCCATTGGAGAGGCAGGGATTTACACAAGCTTTTTGTGAAACCATAATGAAGGAAGAATTTCACTGTAGAAATAAAGCTGAACCTGTACAGCCATGCAGGATTCAGGTGACTCTTGGAAGAGAAATGCTTCATGTGAATGTTTGTAATTAAGAGACAGTGCAGTATGAGCCCTCTAGACATCGTGGTCACATACTCTGAGCTGGACCCAGTTTGAAGAAGCAAGTACATACTCACTTGCTGGCTGCTGGAAATTACTGTCTCTGAGAGACAGAGTAAAATCAATTATTCACATCTCCTCTGCCACTGTTACCCACCCTGCTACCAGCAGACATGGAAAACAGAGAAGGTTAGGGCTTGATTTTAACAGATTCCTATAGACTACCTTTATCTGTCACTGGATAGAAAAGCTTTAAAAGGAAAAATCACTCTTCCACTTTCAAAAACAGACAATTAATGTTTAATGCATCCTCCTGATGTCCTGTTTCCATTTATCACACCTCCTTTCAACAACACTGCACTTCCTTTAACCCTTGCAACTGTCACTTGAACCAGTCTGGGGAACAAATATGTTAACAGTTTGTTAATTGTGGTTGATTCCTTATAGGTGTTCAATATCAAGCCACAGACTTTTCTGAATGCAAGGGGGTTTGTTACTCATCTGTGTACTGTACCTCTACCCTGGCCAAACACTGGGCACTGGCAGTGAGCTGAGAATGAAACAGTATTGGAGACTCATCTCTTCTGTTCCCATCAGCAATGCTTCTGTCCCAGTTCTTCCAAATCCTATTAGCACCCATCATCCTGTCACCTCCTAGACTTCACTTCTCCAGGGGACTGATAAAAGCAAGGGAAGTCATAACAGGGATAAGACTTTCTGAAGCAGATCTCTAACAATGAGGACAGGTTAGACACCAAATATTAACCAACCACATTTAAAATAATGCTGCCTGGAAGAAAGTAAATAAGAGGCAGAATGAGGGAGTGTGGGGGGTGCAGCACAGACAGCTGTCTGCTGATGTTCTAATTGCAGCTCTCCCTGGCCTCTTCCAGGGGGAGAAGACACAAGGTTTGACAGTGCACACCATCAATGTTGCAGAGAGAAGAAAAACTGTGTAAGACAGTGCCAAGCAGAGACACAATCCATCTGTGGAAAGCCTGTGCCTGAAAAAGTGCACTGCTCTTCTCAGCAGAGCTGGAGCGTCTTGTGGGTCTGCAAAGGGAGTCTGAGAAACTGCTGGGAGAAGTAATGGCTCCTTGTTTCATCTGTCATGGGTCACCAAAGGGAGCTAAGCTGTGCACAAGCCAACTCCCAAAGCACACGATCTGGGACGAGGCACCTTTCAGCTTCCAGCACATCAAAGGAAACCATCGCGTATGGAGGGAAGGAGCCACCACACCATTGCTGCTGCCAAGCTGGGGTGGCCCTTCCTGCTGTCTCACCTCTGACAGCAGCCAGTGCAGCCAGCCCTGCCCCCAGGGACGTGCCAGACGTGACCAAGTAGAGCAGGTGGTGCGAGGGCGCTCTGGGAGCTCAGCTGCAGGCGGCCAGGGATGTCCAGCCCAAGGCTGCTCAGCAGGAGAGGCTCAACCAGGGCTGCACCCAGCGCCTGCAAACAAACCTGCTGCAGTTCACCTTTCAGGCACACATGAAGGGAAGCCAATGCTGATGACATTTGCTTATTCACAGCTGGGGGAGCTTGATCAAAAGACAAGTAATGCTGTTCAGTTTTGCTTTCTATTCCCTTCAGTGCTATTCTTCTTACTTTAAAAATACATGTCATTGCAAAGATTTATATTTAATGCTTTGCTTGTCAGAGACAGAAGGAGGAATGAACTGCTGAGCAGCAAGAAACTCTGAGAGTGGGAATGGGGATTTATCCAGGAATGAAGAATTTGGGGACTAGGTCCATTTTGAACTAATTTAACTAGACCTGAAGCCACTGCTCTGCTCACTCAGTGCGGGGTTCACTCCATGCACCAGACTTTTTTCTACAAGACTGTGGGGAAGAATGAATTCAGACTTCAGAGGAAACCGTTTGAAGGGGAAGAAGGAAAAATGTTCAATCTGTCTTTAAACAAATTTACCAGGAGAACTGTTTCAGTAGAAGGACATTGGATATTTCTCCTGTATAATACCTGAGAACCATTACTTACCATTGGTGTGCTGCTAATGAAATACATGTAGCAGTGCATCAAACTAGCAGTGGTTTTAAGAAATCTGTCAATAAATGTAAATGTTTTTAATTTCTGCTATGCACCTGAAGACCCACTCCAGTTCTTCCTTTCACCCTTGAGATTAATTATGGCACAGCATGTAACAAAGTATGTCCCACCCAGCAAAGACTGATAGAGGACATACTATAGCTCACTTTTCTGTATTTATATCTTTCCATTCATTCCCACTTGCAAGCAGTTTTTGCAAACTTTTTCCCATTTTGGATTTCATCTCAACTCTACACTCATGAGACAATGTATCAGTCCCTCCTGTTCCATGTGGAGGTAATTTCATTTCAGTTTCATCCACGAGAACATAGTGTGGAGAAGATTACCCAGAAATCTCTGGCTCTCACCTCGGGCAAGGCTGGTCATGTTTGTCACAGCCTACCTGTGAAGCCCAGATAAGCCTCTCCTGGCTGTTCAGAACAGCACAGTTCCTCAGGTACACTAATGCCCAACGACATCTGTGGTCTATTTGAGACAATTCTGCCCTAAAACATATTTCCCACCAGCCTTGTTTTGACTCACACATATAAGTTTGCTACTGAGCCAATGCTCTCTGGCAGCATAATACTCAGAAACAGATAGTGTAAGCAATAAAGGAGTTATGGAAGCCTTCAGAAGACAAGCTTTGGGAAAAAGATCCACAGATAATGTACATTTCACTGGACCCATGAAGGTTATGTCTTTTAGTAAGATACCTTAAACTTAAAATGCAGACTGGGTAACCTTCTGAGGTCCCTGTCTGGTGATCATGAATACAGTATCTACCAAGCAGGATATGTTGAACCTTATTCTCTCGTTCTCTCTGCAGGATTGTTGCAAATTTTATTTTATTATGCTTCTGGTCTAGTTTAATAGACAACTTGCATCTACAAAAATATGTATGAAATATCTCAAAGTGGCTAGTGCTCATGAAAAATAAGAAAAAGCTGCAGTGTCATGGTTTCCTTCTGATCCTCAGCAGCAGCACATACTGAGTGGCAATGCAAAAAAAACTAATGGGAGAGTTAGTCTCTACATCCATTTAAAAATGCAAACAAATGTCAGTTTTGCTTTGGGTCATCCTGCCTTTTCTTATGGACCATTGCCACCAAGATGCTGATTCCTTCCATCTGCTTGTGTAAAAATAAAGTTGTAATGTGGTATTAAAAACCACCACAAACTGGGTCATTTACTGAACAGGAAGGGAAAAAACACATCTCGTTCCCTGAGGATACTGCATAGGTATGTGACCTGCTTTGCTCAGCCAGCTTTTACAAACCACTGAGTGACACCCCTTCTCTTCTCTGGGCCATCCAGAGGACTTTTATCTCTGCGATTCTCCCCTGCTGCAGGGGGAATAAAAGCAGCTGAGTGGCTCAGAGTCAGAATCCACAGTTGAGACGGGCAAAGCACAGCCTAAAGCAACTTCACCTCTGCTTGCCTTCTGCCTCTGTGAACGCAGCCATCAAAGCAGCCCGAACACGGCCACCCGGCGGTGCGGTGGCACGGAGTGGCACGTGTGGCTCCAGTCACGGGAGCGCTCTGTGCTCTGAGCCCACATAAGGACGTGTCATCCCAGGGGCTGAACGAAAGGAAAACAGGGAAAAGATGCTCCTCATCCTGCAGACTTGTGTTCCCTGAACACTCAGCCCCCTGCTTCTGGGGTCTCCCAGAGAGGCCTTGGGTTTCTGCTCTGGGACTTTTTCTTGTGGAAAGGTGACTCAAAAGTAAAATGAGGACAGTGTGGGAAGGACCACATGCTGAATCAGCCCTGGCTGTCTCCTTCATCTGGGCTCTTCTATCAGCTTTTTGGTCTCTCCTGCCAGCTTCTTAGTGTCTCCTGGACACATCCAGATCCCCAGAGGGAGCAGGGCTCAAACCCCTTGTTTTCCACCAACTCCTGGGGCAGTTCTTCCTCCAGGAGGAGAAAAGTAGAGGAAGCTGAGTCCCAACCATCCAGGGAAAAGGAGCTGCTGCCAAGAGTCCATGGGGATGCGGGGGACAGAAGAGGTACCTCTCCCATTACACCAGCTGTGTCTCCCCACCATCAGTATCACCCCTCTCCTCTCCCAGCACCCTGCCCTCACCATGGGAAAAGAGCATGAAAGAATTTGAATCTTAGCATGCTGACTACCTTGGGAAACATGAATCAAAACAAAAAAATGGGGGATTTCCCCACTCTCAGGGAAAATTCAGCCTCTCCCTGGAGAACTGAGGTCAAGAGAAAGAGTGGGGCTGGGAGCAAGTAGGAGAGATTTGGACACAGCCAGAGAAACACAGAGAAGTGAGGAAAACCACACCACCTTCCTTCAGCTAAAATCTTCCCCTGACCAGCAAATGTCCTCAAGATCCAGGGAACAGAGTGTGGGTGTATCCTGGCTGCTGCACTGCCCTGCAGAGAGCAGAGATGTCCCAGTAATTACACATCTCTTGCCAGAGCAACAAGGACCCACGATGATGAAATACCACTGCTACTTCTAATGGACACCCACCTTGAACTGCACCTGCCCTCTGCTTCTGCTGGGGCTTAGAGCTGTTTGTGGATGCTGTACCAGCCTGGGCACAGCTCACAAAACTCCTGCAGGAGAGCTGGCTTGCTCTGCTGGCAAATTGTCATTGCGTTGCAAGATTAAACTCTGAATCTTTCTCTGGCCTTTCCTTGGCTCAGCTCCCAGTCAGATTCTGATCTCTTATCAATGCTTCAGTCTACAAGAATTACATGCTTGTGACCAGTATAAGATTGCAGATTCAAAGTCTACATTTCCCCCTTCTTCCTCTGTTATTATTTTTCTGTATTTATTCTTTCATGCAAAGTAAAGTTTTATTAATATTCCCATAAAGCAGATGAATAATTCTTCTCCATCATTTAGCTGGACAGTATTCATTGCCCTGTTCTTCAAAATAAGTGACAGCTGGAAATAAAACTACCACCTCGCTATTTCACTTCTGTTAAGACTTTGACACAGAACAGGCCAGTGGTTGAATCTTCTCTAGTCTTAAAACCCTCTCTTTATTTCTAGAAGCTTTCAACTTCTACTTCTCCACCATTCTTTTTTCTTCTTCACTGTTTTCTTCTTTTGTTTCCTTCCCAAATTCAGGAATTCATCAGTCTCCCAAATCCATGAGAAACCTGTATCAGTCAGCACTGGAGCCTTGCAGAGTGTGAAGAAAAAGCACAATGAGAGCCACACACTACTGTACCTTAATGCCAAATTCTCTAGAGCCTGCAAGACCTGCCCACCTCAGTCTAGAGCCAGGGCACTGCAGGTGTGAATCATTCAGGCCTTTGGCCAGCCCATCTGGGTCTTACATACACACACACATCCCCCTCAAACCAACATCTCAGACCTCAGAAATTATGCATCTTCAGGCTCCCAGAATGCTCCTCAGTGAAGCACAGAAGACCAGAGAACCCCCAGCACACATAAGAGTCCTCAGCTTCACTAGGGCACTAAGCACCAGTGGCCCAGGGACTTGGGCATTTCCAAGCACCACTTGCCAAAATCCAACAGGCTTCTACTAGAAACTGCCATGAACAAAATGAGAATTTCTGATGGAACACATATTCCCCATCTTCAGTCATTTGGAAAAATTCTACACTGGAAAGTTTGTTACTAGACCTTCTCCTAACCAGTAACTCTTGTGTTTTTCTCTCACTTCTTCCTCCTCTGACTCTTTCATGCATCCAGGGTCCCCTCTAGCAGTAGACAAAGTAGGCTTTCAATGGCCCAGCAGATTGCTGGACATCTCATCAGGCATATGGTCCGTAGAGACAACTTCTACTTTGCATTTCTTCTGCATCTACAGCCTTCCTGCTTTAGAGGAGGATCAGAGTCCATTGGTTGGCAAGAGTACTACAGGGACTTCTCCCACCTGCAGCCCTCTCAGACCCAGCTGATTCCTAAATGCCTTCTGAAATCTCTCATGATATTTCCAACCTCTCTTACACCTGACCTGAAATACCAACTGATGATCCCAACTGCACACAATGTCTTCAAATCCCCAGTGATTTTGCCCTGCAAAATCCATCCTTTTGTCACTGCAAGGTTTGATTTTACCTGTATTTCTGCAAAGCAAATGTAAGTTGTTCCTTTCAATTTTTCATTGAGACAGCAACCACATGGATGGAGCACCTGCATGACCATTATAGGCTTTCCTGTAACACCCCAGTTACCCTCCCACCAAACATTACAGTAGGATGTTCTCCAGGGCAATATCTTAGCTGCAGTATTTATTTTAGATCTGTAATTTTCTTTTTCCAATCCCAGCTGTGAAATTGGAACTGAGTATAATAAAGATTATTTCAATGCCACTGAAAGAGACAAATTCTGCTCATAGACGCACATTTCTTCACATGCTGCAATCCAGAGCCCACAGCATTTGGGCACTCAGTGGGTACAACCAGGTTAGATCTGTGGCTCCCAGACAGTGCCCAGCACATCAGCACTCAGCCACAGTGCTCTGAGGAAGTGAAGCTCTCAGACTGACCCCTTGAGCCTGTGTTTGTAGACACCGATGAGTATAAACCAATATTGAAGAATTAAACATTCACTATGTCCGATACCAAACAGACTGGGGAATGCACTTCCTTACCCTCTTGCATCTCCTTTATTACTTTTAACTAAGAACTACAACAGTTAAACAGAAATCCTATGGGGCATGCTGGGATGGAAACTCACCTGGTTTTTGTGCTTCTTGTGCCACCCACTGGAACAGGCTGAAAACACGAGTGAAAAGAAAACATTCAGGATATTTCAAATCCAGCACATTTTAGTATGTCTCATGCATTAAAATAACAATAGCTGGAAATATGCTCTAACTTAGCAGCTGGAGTTATTTTAGTCAGTTCTTATTAATTCAAAATATCTGAAAAGAAGAACCCAAGTTTATTAATCTCCTGACCAAGTGCCTGTAAGACACTAGATCAGTTTATCTTTCAGGACAAAGTCAAAGACAGCTCTATGATGTATCAGTATTGGTGAATTCTCTAGACTCTAATGACATTGTACAGAGTACAGAGAATACCTCATCTAACATAGTCCATCCACCTCCAGCCACTGGCAGGTGAGAAAAGTAGGTCTGGTGAAGCTCTTAATCTTATGTGAGCAAGAAGGAGGTTACTCAACTAAGGAACTACCAGTTCTTGTCTAGTCAGGCAAAATGAAGGCTGAGTGAGAATATGCCTCTCTCCAAATACCTCTTGGGCATATATTCCAAGGGAGTACAGCCTCTAGGATGGTGTTCACAGTGATTAATAAATTAATAATTAATAATAAAATTATTAAGGAATTAATTTAAGCTGAATACCCAGGAAAATATGAGTGTCAAAGCACAGATCAAAGCCCTCCAGTGGGATAGAAAATGACAGCTTTCCTTTTTTTCATAAAAAAGAGCTTGAACCATTTCTGAAAGCTATTACATGATAGTGTTGTTTGCAATAGTGAGGCATCACACACAGGGACACAGCCTCACATCTCTGCATTTTTACTGAGGAGCTGTATCCATCTTCTAGAAAGACTGCAAAAAACAGGAAGAGTTCAGTGTGACAGCACCATTTAAAAAACAGCATCTGGGTTTTGGTCATGGCTTTTTTTACCCTAAAAGTTAGTATAGGACAAAATACAGCAGAACCTGCATTTGAGACTCTCTCTAATATCATACTCAAAAGGCCATTTGGAGTAACTAGACATTTAAAGTACCCACCAGGTTTCCAGCACAATTTTATTTGACCTTTTGATGAAAGAACAACGTGTATAAAGCAAGCTGTTTCAGCTGATAACTCGTGTGACTGCTTAAAACAACTCTCTACATAACTTAACCAGACGACTGTCCAAAGTGTAATTTTCCTTGCATAAATATATGTCTCAAGTGCATTTTCTGATTTTGAAGGTTTTTTTGCTAAAGTCTGACTGCTTACATTTTTTAGTAAACACATCAGGTAAGATGTTTCAAATACGTAACCAGGAAACCAGGCATTCCCAGAGATTAAAAAAAAAAATAAAGTTAGTGATTACTGAATATATATTCCTCTTATTCATAGAAAATCTAAGGAACTCCATAAAGTTTTTTAGTATTTAAAGATAACATATCAGACATTGATGGAAACTGTTGTTGTTCCCTTCCTACATTTGGGGAATGATTAGAACTTTAATAGATCTTTTTCTAGTTCCTACTGTAATACAGTCAAAGAGGGCTTTATGTGTGTTTGTGTGTGTGTGTGTTTATTATGACACAAAAATGCAATAAGGATTCATAGTAAAAATATACAGCTGAAGCAGCTGCACCTTCTTCTTTGACAGAAAGTGTGTCACTTACTTAAACCATGTGGGGAGCAAGAAATACATACTCGAGGTGCAGAAGACCAAAATGCAGGGCCTCCAGCACCTTCCCAGACACAGGTGCCACAGGAGCTAAACCTACCTTTGAATTAATGACTTTCAATACATTACTTGTCAGACTGAAAATTAGATTTATTTTTTTCCCCTCAAGGATTATTTGAGTGTATTAGCTTATCCACCATCACACAGAGATGCCACACAAAAAACCAAATGCTGTGGGCAGGAAGCATCTCCACTTCGTAGATGTTTGACAACAACCATAAACTACAGTAACAAGTATCACCATGATTTACTGACTGTAACTAAATGCCAGGGCAAGTGCTCCAGTATATTTGCTATGTGTCCCATCACCCTAATGAAGGGTCACACTGGCTGCATGCCACTGAAGCTCTGTCTGCTTCACCTTGCAGTAGGAGGGTAGCAAACTGGTGGTATGGGGGGCTGATAGCCACACTACAGGTGTTTGCAGGAGGGTTCATCTGGACAAGCATCCTAGTCATATGGACTGAGCACACCTGAGCAAGCAGAGACCATCCCTATGCCAGTGGAAATCAGGAATCCATGTTCTGGAACTTCTCCCAGGTGCAAAATGCAGCAAAGCAAGGCACAAATTGGGACATTTGCTTCAGAAACACTCTGCTTCTCCAAAATTAAATACTAATGTAAGCCCACTCTAAAGCTCTTTCCTCTGTCCCCAAAAGTGCTCATCCCCAGAGTAATTGAATTGGTCTTACTGAACAAATTTATTCAATAGGAGCACCAAATTTCACTGTCTGAACCAAAAGACAGATTCACACCAATCCACCTGCACACATTTGTCTTCTCAGCTTGAGTTAAGCAATGATCCCTGCAATGAAAAAATTGGGAAAACCTAGAAGGTCCCAAATCTTAAAGTCCTTGTTGCACTATAGATCTGTCTCTGAGAGTTAATCTCAGCAGGACCATTTCATTTAACATGTAGCCATGCCACTGCTGCCAAACCAGGTAAGTATGTACATGAATTCAAATGAAGAAATGTGGGAGCAAGCTGTACATGTGACTCATCCATCATGCATAATTAGAGATATTAGGCTAATAAATGTTATTTTGAAATATATAAAATAACTGTAAAAACAGTTTTTAAACCTTCAGCTGAGAATGGTTATTAAAATTAAAGAAAAAGAAGCGGAGGGAGACTCTATTGTTAATTTCAAGCTCCTTAGAAAAGAAAAACATTGATTCATTCACCTGAATCTGTTTTCAGCCTATTTGTTTCAGCAGCTCAGATCAGCAATCTCTCTCCATCAGAAGTAAGCTCAGAAGATTCTTCAGGAGCTCTTTTGATAAAGGCCTGACCTGTGCAATGGCAAAGCTCTGTCAGCTCCCACGTGTGACAATGCTATCACACAATGTTTTCTATTTTCTTAATGTATATAAGATCTTGTGCTGCTGAGACCAGGCACAGGTGCCAGTACCTCAAGAAGAGGAAAAAGCCACGTAACACTTTGCCTCAAGCAGCCTAGAACATGCTGGGGTTGTTTCATCATCATCATCACCATCATCATCATCATTTTGCTGTTGTTGTTGTTGTTATTAAATTCAACCACAGCTGTCAAATAAGAGGAATTGCAGGAAGAATTTGGTAACTCTTTAAGGAATAAAATTACATTGCTCATTCTGCTGCTTAAGCTTGCTGTAGAATAGAGTGGGACTTTAGGAAGTGCTACAGTGACCATCTAGAACAGCATGTTTAAAACGTATTTCAGCAGATCCCAGAGTCAAGAAACCACAGGCTTACACTGAGTGACTTGAAAAGATAGAGAGCCTTGCCAGGAGGGAGACCTGAGTTCACCTGCCAACACATGCACCTGCCAAGAATAATAGAAGCGATAATAAAAATAAAAATGCAAAAACATGAAAGTTACACTGTGTTGACAGGGCTTCTGTAAAATTTCAAACAGAGGGGCTCTATCACTAAGTCTTCCCACTGAGCAACATTTATAGTTATTACTTTCTTGCTGCTGGCAGCAAGCCTTTATAGACGTTTTGAGCATACATCCAATATAGGAAGTGGCCTGTTGTTTTTTCTTTCTTCCAGCTACATTATTGATATTTCAGGAGAGTAATTGAACTTCTCAGCACCAACTTGTTTTCTCCATGAACTACTATCCCCTGTAGATACACATTTTTTCAGGGCATATGTTAAAGTAACTATAAATCCTACGCCTAAATGGAACTTGTATTTTATCAGGTTTTGTAGAAGAAAAAATTGTATCCTAGCTGTAAAACGTGACAGCATTTAAACTGTGCTGTATTTCATCCCTTTCTCAAATGTACACACTCTCACAAACATTTTGTTAAAGTCTTTCTTTAAAAAGCAGGTAAAAAAAACACATATTAGTCACCAAATCATTGTTCCACCCACCCCTGCAAACAGTTTTCCTCAATTTGCTATTAACGTGTTTTACCATACATCAAATTAATACTCAAGCATCTATTCATAATAAAGTTAAATTAAATAACAACCAAAAAGAAAAAAAAAAAAAAAAAAAAAAAAAAAAAAAAAAAAAAAAAGGAAGCCTGGAGACTCACTGAGATGTCTCTCCACTCTCATCACACAGCACCCAGCAAGTCTTTCCTGCTGTGTCAGGCTTCAGTGGGGAGAGGACAATATCAGAAGGCTCTCTTTGTGATCCTCCCATCAGGTACTGATTCACAGCCAGTTTTTTGCCCCAAAAGCTACGTATTTAAAATGGAAAAGTCAAAAGATTAGCTTCCCTACTGCTGGTTAGGGAATGGAAACCCTTTCCCTCACATGGAAAATTAGGAGATAGGGTTCTGCTGGAAAAAAAAGTTTGCAACTTTCCAGTTAGGTCAATTTGTTACATGCTATGGCTGAAGCACAGCAGCATGCAGTATCACCACATGGTGCCTTCATTTCAATCCTCTCTACAGACCCAGATGCCCCCACCACAGATGTGATGACAGGGAACCCTGCCTGGTAGCAAATTAGTAGACTACAGGTGGCAAAGGAAAGAGACACCGTACCAGGAATGCAGCCTTGGCTGGATTATCCCGACAAGGCACATTATGCTGGTGCTCACACACACACACACACACACACACAATGTTTTCAGCCCCCATTTCTCCAGAGTCCTGGTAGCAGGTCAGCTGTCAACAAAAGGGAGAATCACAGAACAGAGGGCTTGGCATCTCCCAGGATATGGCAGGATACAGCAGGCATGGTTTCCTGAACCCAGTGACGATGGATAAGAGGAAAGAAGAGAAAAATTTTCAGAGCTTTTGATTGTAGTCCTCAACTTTACAGCTGGAATCCACATCAGTGAGGGATTTTACATGTGCTGTGCATATGCAGATTATGAAAAACCTGGTGTTCTCAAATGGGAGTGGTGACGAGGAACTGCCACACAGTGGGGTGAAAGCACTGCCAGGGCATGCAGGGCAAGAGTTTGGGCTGGCCTGAGCTAGAGCTTGAGGGGTTTGAGATCTGGATAAGGACAGATTCAGCAAGCAGAAAGCAGCAGTGAAAAATGGAGGTTACTGCTGAAGACTTGTTGTTTCCTTAGGAAGTAGAGGAATGGTGCTCATGCACTTAGAAGAATTATGTGAGAGTAGAGTATGGCAGATGAATCCTTGATAGAAATTGTGCAAGAAAAATGACATCATGGTATAATAGAAAGAAGATATAACAGAAAGAAGAATAAGCTCACAAAGCAAAAAAATGCTAGTTTTCTTCCATATTTTAAAGTGTCCTATATTTTCCAGGTTAAAGAAAGATACATAAAAATGAGAAAATTTATCTAATAGCAGTTCATCTTCTACTAGTTCATCTCTCCTCCCCAAAAACACACCTTACCACTGACCAAAGTGCTCTCTGAAAGTCCTCCTTTCCAAATATATAATTTATCTTCAGCAAAGAAATCACAGAAGAGGTTTAAATGCAGTCCAACCAGATATTTTTGGTCAAGCTAGTGCCAAAAGAAAATTGTAGCATGGAACCATCTTATCTAGCATGATCATTTTGAGGGTTGATTAAGCAATAACTTCATGTCATTTGAAAATAGGAATCTGCCATTAGGCCGATATGTCCAAATATATGCATTTAAATAAATAACTTTCTGAGTTTTACAAATCAGAAAGTGTCCTGGTTTCGGCTGGGATCGAATTACTTTTCTTCCCAGTAGCTGGTGCAGGGCTGTGTTTGGGATTTAGGATGAGAACAATGCTGATAACACACTGATGTTTTGGTTGCTGCTGGGCAGTGTTTACACTAAGTCAAGGGCTTTTCTCCTTCTCACCCCACCCTGCCAGCAAGGAGGCTGCAGGGCACAAGGAGCTGGGACAGGGCACAGCCAGGACAGCTGACCCCAGCTGGATAAAGGGATATTCCACACCATAAAATCTCATGCCAGGTGTATAGATTAGGATGAAAGGTGGCTGAGGGTGGCTGCTCAGGTAATGGATGGGGATCACTGAGGGGGTGGTGAGCAATTTCATTGTGCATCACTTGCTTTTGTAATGTAATTATTTTATCAGTAGAAGGAGGAGTAATAGTATTATTTTTCTATCCATTTCTGTGCTATTAAATTTCCTTTATCTCACCCCAGTATTTTTTTCCCCAATTCTCTCCCCCATTCTGCTGGGGAGACAAGTGAGCAAGAAGCTGTGTGGGATTTAACTGTCTGCATGTTAAACCACAAACACAATTTTTCAGAAATCCTGGCCAGAAAGCATAATACAAATGCTCTGTTTATTATCTGTCGCTCTTTTTAAAGGGTTCATTTTGTATTTGCTTTCCCTTTTCATGGGCTAATGCTAAGCAACTATGGAAAAAAATGTTTTAAAATATGTTTCAAAAAGCAATATAAATCTTATTTTTAGTCTATACATGCAAAAGAAGAGTTTGTATACCTGTCCACACTTGCAATGATATGGCCAAATTTTAGTTAACAGGAAACAGGAAACAGGCCAGAAAAATAAATCTAAGACAAGGAGATAGCAGAAGCTATCTTATGACAAACATAAGAACATTCTGAAATACTCACAGACTTACTGTGAGCAGATAGTAAGGCTGAATACTTTTAATAAATTATTCATTCTTAATTACATATTCATCTGCTGCAGAAATCTACTGTGATCAGTAATCTCTTTCCTTGAAATAAATTAGTACCTTGTTAAGTCATCTTCTTCTACAGCGAAGACCTGACCTTGCATGTCCTGAGGATTGTGACAGTCAGAGAAAAACTCAGTTATGTCTTGTCATTTCCTCAGCCAGCACCTGCCAGGAAGAATAAATATACAAAACACAAGTAGAATTTCAAGGGAGGGACTAAACAAACGAACAAACTAATATTTGATGAGGAAATGAAAACATAGGAAGTAGTGAGTATGAAATCTCATTTCCATCTGCGACACTGAGAGCAAAGGACATGAAACCTGCCCAAATCCCCATAAATCTCAAGGACTGCAATCAGACTAGAGCATGGCCAGAGCACAAGGGGAGCCCTTGCACCCTCTGCACCCCTTTCATGAACATCCTTCCCATTTTCAGGAGGGATACTGAAAAGGTGCCTGGAACAAAGCAGTACCAGCCAGGGGTCCAGGCTTCACCAAGGGCTGACTTGATCATGCTTTAAAGTACATCATCATACTCTCTTCCATTGAAGCAATGAGAAAACCTGAGACAAGATTTTTTGTTCTTTGCTTTTGAAAGATTTAATCTAGCTACACATCACCCAAACCTGCTGGAATGGGTCCAGAGAAGGACAAGAAAGATCATCAGAGGAATGGAAAACCTCTCCATCCAAAGACATGCTGAGAGAGCTGGAGTTGCCTAGAGAGGCTGTGGATGCCTCATCCCTGGAAGTGTTCAAGGCCAGGCTGGATGGGGCCCTGAGCAATCTGATCTAGTGAGTGGCATCCCTGCCCATAGTGGGGAGGTTGGAATAGAAGAACTTTAAGATCCCTTCCAACCCTAACCAGTCTGTGATTCTATGATTCTGTGATAAACCCAGTATTGGCCCCTGTTCCTCCTTTGCATGAGTTTGGTGTCTAAGCAGCACTTGGCTTGTGAATTCTTCCTGGCTGAAACGTGCTCAGTTCACGCATCCAACAGACCAGAGCAGCAGACAGGAGCTCATGACCAGGTGAGAGAAGCCTATACCTCACATGGTGTGCCACCACCAGCCCTCACCCACCTGCTCTTGCAGGCTGTAACAGCCACCAGCTGCAGAACTGACCCTTGCATGCTGGGCAGAACCTCAGAAATAATCATATGTGACCAAAACCCAAAAACAGCAAGTAGAAAATCTTGGTTAAGGCCACCTGCAGACTTCCATAAGTCATAATACAGTTCTGAGTCATCAGTCACCACTCTTTTGTATATTCCAAACAATAACGCTGTTTCTAATTTGATTGCGGCAACCAAACGTCACACTTCCTTTGGTTGAGAGAATGGACACCTTACTTGAGCAAATAAATACTTCAGTCACAGCATGATGGCAGTTTTGGGGATCATGCTTCAGTATCTGAAGCAGAACACAGAGCTTTCTTGTTTCTCTGTAGTGTCTTCTGAACAAATTCTAGAGGAACCTTGCTTTCCCTTTAAGGTGATCTGAAAGTTATTAAGGCCATTCCAAGCTCTCTCTCCTATATTAAAAGAAAAAAATCATTGCTGTTTCATTAGGTTAAACAAGGTGTAAAGGAGAGCAGAGTCAATTCCTTGGCTTTGTGAGTGTCAGACAACTTCACGCTTGAGAGGCATGAAATTAATGATTAATTAGTTCATTCACTCATTCCTTACACAGGGAAACAGGTACCTAAGTCCCTGTAGTGCACCGTATAATGAAACAGCTCCTGCTCTACTCAGTGCCAGCCTACAGACCACCCGAGGACTCACTGCCTCCATATCCCTCCAAGGACTCTGAAGCTAAGCTGCCCTATTGGTCTGTGAGAAAGCTGCCAAACAGGCCATCAAAACATGTGATAGCTGCTACTCTATCTTGGCATCAGCCAAGAAAAAGACAAAAAGCTTAAGAAAAGCTCTTGCACATGCAAATGATAGTTGTGTTATGCTGCACCTACCAAACCTGCAAAGGAAATGCTGCTGTTTCACTGTATTACTATAAATCTTCCAAGGCTTTTAGGGAATTCCATTGCCCATTTTCACATCCTGGCTTATTGGGATAGCAGAGAACTGAAATGCTGCTTTGGGAGATAATTGTAACTGTCTCTAAACAGTGTTTTTTAAAGGCTGAGAAGTGTCAGCTTGAAGATTTTCAGGTGCTGATTTAAGGGGAAATCTCTTCTGGCTAAATTGTTTTATTCTCTTCCACTAAAGAAGGGAGCTCTGTGCTGAGGTAATGGTTGTAAAAGCTTTCCAAAATCCTTTCACTCCTTCCCTCCCAGCCTTTCTTTAGATATATAGCATTCAATCTGAAAAACTTCTGTATGAGAAATTTGTGCTTTCAGGTGCAGCATAATTTACAGTAAGAAAATTTATATTCTCTGTTGAACTGGTAGCCCCTTAAAAGCTGATCAGAATATAGGAAGTTAGAACAAATATGAAAGAAGACCAAATACATATGATGGAAAAGTATTGCCTATAGCAGATTTACTACGTCTACCATCTCATAAAAGAAAGTGTATATATTTCTTCTTTTATATTTCTTCTTTTCTACAAATTCACCATAATAATTTTTCTTATTATTTTTATGAGGCAAGTCCTCTATCATTTTCACAGTATAAAAACAGTCAAAACACAATATCATTTGGTTATATGTTTTAACAGCACTGACATTTAATAGAACCTTTTCTAAAATAGTTTCTCTCCAATATCCCTGTAGTTGTCTTGCTCAAATACTGCCCATCCCTCCATTTGAATAAAAGCTCCTGAGACCTCTTTATCTTCCATTAATCTCTTTCATTCAGATTAAACATATATTTTTCTGCCATTTTAAGCACCACTCCAACCACACATCCAGGCTCCCCCTTCCATTCAGTCCAAATCCAAATCTGAATCCTACTTCCTATCTTAGGTCTGGACTAAGACCCCCCCTCTGACCCACAACACAAATGTTCTCTGAGCACAAATCTCTTGGCTCCCTTGACCTCCCTTTGGATGTCCATTTCCAACCCCATTCACAACCACATCTGCAGGCTCTCTCTTTTACTGAACCCTAACTTTAACCCTTAATCTACTTTCCATCTCAGGCTGTTTGTGGCATGTGACCCACAAGGGTCTAGTTTTCATTAAACAATTTACCCATTTAGTATTGAATTTATGTCCAGTAATCCAGCAATAAATATTCACCATCTCAGTTTTGGCTTCCCTTCTAGAGGGTCATGTTTATTCAACTTACAAGCTGAGAAAAATTTTTACTACTGTATCATTAATTATGAACAAACTCTGGCTTAACTTGAGCAATTAGTAAAACTCAGTCTTGACCATCTGTGAAATTCTGTTAATAAGCATAATGTCAAGCAATTATCTTTTAGACTAGCTAATCTGGGAGATTCTGTTGTGGCTGCA
Source organism: Vidua chalybeata (assembly GCF_026979565.1). NCBI lineage: Eukaryota > Metazoa > Chordata > Aves > Passeriformes > Viduidae > Vidua > Vidua chalybeata. The sequence goes on from NC_071531.1 coordinate 12,974,449, forward strand.
ACTCTTAAAACATTTTAAAATACGCAACAACATACTAACCACAGGCCAAAAACTCTAGTGGAGGTACACCAATTTATACTTGCATAAATTGCTCTAATTTTATCGAGGAGAAATTAGAGAGGAACTTCAGAATCTTGGCAGCCATATAATAATTAAGCCATGGCAGTGTTCACAGTTGTCTGAAGGTGAATAAAAAGCAATGAAGAGAGAGTATGAAAGACATGTTACTTAGCCTTAAAAAGCTGTCGTTTCTAAGGTTAGGAAATTACTTCTGTTACCTATATTGCAGTGGAAGAATCAAGGGAGAAAACAAATACCTGAGTCATAAAACAAGCAAAAATCATCTTCAGCGAAAATACAGAAATTTCCAACTTTAAGGATAAAAATTGGACTACATGTAGCAGGAACTGCCTTACAGAATGTCAAAAACTGTCTAAAATTGTTTTACCTGCTTGGGCAAATAGTTAGGTGTGAAGGCTTTCTGGTTTCAAGCTGGCCACTGCCTCAAGCCAGCCCTGAGGTTTGTGGAGGCTGGCTGGGATATTCTTGCAGCACAAGAGGAATTCATGGATTGTGTGTGCTGGGTGTGCACAGACCTGACACCCATCTGCACCACAACCTTAAGTAAAGACCAAACTTGATTTTCATATTGATGAATGATTCATGATTTAAGTCCCATAGGTCTTGCCACAATCACAGTAAGTGCCCTGTTATTATCAGCAGCCCTGTATGTTTATTTTCTAGTTTTCCATTTTCTGCCATTGGCTGAGTAGTCCAACATCCCAAATTGCTCTTTTCCTTACTTAGTAGAATTCAATTTCTTTTTACTACTATTACATAATATAGCTATTTTATGTGTATATAAGGCTGTTTTATATTGCAGTATATGTCCTCACAACTCTTTATTTGCTTTCTTTACATCTTTGAAAAGAAGAAGAAGAATAGAAAGTTTGGAAATCATGATTTGAAATAACAGTAAAGAAATCAGGTTTATTTTCTGAGGAGGTTATGAAATAACTGCAGATGATAAGAGTAAATTAAATTAGCATTGACATTATCTGATTCCAGCTCTAAAGTGGAGTAGATTAATCTATCTCTTGAAATCTTCATCAGTCCTGCCTTTTTTTTTTTTTTATTTGAACAATATAATTTAATTTCATTTATCATCCAAATCTTCACTGTATCAATGACAGAAAACAGTGCAACTAGAATCCCTTTTGGGAATCCCCTTTCTGAGACACACAAACACTTTTTAGTGACACTAATTCATACACTTTTTTGGTAGATCAGAGTGTCTAGCTCTCAAAATTAAAGCTCATTAGTCATCAGTGCCATGTAGGCTAACAGCTAATTTTAGGGAAATTCCCAAAGTTGAAATAATGGTCATAAGGACTCGTGCTCTTAAATTCTTCGGATACTTTTGAAAATCCTTGCCTTAATTTTCATTCCTGCAGTGTCGCAGTGACATCCAGTGGTCAGTAGGATTACTCTTAAATTGGGCTCCGACCCCACCAAAATTCAAGGGCGTCCTTGCCAGTGTATACCATAAGCTGATTCATGTGCTTCATGCCTGTGAGTTTTCACAGAACTGGTGCTTGATTAAGCACTGACTCAGCATTTGAAAAAGTCAAAAGGACTGTCAGAGGCAAAAGGAAAGCTCCTCATATTTCTTTATTATGGAACACTCTCCTTCCACAATTCCCTCTTTCCAGGATTCCTGATGAGCTGCAAATTGTTTAAGGCTGCCCCCAAATTTACTTCCTCCCTAAATGCTGATAAAAAGAGCAATTAATTTGATGTCCGTAGTCTAGTAGCTGCCCAAAGGTCTACCCTAACAGACTTAGACTAAAGCAGGACTCAGATCCTGAGGTTCTGCACCAAACACAGGTTAAAAAGAAAAGAAACACAACATGAAAACCAATCCATCAATATCAACTGCAAGACTAGGAGTCATTGTGTGTGTGGGAGAGAGAATCATATCAAAAAGCCCCAAACAGTGGGAGACAGAATCCCACAAAGGAATTCTCTTTAAACAATCACATACAGGGGTAGTAAGTTGTACACCCCACTCTGGGATTTTACCACTGCATCTTCAGAAGAGACAAACAGGAAAAAGTAACCTGCAGGTAGGAGGGGGCTCTAGTTGTCAAAGATGTGATAAAATAGGTGATAATAATAAAACCCACAGTGCCATGTCAGAAGTCAACAAAGATGTCCTAGGGGACAAGTGAAGGCAGCATTTAAACTCCAGCTGGCGAAGTCACACTGCTCATATCAAACCATACTGCTCATTTTAAGCTCTCCTCCTTCTCCCAGGTGGACAGCAGAAGCCAGAGGCACTCCACAACATAAAAAAAAAAAAAAAAAAAAAAAAGCAGATATCAGTGTGAAATGAGAGAAATTGAAGCTACCAGACATACTGACACTACCAGAGATAGCTTTTCTTTTTCATGATAATCGTAACAGCACAACCTTTCCTACACTTAGTGCTTATGCTGCTGTGGGAAATATTTACATTTATTCATTTTTTAATTATTTCTTCTGAAATCTTGTTTAGTAACAAAGCTGGGATGAGTGATTTAGTTTAGAAGACATTCCATACAGGGGGCAGGAGGAGAGATGAGTAAAAGCTTAGGAAAAAATATCAAGGAGACTTCATAGCAGGGATCAGGAAAGTGGAGTGGGATAGAAGGAGGGACAGGCTGGAGATATGATCTCTGCTGTTGAAGGAAGAAAAGGAAGAAAACAGTTGTGATGGTAGATAGTGATTTGGGCTTTCAGGCAAAAGAGAAGTGAAAAAGAAAGGCAGGGTAGGCACCTTCAATAGTCAAAAATATCATGCTAGGGAAAATGAATCCATACAGATGGAGGAAGAAGGGAGGGAAGGAGGAAAATTGGTGTGGAAGCAGGAAGTGCAAAGAAGAAAGAGTATAACTTTGAGAAGAAAAAAAAGAACTTATCCTTAAAAATGTCTATTACTTCAGAACATGATTAGAGTAAGAAACATGGAAACACAGCACAGTTTCATATGGACTTTATAGAGTATATGATGTTAGAGAAAGACTGAGTAAGGAATCCTAGTTAGAACTACAAAATGGTTGAGTTTGGGAGTGACCTCAGGAGGTGACATGGCTCAACCACCTGCTCAAGCACACCCACCTAGAGACACCTGCCCAGGACCGTGTACAGACAGCTTTTGGATATCTCCAGGGAGGAAGATCTCACAACCTCCCCAGGCAACATCTGCTCAGTCTCCTTTGCAGTAAAAAAAATGGTTCTTGATGTTCAGAGGGAGCCTCCTGTGTTTCAGTGTTGCTTGTCACCTCTGATCCTGTCACTGGGCCCCACTAAATAGTGCCTGGCCCCATTCTCTTTGTAACCTCCTTTCTAAACATTGAGATTCCCCACTGAGACTTTGTTGTCTAAGCTGAACTGTCCCCTCCCTCTCTGTCTCCCCCCATATGTCCCTGTGTCCCCTACATGGAGCCCTGAGCTGGACACAGCACTCCAGGTGTGGCCCACCAGCACTGACAGAGGACGAGGATCTCCTCCCTCAACCTGCTGTCAATGCTCTGCCTACAGCAGACAAGGATCCCTCTCACCCTCCTTGCAGCAAGGACACACTGGGGGCTGATGTTCAACGTGGTGCTCACCAGGACCCTGCAAGTTCTTTTCTGTCAAACTTATTTCCAGCTGAGCAGCCCCCAGCAAATACTGGTGCCTTGGATTGTTCTTCCCCAGGTGCAGGACTGCATTTCTCCTTCTTGAACTTCATGAGGTTCCTGTCATCCCTTTTCTTCAGCCTGATGAGGCTTCTCTGGATGGCAACACCTACCAGCCACTCCTCCCAGCTTTGTGTCATCTTCAAACTTGCCGAGGGCACAATCTTCCCCATCATTAACAAAGATCTTAAACAGGACTGGACCCAGTATTGACCCCTGGATTACACTGATGGTTACTGGCCTCCAATTTCATGCCACTGATCATCACCCTCTGGGCCCATCCACTCAGCCAGTTTATAACCTCCTCAGTGTCTAATCAGCCAACCCATATTTCATCAGCTTGTCTGTGAGGATCTTATGGGAGACCTTACTGAAATTAAGGTCAGCAACATCCCTTGCCTTCCCCTCATCCACCAAACCAGAAATTTACCAAGTTGGTCAAGCAGGAGTTATTACTGCATTCCCAGCAGTGTTAGAATATGCTCTGTGACTAGTTTACTCACTGATAAGATGAACATATTATTAATTATTCTCCTCACAATGGTCCTATATTAATTAACATTTGAATATATGCCTTAAGAGCTCCAGAATAATGCTGTTACTCTAGTTATGTAAGAAATTATTGATTCTGTTTTCAAATGTTCTTTATATAGCTTGGCTTTAGAAATCTTTCAAGTGTCAAATCCTTAGAATAGTGGTAAAGTAAGATACATACATAAAATAAAATGAGGATGTAAAACCTACTTCTCTTAAATAAATGCATTTCTAATAACTAAACAGTGAAACTCAAGGTTTTATTATCACATCTTTAATTTTAGAATGTGGTATTACCTATCCTTTCTCAAATGAATCTCAACTTTCTATGAGAATATTCAAAGGTGTCAATATTGTCAGTATAATTATCAGGCATGTATCAACTCAAAGCAAAACACTACCAATCACTCAGCAAAAAGGTAGCTCTAGAATACTTAAGTTTGGCAATGATTTTCCAGTTGTTTGATTTTGCAATATCACTGAGGAAATAATTATTTTCTACTGTAATCACAATTAGCTTTGCAAGAGATTAATAGTAAAACCAGCACACCTCTCCTTTTTCTTCCTTCACAGGAATTTCTTGCTGTAAGACAGTTATATTGAAATATCAGGGAACAGTAAAGATTACAGAGGAGAAAGACTGTGTAGTGGGTCATATACTGGTTCGCTTTCTAGATTCATCAATTGATGAATTTCTAGATTGATGAATTTCTAGATTTCATCAAAAGATCTTCTCATCCATTTTCAAAGCTGCACGAAAGATTAGTGTCAGAGAAAATGGAGAAAGACTGGTGTCAAAGCTTTTTAACTAATCAGATGAAAACTCCTTTTGGGAACTGCAGTCAGTTTGGGAGATATAATGAGTTTTTACTGCAGTTCCTGGAAGGAAAATTTCTGTGAGCAACATTATTTTCAGCTCCTGTACTTTGAAGAATTACTGCATTTCTCTTCATTCAGTAAATTCCTGTCATCAACTTTCTCTTCCTGTTAGCTTCACTCACTGCCATGACAACATGTAAGGTCTTCATGGGGGTAGCTATGTAAGGTGTAGATGTTCTTCTCTAGCACCATCTCCTCTGCTGTGCCTTGATAAAGCATTTCCTCAGGAAATCACTAATTCTTATCACTCTGGATCCCAGTTAAAGGGGTTTATAATTGTTGGACTGAAGAAATATGGAAGTTAAACTCTGTTAAGGGGTTTGAAAAAATAGACATGCCAGATATCTGCCAGAGGATATTTCTTTGATGAAATATATTATTAACTGTCATTAGCTTATACATCTCATTGCAGCCTTTAGAATTGCAAAGAAGAAGAAGGTGTTTTCTTAAAACAAAAAGGTGAGCACTGATTGTGCACAGAGGATTGCCCAGAAGAGGTAAGAGTCAGGCTAAATGACTTGCTGCCATCTATTGACCATGCACATTTACGTGTCTGAGATCCTCTGCAAGAAGATAAAAAGACAGTGAAATCTTGCAGCACAATCAATACAGGGAAGCCAACCTCTGTGAGAAAACAAGTAATTTATCAAAATAATTTGTAGCTGCTCTATTCCTGTGTTAGCACATTCCTGAATTTTTACTAAAAGCTGGTGCCAGCTGTTTGTACATTGCCTTTCTCGATGTTTGAGATTTAGAAGAGCAGTCTCTCCTCCACATTAGAGCATGTAAGAAATGAAGCAGTCTACTTTCAAGGACATCACAGTGACTCCAGTAAAGCCTGAAAAATGACTTTGTATAAATTTGTTGTTCATGCCTAATTCTGTCCCCTTCTCTAAAACAAAATGAAGTAAACTAGCATCATAGCTTCCCACCCAGAATTATGGCCATGTCTCTGCATGAACCCCTTTTTTATGTGTTTATTTACCAAGGCTTTAAAATAAGAAATCACTTCTTTATAAAAAAATTGTCTTCTTGGAATAACAGGTTTAGGCATGATTTCTGATAGAGCAATAGCCCCTCTATGTGATAGCTAACACTTGCAGCAAGAAACAGAAGCTCATCCATTCTGAGGGTTTCCATTAGAGAGACAGGCACTGCTGTAAGAAATTGATTCATTTTTTGCATCATTGAGGTACTCCATTTAAACAATGTTTTGTTGCCTTTACTGATAAAGCATTGTAAAGCAACAGAATAAAAAAAATAACTATTTCCTTTAAAATTTGAGCAAACTTCTCAGTCATCAGTCAAGTCTGACATCAGTCAAGCTGTGTTCTATAAAGAGCAAGTTAAGGTCACCAGCAAGTTGAGACAATAATTTTTTCCCAACAAACATTTCTTCTGACAACTGTCAGCTCCAGCAAGGGTGCTCACTATCCCTCCTGGTTCATCCTACCTCAGGTCTTCATCTAGAGATGAATAGTGGCACAATGGACCAAGCAACATTAATTTCATACCAACAGTCATACCAAAAAACTTAGTTATAATTGTTTCCTTCACACTGTTATATCAGAGATAATGATGGACCACATCTTGACTTCAGTGACACTCATCTTCACCCAAAGGAAAAAGGAATACCCAAGCCTCCATCACAACACAAACACAAGCAGAATTTGTCTATTTAATTAAAGCCTCTGAGTTTGTGCACTGCTGAAGTCAGTAAAGGTGAGAGGCATGAAAAGCAGCATAAAGGAGCAGAAAATCTGACTCAGAGCTCACAAATCCAGGCACGTATTTCACAACAGTAATGATACAAAGAGACAAATACACAGAAATTTCTACAGTGGGAAGACTCCAGATGAAAATAATAGTGGTGCACAGTACAAAGGATTACTCAACCTGCAAAAAACATTTCCACTGATCAGAATGGATGCATAGTGCTACATCAATAGTTTGGGAAAAAAGGAAAATTTAGGGTTTATGTCCCTGAAGTTTAGTAAGTGTTGTTATCCCATCCTTCACATGTGAACTCTTGTATGAAGCAAGTATGAATGTGTGAAACACAGAAGACTTCAATATTTGGCTTTATTTTGTGCTACAGATCATAAGCACCTAGTCCATAAATCACTCTCCCTATTGCATTTACAATGCAATTAAGAAAGCAGAAATCCTCTTTCTCCCATCCCATCTTTAAGTTTATGCAGAACGCTTCAGGGCACACTGAGTGATTGAAATCATTTTACTTGGCACAATTGTCTTGTTTTCCATCCTTCATCCTGTTCCATAAACTGGTCAGTCCATGCATTACTACCTCTCAACATCTTTGAGTACATCTGGCCTCTTGCTCCAGTCAGCTGCAAATGTTGCCTTCCCTGGTGAACAACAATAGAAATGTTCCTCTTTTAAATGGAAGATAAAGTCCAAGTTTCCAATTTTATAGCACTCTACCAATTCCCCTGATTTCAGCAGACAAATAAGGAACTCAAACCAGTTTTCATCCTCCAAAAACAGATGGTCAAAGATGAGTCTCCAGGGATGGAGAGACGCTATGATAGCTAAATACAGATCAGTTTAAAAGCCTCCAAGGGTCACAGCAAGCAGCAACTTTAAAAAACAATCATGTGCCACTAAAACATACTTGGCAGCACATACTCACTGCTTCCTAAAGCCAGCATTATGGGTCGGTTCTTGGTAGGCACGGCTGGAAAAGAATTACCCTATCCCAGCTCTCTGCCAGTCCTAGAAGGTGTGTATTTTTCTCTCAGCCACCTGAGTGGCCTCAAAGGAGCAAATCTCTCAAAGTGTGTGATTTGGTCCTGTAAATTTTGATTCCTAGCCAATAAGCTGAACTATAAGCAATAAGTAGCACATATTTATGGGGCACCTGTCAAAGATAGCAAAACAGTCAATAAAATTACCTTCTTTGGTATATCAGCAGCTTCACCTACACAGCCAGAAATCTCTCAGTGTTTATACTACACACATTTGAGGTCATTGTTTTTTTTTTTAACCAGAAAGGCACAATTCACCCCGGTGTACAGAAGCATCATCAGCTTGGTCTCAGCTAGCAAAAGAACATGATCATTTTATGACTCATGAAAAGTGCTATTTCCTTTAATTTGGTCTCTTTGGAAGGCATCCATGCTATGGAGGTTTCACTGTCATAACAAAAAGTGAGTCCTCAATTGCCATAACACCTGAGAGCAGTAGGAAGTAGCACCCTTATAGGAAACCAGCCTCTGTTATATGACAGAGCACAGAGATGCTGTGCAGAATACACAGCAAACCAGTTCAGTTCATACCTGAGAAAAAGCTTCATTTCTGAGTGACTGGCCTTAAAAATATCAACACACACACTTGAATAACCTATACATTTACTTTGCTTAGATAATGCTTAGTAGCACAGTTTTTGTTACAATTTAACAACATTTAAATTTAAAGTGAGCATTCAGAATGTAATTTTCTGTATCGGTACCACTGCTGAGGCTAAACTTTAGGTGATAATTATAATGTTGATCATCTGAAATGAAAGTGTTTCATAAAAAACTACTCAAAAACCAAACAATTAATGCTTAAAACCAAAATCCTTTACAAAAATGTCATAAAGAAAATATAAACATTAAATCTTTACTTGGAACCAAGAAATTTACCTTGTAAAATGTTAAAAAACAGAACTCAGAAATTAATTGGTATTTACGGTAATTTTTTTTAATTCCTGAATTAATTGAATGAAATTCTGCATCAGAAAAAAAAAAAAAAAACAGAAGGAGAGGAATATTAACACAGAATGATTAAATCACAGAATCATAAAAACATGCCACCTCTACACATCTTTCAAATACCTCCAGGAACGTCAACTCCACCACTTCCCTGGGCAGCCTCTTCCAGTGCTTGGCAACCCTAACAGTGAAAAATTTTTTCTTAATAACTGAACTCAACCTTCCCTGGTGCAACTTGAGGCCATCTCATCTCATTTCATCCTGTCATTTGTTACTTGTGATAAGACATATTCAGACATATTCCCACTTTTGATTTCATTTCAATGGGAGGTGAAATTTTGATTCATAATGTTTAATATTTGGCAGTCCTTCACCTCCAAAGTGTAAAATATTGCCTGTGCCAGAAATTTGTTCTGGAAACATTAGTCCCTATGGTTTATATACTGTTCAATTCCTCTTATCATGGAATATCAGGAGATAGAAAAGACTGTCCCTAATTTTAGAATATAGTCAGGACATAGCCAGCAAAGACACAATAAGTGAGCACCAGGAAAGCTCATGGGCCCTAGACTAGATGCCACTAGACAGGAAGAGACTTCAATGCACAGCTAAACCTGGAGAATTTGATGGTCCTGCTTAATATGAACAATGGCTGAAAAATCTGAGCGTTAATGAATGCCAGCAATGAGTGAAGGGGCCATAATCAAGGCAAGAGCAGTAATTAACTATTGGAATCCTCTGCTCACTTCCCACTTGGTAAATAGCATAGATACAGTTGTACTGGAAGCCTTTTATTGGGCAATAAACAGTGGGTTTTTACAGTGGAGCCTCAAGGTGCTCATAACTTTATTCCAGTATGTAGTATTTGTTTGGATTTATCTCATACATAAATTCTTCATCTAAAGAAGAGAATTAAATCCTCATCTTGACCAGCAGGTGATTCTTACAAAAGAAACAGCTCTCCCTGCTGGTTAATCAAGTGATCTATCATGGCACTGAATTTGACTCATTTTATCTGATGGAAGATGTTATTGTTTCAGAGTTAATGGGTAAGAAATAACCCAGTGACTTCTCCATCTCCAATGGAAAAAAAAAAAATACAGTTGGTTTATTTAAGAAATACATTTCATTCAAACAAACAAAAAATCAACCAAAAAAAACCAACAAAACAGAACACAGAATGAAGTATAAAAGTATAAATAATGAACAGAATTTATACACAGAAAATTATGTTATTGCAAAAGAAAACAAAACAGCAAACACTCATCTCCAGTAGCTAATATAATGTAAGTGCTATTCAGAGAGAATTTACTGCTTTTCTACAAGTACTAGAGCACCTCCATGCACAGTCTGATCCTATATTCTACTGAGAGTGCCTCCATTAATAAAGCCCCCTTGTCCATTGAGCAGAACAGCAGGAGATACCAGTTCTGAGCATGTAGACAGGTTATCTGCTTGACAACAGCTTACAAAATGTAGCAGACACAAATTATTACTTTGGTACTTACTGTCATAAGAGTTACTGCAAAGGCAAATTATTTGGTAACCCTGCACATATGATTATAGCACCATGTTAGAATTAATCTCATTACAAAAGAAGTGCTTCCTTGATCATAATCCTTCCCTCGCAGATATTCCTGACACTTTTTTGGGAGGGGTGTAGCACTTAGTGGAATAAAGTTAGCATTCTTCACAGATTGATGGCAAACTGTTTTTTACAGGTAACAAAGTGATTCTTGAGATACATGAACATATGAAAATATATTTTTCAATATTTCAGAAAGACAATGTTTTGTTACCTTGGCACTTGAGTAGACAAAAACAGGCTTACACATTCCAGGTCTGGTTCTTGGATCAGTCAGAATGTGATTTTAATTCTCTTCCAAAAGTGGCACTGGGAACTGTTTTGGCTTACAACATGAGATGGAAAAACCTGAGGTGAAAAAACAAAGGTTACTCTCATTTACACTGGTGACAGTTTCCAGGCAGAGCTAGGTTAAGTGCAAGACTAAGAGGAAAACAAATGATATCTGTACCCAATGTGTCAGGAACATCAACATCACGTCTGGCACACCTGAAAACAGAACCCAGAATTGGCCAGAAATTCAATACCATTCAAGACTAGTTTCTCGGTTACATGCCAGGCACTGTTTTTACTTGTCAGGACATTATTTAGCTTTGGAATAGTATGTACATTTAAATATATAGACAAAAAAAAATACAGTTATTTAAATCCCATTCATCTTTGCAGTACTTTGTGTCACCAAGGCATAAAATAAAGCAGGTAGACGGGACAAGTAGCAATGATGAAACACAGCTTATTGCCTGCCTTAAAAAGACTGTTTGGTTTGATAGCATCAGACTAGTCAAAAATTAGCACATGAACTATTAGATAAGGATCATTGCTGAAAGCTAGGTAATAAGGATCACTGTCCAAAAAATCTTGGAAAGCATCCATATATTTGACCAAAAGGATGAGATTTATTTACCTCTATGGATAAGGGACTGCGCTTATAAATTGGGTCACTATGAAAGCAATCTGAGGCACAGTGCTCAAAAAGTGTGGATAAAAACATTCTTTATAGTCACAGAAAAGGTGCCTGTACACGTGTGTGTGTGTGTGTGTGTGTGCATAATATTATTGTTCTGTAAAATCTCCCAGGAATTCTGGAATGATGGGTGGAGAGAGGTGACAGCCCCCCACTCTGTTCTGTGCTGTTGCAGCCTTATCTTGAGTCCTGCATGCAGTTTTGAGCACCAAAATAAAAAAAGATATAAAGTTATTAGAGAGTAACCAAAGGAGGGTTACAAAGGTGGTGAAGGGTCTAGAGAGAAAACTATATGAGAAGCATATGAGGTCACTTTGCTTGCTCAGCCTCTAGCACCTGGTGTGACTCTATGCGTTGTGCTGTGCAGGGTCAGGAGTTGAACTTTGACAGTCCTTGTGGGTCCCTTTTAACTCAGGACATTCTACAATTCCATGGTTCTATTCTACAGACATTACCCCAGATGCATATAGGAGTGTGAGCTGCTCATATTGCACCAAAGAGTGCCAATCAGTCCCTTTCTTCAGCAGGCTTCCAGACCAATTTCTTCCTTGTCTTGCATCTTGAAGAGACTGCAGTCTATTCATCTACCTGTCAACAATATCAAGACTTTCAACTCATGCAGTATCATGTGTAAGTACACTTGTTAAAGCACACAGTTTTCTCTTAGAAAGGTTTCTTCAAAATAATAAAAATATTGTAGGTTTATTGAAATGTCATCAGATGACAACAGCATGAAATTACCTTTCTTTTTTAATCAGCCTTTATAGCAGAGAGATGCCATAAAGCACAACAGCATCCAATGCCTGTTGCGCACCACAAGCTGAAAAAGCATCTCAGTCTCTCCCTCTTGTTTGTGCAAGGCTTATTCTTGTTTTCTCAGCCCTTTTTTGGAGGATTGCTTGTTCTCCCACTTTAATAATACAGTTCTTTAAGGACCAAAGCTGAAAAGTGCACACAAGCTACTGAGCTTTGCTTTGTGTTTGGTACATGGGAGACAGACAGGTGGATGGTCAGACAGATTTTGTAGAAGCTTCATCATCTAGACTTGTTATGAAGGGACAGTGTTAATAAACGATGCAACATGTGAAACTCTGATTATATTTCATGTCATGTTCAAAATGCATCTTCAATTCTGAAATGCTTGAGCTATATAGGCTTTACAGGACATAAAGACTACAGCAAGAAATGAATTGCAGCTTAGCATGCTACGTGTGAAGAGTAAATATCCAGAAAAAAAAGAAATACATTAGAATGTTTCTAGTAGAAAATTAATTAAATTTTCCAGCTTCTTACTTCTAGAGCAAATTATTTTACTGTGAAATGACCAGAGGGAGAGCTACCACATCATGCTTTTCACATGTTTACTGCAACAATTAATATCTAAGAGATAGTATGAATTTGGTCATGAATATGCCCTTAACACAGAGTTCCTTCTCTCCAAGATCAAAGCCATCGTACAAGACATCAGGTCACTAATTCTTAACGGGGAGGGAAAGGGGAGGGAGGGAGAAGGGAGGATTCTATAGCTTAGAAGAGATACTGAGAAGTCAGTAAACAAGATCTCTGAACTGAAATGTAGCGTTATTGAGACTCCTGTTTCAGCAAGTTACTGAATGTTGCTCTCAATGGAGACCATTCCCAACTGAAGGGCCTGTAGTCAGTGGCTTTCCTACTGTCAAAAGTGTCTAATCCCATCAGCTTAGAGTGCACTCTCCAGATCTCCAGACAGGTTACTTTTCACAAGAAAACCTGTCAAAGAATGGGAAATAAACAAGATGAAAGCAAAGATCCAGCCTACCCATCACAGATACCACCAGTAGCAGCCAAAATTTTTTATTCTTGTAGTTATGTGTAAAAATATAGACAGTGTTTTCAGTCACATGCTTGGGTTCCTGGTCCTGGGCTGATTTTGAATCCAACAAGTGCTTCCAATTATAACAGATTTCATGGCATGAAGTTTTAGGTTGGTTACACAAAACAAACAAAAGCCAGAAGTCTGGGACTGGAGGAGTGTGATTTTTCAAGGCTTTTGAGCAAAAAAAATGTTGCTATAATTTTGACAACATAATTTAGCAGCTTTTATATAGAGCAATCTACACCTCCGCCCCTCTCCACCTTGCCTCCCCCTCTGGTATTGTCTTGCCTGTCAATTATTGGAAGAAGAGCCTGTTCTTTAAAAGGCTTTTAAATTATTGGAAATTATTTTGAATATATTCTAAAAGCTCTTGAAAGAAAGAACACTACCCCTACATACACACAGAGCAGAAAGTATTTATTTGTATTGTCAACTTAAATGTGCGGGATTAACACGAGAGTTTATCTGGCTAACAATATCAAGAATCATCAGTGGTGCTGACCTAGTGCTTGAGCTGTGGGGATGCTAAAAGGTAAACCTAGTGCTCCAAATGCTAAACGTGACATCACTGTGCCCATTCCATTCGGTACCCATGATACTGTGAGGACTGCACAGAAACAGTGAGGGAGTTTGGGGCCATGACACTCCAGGGAGTAGTGCTGCAGTTAATGTATGCACCCCAGCAAGCAAAGCAAGGCAGCTGCACCATTCTGCCAAGTAAGCAACTTTGTTGTTAATGTGGGGTTTGTTTGCTCTGATACATAACAGACACATTCGAGTTCCTTCAAACTATCACTCTGACTGGCATTGAAAGATATTGTATTATAAATTTTACATTATAATAGTGTTTACTGGCAGAATAAATTGCATACCTGTATTGAAGTGATGGAAAAAAGACATCACTCATTATCACATTGAGCAGCATGCTGAATGCAGCAGTGAACAGTGATAATCGTGCCAGCTAAAGCAATTTTACCTATGAAAAGTTGTTCAGACATAAGAGAGACTGCTAATGTCTTACACAAGGCACAGCTATTTCCTATTTGTTTCTGAGAAGAACCGTACTATTCATTGATATCTCACAAATTTCCTAAATGTGATGTACATTACAGGCATAAAAATTATTTCTCAATTTTCTTCACATTCTTCTTTTATCTCCCTCATATCTATCTTTCACATCACCAGCTGTTGGTTTTCCATCTTTTAAGACACATCACACAAATTAGAAACAAGCATTTGGTTCAAATGTTGCTTTACAATTTACCCCCAGCCCCTCTGATCTCCTAAAATGGTTTCCAAGACATTTCTCCAGAGAGACCCATGTATCACCTAAACAATTTTCATTTCCAAATTTAGCCTTCATCTGAGCCAGGGGTGTGAGAAGCTGATTCACTTGTCTTCCTTTAAATTTTGCTTTCTCATTGTTAATATACTTAGATGAGTTTCATCTTCCTACCTCTGCCTACCAGTAGATATTTAGGGTGGTCTTCACTGCCAGATAGGATACCTTATTTTAGGCACCAACATGTAGGACTCTGTAGGCTGGTGAGGTGTGTGAGCTCTCAATGCAGATCTAGTTAGTGAAACCCAGATGCAATTTATCCAAAGCAGGTAATAAGGATACCTTAGCAGATGCTGCCTGGCTCCAGCTGCTGAAGGAAATAAATTTCTCTAGGGCTTCTGTCACACACATCAGCTGCATGCAGAGGTCTTCAACAATATAAGATGCATGGAAGAGTCTTAAAGCACATGTTTATGCAACTGAATTAGGCCCTAGACCTCTGGTATCCATTGCAGAAGCCAGTCCCTCACTGCCAGACACCCAAGTGCAGATGAGTTCCTCCCCAGAAGCCAGGTGAGATGATCCTCACTGATAGCTCCCAGTTTCACTATCTGGCTACATCTTGGAAGTTCAGTACAATTACACAGCACTGCTCCTCCAAAGCTTTTCAGACCCAGTCTCCATTGCTAGTTGCACTTCATGTCTTTGAGGATCTTGTCCCCTAAAACTCTGCTATCGTTGCAACCAGATTTACTTAGAAAAGAGTAGGAGAGCAAACACAGTTGTGCAAGTTATCTGTGCTTAGCAAACTACTGAGTGTCTGTGGACCCAAGGGACTATTTCCTAGTGGTCTTTCAACTCCGGGGGCTCAGCCCAGAAAGGAATGTCTGGGTACCAAACCAGGTGCAGTATTTCTGAGGAAGCACTGCTGCCACAGGGAGCAGAGGCAATGCAGGGAGAGGATGTGGCAGCTCAGGCTCTGCTGTGTCACTCAGGTGGCTGAGTGTAGTGGTTCCTTTGGCAATTTCCTGTGCCAAGGTAAGGATTTTTTTGATAGAAATCAGGTCACATCAGAAAGGGATGAAAGGGGCTTTCAAGGGTCTTGTTCTACAACTGAAGATGCATCTCTAAGTGCCAGCATCTGGGGGGTGGGGGAGGTTGCCATAATTAAATACATTAAAACACAGATCATATAAGTTATAAGAAGTGTAATAAGGGGGTACTAATCTCCCCAGTATTGCAGTTCTTCTTAAAATATGGAGAAAATATTAAATATGTCTCAGATTCTCTATATTCCAGCAGAAGACCCTGCTATGTATTAGCCAAGATAGCAACGTGCCATATTTTGAGAATAAAAGTCTTTTTCACATTCCAGTTATCCTGTTTCTTCCAAAAGAATAATGAAATGGGAAACAAAAAGCAAATACTATTAATGAAAAGCAGCACTGTTCTGTGAATTCCTCTTACTTGGCCATGTTGGAGGTAGTGGGGGAGTATTTTCAAAGATTGATGATCATCTCCTTCCCCCTGCTCAAAGGACTCAGCCTTCATTAAAAAGTTTGACTTGCCTGCCATGGGACATATATTTCTCATTTCAAATACTGCAGTTCAAGCCAGTTGCTGGTTCTAATATCAAGTTTCTGTTTACAAACAATATAAAGCATGGCACCTCTGTGTAACTAAGTCTATGTTCAACACAGAAACAGTCACAAGGATCACAAGATATATTAAAAATAAATAATATCCAAAGGAAATTGTACATGAAAAACAAAAGGAGATAAATTGAAAATTGGAATTTATGGAAAAATAAAGTGAGTCGTTAGAGCTGTTTTTTCACTCATAAAAATTATTATTTCTCTAAAATGTATGTTACCCATGCATTTATCTACATTTCTGTTTGTCTATCATTTACCTGTTTTCCACCTCCTTGAAAGTAACCACCTATTTGGAAGAGCAAGTTAAATTGTCTTCCTCAGCGAAAGGAGGGGTGAGAGATAAAAAGGAGAGTGGAAAATTATGAAAAATCTTGGTGTAATCTGAATAGCAATGAAGTAAAAGCTACTCCTTGATGTGCCTATGAATCCTGTAAATGAAGTGGCCCTTGAATTAAATTAATTTAAAATCTGGCAAATATTACTCGACATGTTTGTCAATGTGCTGTATAATTATTAATTTGTTCATTGAGGCAACTATATAAATAAATAGAAAGCAGAATGCCATGATTAAACTAACATTAGAAATCCAGGGTCAAGGAGCCCTGTTATACAGGGATCTAAATAGCTTTCCCAGGTCCTATTTTTACATCTCCATACAGATCTGCAGGTCTGTAACTGCGAATTAATTGGCACACATTTAGATGCCAACAGAGCTTTTGTATTCTCAGTGCACATTTTGTCTTCTCAGAGTGAGATGTTAGTAATGGAGGTTTTAATATTACCCCTAGGGGAGCACCAGAAAATCTTAACAATTTCCTTCACTAGAGTATTTTCATTAGAGCTAAATGCTGTGCAATTTACATTTGAAATCAGGTGTAGGGTAAGTATAATGTGACAAGACATGTTGCAATGTTAGGGTTTTTTTGTTCAAATGTTCCTTATTTACTGCAATATACCCTCAAAAGATAAGCATGCAATTAAAATAAATATCTTGATTTTTAACCACTCCTAATTGAACTGTTATTGGGATAATAAGAGCACAAAATAGAATCAGGTTTAAAAGGACCCAAAGCACAAGATTAAAATATTACTCTATTTAAACAAGAATGTTTCAGGCAAAATAGGTTCTGTGGAGCAGAAATGAGTTCATGGTAAGTAAATCAGACTAAACCCTTCCTTTGTAGAATTAATTCAACCTCGTGGTACTTAAAATGCCAAGAACTCTGCATAACTCACAGGAGAAAAAAAAATCCTACCTTTTTCAACACCAAAAATATCCCCAAAACTGAATTGTTACTTAAAAAAAATAAAATGTAACCATTAATAAAGGCATAATGCAGTAAAGAGCTAGAGAACCACTAACAAAAGAGGACGGACAAGTAGCTGAAGCTGAATTTTGGTAGCTGGTCCAGTATGAAATTCTACTCTGCCAATGTCTGCATCTCAGAGCACCTATATTCCATCATTGGCTTGCTTTTTCATAGTGACAAAAGAAGAAACTGCACACCTACCACAGCCTCAATCCAATCAGGGCTTCCTTCATGCCTAAACCTGATCACAGGACCTGTTTAAATATTTCTCCATGAAAAAATCCCTAATGGGCTCACTCAGACCAGGGTTATTATAGATGGAGGTCTCTAGAGAAGGAAGAGGATTGCAGCACTTGCCTGGAGCCTTCTAAAGCTGAGAAAATAAATCCACTGCCAGCAGCAGGAAGAGAAGAGGAAGCAACAATCATTGCAATCTGCTGTTCTGTAAAATGACAGCCAGCCTCAAGTGCCACAGAAAGCCACGTTACGATGAAAGAGGTCTAAGCACAAAGGGTCAGACCCGGAGGGCTGGGATGGTTACAGGACTGTCATGACATATCCCACATGCAACACAGCCCCCTTGGGCTGTGAAAAGCATAGGAGGGAGGAAATTGTCTTATTACTTTCTTTCTTGCATAGCCAGGCAAAAAAAAACCCAAATTATTTTGGAGGTCAAAATATCCATTTCACCTTACCAGGCTGTACAAGTTTAAGCAATGGCTACTGCTGTCTGCATAGCAACAATGAAGAAAGGGGTTTAGATAATAATGAGATTTGTCACCCTTCATATTGCCTCTCTCCTGCCTCTGGATACACAGAGAGTCTAAAGCCAACTGTCACATGAAGGGAAAGGAATCAAGCACAGAGGCTCACACCTTGTCTGGACAGGACCAGACTTTCAAAGCTTGGTCAGTGCACACACAAAGGTGAGCAGCCACAGCAGTCTCTCATATGCTCACACTCAAACTCATGAAAACCCAGACCTAGATCTTCTGATATTACTGCAGCTTTGCAATGTTCTGCTGTGAAGGGCTCTGGGAGTTTTCACAAAAAAACATACTGAATACAAGACCAACTGAAACATTATGAACATTCGAGGTTCTTCCATCCTTGAGGATAGGTGAAACTTAAGAGTCTTCTAAAGAATTTGCCAAATACTATTATTTCTGAGAGCAGCAATGAATGGTTATGATGTCTTTGTAACCTAATAGATTTTTATGAAGTGTTCACTGCCATCTGAATGGCCATGAAACCTTTGCAAAGCAAAACCTAGGCAAACATTTAATAGGATCTTGTCCTTTCACAGCAAATGGTGGGCAAGGACCAAAGGTCAGCAGTTGACACCATGCAGTGGTCAGCAGGACAAGGTGAGCAGAGAGAGGACAAGCTGACCTTGAAAAGCTTGCAAATATTAAACAGCAGGAAGAAGAGGAAGAAAAAAGAGGAGGACTAAGAACAAAAATGTTTCACTTCAAAGAGAATAGATGAGATGAGAAAAGAAAAACTCAAGGGGTCCTAGGCTTTGTAAAGGCCTCAAGCTGTTAGGCATCTTGCCTTTATTTATAAATAAAACAAAACAAACCCCAAAGAAATTATAAGAAGTCTTTTTGGATGAGGAACACAGTGAAATTATATTAAAAATAATTTTAAATGGTAGAGTTGAGGCATAAAATAACCAATATAATCTAAATTCTTTTGAGATTTGTTAGAGAAGTGGTTGCATGTGAAATCGCACTAATATTTTGGAGAAATAATTGTAACTCTGCTTTCCACATAGCTCTGCCCACACCTTAGCCACATGTACATCATAATCCCAGATGTTTTTCAGAAGGTTGTTGAAAATGTTGACTATGTCTGAAATGCAAGGAGAAGTACAGTCACGTTTTCAAATCATTTGGAAGAACAGAAAGCATAGAGAGAGGTTTTTTCCTCTTCAGGGAGGAAAATGAGGTAGGAGGGAAATAATCTCAAAGAATTTTAGAAGCCTACAAAGTGGATTTCCCTTCTTAGCTACTTTATGGTCAAAGGCAAGAATGCACATTTCTCTGAAAAACTTATTCTGGCCTATTCTAGACCTTTGTTTCTAGGCTGTGTATGTAGAAAAAACATGTGCTAGGTCATGAAAGACAGACCCCACCAGATGTGTTTAACCAGGAAGAGAGCACAGGAGAAGCACCCACACACCTGTGCCCATTTCAATTTGCACACGATTGCTAAGGCCAGTGCTCGCTACTGCCGAGTTGCTGGGTCCTGATCTTGTGACAATAATGATGCTTCTCCCCTGATTTGCTCCACCCATGGAAAAAAAGTCTTTGTATTTATTGCCTCACTATTAGACAGTCACACAGTCTAGCTTAAACCACCACACCTCTGAGTAGGGAGAAATGCTGGATCAAGGAAGAACAAGCACCAGATTCAAGTCTTGGAGGGTGTTCCATCAACTTCTGTTTCTCAGGTGCTTCTCCTTCTGCCTAAGTTCAAAGACATACCAGTTAGTCTAGCTAAGAAATTTGGCTTAATTCCAGAGAAGTATTGCTCTCTGAAAGTGCCCTGAAAAGTTTCTGTGCAGTTTTTATTTCTTTCTTTCTGTGAGCTCATTTTCTTTAATTTCATAAATCTGACATATAAGCACTGAATTTGTTTCTTCTTCCTTTAAAATTACTTGGAGTTTTCTCATTGACTTCAATGAGAAGAAGATAGGATCATGGGTGCCTAACCAAACAGGATTTCTGGTTGAGAGCTGATAAAATATTTAAGCAATTCTAGATAGAATTCTTATTCTGAGGGACTTCATATGGCCCATTTAATTCAACTTAAGTGATTCTTTCATGCATAAGTTCTCTTATGTGAGTAACAAGGAACACACAGTTGAGGAAAAATTCTTCTTCACAGCTATCTGGAATGTGGACCCATTAGTAAATAAAAGAGGATTTAAGAGAAATATTCTTGAGGATATAATCTCCCTTGTGGAAAGAAATGTCTTGTACCATAGGCAGGCCTGATGGGATTTGAAAATTATTTTATACTGGAAATCAACTTATTTTTGCTTTGTCCATACTATGGTTTGGCAATAATATCTAACCAATCTCAGCCTCATAAGATGACCAAAATCCATTAGTTGGGAATGCTGACTCATAGAGCAAAGGAGGCACAGGATGGAAGTGGAGCAAACACAGGGCTGAAATACATGAGAAATGAAAATAGAATTTGAGAACACAGGAGAAAGACGCTGGCTGAAATTGTGCAGACACTATTATAAATTCACCCCAACAACTTTTTTCTCCTCTTCCAGTGCTGACAGTCCCTAGAGAAAATAGCATTATAGGTCCAGAATATTTTGAAAATTATCTATATTTATGGATTAAAATTGAAGTTTATCACTATGTCTAATTCTAGAATATAGCCAGTCCCTACTCCAAGTATTTATGTATTGCTATTTTTTATCTTTTACTTTCTTTTTCAGAAAGCTTAATGAAAAGGAATGGAACAGAACATTTTCCAAAACAGAGTATTCAATTTATTTTAAATTAATTGAAATCTTTGGGTTTTGAAGACAAAAAGTTCATTTCATTTCAGAATAAACATCAGAAAGCATAAACACTTCTCTTGATATGTTTGAAAGAGGAGCTATATTTTTTCAGCTAAAAAGGAAACTTTGTTCCAGTCAATATAGAAAATCTAAGAAATAAAGGTCAAGTTCAAATAATTTTTTCTTTCAAAAAAACACAGCTCTCATTCCAACTTTTTCACCAGCACCACCATTAAACAACATTACCTCAACTTTGCAGTCTGCTGAAAACTCATCCTAGACAGGCATTTAATTTGTAAAGAGAAGGAATGATAAAACCTTGTTCAAAATATTTTTCAATAATATTAGACTGAATTTTCTAGAATATTGGATCATGGACATGAGCAAACTGTCTTAGACTTTGTCCCTGTAGATTAACGATAGAAATATTTCAATACCACAAAGTAAACCATCTCAAGTTTCATTTTTAAAGGCAGAAACATGCAAATGACAAACACTGGCTGTCATGGAAGCTCAGTGCACACTGTGCTCTTCTCTGCCAGTAAGGTTCTCAGATTTTTTTTTTATTACTATTATTATTATTATTATTATTATTATTATTATTATTATTATTATGTTCTACATCTTTCTGACCTATTATTCTATTCATTATTATACTTATTATATACCTGTATAGTGTTTAAACAATTTACTTTTTTTCTGTGTTAGTACTTTGTTCGAACGAAGGAGGTCTTTTCTCCTTTAAAGGGTGAGGAGGATATTTTACTTGTGATTAAGGCTCTGATCTTTAGTCTGGCTTTAACCATTTCTCACAGGCACAAAACTTGCAGGCACATTTTGCAATGTAATTATTTGTGTCTGCAATCTAGTTACTTAGATGTCTGAGTCCCTGATTGCATCCATAAGTCAGGGACTTGGACATTTAAGTGATCTAAATTGCACCTACAACAATTTGCACCTAAAATGTCAAAAAAGGATATAGCACAGAGGAAAAGAGTTCAAAGATGGGTGATGAGAATAATTAGGGACGTGTAAAACCTCAGAAATGAAACAAAATGGAACAGAATTGGACTGTTTACCTAAGAGATGAGATGAAATGAATAAAAGAGGAAATGATCAAATGCAAAGGAAATAAGGAGTGTGATAGAAAAGACAGATGAGGCACTTTTACCTCCCCCTCCCCCTTTTACCATAAGGCAAGTACAAAGAGACATTTCAAAAAATTTAAGCATGGAAGATTGAAAATTCACACAAAAAGAGACACATTTTCACATAATTGACATGTGAAAAACCCAACCACCACATGACACAGTGAATCCAACAGGACTCAGTAGAAGATGGGTCAGCTCTTTGGATTCAGAAATGCCCAAAACATTTACAAGGCAGAAATTTCAGAGAAAAACTACTTACCTTTCTTCTTCAATGCTTCAATTTCTGTTTGTTTGGGCTTTTCAGTTTTCTGCATTTTGTTTTCTTTCCTTTTTTAATAATGACAGGGTGGAATGAGTCTTTCTTCAGGAGCCAGTTAATTTTGATATGTCTGACACAGGTTTCCTTGTATCTTGCCTCTGAGGTATTTAGGGCTGCCTCTGGTTTGTCACAGGTCACTGGGAGAAGAGATGAGATGAGATCCTTATCAGTTTCAGCCACTCCTCCTGAGAAGACACACAAAACCAGGAGCCCTTTCAGAAGCTGCCATAGTAGGACTCAAGAGAGCTGTGGACTGCAACCTTGCATCTTTTCTACCTGAGAAATAGGAAATGTGACTGAGAAGTTAATATATTTCATAACAGGGAGTGTCATTATATATTTAAAGAACTAGAATGTGAATTACTGCAGGGACTTTTTTTTTTTTTACAAGAAAATCTGCACGAGACAGATTATTGGAAGAGACATTAAAGGGACTTGCTAAAAACATGCCCCATATTCCACAACAAAGAGGAAAGTTATTACTCTATTCTCAGTAATAGAGAAAGAAATGGATTTTCTTTTTTTCAAAAAAGAGAAATACATGAGACATACATTCACCACCTTCCAGTATTGGCTAATAATTTTGAAATCAAAAGAAAAATACAAGGAAGAATTCAAGAAAACTTGTAGAGAAAGAGAGGTGGCTAGGACACTGAGCGTTATGCAAAATAATCCATTAGGTACTCTCACAGTGCAGATCACCAGTGTCTGAACCAGTAACCACACTCAGGTAGATTTGACTTTTACAAGAAAACATGGTTAACAAACCACTGTGTTTTCATGCAAAAACTGTTTTGCTAAAAAACTGCTGATCTGTTCTGAGAGTTCCTCTGCTTCAAAGCCTGATCTCACCTAAGCTGGTCCGTCCCCTCCATACAGTTGAATCTGATGGTACAGCTGCTGTAGGTCTTCAGCAGAGCAGAAAGAGAAACACACATCAAAACCAGATATAATTTGGGAGTTTAGACATTTCCTGAGCTGTAGGAGATGTGGGTTGAAGTCTCATCTGGAAATCAGGCCAAATGTAGATTTGGATAATGGTCTTTCACAATCTTAGAGGAGGTCCCTAGAGAGCCGTAACAAAAATGATTTATCAAGTGTCTTTTCAGCCACCATCTCTGGAGGTGATAAAAGATATGTAGATGTGGCACTATGGTTAAGTGGTGGACCTGTCAGTGTTAGCTTTAGAGTTGGACTCAATGATCCTAAAGGTTTTTTCCAATCTAAATGGATCTATGATGCTATGAGATAGTTCCAGGTTTGACTACCATAAAACACAGGACCTAAAGCCAGGGTGCTTTCTTGACCACCTTGGCCTACCTGGTTTTCAAGTTAGTCTGATAGTTTTCAGAAATTATTCTTGTTCATTCCTAGTATCATCCCTTGGATCACAGACAGGCTCTGGAGGTTTGAATAAATTCTATAAAATGTAGGGAAATCAAATGCACTAAAAATGCCTTGCCTGGATAAAAATATATCCCATGTGTTGATGCAAGTGTAGAAAAAACTCAAATATGGATATTTAGAAATGTAATGCAAGTGGGTAGAGGACTAATTCCAGTTTCCAGTAAAATACAGAGTCCTTGTATAGCCATACATGGCCCTGGAACAGGATCCAACAAAGCAGTATGAGGTTTAAGAGGTTATGATAAGAAAAGACAAAGATGTTCCTTTGGCTAAAGAAGTAATGGAAATAACTACAGAATATGGTATAAATAAACAAAGTGGAATTAGAGAGATTCAAAGAGCTGAACTATACAATCAGAGCAGTAAAGTAAGTGATTCTGACAGGTCCAGGGTCAAGGAACAGGAGAGAGAAGAAAGCAAGCAGATTAAAAGTCATTGCAGTCTTCAGTTGCAGCTGAGACAATGGTGGCATGAATACACACTTTAGATCCTGGAATGAAGAGTTTAGACAGTATCAGAGATTTTGGCAACTCTTTGGATTTCATAGACAAGGAGACTTAATATGCAATATTTACTTCTTCTGATTTCTTCCCCTTTGTGTGAGTGAATAGGTGTCAGATTGTTTGGTCAGCTTAAACTCCTTTGAAACTGAAGGGGCTAATTGACAACTTTCATTTAAAAGCAAGTGTAAGAATCCAGAATGGTCCTTTTGTCCACTGAGTTGTTGAATCAATAGCCACGCACTGACAATATGTGCGACAGTCCAAACAAAGAAGTGCTTCCAAGGCTGAGGAATTTGTTCTGATTCTGTGGAGATTTGAAAGTCTGTGAGACAAAAAAGAAAGCACAGTTGTTACAGCAACCTTCAAGGAGACACTAGACACAGCCTAGATATGCAAATTTCAGAAAAACTTGGAGAGAAAATATTCTCAGCTGATTGATGGTTAAAGGGCACTTGGATCTGAAAGCAATGAATGTGTCTAAAACTGTTTCAGAGAATGTTAGCCATCCCAGGTCAGAACTGTGCCAGGGACCACTTTTTAATTTAACAGCACAATCAAGCTCCAGTGTCAGGAATGCTCCCAGTGCTATCCCAACTCACTAGAGCAGATGTACCCACCCTGACCCTGACTCTGCAGTTGCTGAGTAGAGATAGGCCAGGCTGCAGCTTCAGGCTGAATTTGGGGGAGGCAGAGGGAGAGAGGTAGCTTCCCTCCTGATATTTTGCTGTGTTGGAGTGGTACCCATCTCTTCTCATACTCTCCCACCAGCTGTACACAAACACAGGCTGTTTCCCAGAGAAAGGCAGGGCAAAGTGAAGAGGACTATGTAACATGCTGGATGCTACAAGTGCCTGTTACATTACAGGATGCCTGAGCAGTATCAGAGACGGCACTCAGCTGAGCAAAGATGTATTAAAAAGATTTCAACATTCATCAGTTTTACAAGCCCTACCACTGGGCTATATTCTGTTGAAAACAAGTGGTTGCCTTCTTCGTTTGGCCAGACTTCAATTACTGCAGCTACAAGAAAACACATAGCCACCTTTGTTTTCCCATCTGGGCCCCAGCAAAGGGAAAAAGATATTTTTTTTATTTTTTGCCCTCTGTATGTTCTTTCTGTCTCCTCTTTAGTATTTTCCCTTTTCTATGAATCCACAGACCACTTTTGCTTTTCAAGCATTTAGTTTTTTCCTTTTTAAGTATTTTTGGAAAATATTATCTCCTGTTCTCTCCTTCTCTATTCTTTCACGTTTATTCCTAGTTAATGTTCAGTGGCCAACACCAGGTAAACACAATGCCAACATTTAAAGATAAACTCATAATTTATAGCCCTTGTAAAGAAATTTCTTCAAATTACAAATTACCTCATCCTAATGTAACTGATAATGGCCAGATGAATCACATATAGGAAGTATCTAGTTCTCTTCTGTCTCTCTTACTGTGGAAAAGTTTTGGAAAATAGGATTGTCTTTGGCCTTGTTAAGGAGGGAGCAGAAAATGTCTCAGAAAGGAACCTGGGCCAGGTCTCTGTTGTGCTAAGGAAGAAAGTATTGGAAATCCCAAATGTGTCAAAACCAAAATTAATTGCCTCACCTCATTCAAAATAGAAACACACAACTCAAAAATTTCCACCTTTAAAATAAAGCAAAACCACACAACATGATTGAACTCCAGGCAGATCCAGAATTCTTCCACAAGAATTATGTTTGAGAAAGGGTAAGGAAAAATATTAGCAATACAAGACCTTCACACCCTCCTTTTATTTTAAAAATATATACTTCTCCAACTGATTTTACTTTTTGCTTTCATTTTTATTCCTCTCTTTGTATACTCTCAGAAAAAAAAAAACCATTAAGCAAAAAGCTGGTTCACTTCTCACATAAGTTCACTGAAGTGAGTTTTTACTCACTTCAGTGGATTTAAGTCATATGGAGTTGGCTTAGGTAGTCACACAGGAATGGTGTTCCTCCACCTCCCGCTCACTTACAGAGATTTTTGAACATGCCTAATAAATGTAAGGTCGCAGTAGCTAACTGTGTTTCTGTTTAAGTCAGTGGGTTGTTGTCAGGATCATTGGGACAATACAGAGAGGTTGGAAACCTACTTTGAGCTCTAGAGAGACCATTATCTGAGAGGGTTAAATACAAATACCATTCATCCATCAAGAAAGATAGATTACCTATTCAATTTCCTATTACCTAAAGTCAATTACCTATTCAATCACACTGTATCTTAAATGGGGGAAATTCTAAAAATTGAGTCAGTCAAGTACAAGCACTGGCTGCAGGAAGTTGTTCCTCCATATGGAAACTGAGTAGCAAACTAACAGGACAGACAGACCTTTTACTGGGAGTCAGTTCCCATTCTGTTGAAGTACATTCATTTTTCCTTATTTAAGTTTCTTAACTGTTGTTTTTAATGTGAACATGCAACTATAAATCTGTGCTGCTTTCAGTGAGGGTGTGAAATAATGCAAGAGAAGTTAAAGAGGAGTTTACGTTGCAAAAATATTTCTGTTATGGAGTTAATTTCATATCATTTTATTCTTCTCAAACTTATAATTTTCTACTGCTCATACATTTTTATGGCCACAAGTGATTGTTAGCATCATCTAGTCTGACATGCAGCATAGCAAGGGCCAGAGAAGTTCATCCAGTAATTCTTGCATTGATCCCAACAATTTACATTTGGATTAGAGTATATCTTCTGCAAAGATAACCAGTCTTCATTTAAAAACTTAAAAGCAATGAAAAAAAATTCTGCTACACCTCCTGGCAATCTGTCTGAATAGTTAATTGAATGTTAAAAATCCACAATTTATTTCCAATGTGAATTTCATTTTATGTTAACCTTAGCCAATGGGTATCTTTGCCACAGTGGAGGTCTCCAGTCATCCTCACATTTCCCAGTGCCAAGGAGTTAAGAGCCTGGCAGTTGGGAATTTCTTGTTAAATATTTTTGTCACTCAAAGGTGATTCACTAGAGAATTCACTAGAGAATTAGGCATGATTCATGGCCAAGCACTATCCCTGCAATACCCCATCCTGACAGCTGATCCCTGCAACTCTCCACAGTGGAAAGCAGAGGCAGTGGGAGCACTCAGCAGAAAGGATGGCAGCTAAGTTCCATAAACTGGGCTCATGTCTTGGAATCACACCTCCAAGCTGAGCAGAGGCCCTGGAGAAAAACCCACAGAAAAACCCACCCTGGCTGCCCTGGAGAGGCAGCTTATGGCTATTAGCTCCTGACAACATAAACACAACCACAGCATTAACAGATGCTAACCCCAAGGATACACACCAAGGGGCATGGAAAATGTGATCAGAGCAGAGCAGATAATTAATCTGTGCATGAGAAGGCCATGGCACAAGACCCAGTGTCCTGCTTGAGGAAAAGGCTCAGAGGTAAGCAGGGACTTGCAGCCACATTTGTTATTTATAGCTGAAAAATGATTGGGTACTTACAAGCCAAACACTCAGAAAACCAAGTTTCACCCATTCCATCTTCATCTCCTTGTTTAATATATGGGTATTTCATCTGCAAAATTATTTTAGATGCTTGCAAAGTGGCCCTAATGTAGCCAGCACTGCTCATCCTCCCTCCCCACCAGCCTGCTGCAGTGCCTGCTGTGCTAGTGTCATGCTATTAACATTCCTCCAAAGCCACAGAAATGCTGGGATGTACCTGATGCATTCAGAAACCCAGCAGGTGCCTTCTGCAGGTACTGTGTGTCCATGCAATGCCAGGAAGCAGTCATAAACTTAACACAGTAGTAAGCTGTGTAATTTTTAGATAACAGCTACTTACATAAGTACAGAAATTGCTACATTTTATATGTACACATTGTTCACATTCCAATTATGGACCAAGACCCAGTGCATGCAATTAGTATTTAGGAGCAACACATTATTTTTTTTTCCCAGCATGCCACTCTGTGATCTGAAAATGCTGGTCGGTTCCTAAGTTACTTTGCATGTGTCAGTGCAATTTCCCCTCAGTCCCAGAAGCTTCTGGAGCACCTAAATAATGTCATGAGGGCCTAATAATTGTGTCCAGGGAGATTCCCATACAATTTTCATCTTTTATTACATGTTTCGCTTATTTAGACGTCCGTATCATTTGGCAAATTGCATCTGCAATACATGGGGAGGCTGAAGTGTAAAAATACGCTCTTGTGCCTCATAGCAGCCCCAGGTGCAAGGTATTATCCTTTAATGCCATGGAAAGGTTCCAGCTACCTGACACGAGGACAGGGTGCAGCGACGCTGACTAATTTCCCTCCTTAAGCTTTATTTTCCAACACCGAGTCATTTGCGTTGCAAACGGCGACATTTTAATATTTAAAATGGGTGTCGACCCATTCTCGCTGCGGGGAAGGCGAGGCCGTGCGGTTTTGCCTCGCTCGCCTCCCCGGGGGTCGGCCTGAGGCTCCGGGAGAGGCACCGCCGGCTCCCAGCGTCACTCGCCCTGCAAGGCACGGCCTCCCCTGCCCGAGGGCCCACCGACCTGGGGGATGCACAACGTCCGGGGACAGGGCGGGACGGGGCGGGAGACCCAGCCCTGCCCTTGCCGAAGCGCCGGGAGCGGGGGCAGCGCCGGGGACCGGAACCGGCAGCAGGGCAGCGGCAGCACGGCCGGGAACGGCCGCCGGGGGGCAGCGCGAGATCGCCCAAGCGCTGCCGGCTCGGGCTGGGCCCGCACCGCTCCGCTACCGCCCGGCTCCGCACTGCAGGGCCCGGCTCCCGCCCGCACCGCCCGGCTCCGCACTGCAGGGCCCGGTGCCTTCTCGCACCGCCCCGGCTCCTGCCCGCGCCCCTCCCCGCGAGTGCTCGCTCCGGGCAGGCGGCTGCCTCTTCTGCCAGCTAGCCTGCGACAGGATGAGACGAACAGTCTTAAGCTGCGCCTGGGGAGGGTTAGGTTGGACATTCGAAGAAATTTCTTTATAGAAAAGGTTGAGTAGACATTGGAATAGGCTGCCCGGGGTTGTGGTGGAGTGACCGTCCCTAGAGGTGTTTAAGGAAAGACCGGACGTGGCACTCAGTGCCATGGTCCAGTTGGGTGTTCGCTAACAGGTTGGATTCGATGATCTTGGCGGTCTTTTCCAGCCGAATTGATTCCGTGATTGCGCTCCCGCGGGGCAAGGCCCAGCAGAAGGCGGCCCCGGCTCCCTCTCCCTCAGCCGCCGGCCCGCCCGAAGCCCGCGTTCCCCAAGCGAGAGGCCGCACGGGGTATTTATTTAAGGAGATTTCACCCAGGAGCTGCTGATCAAAGCTAATGCAAAATAAATGTCTCTCTTTAATAGCCTGATTCCTCGAAGCCCTTGACACTGGAAATTGGGAATTCCCCGTGCCATTAGCACTTAGCAGTAGGCGCTCCAGCCCAGCCAAGAACAAGGGATTAAGAGGTATTTGTCTAAACTAATTTCTCTCTCTATACCAAGTCTATAGAGACTGGTGTTACTCTGCTGGAATTGTGCAACACGGCTAATTGGCTACAAATTTAACAGTGGCAGGACTGCCACCGCAGGCTGCCGCCGGTTCATTACCGCCGTTCTGCCTCGGAACGGGGGCACCTGGGCTGGCCCTGCCCTGGGAAATGACCGCCTGGGCATGGGCGGCGCTCCCGGCTCTGCGCAAGGTGAGAGGCCTGTCGTGCCTCCCCGGGGAGCCAGGCTGCCTTGTGCAAAACACAGTCAGAGCATTAAAATCGTCATTATCCTAGAAAAGGGA
Organism: Vidua chalybeata; assembly: GCF_026979565.1. Taxonomy (NCBI): domain Eukaryota; kingdom Metazoa; phylum Chordata; class Aves; order Passeriformes; family Viduidae; genus Vidua; species Vidua chalybeata. The sequence goes on from NC_071531.1 coordinate 13,004,589, forward strand.
TGGATGTAGCACAGGCTCTGCAAAATTTTATTTTTGTGAACGATCATTCAGGATGGAGGTTGACTTTTTTGCACAGATATTATACCACTAGTCATCTCCCTTCCACTAAAAGGGAGACAAATACTTGTAATATTTGGCTGTGATTCCTTGAAATTCCTCCCTCCAGGCTGTTTTGTACCTTGACTCCACTGTTTGCTTCTTTACTACTTGACCACAAGCTAAAGCAAAAAGTAGTTGGGTTTATATTATGCATGCGTCTGACCAAAGGGTCATTAAAGGTACACAGATTTTTGGTTTATTTGTAGGTCAGTCAAAAAGGGTTCCTGGAACTACGGAAGAAATTCTAGCAAAGACCACAGCCTACGTCACTGATGCTGGAGAATGATTCCATGACAACCAGGAGTTTGTCTACCCCCAAACTGCACCCCCTTACCCACAGTAGCACCACTAGACTATTCCTTGTCTTAGGAGGGGAGGCAGAATTCTCCCAGCAGGACTGTTTAGTAGGCTAAAATGAACTTGTCCACTCCCAAAGGTGCTGATGGAAATCTGAATAGCCATATGAGTCAGTCAGGACCTCAATAACCTCATCCTTCAGAGCTAACCTCACAAGATGAAGCAGTGCATCACTGTTGCCTTGAACAGAAAGGTCATCCTGAAGTTTTGATGTAATCCACCTCAGCTGCCCAGGAACCCAGGGAGCTGGCAAATAAAAGACAGTAAAACTATAGTTTCCCAACACCAGTTTAGATGACATTTTCAGACACTAGATTCACAAACCAGGTTGTATTTCTGCCTGAGTAATTTTGCTTCTCATCATTCAAGGTCTGTGATTTGTCTATTGAGTTCAGCATCTTAAAATACCTATTCCATATGGTTATGAAACTCCAGCAGCATCTTATCCACCCAGGCCAAACTATCAGGACACTATTGCAAGAGTAGTTGTTTAAAAAACTCTGCAACACAGTTTGTTGAATCTTGGCTTGTGCTGTTGGGCACAGTTATCCTATACTGAGAAAAGCCCATGAAAATTCACAGAATGAAATTCCTTCTTTAGTGAGACAGATGGGAAACACCCAGAATTTCAGCAGAAACAGAGTTTTACTGAAGGAAGACATAGATCTCCAGCCAGTCATTGAGTTGATCTAAAAAGCCACAGGAACCAAAGCCTGGCTGGCAATGTTTGCCCTCCCTCTTCCTTATATACACCCTGATGAAAAGTTAACAAGTGGTGTCTGTTGATGTGGAACACACTATCATCCTCCAACAACACAAAGATAGCATCAGTTTTAATCTCAATCTACAAGGTAACAATAAACTGCTGGCCAAGAATCAAACTAATAATATCAGTCCACAAACACACAGAAACAATTCTGTTAAAAATCTGACATCTAAGGTGTTGTTAATCAAACCTTTCAAAGTAGATCTCTCTCATGGCCTTAAACCCAAGTGCTTTCTGAGATGTGCATAGAGAATACCACAAATTCAGTGAGAACATCTTCAATATGAGGTAACAATGGCATACAGAAGAAGGCATGAAATGAGATGATTATTCAAGATGTTCCACTTCTGTACAAGACATAACTAAAATATCATCATGCTAGGAGCAGGGGTTGTCTGCTGAGGCAGTAAGTACCCCTGATAACTTCATCCAGCAGCCAGAGGCCAAGCTGCCTAGCCCCATCTCATTAAGGAGAAGTGCTCCATTCAATGAGGCACTTCAACAGTGGTCTACCTTTGAACGTGCAAATACCCCCATTAAATCTGGTGGATCGGGGCCAAAACTAATTAATTTAGTGATGCTTTGCATCAAAATCTCACTTGCAATACATAGCACTCACAATCAGAAAGGCAGAGGATTAATTAAACTAACTGTGTAGAAAGCTGAGCAGGTTAGGACTGGGTTAGGACTAAAGAGCATAATGATATCCTTAGTGGAAGCCAGAAAAGCAAATGATCACTGTGAAACTGATAGGAATTTGCTGAGGACTTATTTCTGTTTAGGTTTTTTTTTGGTTGGTTGGTTTTTGGGGTTTTGGGGGTTTTTGGGTTTTTTTTTTTTTTTGTGGTTTTTTTATTTTGTTCGTTTGTTTTGTTTTGTTTTTTTGTTTTTGTTTTTGTTTTTTTTTGTGAGATAAATGAATTGGGACTCACAAGGCAACCAATTTTGGGTCCAAGAGGTCATGCACTTTTATTTAGATTATTTCTTTCAGCCTGCCCCTACCAACTGGGCTCAACCCAAACTGTATCATAATCAGCAGCTTCATATTACTTCCAGGTATCAAAACAGGCCATGGAAAGCTTTTATCACTTGGGATTAGCCAAAAAAAAAAAAAAAAAAAAAAAAAAAAAAAAAAAAAGAGAGAGAGAGAATGAAAGGAAAAACAAAAATGCAAACCACTCTAGATTTTGAAGATTTTCAGACATGTCTTAAATGTGAACTTAGATGCATTCAGACCATGGCTTCACTGTACCTAGCTTAGCAAACAGGCTGGACAAAAAGACCTGGGTTTGACAGTATGCTGTATTGCAGCAGATTCTGATGGATTACACATACTAAGAGAACAAGAAAAAAATTTAGTCAAATAGAGTTACTGGAACAATATTTGAGAAAGTAGAACAGTAATTGCAGCACTACAGGCTCTCTGGCTGAGACTAATTCTCTAAGGCCCCTTGGAGTCTTATCAGCAGCTCCACCAAGACATCCTCCCTGATGTCAATTGAAGGGTGCTGCTTTGCACCCGCTGAGGATTTGCCCTTTAAATCCACCCAGCTTGTGTCAGATGACCTCTTGCAACCTTTCTGCAACACTGCAAAATCTTTAATGGTTTGGCGCTGCTCAAAACCATTCCATTTTGTAAGAGGAAAGTAAGCAGTGTTCCACCTGCCTGGGAGGACCTTTTGCTTCAAGCTGATTAAGGAGGAAACACTGTCACAACCTCAGTTCTTCTAATGTGACAGTCAGTAATGAACAACTGAGTTGACTGATCTTTGCATTCTATGGCCAATCTATTTCCTATGGGTGTTTCCTGTGACTGTAGGAAATTATGGGCATGTCATAGTTTAGGAATAGTATTCCCCAATTTGGTGCACTGCTCACTAGTTTTTCCCACTGTGCACTGCTCACTCGTTTTTCCCTCATCCCCCCACGCCCCTTCAGAGGGATGGGGAGGAGAACAGGAGGCACAAAAAGGTGAAGATCACAGGTTGAGGTAAGAACAATTTACTAGAAACAACAATGAAATAAGAAAACAGCAACAACAACAATAGTAACAAGAGTGTTCAAGGTAGGTGTACCATTCACCTATCACATGCGATTGTGCAAGGATTCACCTCTGATTGCTTAATGCACAGCTGGGTGCCAGAACCAGGACAGGGCAAAGAAATTAAAGACTCGTGCCAGTCAATGATGAATACTCCAGAGTCAGAGCAACATGAAACCAGCATGTCCATATATGATATTTATTAGCACATATGTGTTAATATAAGGTTCTGTTCTCTATAAAGTGGTAGTCAAGAACTGAACAACTATGGGTTTGGATTATTTTTTCCTATCAGGAAATACATTTTGTCTGTATATGAACATTTCATGGATCCTTTTGCAAAAAAAAAAAAAAAAAAAAAAAAAAAAAAAAAAAAAACAACAAAGAGACTTATCAGCATCTTAGCAAAAAGAAGTCCAAATTCTTTTTAATTTTAAAACATAAAAAACTTTCCTTTGTTCAGACAGGTGAGTCTCTGAAACAACTATTAACAGTCCTGTTTAGGAAGTTATAGAGTTTGATAAACTTCTAGAACAGTAGAAAACAATCCAGACTGACATTTCACTTAGGAAATAACTACCTTTGCAAACATTAAAATCTCCATGCCTAAGCCCTCAGTTCCAACAGTCCTGTACATTCATGCATGGAAGAACCCATAAGAACACTGGCATGCCATAATGTTTGCAGGATCACTGCCTGTGAAAGGTTATTCACAGACACAGTCTCAGGCAAAATCACACCCTCAGTTATTACAACCCTGCCAAAGCCATGGAAATCCAACAGTTTTCTACTGTGTGAGGAACAATAGAGCTATTCTGGACAAGATTTATTCTGAAAAAGTAGAGGTTGAGGATAGTCATAATTTTCTTTTCAGAGCTCTAAAAGCTGCTGTGCCTGACCATGAAGGTTACCACAGAATGTATCAACCCACCAGAAAAGCTAAAGGCAGAGAAATCAGAAGCTGAAGGTGAAAGCACAAGCTTTCCCTTCTGTATGCCCCATTCCACATACTCCCATGGATTGTTTCCTTTGCTATGTTTTCTTTGCCACAGATTAAAAAATGAATCCTGGAATCACTGGACTTACAAGCCAGCAAAAGCACTTGATACTGCACTGCAGCCACAGAGGTGCAAAGCAGCCATCCCTGTCTATGTCCTGGGCAGTGATTGTGCTTCTGGGCTGCAGAACCCTCTGTAAAGATTTGTAGAGAGGGCACATGCCTGGGGAGGGAGGGGTCACACACTGTTTGGTTATCAAATTTTCCCCAGCAATGGTGATAGCACCACAGCACCTCAACATCCAGTGATAAAGACCTTGTTTTCCCCTTCTGGGAATTACCAGCCAGAGGGATGTGGACCCAAATCACCAGCTGCACTTCAAGGTGTCAGAGACATGAGAGCAAGGACCTCCCTGGGTATGTTCTCACCTTGGGGAATTAGAGCCATTTTAGGCAGAACAAAAGCTCTTGGTTTCTTACCCCACCTCACTCTCCAGGTGACACGATGTATGCTTCTCCTGACATCTACATCTACCCTGATCTTCCCCAGTTCCCTGCCCACAGTGTTCTGTAAACCTTCTTTAATCTCCTGCCAGGCACTGCAGGCTTACCCCCTGCCTTCTCTGACAGCTTGAAGCAAGGAGCACACTGCCCCATGCCCACTTGAAGGAGCAAGACTCAAAAATAAAAAATACAAGGTCACCATGGAACTGCATTAAAAATGTCTCTCTCACACATTATATACCAGTCAGAGGTTTTTCATACTGTATGGGAGACCATACACTGGAACAGATTGCCCAAAGAGGCTGTGGAGTCTCCCTCACTGGAGATATTCCAGAACTGACTGGTCACAATCCTGTGCCATGTGCTCTGTGATGATCCTGCTTGAGCAGGGAGGTTGCACCAGATGATACATCATGCTCCCTTCCAACCTGACCCATTCTGGGATCCTGTAATTCTGTGAGTAGAAGTCAGGTTGCACAGGAAGCGCTCTGAGCTCTAAAGAAGCTGCAGAGATGTACAAAGCCTCCTCTTAAATGTGGTGGAAAAGAAGACAAAAAAGGCAAAACTCAGGCTAGATATCTGTGATCTAATAAAATCCCACCCATGTCATCAGTAGCACTGAACTTTGCATTGGGAAATTTCATGCCTGAGCAGTGGATTCCAATTGCAGTGAGATTTTTCTCTGAGATCAAGACACTTAAAATATCCACTTTTTAATGTTTTTAGAGTTTCTCATGTTTTGGGTGAAATCCCAAACATAAATGACACAATAATTGCAGGCACAAATACATGTTGAGTCCTTTGAGAGGAACAGGGCTGTATCCATTCCATATGCTAACATAATCAGTGACATCCAGTATAATTGAAAACTGTTTACACTGTCAGTAATAATCCTGGAAGAAAGAGTTTTTGAGCTGCTTTTTATTGACACATACCTCATGCCAGAGATCAGCAAAAATGTAGGTAGTTGACAGAGCCAGCCACAGAGATTTTGTTTTCTCTAAATAAATCTGAATAAACAATAAAAGGTTAAGTGCTCTTTTTTCAAAGCTTGAAACACAAGCAAACAAATTGAGGGTAGAGAACTCAATTATATCAAGCAGAAGCTACTGGCAGTTACACTCAGCAGAGCTGAATAATTTTCAATTACTCTGGGAAGAGAGGTCAACAAAATATGTTCCCCATTCTGTCCATTCCTAAACCCAGACCTCCTAATGTTAGAGTGTCCTTAGGGTAATTCAGTGGGGTTTTCTTCCCAGCAAGCACTCTTTTCTCTACTTTGATATGTCAAGTTCTTTCCTTAGCATAAATATGTGCCTACCACAGAGAAAGCATTTGAACCCCCACCTTCCAAAAGCCAAACTTCCACTCTGTCACAGCCAAGCATTCAGCCAGAGAGGTGCTACAACATGACAGCTGCTGCTCCAAGTACCTTTCTGAGACAGGGGTGCTGAGGGTCTTAACCCAGCAAAATGAGGAGATGGCCCCATCCCTGAGTGACCTGTGTCAGTGTCAGAGCTTCCCAGTAGTGTCAGCACATCCCAGGTGATGCAGGGGGTTTTCCCAAGAAGGGACTGCAGAGGCTCAACAGGGCTGGCCAGAAGAAAATTCTCTGGAACGTGTTATGACTGTGATTCCTACCAAGTGATGTCAGGAGTTCTGAGTACAGCATACCAATTTTGTCATATCTTAACAGCTTTGAGACTTCATCTCTGCTTCCATCATTCTACTACACTTCTAGCTTCAGAGTTTCTTGCTGCAATTTATCCTTGGTTTTTCTCTCATCAGAGTTTGGGCAGGAGAGGGGTTATGTGAGTTTTTCTCTCCAAGAGGGAGGCAAAAGGAATGGAGTTACACTTTGTGTCACAAAGCATCTCCATCACCACAGAAAGGGAGAGGACGCTTCTGCTTTGGTATACATCACACACTCATATATATAACAAACAACATATGCAGGCAGGACGGCAAAATTTCTGGCATATAGAATGAACAAGGAAATTTTCTAAGTATTTCTGTTTTCACATAGAGCAGCACCTAAGTGTGGCAATTACAGTATCAGGAAAGATGCTCAAATGTTTATTTCTCCATTAGGACTTTACACTGCTATCTGGTCTAAATGGTGCACTGAATCCCAACAGAAGGAGCTTTTATGATGATAGTGTCATTTTTACATCAAATACAAGCTGATGATCTTCAGTTGAAGGAGAAAGCCATTAAAAATTGACTAACCTATTTTTTAGTCAGAAAATAGAGGTTTTATTTAAAACCTTTGTGTGAGAGGCAATCCATTTATCCTCAAATACCTGCCCATAAAGTTGCCAGTATATGTAGAGAGAAGACAAAAGAAGAAAAATAAACCTATTTTCTTACTTCCCACACAATGTGCAAAAACTGTCCACTTCGTATAAAAGAGGGTTTGAACTGGCTAGGAATTAAATGGATTCTGGACAGGAAAACTTCCTCACTCTTAGATTCAGTCCCTCCTTGGAGGAAGCAATTGTTGTTAGCTTCTCAGTGGGTGAATTTTCTCTTTCTAAGACTGGCTTAAATTTCATAGAACTCACCTCAGGCTGGACCTCAAAAGATATCTGGTGAGCTCTCTCTTATGAGAATCAGTGGGAGAGTCTTGCTGCAGGAAAACGGACCCCATTTGGAGGTCTTGGACTGTCAGGAAAAAGCAATAGAAAGGTATAGGCTTAAAAAGTCTTGCAAGTCTTATAGACATAATGTGTGCCACTGGCAGGTCAGTACACCCTTGTATTTTAGGAGGACATAAATGTCAGCCACTGCTGAGCTGCTTCCATCACCTAATTTTTATAATGTGGAATAAAACAGTCACAGACATAAGAAAAAGCAGTGAAAAAGAGATGGTGATTATGTCATCCCAGTCTCTCAGTTGCTTCCTAATTCCACTTTGGTGTTGCACTCCACTGCTCACCCTCTCAGTGCACTCTGCTGTAAGATTGTCCTGATGTTACTGTCTCTGCTACCTAGAAAACAACCATGGTTTTATGTGGGTGGCCTACAGGTTCCACAAGGAGAGTCTCAAATCCCTCATCCCCTGGTGGGGTATTCTTCAGTGTACACACATTACGTAGGTACTGCATTGCTGCAATATTTGGGAAATAAAAGCAAGCTAAGAAAAGAGGCAGTAGCTTATTCTTAAAAAAAACTTTTGGGCCACCACAGCTGTGCCCTTCACATCCATGTGCAACAGAGAAAGTTCATGTATAAGTCTCAGCCCCTTTCCATGTAGAGGAAATGGGAAACCAAAGATGTGGTAAGTAAACTGTTTCTTGCCCCATTTTTTGATGTACCTCTGAGAATTTCCAGGCTCAGGAGCCTGTTCGGCGCCCAATGTGAAAGGCACATCTTCAGGACTCTTTCTGAAAGGCAGGGAAGGGCAGAGGGGTTGTGACTTAGGGGCCAGCAGCTCCAACCTCTGTCATCTACCTGCTGGCATTCCATGATTTTTAATACCATCTTTCACATTTGGAAGGGCCAGTGATAATCACCCACAAAGTGATCTCACCATTCTGTTTCAAATAATTTTCTTCCACTCTCCTGTAAAACACTGCAAGATTTGGGGTGATTGATGATGTCAGTGCAGGAAGTTGTAGCACAACAGAGTGCTACACATGTTCCCTGCTCTGGGTGTTGTCTTGAAAAACATTTTATGCACAGCAGACCCCCTGCCTTGTTTCTCAGTGGGTTCTGTACAAAAGTGTTCAGATCCATGGGTAGGTTCCAAGTAAACTGTACTAATAAAAAGCAAAATAAGATGCTTTCCTGAGCTCTTTATGCAACATTCAGCAACAAAAATTCAGGTCAAATATAAGCAATAAACTCTAGGTCAAATTTAGGCAGCTTCCTTTTATTTGCTTCCATTCTATTGACAATGAATAATTCTTAGTGGGTAAACCTAAAAATATACCTCCAGTAACAATTGTTTTGCCTTGGGTATTTCTGCAGCATTCCAACTACAGCATCTATATAGCATTTCTTTTTCACCACGCTTACAAATACACACTCATACTTAATAGATTAGCATTTCCACTATACATTTTTGCAGTGTATCCGGTTAAGCAAATTGCTCAATTAGCTGAATAGGGTTTTTTCTTTCCATTGTGAAAAGACAGAGTCTTACCAAATGGAACAGCATTCTCAGTAAGAGGTCAGTTGGGTGTGATTTTTGGAATAAAGGAGAGAGGATGAGTGGGTTGTAAAAGATTTTTTTTAATTGTTCACATGTTATTGCCTTTAAAAGCCAAAGAGAGGGCAAACCAACACACGTCCTGGTTCATGCTGGTATGTAACTGTAGCGTGTTGTAGAGAAAGCCCACCATACATATCGGAATTTTCCTGTTACAGTGTGTACCTCATGGACACAGAAAAGATTGTGTGACTGTCAAATACCAAGTGTCAGGGAATGGTATATCCACTCGTTGGTAAAATAAGTCAGTTAATTTGGCAGGTAAGTATTAAGTAATCATATTGTCAGAACAAGGCAAGTGGCTAAGAAAGGAAGACAAAGACAAAAAGGAAAAAATATAAAGACAAAATAAGAAGGGACCAAAGAGGAGAGCGGGAATGGAGGGAATGCGTGAGTTTGATGGCCAGGTGATGAGAGAGTAAGTGATGATGATCCCTCTGTTCTGGGTGGTTCCAGGTCACCTTGTCCTCGTGTCTCACATTGGACTCCATTGCTGCTTTTCCACTCTCTGGGAGAATCTAAACATCATTCCACCTAGGTTTTATCACTATAGAATGTAATAGCTGAGAAAAATGCGATCAGGTTGCAAAGTTGGATATTTTCTAATGCATTAGATGATTTTTTTCAAGAAATTTTACCACTTTCATGCTGCCTATGGATTTTTATCATTTTTTGCCTATTCAAGTATTAGAAATATTAGTTTAATTTTTTAAAGTAAATACTGCTCCATTTTGATTTGAGTTTTCCCTTATTTGGTTTCAACAGTGCAAAATTTCAAATGAGCCAAATGAATTTTTTAAATTTCATTCTATTTTTCCTGAGGTAAAAATGTCTGATATTTGCCTAGGCAAAGTGTTGCATCACATACTCTATTTATGTTTCAGCATTGCTGTGACTTTTAAAAGCTCACAGCAGGAAATTAAGAAAAGCCTGAACTCATAATTATTAAATAATAATAAAAAATGTACTCTGCTAAGGTTGCATTTATTCAAAATTGTACAATTAATATATCCCCATGTTTCCATTAATATATATTCCGGTGGAGAAATTGATAGGAAATGTGGTCATGGCATGAACTTTACAGCAGATTTGAACAGTCTCTGCTGAGCAGAGTTTAATTGAGCAAAGCAGCTTGGATAAGGAGTACTGTACAAAAATGAGATTATCCATCATGCACCATGTAAATGATCAATATCCAAGTCCTCCTTCTATTGGCAGAGTTGGAAGGAGTCTACTTAACACAATCAGACATCACAGGCAATGGGGAGTTTAAATGTCCCCTTCCCATGTGGGGCAAATCATTATTCTCTTAAGCTTACTCCAGCCTTTACCCTCCTTGCTGTGCAGATGAAAACACCTGCAGCTTCTAAAGCCAGCCCAGGGCAACATCATGTAGGGCTCAAATTTCACTTGTTGCTCTGACCTGTCCTGGAGCTCAGTCATCACGCAAGTAAAACCTTCCTTCACAGAACATCAGTGCAGAGCCTTAAGCACCATTTGAGACACTGGTGGCAACATAACCTTCCTTGGTTTCTCATTACAATGGTGAATTTGTGGCATCTGTTGTCCTGTCTTCACTCATCAACCATAAGTTGTTAGTGCTTGCCTTTATGGTTCTTCTGTGCCACACAGGGTCTCTTACTTCATGATTAATTCCTTCCTTCAGTCTGCCAGCGGTGCTACCTGACTATTTTCTCACCTCCAAAGCCAGCCCAAGTTTTACTCCTTGCTCGTAAAGAGTTTTTCACGGGCTCCTGCAGAGTCACTGTTATTTGTCTCTATATTCCCCACAAAAGCTTTGCCAGAAGGGCCCACAAAGCACAGATCTAGACCAAGGACTCAGCACACCACAATCTATGAGTGATGAGTGCCATGCAACTCTTTTTTCTGTGATCATGTGTCTGTTTCAGACAATCCTGTTCTCATACTTTGACAAACTCCTAGGCAGTCGGCTGCTCTCCTCTGAAATACAGATCCTCAGTGGACTCCTGGAGATGCTACTGCAAAAGACATAATAAAAATCTAGAACTCAACTCTGTCTTCTGAATTTATCTTTCTCTACTGAGGATCATGGGGCAGGTAATGTCCCTGGATGAGCCAGTGCACAGGTCTCAAAAAACACCAGAGCTGAAGGAATAAGTTCTCAGACTTCCACATAATAGTGGGAAGCTTTAATTTTATTTCATTATTTTAAAACACATACCCAAAACTCTGAATAACTGGCAAGAAGCAAGGTTTAAAAGGAGAAGAAAGGTTTTCTTAAGCTTTTTACTTAAATTGTGTTTATTGTGCATGGAGACCAAATACACACAGTGTTTATTTCTTGAAAGCACAGAGAAAAAAAAAACAAATGTGTTGCTGTTGTTGGAGACAAAGGATGAGATGTGCAGGGCTTCCACAGCACCTGACAGAAGAAGTGTCTGATTCAAGTCAAATATAAGCAATAAACTCTAGGTCAGATTTCAGCAGTTTCCTTTTATTTACTTCCATTTTATTGACAGTGAACAACTCTTAGTGGGTAAATCTGCAAATATACCTCAATACCAATTGTTTTGCCTTGGGTATTTATGCAACATTCCATGGGTGTTTATGCAGGAAAAAGTGTCTGATTCAGGTCATGCTGATTCTTTACACACTAGTGTACATTGTAATACAACAAAGCCAGTGGCTCTTCTGCCTTCTCAAAGAGGAGGTACAACACAAAATGCCCCAATCCCCACCCAGAATTAAAAGCTTATTGCTAAATATTCACCCAAATTCATGCCCGGAGACTAAATAATCAGGAGATAATGAGCAGAGCCCTGTTGCCATAGGAAAACATTCTGGCTATTCAAGTAACATGTGCAAGTGCCCCAGAAAAAGCAATTCTAATCATAATTTTATCTCTGATATCATGGAAATAACCACAGGTTTATTCTTTAAAGCTGAGAAAAACAGCCAGCAAAAATTTTATTTCACCAGTCTTCACTGACAGACTCTCTTGTCTGCAGCAATTCAGTACTCTGGCTACTGAAGCTCATCGCTTTTTCTTTGCCTCCCTCAGTGCTGAGGAGATATTTATAAGTGTTGCAGTCAGTCTTGAAATAAGTATACAGCTCAAGGGTGCTGCATGTTACCAGTCAAGCAGAAGAAGACAAATAAAAAGCAATGAAAAGACACGATATAGATATAGGGGGGATTGTGACTACCAAAGAGCTAATGGTTTTGTGATGGTAAGAACTGACTTAGAAGAATACCCAGTATTAGTAATGGTTTTGTTGAAAAATCTCTTCACACCATTAAAGTATTATGCTGTTCTTTATCACACTTTCCCTGCCTCTTCTTTTCTTTGCTAGTTGGTTGGGGTTTTTTATACTCTTTCTTTAAATCTCCCCTACTGGATTGAATAGCATTGAGCTGCCTTTGCCATACAAAATCACAGATCAGTAGATTTTTGTTTCATTCTAGACATAATTTGAGACAATCAAATTCGAATGGCAATTTTGTGCTCACATTATTTATTTATTAACGGTCTCTGAAATACAGGGGAAAAGGAAAATACAAAACCCAGTATATGCAGGAAAGTGAAAAAAAAAGTGGGGAAAAAGCAAGAACAAAAAAGGAAAAAAAGAAAATAAGTATTTTTCTCTCTGTTTTTTCTTCTAAAAGATGAAAAGCTACTGGGCCACTCCCTTGCATGGATACACTCAGTACAAGAGGCTGAAAGGATTCCAGCAGGACACCACTCACAGAGCTCTCACCATCTGTCCTGAGCAGCTCCAGTCTAAATTACAGCTGCCTCGGGGTCCGTGTGTCCCTAACCAGCGTGCAGGGTGCCCAGCTGAGAGGCACTGGAGTACACCAGTGTGTCCTGTGTGGTCTGCATCCCAAGGAGAGGATGCTGGTGCAAACCAGCCACATCAGCCCTGTCCCTGCAGCCCCTTGTCCCCCTTTTGCATCCTCTCAGCCAAGAGATTGGATGCCAGGATACAGGTGTAGATAAGAACATGGCATCTCTGCTATCTCAAAAGCACAGAGGGAGAAGAGTATGAGACAACATCTGAGCTGCTCCAAAGCCACAAGCTTTAATCCTGGGCTAGGTGAGAATTTTTCACAGGTAATAGGACTGGGAGCTGCCCCAGGCCCCAGGGAAGGAAAAGGACACTTACTTTTCTTTGGACTTTGCCCAAAGTATTTATTTCATTATTTGACATTGATTTTGCTGGATAAGTAACCAAAGTCCAGGATGAGAAGAGCAGACACATCTTCAGAAGTTGGACTGTGCTGTGCCACCAGCATAAGCTAGGAAAAAATGGTGCATTTCACAACTGCTTTCTATTGCTAGCCCAACACTATAGTCCTGCATTAAAAAAATCACTTCAAATTAAGGAAAGGGAAAATGTGTTCTTCGTCCTCATGGCTAGGTTGTCCTCCTTCCTCCCCTTCACAAGAAATATTTTTAAATTAAATGTGTTAGCAAGTTATGGGTATTTACCTCTTTGTTTGTAGAAACAGAAGTAAATTTGCTGTAGGATGATCCTTACTTTTAAATATATTTCATTAGTATTTGTGTATAAAATGACAGCCATGCATCCTGCATGAATGACTTAACTTGCTTTTTGTATCTTCTTGTCAGGAGCTCAAGGGCTGCAGAAGAGGTTCCCAAATTACATTTCCCTCAGACATATTTCAGTATACAAGTAAATGTCCAATTTCTACACATTCTGAGCACCGAGTTGCAACCCCCTAGGACTACACCCTCCTTCAATCTGAAAATCAAGACCCAAGATTCAAAAAGAAAGCCCATGCTGAAGGCTCCTTCAGTGCAGGTTTTATGCCTGAATCAGTACCCTGCTCAGTAGGCTTGCCAGCTTTTCCCAGTAATAACACTTCACATTAGTTATTTGAGCTCAGATGCAGCATTTGCAGAAGGAAAACATTCTGCAGTTTACCATTCTGGAAAGATATGATTGTTGTGTTGTCAATAATGAGAAGGATTACAGAGTAGGTGAATTTGTTACATATATGTATGGCCCATGAAATACATCCCTTATGAATCTTTAAATATTATCAGCCTACAGTAATTGTTACTTACACTCTACCTACTTCAGCCTTCTTTCCTTCCTTCCTTTCCTCTGAAGAATAATTTGACAGTTGCATTCTTTGAGAAAGTTGAACTACAAAATTATTTCCATGTCTAACAGGAACACAAGTATGCTAGTGTAAGTACAGTTACGAAAATGTGGACAAATTTGAAACCCTCTGTTGGGGGTTAGGTTTCTTTCTTTTTGTTCCTTTTTACTCATAGAATTTTTCCCTTAAGTTGCTAGGAAACACTAACAACTGTGTCCTTAAGAAAAACAAAAGAAGTGGCCAAGCTCAGGGGAGGAAGGCATCTGGTTGTACTTCTCTTATCTGGGAGTTTCTCTGCTGTCCCAGCCTGGTGCTCCTGAGAGTCCTCCTGGGGCACCGGGATCAGTGCCCCAGGGTTTGTGAAGCCAAGCCTCTCCTCCATCCCTTCCCCTCTCAGCCGAGCCGCCATTGCCGCGTGCTCCCCGGGCCCGCACCACAGCGCCCCCTGCAGCCGCGGGGGAATCACCGCACCCGCCCTGCCCGCCGGGAGCCAGCAGCGCCCCTGCCGGCTGTGCCCGGAACTGCACCGAAGGGGAAAGTGCGGCGGCTGAGAGCGGGCAGGGACGGGGTTTGTGTTCTGTTTGTTACTAATGCTGTCGGGTTTGTTTGTTTGCTTGCTTTATCATACATACCAGTAAAGAACAGTTATTCCTATTCCCATATCTTGGCCTGAGAGCCCCTTAATTCCAAAATTATAATAATTAGGAGGGAAGGGGTTTACATTTTCCATTCCAAGGGAGGCTCCTGCCCTCCATAGTGGACACCTGTCTTTCCAACCAAGACACCCTCATCCATATGAAAGCAAAAAATAGCATGTTTTGTACATCTGAGATGGTCTGGAGAAACATAAGGATGTGGTGGAATGGGAAAAGGCAGAAGGAATTAAACCCTCACCCCCTACTGCAGACCCAGAGCTATCCCCACTAGCATTGTAAAATGGAATTTATAGCTAAAATCAGGAAAATAGATGCAAGCATTAGGATCACAGGTGCTCCTTCACTGACAACCTATTATAAAGCTCCAACTGTGTCCAAAGTTATAAAGCAATTTCATAGTTATATTTATCAGGATGAAAAATGTGCAAATCCACTTCTCTAGCTTTTTTTTTTCCTTGATATGTCATTGTTAAAAGATTCCTGCTGCACCTAGCAAGGCTTCCCCAGATGTTGATCCAGCGCTGCAGTGAATGGCAAATGTAGAGCCCAGACACAGGAAAGAGGCGCACAAGCCCTGCAGCAAGGGGAAGGAGAAGGCTCCTGCCAGCCCCTAAGAGGAGAACAAGGCAGAGCACTTGTTCACACAACTCCCAATGGTAAACAGAGGCCAAAGAAATCCCAGCAAGTGAATGTAATTTTTTTTTAAATGCACAGAACAAGATATAGAGGCCAAGAAAATAAAAGGACATTTTAGTAGACATATTCTGAGAGTGAGGGACGTGAAAAGAAGGATGTTTGGAAATGGTGAATAAGCAGCCTTCCAGGATGACAGCCATACTGAGCCTCCAGCCAGTGCAGGATGCAGTCATTAACAGAGTTGGAGAAACTGGAGCAGCCACAAATTCTCCACCTTATGGCATCTGTGTGTTAAGAGCAAAATTCAGCTGTTTCTGGGTACATTTATGGAAATGAAATCGAGGTATTAAAATTATGTCATCAAAATCACATCATGCATTACAGGCAGAAGGGAAACTTTTTGTACTATGCATGCAAAGAGCTAAGACATGCAGCTCATACACACAGTGGTTATAGAAATCAGCCTTTCCTGAAAACAACTAGAAACTACTTACTTATGACCAAACAGGCTTGGCTTTCTCAAAAGCCATTCTGAGAATCCAAACATTATTTTTTCTTCTAAATCACAGATTAATTATTTTAAAGGGAAATGAAAATTTAAATAGCTGAGAAAATAAAAGCATCTGCTTAAGAGTATCTGCCCAAGCACACTGGAGGAGATTCCAGCAAAAGGGATAGGAATGTCCAGAAGGAGATGGGAACCATGCTTCTCCACCCTACCAAAAAAAAAAAAAAAAAAAAAAAAAAAAAAAAAAAAAAAAAACACCAAAAAAAAAAAAAAAAAAAAAATACACACAAAAAAAAACACCAAAAAAAACCATCTAGGGAATCTGCATGGCACATGACCAGCACACACAGTTCAAAATTAAAATCAGAGGCATTCCCAAACTCTTACCAGCTCCCCAGGGGCTGATGGGGGTCTGTTTAAAGGCGGTATAATGGTGCTTTCAAAAATCTTGCAAAAAATATATGTATAGCTGTCAGGACCCAGCAGGAGAAAGAAAAATGAGAATAAGAGCCCTAAGGGAGTTCTGAAAAGGTTGCTGCAACCCATGAAACCACAGAGGTGGCTGAAACTAGGCCTGAAGGCACGGTCGCACCTACAGTGATATTGTGAATAATTGGAGATGGGTTTACAAATCTATTTTATCTCTATTCTGTTTTTCCCATTTCCATATGTTTCTCTATTTCTTTATGTTACTTACTATACTTGAATATTATAATGGCGTCTGGATTTTAAAATTCTTTTTCTCCTCTTTAGAGAATTCACCATCAGGTGAAGGTACAGCCAGATCCACTTCAATGCCCTGAACCTCTCAGAGTCTCACAAGTCCATACTGATACCCAGTATTAGAGCCAAGCCCTCCTCAACATTTAGCACTATTAAATTATGACACCAAATAAATACATGTAGGTACCACCTTATGTTATATTTAATATAAAGGCAGAAAACAGGAATGTCTCTTGCATTAGGACCTTGTGTCGGAAGAACAAGAGATGATGTATAGAAGACACAAATAAAATGAGCTGAGAAAAGTTAATGTCATTCTGCAGATCTCACCAGGCTGGGATAAGTGACCTGGGGACACTTATGGGGAGCAATGGGAGCTGGAGAGAAGACAGCAGTGGTTGTCCCCTGTCAGCACAGGTGAAGCTGCACCTCAGATCCTGTGCTCACTTCTAGGCAACTCCCTACAAGAAGAATATTGCTGCGCTGGAGTGGATCCAGAGAAGGGCACGGAGCTGGTGAAGGGTCTGGAGCACAAGTCTGAGGATGAGCAGCTGAGGGAACTGGGAGTGTTTAGCCTGGAGAAAAGGAGGCTCAGGGATAACCTTACTGCTGTCTCCAACTCCCTGAAAGGAGGCTGTGGTGAGGTGAGGGTCAGTGTCTTCTCCCAAGTAACAAGAGACAAGAGGAAATTACCAAATGTTGCACCAGGGGAGGTTTAGATTGGATACTGGGAAAAACAACTTCATGGAAAGGGTTGTGAAGCACTGAAATAAGCTGCCCAGGTAAGTGGTTGTGTCAACATCCCTGGAGGTGTTTACAAGACCTATAGGTGTGGTGATGAGGACAGGGGTTATTGGTGGACCTGGCAGTGTTAGCTTAATGGTTGGACTCGATGATCTTAAGGGTCTTTTCCAACCTAAATGACTCTGTGATTCTGTGATGGCAAATGGGAGTGAAAAAAATGGGGCAGCAGAACTGACTGGGAGGTGCTGGGGAGGAGTTAATCAATTGCACACCAAGGGCAAGGGTCGGGGCTCTGCCAAGCACAGGTGCTCAAATACTCCACAGAGAAAAAGGCGCATCCAGCCACAACTGATCCACTCTGAGCACTAAGGCATGAAAACATCTGGGCCCAGATTCTTTCCTGAGCCAACTCCACAAAGATACCAGAAATTATGCAGGTTAAGATGCATGTCTCTTACGAAAATGATGCAATAATCAGTGTCTACAGTTCGATTATGAGATAATTAATTTTAATTGCATATTACATTCTCATTGAATTAAAAGATTTGAAGACTTTGACTATTTTTATATTCCCCTTGCAATACATTTTGTAGTCTGTGCTATTTAGAGACAGAAAATTGCAACTATTTTAAAAACACGACAATGACTTTCAGCTCCCTGAGGGAAATCCTGAATTATTACCTTTGATGGCATCAGGGTTTCATCCTTATTCTGTTAGAGAAAATAATTTGAGACCCCTTCTTAGCTTTGCTTTCCACCTGTTTTGAGAGCCCTGAGTTCCCAACACTCAAGTGGAAACACTCACCATTTATTAGGTGGAAGAGAAGAAATTATGTTTGATTTTTTTCTTCACTGGAAAATGTTGGAAATAAAAACTTTCTTTTTGCCACCAGGTAGATACCTGGTGACACCCATTAAGCAGGAGTGTTTCTGAAACCATGGGTCAGCTCCCTCCCAGGGGAATGGGCTGGCACCCTTCCCCAGGTCACACATTGTTGCTTCTACAGCTACTCCATTCCTGACTCAAAGCATGACTTTGCCAAGTGCAAGGGAGGGTGACTGAGGTTGGACACTGTCCTGTGCAGCAGAGATGGGTTTTGCCTGTTCTGATTTTCCATTTTTTAGCTCCTGCTAGCAGTGAAGCATTGAGCAAAATGTCCCCGCTCCAGCCCTAGACAATTCATTGTAATAAGTCACTGGCTGAATTGCACCCCATGGTCCCACTGTGAGCGAACAAATCACCAACTTCTCCAATCGTTCAAATATCTTCTCCAGGAGTTGCTGAATAAGTCATGCCAGTAATCGGCAGTTTGTAACTTCCCATCCAGCCATGTGCAGCACATATTCAAGACCTGGCCTTTGAAGCTGACTGGGTTCCCAGGGATTTGGATACCTAGCCAGGAGGCTCTGCTTTTTCAAGGGACAAAGTAAGAGCTTTCTGTATTGGCCTTCAGCTGTGAAAAGGTAGCATTTTCTGTGCCACAGGCATATCCAAAGAGAAAGGAGAAGGGAGAGCAGATAGACCCTCACCTTCTATTTCCATGATGCAATGTGTACTCCATCTCCCTGTCTGACCCCAGCATGCCTGCCTTTCCCAGCTGGATCTGAACACTCACGCTCCCTGTCTTTAAGCTCTCAGGAGGCCAGCTTGTGCTTAGCCAGGCACCAGTGCTATCTATGGAGGTGTGGTGGTGGGACACCTTCCCACAGGCAAGAAGGGACAGATCCGGTGAGCCCTAAATGTACAGAGTAGGAGTCTTCATGACTGTCTGACATAAAATGAAAAATATCAAGGATGTGGAAAGGAAAGAATAAAACCTGGGTTTCGAAGCATATCCCCACTTTTATGCTTAAATACATACCTTGCCTATGCAGAGTGTTTTTTTCCAGCATCAATATCCCCTTGTGCCCACCCTTTTGTACCAAGAAGATTTATGCTATATCTTTCCTCAGATCCCAATATTTTAGACTCAAAGAATATGTGAAGACAAGTTTTATACATACTTCTAAGATATTCCTACCTTATACCACTTATATCTCTTTTCTTTCCCAGGCTTTCTTGCTCTTGCATGTTTTACTGACACTGGAAGGTGTGAGGATATTGATTACACATCTCTTTCTGACACACCACAAAATATGCCATCTCCTGTCTCCACACTGGTGACTGGCTTACATGGCAGGTTTCTTGTCTAGGAAGAAAACACATCAAAATTGCATTACATGCTGCTGTTGTTTTTAATAGAAATATTATTCAACTCACACAAGTTTTCTTCAGGAGATTTTTTTCATTTCACTTACTGTTGAACCTTCTTGGATTTTGACAGGTACACAAAAGTTCCCAGGGGCTGCTGTTGCTCATCTCGCTGTGTTGGCTGTGTTAAAAGTCTTTTATCCTGAGATCAGTGGTCATGGGGAAGTGAGCAAGTGATTAAGTTCTGCAATGTACCTTGCAAGTAGGGACCAATCATTTATTACTTAGCTGTGTCTGGAGCCACTAAATGAAGGCTTATCCTGTTTGATAACTGGTGGAACAAAGGCTACTCTGGCATGAAGGCTGTTTATATTTCACTGGGGATTTTTTTTTTCTTTCATTTTTTCTTAAACCATTGGAGGGTCTTGGAAGTGTGTTCCTACAATTTGACTCCTAAAACTGCAAGGCACACATGTCTACATAGCATCACTCAGAGCAGCCCAGAGTGAAACCAGGCTCTTAAACAATAGCAAGGGGGTTTCTGTGCAATACAAAATATATTAAAAATACATAATGTAACTTGTCTTAATATACTTTTCTGAGTCTAAAAATATGCCAGACCAAAAGAAACATATTTACATAAAAAGCAGACAAGGTCAAATAACAAAGAAAGCCCTTAATTAGTTGTAATCAACTTTAATTTGCATACCGTATATAATTCCTAAATGATTGTTAATAATAACTTTATATAATGGACTTCCAATTTTCATGAAAATGGCACATTTTGATAAGCAGACACAAAACCCTAGTACTAATAAGGTTTAATTTGCATACATTAGACTGATTATCCAAACAAAAGGATTACAGTATTACTTCTCCATACCTTTATGTCCTTATTATGCACATTTATTAACTTCACAAAAGCTAGCTGTTAGTGACAAACAATAGCCGTGGCTGGAAGAGAAATCTACAGTATGAATAAAGTGCATTTTAATGCTAAGGAGCAAAGTTTATACAGCACAAATGTTTTATTTAACTCTTTCTTTTGCAAAAGGCATTATTGCTTAGTATGGCAAGCACTATTAAATGGATAAATCACTTTTATGTTATGAGATTTTTTTTTTTCCCTTTTGGTAAAGAGTAGATTTTCTCAAAAAATTATGACCTGCTCATGCTTACAGTTTCCCAATGCTAAGCTAAAAAACCTGGATGGTGCTTGAACATGTAGAGAAAAGTGTTTACAATCACAGGATTAAGCTGTTAACTCGTGTGATTCCAGGGCACCGTGTTAATAAATATATTGCCACAAGCTTCGTTTTTCACAGCATAAATAATAATACAGGTGGCAATAGCTATTCCTAAGGGTATTACATATACCCTGCAATTAAAGTGTGAGCAAGGGGGAGGGAAAAAAATCATTAGTAGATCTGGTATCTGAAGCAAATGATGCTCAGAAGGGGCTGAGAAGAAAGCCAATAGATGTGAAGCTTAAATTGAATGCCACCCTGGAGCTCCCTCCGTGCTGTGACACGGGGCTGTGCTGATGTGCAGTGGTGACGGTGATGTGTGAAGAGGATGTCATCCCTGCTGCATTTTGTGCCCTTCTGGTGCAATGTGCCGCCTCCAAACAGAAATGCTGCTTTTGGAGATTTGTTGTCAGCATGTTTTGATACTCCATGGACCAGCTGGCTCTTCAGGAAGAGCTGCTACAGCTGTCACCAACCTTGGCTTCTCTGGGATAAATTCCTTCTTGCACAGTCTTTGACCAAGGTCTCCATGTCTACATGCAACTGATTTGCTTAACACATATGAGCCACACAAAGCAGCTTTTAGCTTGAGCCAGAAACCATCCAGATGAATGGCTGGATATTCATCCTTGAATATGGGGTGAGCGTCTGGCAAGGTTACCAAGTACGGGCAACATAGCTTTTTTCAGAATAAGTTCCATCCAACCATTCTGCAAAGGGCTGTGAGAACTGTTTTTCACCTGTGCAGCTCAAAGCCACTGACTTCCAACTCAATGCTGGTTGGTGCCACAGGGTCAGAGCCCAGGGTCCTTCCCCCATCAGGAGCCCAAGGATTTCATTGGGAAGCTATGTAAGAATAAAGGCCTTTTGGTGCAGCTGAGTGTCTTTAACAGTGAATTTGTTGGTCTAGAAACAGCAGGTGGGGAAAAAACACTTCTCGGGGGATATGAAATACACGAGAACATTAAAATCTAGATAGAAACTTAGAGAGATCAGCTTTTTGCCATAAATATAGTTGGGATTTATGATGACATTTACAGTATTTGAGCTCTCCTATAAAGATACTGATGTTTTGAAAGGTATCCAGTATGCTTTTCTTCCAAGGAGACCCCAGAAAGAATGGATGGCCAAGGACAAGTCTCTGGAGCCATGTTCGTGGACCTTCTGAATCAACCTCAATTTATTCTTAAATATACAGAATAAACAGGCCCAGAAGATACAACAAAGTCCATGCTGTGTCCAAAGTGACAGCCACCAAGTTCTACTGATATCCACATGGATTTTGTTTCCTACAAGCACTGATGAAAACAAGAGTTTTCATGGCATCCTACATCACTTGGGCATTCCTAAAGAAATCCCAGGTTATGAAGCATATTAATTTCTGCATAGCTTTTAGGTTAGTCGAAGAGCTCGCAGTGCCAGAAAATGGATTTTTTTCAACCAGAATATGAATACAAACCTAATTTGCTTTTTCCTACCAAATCATAACTTTGTTTCCATTGAATCATACAGGGTTTGATCTGGCCTCACTTCTCTAAGTCACAATCCTTATACACAACTCCATTAGGTTACCTTTGGACCCAGACTGCACTTGTCAGCCTGTAAATGAGAAGGTTCCTAAGTCCCTACTGTTTTATTCATCTTATTTTTCTTCTTTCTTCTTCTTCTTCTTCTTCTTCTTCTTCTTCTTCATAGCACTTCATGTTTCTCCCTAGACACATGTTCCTTTTGTTTTCTTTTGCAAAAATGGAGGAAAGCATACAAAATGCCTTCTGTCTGGTTCTGCTTCCTGCCTCATCACCAGTTTGTCTTCCTGCTATGTACTGCAGGAGAAAAAAAAAAAAACCAAAACAAGAAAGGATTCTGTCTGCCATCCTGCAGGTCAGAATCCACCTCTTTTGAAGGTCTTGAAGACTCCTTTATCCATTGAATTTTTTGGTCCCCCCCCCCCAAAAAAAAAAATTGAAAATGGAGACCTGTTATGGGATAAGGAATTAAAGTATTAAAGTGAGTGTAAATTATGGCCCATTTATTCTCAGCTTCTGTTCAGAGAAGGAAGACCTGTGCTGCTCCTCTTCTAAGTGATGGGTCCACAGGAAACCTCTGGTACAGAAAGTTTTAAAAATCAGAAGCCATGTTCAGTTTTAGAAACCTCATGGGCATCCAGAGCCCTTCAGACATTTTGATAATATTAGAATACAAACAAAACAAAACCTGAAACAGAATAAAGCCAAACCATCCCTTCTAGTTCTTGTTCAAAGAGAAGAAAACTGAGATTTTCCCCAGCACTGCTATACAAAACAGATGAGAGCACATCCTCTGCTGAAGGAAGCAACCAGACTAACTTAGAACCCAGCCAAAGTCTTTATCAGTTCCCTGGGTTTTTAACACAAAGGCCATCATACAAATGTGCTTTCACTCATGAGAAAACTCCATCTGATGGAGGAATGAAAGGTTCTGTGTTAAGGTTACAAAACAGGAACAATAATTTAGTTAAATCCAACGTCTTTTGTTTAAAATTAGTTTTCTGTGGCTCCATAATATTATTTTTAAATTTCAAGAATGGAAATAATAGGTGAGTTCTGTAAGTGACAAGCTTTTTTCAAGGTTTGATAAAAAGCTAAAAAAACAAGAAAGTACATTGATTCCAAACAATAACTTGCTCCCAGTGAATTCAAGATTTTGTAATCCGTGCATATGAATGGAAATATGTCTATAGAAGTTTCTAAGGACTGTATATGAAGGGGAAACCTTAAAACATATACTCCTTTGTTTTATTTTATTTTTTAATTGAAAACTTTGAATGAGCAGTCCAACAAGTTGCAGCTGTTGGAATTGCTGAGCCAATTTACAGGCAAACTGATTTTTTATTTTTCCATTAAGATAAAGCCCTTTTGAATTTGGAAGGAAGAAGTCTGCTCCGTACCAGACAGTTAATGCTTTTCTACAATGTCATGCACACCCAAGGCCCCAGCTATCTATGCTCTTTGGGAGCATAACTAGTGTTAGCACAGACACTTGTAAGAATCTCCATTCTTAATTATTTTTCAGAACAGCAGCTTTTCCTCATTTTTGTCTTCCCACTTAAATTTCCTTGACAAATCTAATCTGTGCCTGATTTGGGTGCCTTGGTAGAAATTCTTCCATCTATTCACCTCTACACCAATGGATTGTCCTCAGTGCAGTTTGGGAGATCTCTGGTCTGTGTTGCTCTCAGTGGTGTAAACCTGCGAGACAGCATGTTCATTCATACCTCAGCACTTACACAATACAATTTATATCCATTACACATCCCCTTCCTACAGAGCATGACAGAATACTCTGAATCTTGCATTAAAGGAGATGCAGAATGTTAAACAGATAAACATGGATGCTATATCAGAATAGATCTTTTAGCTATCTGAGCAGCATTCAGCCTTGGTTGATAGCAGGGATGCTCCATATAAAGGGGCCATTGCAAAAAAAAAAGGTATGAGAAGCACTGACAGACAGCCACTGAAGAATTTTCTCCATGCATCCATGAGTATCAGCCTGTTCCCAGGAAAAATGCCCATTCCTTTCTGTGAAATGCAGTTTTTTCTTTACCAAAAACATTTTTAAAAAAAATCTCTATGAGATTGTGGTGCCCCTAAATGACAGTCAGAGGCAATGGTGCCCACAGATGTAGAAAATAATAATAATAAACACGGTTTAAAGGTTAGATTTTTTTGAGTGGAGTGGTCCATCCAAGCTACATAGACAGTTTGCTCTCCCTTGCCTCTATTATTGTATTTCACTTTAGCCATGCTTCTGGATTAAAACACTCTGATCTTATGGATAACATCTCCTGAGCAATGAAATGCCAGACCAGCACCAACTCGTGCCCTTCCCCAGATCACTCTGATTCCAGCTCTGCCCCTGTGCGGCTGCGTTTACTGAAATAGAACACGGCACCACATGAAGGTCACACCGGAGATAGTCACAGAGGGTGCAACATTGTCCTTTGCTCATTGAACGCTCATTTGAATTTTTAATGGCTTTGCTTTTCAGCTGCGTTCACACCCCCTCTGCAGTGCGTTGAGCGACCGCATTTCAGTGGTCCGGGTGCCTGTGAATAGCCCGGGCTGAAGGTTGCCCACGGAGGAGCTGAGGAAGCCCAGCTGTTGCATTCACACACACAGACACTCGCACCCTATTTGCACAACCGGGGTGTTGCTGGCGCAACAGGCGGGCAAAGCAGTCGATACCAGGAGGTTTATTTGCCCAAGTACAGCTAAACAACGGAAACCATTTGCAGGCAGGCCCTTCTGTTATTCATTTAAAGGAACCACTGAAGCATTTTAGATAAATACATTTGAGAAAACAATGTTCTTGCTCATGGATATTCCACGAGCAGGAGAAGAGAATACGTTTGACAAATAAATTATTTGTTATGAAGCCTTTGCTCAGTTCTAGTCAGCACATACAAAAGAAAATAACACAGAAGGTATAACATTAAATAAGCCTATGATCATCTTTTAAAATTTTTTAGACCACTGCACCTTAATGAATTAATAATTTCACTGAGTTTCTAAGACTTACTGTAAGAAAGCTACTTGGGATTTTATTCATTGGTTTTCTAGGGTCAGAAGGTCCATATTTCACTCCATCACCCAACCTCCTGTAAGATGCAGTCATAGGGGCTCTAGGATGTAGAGCTCCACACAGTTCTTCTTATATTTAGACAAAACATTTACATTAAGTGAAAATATGCCTTCCAGAAAAGGAGTGGTCTTGATTTAAATCCACAGAGTGCTAGGAAATCCACCTCCCTGCAGAAACATCACCACAGTCAGCAGGGACAGCCAGAGCTTGTGGAGGTTTGGGAACACTGAGGTCCTGGGGAAAGGGCATACATGGAAATGGGAAGGAGAGTAAAAAATGTGAAAGGCAGGAGCCTCCTCAGTAAAGTTAAAAAAGGAGAAAAGGCATTTGAGGGACTCTGAGGACCCAAGATGACAATGGGATGGGATGGGATGGGATGGGATGGGATGGGATGGGATGGGATGGGATGGGATGGGATGGGATGGGGATGGGATGGGATGGGATGGGAAGCTGGCAAAATAGAGAGAGACAGTATTGATGGTATCCCAGTCTCAACCAGCAAACTGCCAGCCCTGACAGGATTTCATGGAAGGCAATCCTGACAGGATTTCAGGAAGCCAAGCACTTGGGAACAAAAAACCAAACCAAACCAAAGCAAAAAGAGAGCTGTGATGTACCAATAAGGTCAGCAACCTGGGGGTGATGGCATGCCAGCAAAGAACTCACAGACCTCTGTCCCCAAAGGCAAACCTGAGGCACAAAAGAGGGGAAGGACCATGGTCTCTGGAAGGGAGAGCAGGCTGTGGAGGGGTTGTACCACCAAGCTGTGTGCCTAGATCTGTTTTTTCAAATGACTTCCAGGAGTACTGGTTTGGTGACTAGGCTCAAAGAATAGTAAGTTAAATACAGTAACTAAATCTAACAGAGTTATGGTAGGTGACAGCATTACTCAGAGACATCACTGCAGACCTACCTCTTCTGTCTCATGGCCATGCAAAAAAGGGTCAACCCAAAAATGAACTGGGAATGCTTCTGGAGCATGGACCAGAGGAGAAGTTTTGTGTTACCAGATATGGGAAAACAGCAGAAGAGAAGTAAAGATGAGATACATTCACCTAAATTAACTGCTGTCCTCTGTCTGTAGTGAAATCCATATTAACGGAAAAGTAAACTAATTGATTAAAAATAATAACAACTGAATAAAAAATACTGAGAAAGTACTTTTTAAAAATCACATCTATACAATGTGGCCCATATTTTGCCTACATATAGACATGGGCTAATTCTGAAGTTTATGAATAATTATTCTGGAGCCACCACCACTGCTGATGTCAAACCTCTGTCCAGATGCCAACTATTACTGAAATTGCTCCCTGAGCTTGCACTAATACCAAAGTGAGCGACAAAAGCTGAGGCTGCTTTCACATGCAGAAAACAGTGGCACTGCAAGTGCCAGCCAGTCCAGATGACTGTGACCTGCACTGACACCTGGTGCACAGGGCTCTCCCAACTCACCCCGTGGGCAGGTGCTGGAGCCTCACGTCCAGGGGAATAGGCTGAAAACTGGCAAAAATGGTGATATGAGTCCAAAAAAAAGCAATACTTGCAAAATGAGCTTTTCTCTTGGATGTGAATTCAAATGTGCTGAAGTCCAACATCATTCTGCAAAGAGATTTTGGTGCAGTGCCCTAGTGATAGCTGCTGGGTGTCGATTACCCAATGTTTAAATTGTCAATCTGCAGTGATGGGATAGTAGTTATCTTACCTGAAATGAGAAGGTTGTTAAGCCATTGAACCCTGAGGTGAAGTATTCAGGTGACCAGTGATCTGTCAAAACCCCAGGGGACACAAAGAGATGCTGGATCTCCCACAGCCGTCAGATCGCGGCTATAGGGGACGTGCAGCCGTTCTGAGATCCCGCATGACTGTCTGTAGGGTATTAGCCAATTTTTTTATGTCTTTCACAAGACTCTAGCAGAAGAATTGAGTATTTCTGGTGTTTGCAATCAAGGGCAACCACCCATCTCCACCCATCTCCACAGCTCAGGGCTGAACTGAACACAAGGCTGTGCCCAGAAAAGGTTTCAGAACAGTACTCTCCTTAAAGCTGAAAAATATATCGTGAATATAGGTTGAGATAAAACGCTGTGAGGCTCACAAGGGGAATCATGTACCAGTTCATGACGTCTAAACGGCATCATACATTTCTCCACTGCCTGGAGAAAGGCATCCCACCTTCCCTAATGCCCAGCTGTACTCCTTTTGTTCACAGGACCACAGTCCTGAACGCTTGGCGCGGGGGAGAAAGGGGGCTGCGCTAGGGGAAGAATGAGACTAAATCACATCTCTTGAAGAGCAGTGGTCTCCTGTGTTTCACTCTCCTGCACGCTCGGGTGTGGGGCACTTCAGACTCTGACGTTCTCTGCGGCTGACCCTGGGTTACCCAGGAGCTGTGTCTCCCACAGCACAGAGCCAGGGAGAGCATGGGGCCAGGGCGCCAAGCACGTCGAGGAACGGGGATGAAACTACAACGAAAAGCTGAGAGGGCAGGCAGAGGAAACACAGTTTCTGTACTTCCCTACAGACAGCTTCTACACAAGCCTTTTTCTTCCGCATAAAGTAGACAGTGATAAATTGTGATATCTGTAGTAGATAGCGATAAATCAGGATTTTCAGTAGTTGTTATCGTTTTCTTCTCCTTTGCAAAGAGAATAAAAAATAAACAACAACCAGCTTGTGTAAAGCCTGGGGATGGGCTGCGGCTGCGGCTCCACCCATGCGCAGGGCTGGCAGGGAGCGGGAACCCACCGGAGGGGTTCCCGACTTCAGCAGCTTGTATCAAGGGTTGCGGGATGCGCCGGGGACGGGAAGGGTACAAATTGCTCACGGACCAAAATCTGCCGTGTGCCCAGTCGATGGGTCACAACCTTGTGTCGCCGGTGCCCGCCGCAGTGAGGGCAAATCCTCCCCAGCTGAGACAGATGCTATTCCCTGCGAACTGAACACGATTTCTCACCGGGTCTTGAACCGATACTGCACATTTACAACCACAACGTCTGAAGCAGATCTCAGCCGTGTCTCCGCCCTAAGATCAAACACCTTTCCCCAAGCCTGACAGCGAACTGCCATTTTGTAGCCACATGCCTTTGCAAGGATAATTTCGGAGGGGAGAGGTCCCAACGGCGGGGCTCTGTGTAACGTGAAAGAAAGATGAACAGGGAAAAATAGTAGCAAGCTCAAACCCCATTGCAAACGCCGTCCCCGGGCCGCCTGGGCAGGTCCGGGAGAAGAGTGTGTGCTGGTGCTGCAGCCGCCACGGGCAGCCGTCGGGCTGTGGTCCCGCGGCAGCCGCGGTCACCCTGCCCCGCTGCACGGCCGGGCGGAGCAGCGCGGAGAGCTGCGCATCTGCCCCACGCTTCGAGGTGAAGCGGGGCGGGCGTCGCCCCCGCCGGGGCCGCCCGCTCGGAGGGGACACGGCGAAGGGCACCCTGGGCCGGGCCGGAGGGTCCCAGGGCAGTGCGCGCCGGGGCGCACGGCCCTCGCCCCCGCGGTGGGAATGGGTGGTTTGCAGAGAGGGCCGGTCCCGGCATCGTCAGCGCTCCCACTGCTCCTTCCCGGCAGGGCCCGAACGGAGCCGGGCGCGGGTAGGGGCGGAGGCCGGTCCCTGGGGAGAAACTGGTCGCGGAGGCTCCGGGTGCGAAGAGCCGGGGCGAATATTGCTCTGGCAGCGGCAGCCGAGGGTGTTAATGTAGGCTGGCTGGAGTGAAATAAGGCAAATATTTCCGTTTGTGCCCTCCTGCCTCTCTCAGCACCGGCTGTCAGTCCCCGGGCTTGTTATCCGTACAAGGTATCAGTTTGTTTGGCTGAGCTCAGCAAGGTTTTCTTCTCCGAGCAGAACTATAATTGCTATAATTCTACTGTATCATTTGGATCATTGCAGTATTGTTGTTTTCTCTCTCTCGTTCTCTCCCTGTAATACTGCCATAACGCGCTCCAGTGTTAAATTAGCAGGTTGCAGGGGGAAGGGAAGAAAAGAAGGCGAGGGAGACACCATAAATGACTAAAAGTTTGTTTAAAAAAATAAATAAAGCAACAAAGTGAATTGGCAGAGGAGAGCTCGCATCGCAAAGCATTTTTGCCTGCGAAGGGAGTACTGCGATCCCGCCCCACGTCCTGGGATGGCCGGGCCGCGTTTCCTCCGGCAGGGCCTGCCGGGGCGCCGGAAAGTGGGGAATGGGAGGCCCCCGGGCCAGACTCGGGCACAGGGAGACGGGGCGGGAAAGGACTGAAAACAAGCTGCACACGGCTGGAAGGCCGGAGCAGGACTCCCTGCGCTCCGCCCGTCCCCGACAGCCTCGAGCTCCCTCCCGCCGCAGTCCCGGCTCGCACCGCCGGGTCTCGGCGCCGCTGAAGCCCTCGCAGATGCCGCGCCGAAGGTCCCCCGTGCCCTCCGGCTGTCGCCTGTGCCGCGGCGGGTTCGGGTCCCCCCGCCTCGGGCAGGCAGCTCTGCCCGTCCCTGCTCTGCCACTCGCAGTGTCGCGGTTCGTCCGCACCGACTTGGCCGGCGCCCGGCAAGACAGCGAAGGAAGGGAAGGCAGATGCGGGCCGGCCTCCCCGGCTGTCGGAGCGCCGCTCCTGGCCCGGTGGTACCCGTGGCTCCGCGCAGCTTCTCCCGGGCAAGCCCCGGCAGGGAAGTCCGGTGGAACCTCTCGGCACGGCCACGGAGAGAGCAAGAGGCGGCAGCCCCTCTGCTCGCCGAGCCTCGCCAAGGGCACCCCTGGGTCTTTTTTTTTTTTTTTGGTCGGTTTGGGATTTGGATTGGATCTTTTTTAGTTACTGGGTTAAGGAACTAATTGCCACTCGTGCCGGGGATAGCAAAAGCTCCCTAGAACTGAGCACCGATGGCAATCGGCAGCTTTGCATACCCGGCCCAGCCAGGAGCACCCCGCAAAGCCGGGCCGGGGTGGGGCCGCCCCGCTGTGGATCGCGGGGCCCGCCGGTCACGCATGTCGGGGCGCTTCCCGCTGGCATCGCCCCGGCCTGCGAATCAGGGGGAAACGAAGAGGGATGAATGAGGAGTAGGAGCCCTGAAGGGGCCCGCTCCCAGGGAGGGAACGACTCTGGGTATAACGTTTGTCCCCGCGCACGCACCTTTAGAGCTTGGAAGCGTGTGCGTGTGCGCCCTCGGGCGTGGACACAGCCAGAGCGGCGTTTAGCCCACACCAGCACGGACACATGCACGCACTCGCTTATCTTTTCTCTTAATTAACCAGAGATCTCTGGTTAATTAGGAGACGTCAGTTCAGCACGCAGTTGTGGCATGAACAGGGAAAATGGGGCTGTCCCCGCTTCGGTGCTCGGGGTTGGGCATCACCAGAACAAGAGGACGGGTTATTTGTGGTGACCGGGAGCAGTTTCTCCGACGTGTTTGTGTTTGTGGGAGTCCGAGAGGAGGAGCGCACACATAAGGGGGGACAGGCAGTTGTACAGTGCCCATCAAAACTGAGCCCAAACTGACCAGACAGGGAGCCTGAACTTGTGACCGCCCAACAGGGAAGGGAAAGGAGCATAAAAAACCGTCGGCGGTCTTCCGGCCCCGAAGCAGCGTGGAAAGTGCCGGAGGAGGGGAGATAGGTGTGCGGAGAAAGGCAGAGGCTGTCAGGGCAGGGAGAGGGCTGCCGGACAGCACCACACCGGGCTGCGCGCCCTGCCCTGCCCGGGAGAAACTCTTCCCGGCTCCCGCACTCCGCTGGGTCGGTCCCCGCCGCGCCGTCGCCGCTGCAGGCGCCGCGCAGGTGTTGTCACAGAAAGCCCCGAGCGCGGACGCGGCATTTCAAACACCGGCGGCGAGCGCGGCGAGCGCGCGGCCCTGCGCAGCACCGCGCCGGGCGGGCGGGCGGGAGCTGCCCGCGGGAAAACACGGCGCGGATCCCCCGGCGCCGCCCACGCCATCCCGCCCGGGAATTGCCGGGGCTAAGGAGGGGTCGGGCGGGGAGCGGGCCGCCGTCGGAGCGGGGAGGTGGGGACGGGGCAAGGCGTGCCACGGGAACTCCGCCGCCGCCCATCCCGGACACCCCCGACGGCTCCCTCGAGCGGGTCCCCGCCGGCTGCCGCCCCCGCGGAGCGGGGGCGGAGCGCGGCGGGAGGGGCGGGGCGGGGCCGGGGGCAGCGCGGCGACTCGGGGCGGGTGCCGATCCGGGGCGGTCCGAGCCGGGCTTTGCCGGGCGCCGTCTGTCGGCGGCCGCCCGGCCTCCGGCGGGAGCCAATCAGGGGGCGGCTGCCCGCACGTGGAGCCGAGGGGACTCAAGAGCGCCGCGGCCGCCGCTCACTCCCCCCGTGACGGGCGTCCCGGCGGCACCGGGCAGCGCCGCGGGGGCGTCCGCGCCGCCGCTCCCGCCCCGGCCCCACGGCTCGGCCCCGCTGCCGCCGCCATGAGCGGCCCCTACCCGGAGGAGAGCTGCGCCGAGCGCCCCGAGTGCAAAAGTAAATCGCCAACTTTGCTGTCCTCCTACTGCATCGACAGCATCCTGGGCCGGCGGAGCCCCTGCAAGGTGCGGCTGCTCGGTACCGCGCCCACCCTGCCCGCCATCGCCGCCCGTCCCGACACTGACAAGGCCGCGCAAGGTAAGCCCCGCCGTCCTATCCCGCTCGTCCCGTCCCTTTTCCCCGGCATCGGGCAGGCCAGGCTGTGTGTCCCCCATTCCCTGCACAGCCTGCGGCTTGGCTCCGGCCCCGCTCCCCGCCTGCACCGCACGGCCGGGCGCCGCCTCGGAGCTGCGGTCGCTGTTATCCCGTTACCGTGCTCGTTAGCGGCTGTTATGCTGCCAGGAAGCGCAGCCAGAGCCGTGCCCGGAATTCGTCACAATTCTTTCCCTGGGGGTCGGGTACTGGTGCTTTAGGCTGCTCTTGCTTTCGATATAGGTGTAATTTTTAAAGCCAAAATAAATCGGTGCGATATGCGATCTGTGTGGGGGGAAAGCCTGAGCCTGGCCCGTTCCTATTAAAACCTGCAACGGGTTTCGGCAAGCGAGATGGGGCCGCGCCCGGCAGCAGCCAGGGCAGTGATAACGGGCCGCCGGCAGCCGCCGCCCCCGGCCCCAAGTTGGGAGCAACCCCCTCCGGAGCCGCGGGGAGCCCGGATGGGCAGCTCCCATGGGCGGCCTCGCTCCCGCTTTTCCCGGCGTACACTGGCGGGCGGGATTCTTTCTTCCAAAACCAAAACTAGACTTGGGGAGGTGGGGGAAAGATTATAGGAGGGGGAACAAAACAAAAAAAAAAAAAAAGCCAGCGGAGGAATCCCGGGCTGCCGGGCGGGAGCAGTAGCACCAGCGCTGCCCCGCCATGTGGCATTTGGCCCGGCGCTGACCGCTGTCGGAAACGTGCCGGCGCAGGCCCGGGGCTGTCAGAGCCCCCGCAGCCTGTCCCGGCCCTGAACGGGCGCCGGGCCGGGCTCAGCGTCCGGGAGGAATTTCTTCCCAGGCTGGGAGTAGCGGCGCGGGCCGGGGCCGGCCTGAGGGACGGGGTAGGAGGAAGAAAATGGTGCACGAAGCATGCCTGAGGGACTGGACTCTTGCCCTAGGCTCTATTAACGCAGATCCTACTGACCGTGTCTCTCCTTCTCTCTTCCTTCCTTTCTTTCCTCCGCACCCTTCTCCCCGCCACGCCTGCCCGCTCCGTCCGATTGCTGCGGCCGTCTACGCCACTTTCATGGTTCAGGGTCCCCTAAGGCCAGCCCTCCCTTCGAGCCGGCCGAGCTGCACCTTCCCCCCAAACTGCGCCGGCTTTACGGGCCGGGCGGCGGCCGGCTGCTGCCGCCGCGGGCGGCGGGGCCGCGGGGGGACCGGACGGAGGGGCGACCGGAGGGGGGCGCGGGCCCCGTGTCCGCTGCCGCCCCGTGGGACACGCTGAAGATCAGCCAGGCGCCCCAGGTCAGCATCAGCCGCAGTAAAAGCTACCGTGAAAACGCGCCCTTCGTAGCGCCGCCGCCCGCCCGGGACGAGCTGGGCAGCCCCGCCGCACACGTCGAGGAGCGGCCGGGCCCTGCTGCGCCGGCCGCGGAGGAGGAAGAGGAGGAAGAAGACGAAGAGATGCTGGAGGAGGACGAGGATGAGGAGGAAGAGGAGCTGGAGGACGACGAGGAGGAGGAGCTGCTGGGCGAGGACGGCGGGGGGCTGCTGAAGGATGCCCGCCGAGGCGCCACCGCGGCCCCCGGGGCGGAGGGCGGGGATCTGTCCCCCAAGGAGGAGCTGCTGCTGCACCCCGAGGATGGCGAGGGCAAGGACGGCGAGGAGAGCGTCTGCCTCTCGGCCGGCAGCGACTCCGAAGAGGGGCTGCTCAAGAGGAAGCAGCGCCGCTATCGTACCACCTTCACTAGCTACCAGCTGGAGGAGCTGGAGAGGGCCTTCCAGAAAACCCACTACCCCGACGTCTTCACCAGGTACCGGCGCCGGGGCCCCGGCCGAGCGCGGAGTGAGCGAACCCCGGGGGGACGGGACGGGACGGAGCCGCAGTGTGCTGTACCCCTGCCTCCAAACCGCCCTCGGCGGTGAAGCCTGCCTCGGGCACCCCCGGGCTGGAGGAGACGGGGAACAGGGCCAGGTTCGGGGGGAGCCAAGGCCGGCAGAGCCCGGGCAGGCCCGCCTGAAGGCCACCGCCGGGCGCTATTTTTACCCGCTGCCCACCCCTCCTGTCACCGCGGCCGCACCGGGATCGGTTACGCGATGCTCGTGGGCTGGAGCCCGGCCCGGGGAAGCCCCGGCAGCGGCAGAGATCAAAGCGCTGCTGCCTAAAAATACCGGCCCGGCACGTCGGGGCCTCCTGGTGCCCGGAATTGCCCCCAGGGAGCCCGGCGGGGTCCAGCCCGGCTCTGTCCATACTTTCGGGAACATTTTCCCGTTGAAAATGGTAGTGGCGGGTTTGGCCAGCGGTTCCCCTGCGGGAAGTGCAAGCAGGGAGAGAGGCAGAGCCGCCAGCCCTCTCCTCGCGCTGATCGAAAATTGCAGCTCCCCACTCCCGCCTTAAAACTAGAGGGGGATCGAGTCCCCAAAGTCACACTTTTCTATCCCGAAGACGCTCCCAGTTTCTCGTTTGTTTTGCCCAGGGGTTGGGGTTCGGGGCAGCGTTGGAACAGGAGTGTCTGCGGGGGCATTTTTTTCTCTGGACCTCGGAGCCGCGCATCGCCCGCGGCGCTCACCTCGGGGCGCCGCCTGGCCCCGGCCCCGGCTGCCCGGGCTGTGTATGGACATATCGCACTTTTTTCGTTGGTGTTTTTTTTACGGCTTTGGGTTTTGCCCCAGGGCTTTTCACGCCCTGAGGGCGCGGGGCTCCGGCCGCGGCAGGGTCTCAGTTATGCTGGGAATGCTCCTTTCTGGCACACGGAGCTGATGAGCCATTTTCCAGTGCCTTAGTGTTTTCCGATTTACCTTAGTTGTGGCAACGTGAACCTCCGCGTGGAGTTTCCCGGCTGCCGTCCCCTTACACGGCAGCTGCGGCTGGAACTGGCCGAATCTGGGGAGCGGCGGGGAGGGAATGCCAAAACCCTAGAGTCCCAAGAGGCGCCCAGCTCGGCGGCCCGGAGCCGGGCCGAGGGCGGTGACAGGCGGTGTCCGCCCGCGGCCCGGCCCCGCTCGCCTCGGGCACCGGGATATCGGGCGCGGGCAATTGGAGGTGCCCCGGGCTGACGGCGGCGTCTGTGTCTCCCCCAGGGAGGAGCTGGCCATGAGGCTCGATCTGACAGAAGCCCGAGTGCAGGTGAGTGGCAGCGGCGGGACCGGGACCGGCGCGTCCCTCGGTGGCGCCCAGGGGAAGGGTGGCCTGGCCCTCCTCGGCGGCGCCCCCGGCCTCGCCAGGGCCGAGGCATCGGCTGGCGAATCCCTGCGTGATTAAAACTCAGGGCTCCCGTTTCGGTTGTTAGAAACCCGCTCGGCCGCAAGTCGGGTATTTGGCTGCCATCAAATCTCCAATCTGGCTTCATAAAAGCCCACTTAGTGCTAGAACAAACAGGGCCATTTGAAGGCGAAATGTTGTTTGATTTCCTCTCCGCCTGCACAAGGAGCTGGCTAATGCTATTTGATTTCCCATTTTTGATAGCAATAAGCCTGCATTGATCTAATAGTGAGTGAGTGCAATGCTATTAAAGGTGTTTGCCGCCCCATACCAGAGTGCATTTCCCAACCCGGGTCTCATAACCAAAGAGACGATAAACATTGGGATGCCCTGATTGCCAACAGAAAACAGATGTCTCTGGGTTTGAAGCTGAGCAAATCACTTTACAGTTAAAATCGGGCGCTGATAAAGCATAATAAATTCCATATGGCTCATTTAATACACAACAGCTTCTTGCATTAGAGGGGCTAATGATGAGATTTGTCCCCTCCTTTCTGTTGACACATTTCTCCATTGTCAAACAGAGATGTGACAGCAAATCAGTATTTTCAGCTCAGGGGAACAAGTCGTGGGAAAGTTAAATAACTTTTTTAACAGAAAGACACCCCCTTTCTTTCTCCTCTATTCATGGCAGAAGATGTAATTAAGTGAATATGAATTATTAGAGTCCCTTAGTTTACCTTTGGGTCTACTCAGACTTATTAATTCAATAAGGGGGAATTGTAGTGAGGACAGCTTGCTAATTGAGTTTTAGCGGGGAGAGACGCTCCCTCCGTGCCAGGCTGTTGCCTTCCGCACGAACACAATGCCTCTTCATCGTGGGTACCCAGATAGGCGTGCGTGGAGATCAATTCCCGCTGAACAACTGTATGGAGAGACTCGCAGCACTGCTGCCTTTCTGCCTTCCGGGAAAGAAGGGTCTCATACTGAACTTACAAAGCCGAGCATAACAGGAAAAGCTCTGCCCACACCTGCCCCAAAAGATTTACAAACATCTGTCTCTCAAAGTCTCTGTCTGTAGGTGCATGTGATGGCCCCACACTTGGTTATTAATGGAATATTTTATTTTCCTTTGAAATGCGGTTTATTTTCCTCTACCTCCATCCTGCTTTAAGCAGTTTTATTTCACGATTTTTGCTTTGTGGGAGGGGTAAAAAGTGAGAAAGGACGGCAGTGCCATGGCATCCTAACTAACTTTCATAAAATAGATCTTAAAAGGGCAGCCTTGAAATCTGTATTTGCTGCTTTGGTTGCCTCACAAATTATTTCTTCATTTCAGACATCACTGAAATTACGACTTTCCCCCTTCTCTTTAAATCTGAAGGGGGAAAAAAATCTATGATCCCCAAACGATATAATTTGTAAACATGCCCTTTGACGAAAAAAAAAAAAAAAAAAAAAAAAAGTCGCGGTGTGGGTGTGAGTGCGGAATAATTCCCGCGTAGTCCTCTTGGGAAAACGTACTGCCGCTGCTCCAGCGCAGCGGGAGCCTCCTCCCGCTCCGATATCTGCCCGCACAGCCGGCCTGCCGCAAAGATGTGCGGGGGTGGTGTAGAACTGCTACGCCCCTCCGGGAGCCAGGGCCCGCGACAGGGCCGGGGGTGTCACCGAAAGCCGCGTGTCGGCCCCCGGCGTGGGTCGGCACAGCCCGGGGCTCAGCGCGGCACCGACACACGTGGCCCCCGCGGGCCGGCCCCTTTTGGGGCGATCCCGCTTCGGGGGTGGCGGAGGAGCGGTGGCCGTCGGGCCGGTGCGGGGCTCCTGCGGGGCTCGCCGCTCCGAGGGCGCGGGCAGGCGTATTAAAACCGGTTTTTCTTTTGGCTTTCAGGTATGGTTCCAGAACCGTAGGGCTAAGTGGCGGAAGAGGGAAAAGGCTGGGGCTCAGACACACCCCCCAGGTTTGCCTTTCCCTGGTCCCCTGTCAGCAACTCACCCCCTCAGTCCATACCTTGATGCTAGTCCTTTCCCTCCTCATCACCCAGCTCTAGACTCCGCCTGGACCGCCGCCGCCGCCGCGGCCGCCGCCTTCCCCAGCCTGCCGCCGCCGCCCCCCGGCTCCGCGGCGCTGCCCCCCGGCGGGACCCCGCTCGGCCTCGGCACCTTCCTGGGCGCGGCCGTGTTCCGCCACCCCGCCTTCATCAGCCCCGCCTTCGGCAGGTACCGCCCGCCCCCGCGCGACCGGCACCGGGCTGTCCTGGGCGGGGGCGCCGGGAGCCGCGCGCGGGGATCGCGGCCCCGCGCGGGACCCGCCGCGCGCGGCCGCCCCGGCGTTCGAACTTGGAGCGCCCCGCAGCCTGCGCCCATTGGGCGCCGCGCGGGTCACGTGCTTCCGCCGCGGCCGCTCATTGGGCGGGGGCGGCTCCCCCGCCCGCCCCCCGCGCGGCCGCGGGTTCCCCGTGGGGGCGGCCGGGCCGCGGCGGTCGCGGGAGCCCGGGCGGGGCAGGCACGGGGCAGGGCCCCCGAGGGACCGGCCCGCGGAAAGCGGTGCTCCCACGCAGAAACTAAACCCTTGCGTGGGTTTCCCTACGTGCACGCGTGGCCTCTGCTTTGCTCGGGGAGGGGGTTGCTGGTATTCGGCCAGTCGGGATGAACAGAAGCCGCGACATCCCGGGTGCCGTGAGCCGCTCCGGCCGCGGGGGGACCGTCACGGACAGATTTTTAGCCGCGGGCATGCGTGGGGCTGAGCAGCTTCCACAGGTTCGCGTCGGGACGAGCTCCCGCGGGAGCCGCGGTCCGTCCCACGCTCCTCTGGCGGAGAGTCCGCGGGCGAAGTGCGGGAAGCGCCGAGCGGCCCCGGCAGCGCTGCTCGCGGAGCCGGGGCAGGCGGAGGGCGGACGGGTCCGGGTAACGGGGGAAGCGAGCGCTGCCTGCCCAGGACCGGGGGCTTCCTCCCGCGCATCCCCCTCGCCGCCGGCTGCAGCCCCGGCCACTGCCGCCTTGACTGCGGCAAGTCGGGGAGGACCAGGCTCAGCGATTTGTCCTCCTTTTTTTTTTTCCCCGAAAAAATCTTTTGCCTGCCCGCCGTCGGGTATTGCCAGCGAGTCTCTGTCCCCACGCGTCCGCGCTTGGCGGGAAGGAGGCGACCGGGGCCGTGCGGGGCCGGCGGTCCCCGGCGCGGCGGTGACGGCCGTCTCTGCTTCCCTTGCAGGCTCTTTTCCACCATGTCCCCCCTGGGCAGCGCCTCCAGCGCCGCGGCTCTGCTGCGGCAGCCGGCGCCGGCAGCCGAGGGCGCGGTGGGCTCGGCGGGGCTGGGGGACCCGGCCAGTGCCGCCGCCGACCGGCGGGCGTCCAGCATCGCCGCCCTGCGGCTGAAGGCCAAGGAACACGCCGCCCAGCTCACCCAGCTCAACATCCTCCCCGGGAACAGCACGGGGAAAGAGGTGTGCTAAGGCACGGCTGCCGTCCGCGGGGTGCGGGTTAGGGTTTTTTTAGGGGGGAGAGAAAAAAGAGGGAGAGAAGAGGAGAGTAAATACGCGAATCAATAAAGGTCACCTCAGACAGCATGAATCAAGACCAAACGGGGGGAAAAATAATAATGATTTTTAAAAAAAGAGGACCAGCAGCCGAGACTGTAGTAGGTCCTCAAGATAGGAACTTGGGGAAAGTGAATGCCTCTCGCATCAGCCCTCACATGAGTGAAATGACACTTAAATCCTCCTTGGCTGGTACATTTCTTAAATGTACGACATGTCAATTTCCTCTATGAACATAAGGGGGAAAAAAGTAAAAAAAAAAAAAAAAAAAAAAGAGAGAAAAAAAAAGAAAAAAACCCTAATAAAAGTTACTATATATTAGCGTTTCGTACACTAAATATTTTTCCTTCTGTTTATCTGGCAAGAAAAAAAAAAGAAAGAAATAGAATTGTAATTAAGAAAGTGAAATGACAATAGAGAAGCTAAGAGAGGGGGAAAGCTACCCACATCTTCTTAAAATAGCATCCTAGGATAAGTTGGTCAGTTAGAAGCGCTGGAGAACTATTTTACATGTTGCAACGAGCTGCATATGCTAACCAAGGATGCTGACAGTGCAAACTGAAAGTAAATTTGATGCTGTAAGATAACCAGTGCACTTAGGGGAAAGGGTATATCTTTTTCTTGTTATATTCTTTATCACTACACCAACCAAGGTTTTTATATCAAACCAAAGCGAAATACACTGCTAGAATATGGACTGTTTAAGTCACTAAACTGTGATTATTAATTCTGTACATACCATTGTTATAAAAAAAGAACAGAGCTTTGTATATTTGAAAAGTTATAAAACAATTGCACTCAGTGTAGTGTTGTAAAAGTTTGTCATTCTGTAGATTCTTACTGTGTTGTAGATATAATAGGGTTCCTAGACAAATATTTATGTACAAACTCTTTATTTAACTTATTAACTGTAGAGGTTTCTGAAACCCTCAAGAGGCGATGGTACAGTACTTTTTCGTGTAATGTCGTTATTGTTAACACTTTTCCTTGCTATCCGGTGGAGAAGTGCCACGTTCAGAAAATAAACGAAAATATATGTTTAACAAAAAACAAAACAAAAAAAAACCCAACCAAAAAAAAAAGATCAAAAGAAAGGCAAAAAACCCTGTCGTTGTGGGGGCTGCGGGGCCACCTGCGCCGCACTGCGGGCGCCCGGGGCCGGGGGCAGCCGGGGCTGAGCCCCGCCAGCCTCAGCGCCGAGGACCCCCCCGCGGGGTCTGGGTGGGCGCGGGTCGCTCGGCTGGGGCGGCGGCCAGAGCTCGGGCGTGGCGGGGAAGCAAGGTGCCGGCAGCCCCGTTTGCGAGGGGATCTGCGGATCGCGAGGTCGGGCGGGGCACCCACGGCCGTACCTGTCCGCGCTCTGTCGCGGGCACCGTGGCGTGTTCCCCCAGCTGCCCAGCCCGGGGTGCTCTGGGCCGTCTCTTGGGTGTCAGCGATGCCACACCGCGGGGAGCCGCCCCACGCTGCCCCGGCACTCGCCGGGCGGGGACGGGGCAGCCCCAGGCTCCGCCGCTGCCCAAAGTCGGGAGTTGGGGAGAAAATCAGGAATTCTGGGGAACGATTGGCCGCCCCTGCACCTTTGGGGTTACAAAAGTTTCTCCGCGCCTGCCCCTTCGTTCTCCTCGAGGTGAACTTCCGTTTCTTTCCTCTTCCTTTATTACTCCCCGGGTGGTTTTCTTCCTCGTGGCTTTTTTTTGTGGTTTTTTTTGGTGTTTTTTTTTTTTTGTTTGTTTGTTTGTTTTTTTTTTTTTTTTTGTTTTTTTTTTGTTTTTTTTTTTTTTTTTTTTTGTGTTTTTTTTGTGTTTTTTTTGGGTTTTTTTTTTGGTTTTTTGTTTTTTTGGTTTTTTTTTGGGCGCAGCGGTCCCGTCTGCCCCTTTACGGAACAGGGGCCGAAATGCGGGAAGCCCGGCGGCTCTCCCCGCGGTCCTTCCCCGGCCGTGATGACTCCTGGTCCCTCCCGACCAAGCCCCAACCCCCGGACGGGCGGTCGGAGCGCCGGGGTGTGGGGTTCTTTTTTTGGGTGATTTGGTCCAGTCTCGGCAGCGCTCCACAACGACGGGCCGGGGCCGGAGAAGAGCCCAAGGGCACCCCGAGGGATTCCGGCCCGGCGGGCGGCTCCGCGGGGCGACCCCGGTTCCGGGAGGCACCGGCCGGGAAGCGCCGCTGGAGCGAGCACCGCGCGTGGGAGCCCGCCACGACCCTTCCCCGCAGCTCCCCCCTCCACTCACAGCATTTCATATCCCACACCCCCAACTCCGCCCGCCCCCAGCCGTATTTTTGAGTTCTAAAACCCACCATAGGCGCGAAAAAAAAAATTTATGGGAAAAATAAGGCTTGTTCCTTGGACGTTATTAACAGTGCAGCCTGAAATATACATTTTTGCCTCAAAGAAAAGGGAATCATTATCAAGCCATTAGGCATTAAGAAATGTCATTCAGTCATTTTTATTCATTCTGCTGAAATCTTCGTAAAAGCCCGAATCATACTTCTGCAAGCAGCAATTTTGTTAATCCAGGGGGTTATTACTCTGGTCCCTTATTAGGATCTATACTGCTGCCAAGCAATCCTATAACCTTCTCAAAAGAAGTTTACCTCCGTGTTATAAAACCAGTAGTGGTATTTATACTGTGCAATAATTAGTGTATTACCTGAATCCACTAACAGGTTCATTTTATCTCCGCACAAAACCCCTAGTCTGCTTATAGAAAGCTTGTGCCTCCTTTGGTGCTGTTAAAGTGGTGAAAGAGTGAATGAAGGCTGGTAGCACTTTCTCCTTTCGCCGTGCCTTAATTCCCATCTCTTTTTGCTCTCATCCAATTAGTGCAGTGTATTAAGCGGTTTATCATCTCATAGTCAGCTATTGAGAGAAACAAGGCGAACACTTTGCAATAGAGCCTGCTCTCCTTTGACACCCTCAGGTACTTACATATTCCACTGTGCTATGAATAATAGAGGAAGAATAGAGCGCTAATTCCCTCATCAAAGAATGCCTTGTCTGCTGCTTTGCTCAACAACACCATTCTGATCAAAAGAAAAGC
The DNA here is from genome assembly GCF_026979565.1 of Vidua chalybeata. Lineage (NCBI taxonomy): Eukaryota > Metazoa > Chordata > Aves > Passeriformes > Viduidae > Vidua > Vidua chalybeata. The sequence continues at coordinate 13,046,342 of NC_071531.1, forward strand.
AATAAAGCTTAGCATAACAAAACGAAACCTACTTATTAGCTTAGTGGTTAAATTAATGCAGAGCCGCTGCTATTCAAAACCAAGGTTTGAAAACAGCCTCCAACAACCTGATAATGCTGCCTTCGGGATGAAGGAATTTTAATCTGAAATTTGAAGCTGGCACAGATGAGTTAATCTATTAAACTGCTATAAGGAGGGTGCGGGAGAACTATTCAATTAAGGCACATTTAAGGTGCCTTGCAGAAGACGGGGACGGATTCGAAGGGGAAGATGTGCTCCGCTTCGGCCTTAGAAAACTGCCTTTGGCGGCGAAAAGAGGGATTTTGGCACAGCAGCAACCATGTTTGCGGATGGGAATTCTTTTTCATATCGCATATGTCATCAGTGAAACCTGGCCACCGGCTCCATATATCAACACTCCTCTTCCCCAACTGCAAATAAATACAAATAAACACAAATCTTAATTTTAACAGCACGGGGTGGGGGAGGGGGATATGAGGAGGAAAAGGAAGGGAAGGCGATTCAGGCCAGACCAGTCTCAGAATGCAAACCTCCAAACTTCAGTTTTCCCAAATTATTTACAGTGCAGCGTTTACCAGCTCCATTTAATATTAAATGCTATAAAGATGATTTTGCGTTTCCCAGCCTTTCTGAGGGGCCAAGACAAGGCACGGTGCCCAGAGCTGATTAGAGAGGGAGAGGGGAGGGGAAAAAAAAATCCGGTTTACTCCCTGCCAAGACTTCAGCTCTGATCTGACCAGCTTTGCTGAGAGGAATCAAAAAAAGCCTCCATTCGGGGTAAAAGCCCTGATTTCCCATCCTCCACCCCCCCGGACTGTGGCTGGCTGGGGTGGCGGGGGCTCCGGGGCTGTGCCACTCACGGCTCCTCCGCCTCGGTGTGTGTGGGGGGGAACAGCCCCTTGCAGGGCCACTCTGTGCTGCTGCATCCTACACAGTCATTCCACAACACTCTCATTTAATCTAAACATCCCTAAACTTGCAAATTAACAAGCTCTTCAGCTGTAATTATACAGATACATACAAGTGCCACAGGGTCAGGTTATGCCATATCTATCCATTTTATTTGTACACCTAATGTTTGGAGGAGAAGGTCACACTTTTCACTTTCCTAAGGCATTCTACCCAGTAGAATCAGTATATATCTGTAATCTTCATAATCCTAATTGGGCTGGACACAAAAAATCTAAAAATGCCTGCATGGAATTACAAGAAACCAGGATCTTTTGAAGTTCTGCAACTTCAGTATGGCATCTTGGCAACAACACCTTCTTTCCAAGACAAGACTCCAAATAAAGTCTGTTTTAGAATATTAAACCCAACTAAACATATTGGGAAGGATCGATAGCTCACCAGGGTGGGACAACACCTGCACAACATCAGAGACTGCATAGATTCCATTTCTCACTGTAGTGATTCCATGTGAGCAGAAATGAAAGGGTTTAGTTCCAAAAGTTGCTAGGAAGATGACTGTGTATTTAGGCATATTCAAACTGAGACTACCCATACTGACACACAGCTTCTCCCAAATGCTACTCTGGGGACAAATGAATGTCATAAAATACTCTCAACACAAACAGACACATGAATCCCTACAGTGCCCAACATGTTCATGCTGATCCTCTTACTTTTTCTTCAAGCTCCCTTTGTTAATGGCTGCTCATCCTAAAAACAGACACACAAGCAATTCTTTAAGACCAGGAGAAGTCCAGAGGAATATGACCTAGCATGGACTATTTTCAACCATCAGATCATAGATTCAAATTCTCTTTTACTAGAAAACTTTATTTTTTTTTCCTTCAAGTGTGAAAAAACTTCACATTTTACATTGTTTAAGATTTAAAAGCAATTTTTATAACCTTACATTAATATATCACATTGCAAACTAAACAGTGAACAGAGTACAACAATATTTTGTGTACAAAAGCATGTACCCAAATTTATTCCCTTGTCATACCTGCTTGTCATTTTATTAGAAGTAAATGAAAAATACAATTTGTTTGTAAAATCTCCAACACAGTAATTATTACAGAACAGTAACTATGATTTGCTGCTTTCCATTCCCCTGTTACTGGTTACAATGCCATCCCAAAAATATTTTTCCCTATCAATTGCTTACTTTCAAATACTTAGAAATGAAACACATTTATATCCTCTGTATGACTGAAATGGGTTTTGTTCATGTGCATGTCTTTACATCTACACAGAAATCTTCAACGTGGCAAAATACTATGCTTAAAGATGCTTGGAAAGACTCCTCATAAAAAGATGGTCCCTATTTTTAGCACCTCCAGGTTTCAGTCGTTCTTTAATGAATTTCAAAGTAAAGCATCCCTATCCCTGTTCAGTAGGTAATAGGACATTTAAATGCATTTAGGTTTAGTATTGTTTTTAATTGGTATGTTTATGATCAGGAAGAAGATAAACCGTGAAAAGGCAAAACATTAGTGCTCCTACTGAGACCTCTACTAACCTCTCTTCCTGAGAGCACCTCTAGTAAATACCCTGGAGCAAAGTCTAGGATCACTTACATTCCAGCAACTCTCACTGGGAATTATCCAATTAAAGCAGCAATTCCCCCACCCCCTTTTCCCTCATAGGTCTAAATACACAACAAAAAATATTGCAAAAATCAACTACTCCATGTTTTAATAACCCTGGTTTCTCAATGAAGAAAAAATAGGAAGATAAAAACACCTTGAATACTTGATATCCACGAGAATCATAGATCCTGTTTTCATCTCCCATTTTTCCTCCTCCAAAGAGACAAGATTATTAAAACAGCATTGTACATACTGAAATAGAGTATTGCTGAAGAGATCATTACTGATAAACAAGGGACTAGCCTCCCTCCATTTTTAATCAGTCACTGTCTTTCATTACTGGACTCTCCCACAGATCTATCTTCCTATACTGACGGTGAAGAGTTTGCCAAGGTTCACTTCTGAGTAGCCACTCGTGGACAGGCATTTGTCTACGGTGCTCTTCAGTCTTTTGTAGGCCTCACAGACTTCCCTCCTGAGTGGCTTCTTCTTCAAATACTCTAGAAGAACAAAGAGGAAAAACCCAAAACACAGAGAGGGATTAAATGACCACAAAAAGACAGGATTTTTGCATTCATTAGACTATGAATCAAGGTATTTTAAAACGAGGTGAATGTTGCAGTTAGCAAACATTTGTGGCAAGCTCTCCCACAGTCTGCTGCATTCCCTGCCTTTCCTGCACGAGCTGGTGAGGGGCCATGGTGAACCTTGGCCATGGAGCCAAGGCTGAAGCTCCCTTAGCCCCACCAGCACAGGAGCAGTGGGAAAACTGGCAAGAACCACCCCTACTCCAGTTTTGTCACCTAGCTGGAGTGAAATGGGGGTTCACTGTCACAGGAAAGTAAACAATAGTTGGGCTGGGTCTGAAAGGATCTCATTTAAAAGGGTCCGGAGCCTTAACTTAGTGAGAACTATCCAGAGGTTGGAAGTAGGGAGAGATTCTGCCCCAGGGTGGCTTCAGAAGTGAAGGAGATCACAAGTCGTGTCCAATTCATGTCCCTCATCCCTGCTGTTAATACTGGCACTGGCACAACCTGGGTCAGACTTATCACCAGTCTTGTGAGTTCTCAAATGCACCTTGCGTGCAGGATGGGAATCGTGATCCTCAGCACTACAGAGGCACTGGAAGGAAAAGGGAAGTAGCGCAAACAAGGAGAATTCCATGCTACTTTACCCTAAAATGGAGAGAAGATGCTCAGTATCTCAACCAGGAGATGTCAGGTTCTCCTGACACATGAATGAAGAGACTCCCAAATGCTTGGTCAGAGAGGCCTGGAGAACATGACATTTACTCACCTGTACCTTCATGTGTGTGCAAAGTCATGTGCATGAGTCTGTACATATTTCAGCAGTAAAGACCAAGCTGTTCTATTTCTTTTGGCTTTTTTTTCCAAATTTTCTGCCATTAAAAAAACACACCCAAGGGATTTTGTTTGGGTGATTGTCCAGCTTTTCCTTAATAAAAGCTGTGAACAAAGACTAAAGGAGCAAAATATTCCACTACTCCATTATACAGCAATGCCAAGTGGATGCAGATCCGGCGCAGTTCTGCTCCTACTTTCTGACCAACTCCACATTCTAGGAACACCAGCTCCTACCCAAAAGCCTGTTCCTGCAGTTACACCTCGGAACACTGGAGAGCACATGAACTGCAGAACAAGGTGGCCTCCCAGGCAGCTTCCCTGCTTTTAGACTGGAAGGACTCCACATCCAGCAGCACTAGGAGAGCACAGCAGAGGTACTTGCAGGTCAAGATTTGAAGCCACTGAGGTGCAGGGTAAAGCATGTGTCTTGTGAGCAACCAACACCATCCTTCTATTGCTCATTAGCTTTGCCTCACTTCTCCCTGGCACCTTCACAGCCCTCCTTGTCCTTTGAATATGTAACAGAGGAAACTCCATCCCCTCTCAAACAGCTTTTAGTCTACAGCACAACTTAAGATGAAAAACCAATTGTCTCTAAAAACAGAGTTTATTTAAGAAAAGGCTTTTGGGGAGAGGGACACTGGTTTTTTGAGTTTTTGTGTATAAGGGATGAAATGTCTCATTTTTGTGACACCTCACCTCTCACCTCATTTCTGTGATGTGACTGAGATGAAGGTGTCCCATCAGACAGCTTCATCTCAGCAGCCAAGGACTGCTACATGAACAGATGGCAGGCATGGGAGGCATGGTGACAGAAAAAGCTATTACAATTTTGAGGTTTGTGACTTTCTCCTCCCTGAGGATTTACAAATATTTCTTCAGAGCCTCAGATGTTGTAGTATGACCTCAGCAGACTAGCTCTGGATACAATACACAGCAATGTTTTACTGAGAAATTGCCACCTGCTTAGATTTTCCATGTTACTCACAAAGTTCCACTGAAGTTAACTGCTTTGCATGAAGCTATCAACTCTTTAAAAATTAAAAAAAAATTAAATAAATGATGTCTGAGTAAGTGATTACATTGATTAAAAGCATTTTGATAAGCACCTTTCATGCATTGTTGTGAAGAAGTTATGTATTGTGTCTGGGCAGTAAGCAAATAGAGGAAGATGTCTTGTTGAAGATACCACATTTTTACTGTTACACAGACAGTAATGACTTAAAGTCTATTAGCAGAATTGGATTTTCCTTAAACTACAACTCCAATACAACAAAAGCTTGATTATGTGAATCTGCTCATAACAGGCTGAAGTCACTATGGCATAAACACATTTAACAATTCTGAAAGTATTTAGATAGAGGGTTAAATTAAACAAACCTTGAAAACTGTCTTTACCACATCCATAAAAACACCAATCCCACTTTGCCACAAACTGAGCTCTCACTTGTTTATGTATTTTCAAGATTAATGATAACCCACAGTAAGTGGGTTCACTTGCAACTGCTCACATTAGCCAAACCATGCTCTTTAGACCAAGGAACTGTAGGCAATTCCATCCTTATACCTCAAAACTAGGCCAACATAGTTTAAAGCTTCCTGGAGCTCAGAAGAGACCAAGGTAAAATACATCAATGTGAACAGCTGGCACATGTGAACAGAGCAGGAAGGCACATTAATCATTAGTACATTGAGGCAAACAATACACCAGGGCTGAAAGTAGGGAACAGAAATACAGGCCCGTGTACAGCTCCAATTCAGGATTCAGGACTCCAGCCATCCCACTAACAGAGCTCCCAGCTTCCCCCAACATTAAATCTAAACTCCAATTATACGCAATATCCTTTCTGACAGTATGATTCAAACATTTCTTAGATGCAATTACCCTTGTAGAGGCAGGCAGGAAAGGGTGGACTAAAAAAAAAGGAGAAACATGAGGGGCCTCGTTGAAGTAATGAGGCCAATTTTAAGTTTCAATTATAAGAGAATGGGAACTGGGAACTCTGGGAGGAGAAGCAGGCAGGGCTGTGTCTGCAGCACCATGCATTTGAATGACACAAGTGCATCTGATGACTGGGGAGAAGAGATTTAAAGAACTGTAGTAATACAGAGCAGGGGAAGATGAGAGAGGACACAGCTCCTGATGTGTTTACCTCCTTTGCTGATGGGATATTGACTTTTCCCACCAGGTTGGTTAGAAAGGGGACTATTTACGCTGCCACACAGCAGAGTAAGAATGACAACCGGCATCACTCTGTGCTCCTCTGAGTAAAAGACAACTGTGACCGTTGTATATCACACAGCCAGTCAATACCTTTGAGTTACTACACCATCCAACTTAGAGATGCATATAAAAGCTCCTACTTTCTTCTTAAATGAGAATTTAATCAATAACATGC